>NC_134384.1:5171666-5818125 GCF_035582795.1 Mycteria americana | reverse complement strand
GGCCCCGTCCCGGGGGCTTCCACCCCCGTTCCCCACCGGAGATCCTACTAGGAGACATCTCTGGGGACGTGAGGGTTGTAACCCCACAGAGGACGTGCTACTGGCACCGCCCCTGCCCGTTTGCTTCTCCCTCTTCCAAGAGGGATTTGCCAGCTTAAAAAAAAAAAATACCCATGGGTGCCCACGAGGTTTCCCAAGAGCAGTTTATCCCCCAGCACCGCCCGCTCCCCGTTCCCTGCACGGACGTGGCCGATATCCAAGCTGGTGGAGTGGGGACGGATGGGGGACGTGGGCTTGACCCCGGCTCCAGCCCCTTCCCCTCCGCCCGCGTTGCTGCTGGAGCTTTTCTGGAGCAAATCCCGTGGGGGAGCCCGGGCACTCCAAGCGGCGCGTCCGTCCCCACCAGCGCCCGTCACCGAGACCCATCAGCTCCTCCCCGGGGCTCTCCCTCTCCAACAGCCCCTGCAGAGCGGCTGATGGTGGAGCATAAACTGATTTTTCCACGGTTCAGCCCGTTTCTTTCTTTTCTCATAGAAGGTTTAGACGTACAGGAAAAAATACCCAGCCTACCAAAAATACAGTTGCTTGTCTTTTTCTTTCCCACCCTCCACAGAACCGATATCAAAATAACTCCTCAATAATATACATATTTATTTCCTCTTAATTAGTGCCGATATTTACAAAAATTGTGATACTCTGTGAAGAATAAATTATATACACTCATGATAAACCAGACAGCAAATGCTCATTTGGAATACGTATGTACACAGATCTGTATACCTATATACAACGGTCGGCCTTATTGACTCGGGTGCCTCTCAGCCCGCAGATCCGCCCGACCCCCAGGACACCCCCGCGTCGTCAATAAGAGCGGTAACGTCTATACACACTGTGCAATTCGGATACAGCTGGTGTCTAAATTTTTGTCTAGCAAACGCATGGTTAAATGACTTGAAATTCCCAGAGTCCTCCTTTAACAGTTTATAGGCCTCTCTCCATTCCTGGTCCCATTTCTCCCGTAACCATGGAAACAAAAGGTTCAGCTCCAGCATCCTTAGGATGAGTCCTTCTTGGATTTCCTCTTCCTATCGATCCGCTCAGATTCGGCACCGCACGCGGGGTTGATCCAATACCTATTTTTTCCCCTGGCGCTTCGGCGTATGACATTGGAGGACAAGAGCGCAGCCTCAAGCAATGAGGGAGCAAGTGCAAACGCATAATTACAGTCTTACAGGCAGCAGACAGATTTAAAAAAAAAAAAAAACAAACACAAAACCCAAAAAAATGAACCCCAAAAGACCAACCCTAAGCTCAGGACAGCCAGGCAGGTCTGGGCAGGGGACGTGGTCCCCACGAGGGTCCATGTGCGTGGACCTTGCGTGGTGACATGATGTCCAGCAGCTCCTACAAGCCAAATTATCCCCCCCCACACCCCCGCAAAGGAAAAACACGGGTGAGGAATTTCTCTCTCATCACATACAATTGGGCTGGGGGATCCTGTCCCCGGGTGTAAATCCGTGCTGTGCTCTCAGGGATGCTTTACACCACCGGAGGCTGGTCCCTCTCCCCCTCAAGGGGATGCGGCAGGATCAGAGCACCCGTTTCTGAGCAGGGGGATGAAATTTGGGCAGCCAAAAGCAGCAACACCACGGGGAGAGCGAGGCCACGCGGGCGCCGGCCGCACGGGGCTGGGGAAGGGGGTGCTGTGGCCGGCGGCAGGACGGTGGCTGGGGCATGGGGGGGACCCTGTCCCCCCTCAGGGCTCCCGGTGAGGGGCAGCAGCCGGTCCCCAACGGGGACACGGAGGAGGCTGAGTGCTGCCGGGGTGTAAGGAGGGAGCCACAGCCTTTTTTTGGGTGCGAAACGAAACAGTTTGGGACTGACTCGTCCTCTCCTTTCCCCTCAGCCCCTTTCGCCCTAGCAGCATGCTGACCAGCTCCCACTGACAGAAGAAACCGCTGGGACCCCCCCATGGATGTAGACCCCAAGATAAACCAAAGCAGGAGATGCTTCTTGCCACCACCCTGGGACCCAAAGCCAGCACGGTTTGAGGAACTGAAAATCCATCCATTATAAAAAAAAAACAAAAACCCTGAAAAACCCCAGCCGGTGCGGCACAGCGCTTGCATCGCAAACAAATCCCTTCGACTTCTGCTTGGTTTCACCTACACAGTCACAGAAATGGTTGTGACGGGCCCAAGCTGGGGATTCGGGATCCGGAGCAGAGATGCTGCAAAGCTGCCGGTTTGCAGAGGGACGCGTGGAGCCGGCTGCCACCAGCCCTCGGGATGCTCCCGCTTCCAAGGCCGGATCCGGATCTCCTTCTTCCCTTGGCCCGTCCCTAAGTGCAGTGCAAGCTCTGGAAAAGCTACAAGACTTTGGCAGCAATTTCAAGGGCTGACCCAGGAACTATCTGATAACAAAGCAAGGCCCTTCCTGAAATACCTCCTCCTCCTCTGTCTTTTTCTCTCCTTCTGTGTATTTATGCACAAATATGCCCATATTTATACACCCACGTGCTACACTCTCATAACACCGATCTAGAGATCCTTTTCTTCGTATAGCTCAGTATTCAAATCTGTACAACTTCGACACAAAACATCGCGGCAGCGATTAGTTTTCCCAGTAAAATACATTGCCCCATACAGATATTTTTTTTCCTAGCAGCCCTAATCACTTGGTGGTGTCCGGCCGGTATATGAGCCTCACCCCATTGCCCTTAGCAGAGATTTTGGAAGATATTAAAAGGCCGATGGGTTGCTCACGGCTTCAGGCATGGGGTTGGGTGTTAGAAGACAACCCGCGCTGTAATCGCCGCTTTCCATCTCTCCAAAACCACGGCAAAAAGGATTCAACTAAAATACAGGCGCTGCCTCCTCTGGGTGCCAGCCCAGGAGCACCTCCACAGACCAGAGAGCTTCAGTCCATCCCAGCCCTGGAGAGAGGCAAACATCTCCACAGGAGGAGGAAAGGAACCAGGGCACCTACGTGAGGTGGCCCGATGCGATCCGACGTAGATGGTGGGACTGTCCCCCTCCCCGGTCCCTAATTTAGCATCCTCGGTCTGAGCCACTTTGCAGCTCATTTTTGCACCCGTTTAGAGTCAAGGGGAGTTTTGGATGCTCAGCATCTCTGCAGAAACAGGCCCAGAGTCTCTCAAACCAAATTCCTCAAGAAAAAAAAAAATTAAAAAAAGAAAAAAAAAAACCACCCCACAGTCTCCTCCTGAAAAACTGGTTCAAGATCACATCAGTGAGTCAGAAGCAAAGCTAGAAATAGCACTAGAGCTCCGACCTGCAGGCACAAATCCCATTAAAAGCTATAGGGGAACCATTTCTCTGTGCGGGGGAGAAACCTGGACCCTTCTGCTTCGTGCAGCCTGACGGATCGCTTCCAGCCACGGCCCCCACAGACCTTTTTTACCCTGAACCAAACATCCCAGCCCTTATCCGGGTGTTTTCCCTATTTCCCAAACACGGTGCCAAGGGCAGCCCCGAGGTGCTCTCCCACCAGGGCTCGTTTTCCCCAGGAACATCTGCCTGGGGCAGCGCCAGAGGTGCAGGATCCATCCTAAGGAATGGATCCTGCCACGGGGACAGATGCCAGCGCACATTGGTGACGACAGGAGGAACGCGGCCTCTTGCTCTTTGGCCCCCTTCGCCCCTGCGACACGGCTCTGGGGTTTGCCAAGGCAGCCGGGACCCCCAGCTTGGTGAGCGGGTTTGGATGAGCCCGATCCTGCTCACGGACCCGCTCTCCCCTCCTGCCCAGCCTCAGAAAGCCTGCAGGGACACCGTGCCCAAAACAACACCTTTCCCAAAAAAACCCCACGATCCTCCTCCTTTACCGAACCACAATGGCGTTCACGCTCCCGAGATGCGCCCGGTACTTTGGCAAACGCTCCCCCAAATCGTCTGAAGCCCACAGGCATTAAACAACCAGGCGCTTTGCAAAGTCTCATTGAGGGCCAGCGTCCTCCCAAAAAACCTGCAGCAACCTGCCCTCAGCCTCGGTGCTCTCCCGCACCCTAGGGATGGGATTGCCCGGTGCTAGGGGCACCCACGGGTGAGGCGGGCACAATCCCAGCGTATCAGGCAGCTTTCCCGTGCAAGTTCACATCCCCACGGACCCACCGCAAGCCGGATCGATGGAAGCTGGCCAACCGCCCTGGGAATCGCGCCCGAGCTGGTGGCTCACGCCAGCCCCATCCCATTCAACAGGATGAGCTTCAGAAGCAGAGGTTTATTGCTTTCGGTCGCGTTGCTTCTTTTTGCGTGTGTTTAAGATGCTAACAGGCTTCAGGGGCTCCCATTTCAGAGCTGCAGCGGCAGAGAGGGAGGAGAGGGCTCCTAAGATAACGAGATGTAATTAAAGACAGGCCGGGGGGCCCCATGCTGCGTGGTGCTGAGCACCTTTGAGAACCAACACATTGATGCTGCTGGTCCTCTGCACCAAGCAGAAGCCAGGACTCTCGTGCGCTAACCATGGATACTTGGTATTAATTATAGCCAGGCCTGAATCAATCAATCAATCAAATAAAAATGAGGAGTGATTCCACCTGGCCGAGTGGAGCCACATCAGCACAAGAGATGGATCCGGCCCTAAAGCAGCATTTTGAGCCATTGCTGTAGAATACGCTAGCACCGTTTATTTTATTGTTATTAGGACGGTTTTCCTCTCTGAGCTCAGGAAGGGTTTGATTGACGACCCTCGCACGCTCCGCGACGGGGTTCCCTCCTTGTGCCCACGCTTCACCGCAGCGGTACAGCACTGGCCGTGCCCCACTTCAGCCCAAATTCACCCCAGCTCAACAGGCTGCTAAACCCCATCCCGCACCCCGGGGAGGCTTTGCTTGACCATGGTCTCGGAAGAGGTTTGCATCCCTCTCCTCTGACCTGGCTGAGGAAGGGGGCACCTGGCCCCAGGGATTGTCGGCCACGGGGGGAAAAAACACAAGGAAATCCAGAGGGGGATGGGGAAAGCAGATGAGATCCCCCTGGACTGACAGCTCCCACCCATCCCCAAGTAACACCGGGGACGAAGAAGAAACAGAGACAACCCTGAGGTCTCTGCACCTCGACTCACCCCTCCTAAAAACCCTGGAGGAAGGCAAAGCAAAGGCTCAGAGGCGCAAGCTCGGACCCATCCCAGCCTCAGCACCCGCCCCCTCCACCATAAGGAAAGCAACCGCCGGCCCTGAGGCTCTACGTGTTTGAAAAGGAGTTTTCCAGCCCAAAACGCACCCTGCCCTGGTGATCCCATGCGCGCCCCGGGGCAGGTCATCCTGCTCCAGCCCGCGTCCCACCGTCCCCACAGCCCTGAGCCGCGCAGCCCCCAGCGCCCCGAGCGCTCGCTTCGCTGAGGATTTGGCCCTATAGTCGCTCTCCAAATATCTATATACACACACACGATAATTGTACGGGAAACGGCTGAAAATTGCTGAACAGACAAGTCAGGAGAGCCGGTACCTGCCGTTCCACCTGCTCCTCACGCCCTCTCTGATCCGCCGTGGTTTCTGCTCCTGACACCAAGATTAATGACTAATTACTCGCCCTATAATGAATGCAGGTGTTTAACTTTCAGCTCACCTTCCCTCGCTCGCGTTCGTCGGCTCTCGTGTCTCGATGCTCGGACACTCAGGCTTTGCCTTGTTATCTGTCAAACTGTCGTCAGCACATGCCTTCCTATCCAGTTTTTAAATATAATGGAGATTTTTAAACTTCCACGAATCTCCTTCGAGCCACTGGAGAATCTATAAACACTATAAACATGAATACTGTGTAGTCTACTAAGAAAATATATATTTGTGTGTGTATTAAATATTCAGATTCATGCAACAAATATCCATGCAGCTGTACTGTATTACTGGTTAAATTTCACTGCAGTATAAATATATTATAGGCCACAGCATAGTTGCTCCAGTTTTATATATAGATATAAAAAAAGATGCTTTTTCCAACTCATTTTCAATGTGTCAGTGGAGGTGTCTTTGGTGATCCTGGAAATATTGGTGATGGAAGTGTCATCTAAATAAATAAATAAAATTGAAGCGCTTGATTTATTTACTCGTCCCTCCCGATGCCTAGCATAGAAAATTTAAGACTTAATAAATAATGTGCTGTCATACTAATTATCCCTCCCATGGGCCTCACACTGGCATACTGCAGTGGCTGAAACTATTGCAGCATGCAGCATTTTCAGTTATGAAACAGGAGCCTGGGCGATGCGTTCGCACTTGGCATTCCCGGGGCGGAAACCCGAGCCTTCAAGCAAGTCGGACACACGACTGCATCTTCCCTTCGTGAAGCTCTGCCTGACCTTTCCCAGCCGTTTCCCGTGCCTGGAAGCTGGCCGTCACCCAGCTCCGCAGCACGGGGACCGGCGTTCGTGGTACCCCGGGCTGGCCCGGAGCTGCCCCCCGCATCCCCATCCCATTGCTCGAAACGCCCATCGGCTCCGTATCTTTGGAAACCCACAAGCCTGGGATGGGAGGAGGGAAACAAAATGGTTCGGTTTGGTTTTCTTTTTCGCACGAACGCTTATTCGGTGTGGAAATCAAAGGTTAAAAGTCACTTACACAGCTATTGCTTCCCATGCAGAACCAAATATACACCGTAGAAAAGACTGTATTAACTACAATGCAGAGCAGCACTCAATATCTGCAATTGTTCCACTTCAGCTTTAAATACGTTACTAGATTTTAGCGACTAGACATCGGTTAGCATTTTGGTGATATTCACATAGTTTGTGTTAGCTAGGGTGCAATTGGCTGTCTTCAAGTTCTCCTCCCTAAAATCCTCATTGCTATTGTTTACGCCTTCCTGAATCTCCATATAATCAGACTTACTAATAGTAGAGGCACTTCTGCTTTTCTTTAGGTCAGGGGAAGAGGGGATCTTTGGGCAGCTGGTTACTTGCAAATATTGAGCCTGCTCCTCTCCCTCCGTCTCCCGGTGGTAGAAGTAATTGAAGTTAGACACTATGACGGGCACTGGTAAGGCAATCGTTAATACGCCAGCGATGGCACACAAGGAACCCACTATTTTCCCCCCGATGGTCGTGGGGACCATGTCTCCGTAGCCAACAGTCGTCATGGAAACCACGGCCCACCAGAAGGCATCGGGGATGCTCGGGAACTGGGACTCGCTCTCGTCGGCCTCGGCAAAGTAGACGGCGCTGGAGAAGAGGATGACGCCGATGAAGAGGAAAAATATCAAGAGGCCCAGCTCCCGCATGCTGGCCTTGAGAGTCTGCCCCAGGATCTGCAGCCCCTTGGAGTGCCGGGAGAGCTTGAAGATCCTGAAGACCCGCACCAAGCGGATGACTCGAAGGATGGCCAAGGACATGGCCTGCTGGCCTTGCTGACCATCCTCTGGCTTCTCGGCCAGCTCCGTCCCTAAGGTGATGAAATAGGGAATGATGGCTACGATGTCTATAATGTTCATGATGTTGGTAAAAAACCCAGCCTTGCTGGGGCAGGCGAAAAACCTCACCAAGAACTCGAAGGAGAACCAGATGATGCAAAGTGTCTCCACAATGAAGAAGGGGTCTGTGAAAGAGGTGGACTGCTGGTACCCCATGCTGCTGTTGGAGAAGGGGGGATGGCTCAGCCCGCTGCCATGCATGTCTTCATTCTCATCCCGAAAAATGGGCAATGTTTCCAGGCAAAAGCTGACGATGGAGATTAAAATCACCATGACGGAGACAATAGCTATAATCCTGGCAGGGCCTGAGCTCTCGGGGTACTCAAAGAGCAGCCACACTTGTCTCTGAAACTCGTTCTCAGGCAACGGTCTTTCCTCTTCTTTGATGTAGCCTTCATCCTCCCGAAACATCTCCATCGCTTCTTCCCCCAGTTCATAGAAACGAATCTCTTCCGAGAAGATATCTAAGGGCACGTTAACCGGCCTCCGCAACCTCCCACCAGACTGGTAATAGTACAAAATCGCATCGAAGCTGGGTCTGTTCCGGTCAAAGAAATACTCATTCCGGAGCGGGTCGAAATATCTCATCCTCTTTTTAGGATCCCCTAGTAAGGTCTCTGGAAACTGGGCTAGTGTCTTGAGCTGTGTCTCAAAGCGCAGACCCGAAATGTTAATGACCACCCTCTCGCAGCATTCATGGTCGGTCTCGGGGTTATACGTGTCCTGCGGGTGACCGGGAAGAGCTGCAGCTTCGTCTGCAGGATCTCCGGTAGCAACTGTCATATTGGGGTTTAAAAGAAATCCTTATGCTAAACTCTTCCCAGTGCCCAGTGGTGGGATCGGATTCAGGGCAGGGCTACTATCCTGCAGAAGGACAGGTACGTAGGTTTGGAAGTGTCTCATGAAAAGGCGAAGGGATGATAAAAAAAAAGAGAAAATAAAAAAAAAAAAAAAAGGAAAGAAAATTGCCCCTGCTGAGAAAGAGAGAGATGAAGTAAAGTTGGGGGGAGGAGAGCAGCTCCCTTCACTAGCATGTCTAGCCCCTTCCTCGGCGGGGTTAATTTGCCTTCGTTGGGACAGAGTTCAAACACTCCCATCTAAACCCATTAGGTGGAAGAGAGAAAACACCTGAGGAACTGTCACCTATTCCAAACCAGCCTGGAAAAAAACCTGGCATTGGCGAACCAGAACTTTTTTCTTTTTTTTTTTTTTTGGCTAAAAATAAAAATTCCAATTAGAAAAATTAAAAGGCGGGGGGAAGGGAAGAGAAAGGAAGGAAGAAAAATAACCCCATCCAGCCCTGAAGCGGCAACGGGACCCCCCAGGGCGCCGGGGAGAGGCAGACCAGGCTCAGCTCATTTCCAGGCATGCAGCTAAGGGTTAACATTTAACCGTGCAATCTCAGGCAATCTAGGAAAGCTCTAACTCCGCTTTTAAGTTCGACATCTTCCCAATCCTCTCGCCCTGGCCGTACAGCGGCGAGGCGACATGCTGCCCTCCCTGCCTGCAGCCAGCCGGGCAAGCTTTGCGGCTGCCGGAATTTGCAGCCGCCGGTGCAGGCTGCCCCGCGGACCACTGCAGTCCCCCTCCTCGACCGCTGGTGTCCCGGCTCCTGTCATTCTCTGCAAACCACCATGGCACACAGAAAACAAATCACATTACCTGGAGAAGCCAAATCTTAGTGTCTCTTAGTAACACCGATTATCTGACCCTGGGGAAATCCTAGAGAGAAATACAGGCTTCCAAGATCCCCATAATTTCCTCTCTCTTCAAAGTTAAAAATAATGGTGAGTCATCGTAGAAAAAGGAGAAGGGACATAAAAGGGGTTAGATTCCCAGATGGTGGAAGTCAGGTCTTGTAATGGTTTGGACTGGAGAGAGAGAGAGAGACAGAGAGACAGAGAGACAGAGAGACAGAGTCTTCTCGGTAGCTGTTGCAGATCTGCACTTCAGGGCAGATGAGCGTCTGTCTGATGCCTTCGGTACGACGGTGAAAAGATGCTAAGCTCAGCAAAACCCAATGTCCCCGGTGTCCTCAGGAGGTGTGGCATCGCCTGGAAAAAACACCAAGAAGGTAGCGAGCTGCTGGGGGCTTGAAAGGAGCATCTGCAAAGCCCCGGCTCCTCCAGACACCCCTTTTTTTTCTCCCTGCGAGCTGTTTGCCCGCTGCCTGGCCAACCTGCACTGCAACACGAGCGGAGGGCGAGAGCGCACTAGCGGCAAGGCGGAAAAAACCAGAGCCCCGTCTCCCTCCGCTCTCGCTCAGCACCACGGCGTGCAGCGGGGCCGGGCTGCCCGTGGGAGCCGGTGCCAGGCGAAGGGGAGGGGGGGAAGGACGCAGCCCCCCCCCCGGCCGCCGAGGCTCTGCAAAGCCGCGGTGGGTTCCCACTGCCGCCGAGCACCCGGGAGTCGGTGGCACCCACCGGGCGCGGCGCCCACGCCATCGCATCGTGTTCCCGGGCGATTCGGGAGGCTCCGGCTTCATCCGCGAGACTGAACCCCCCCACCGGTCCCTGTCTGGCCCCCCCGCCCCCCAAGACCACCTGCCCCCCCGGATGGCTCCGAGGAGCCCCGAGCATCGCGGGCCCAACCGTGGGACCCACGCGACCTGCATCCACCCTCCCCATCCTCCCAAAAGCCAACCCCCCCGGCGACCCACCCCCGGGGGAATTCGACTCGGTGGGGAAAATTTCTCGTGGGGATCTTGAGGCTCCGGTCCCGGTGGGTGCCGGGTCATCAGCATCCCTGCTCCTAACGAGCGCTCCTTTAGATCATCCTGCATTGCCTCACACCATGGAGATGCTCAACCCAGAGAGGTCCAACCAACCTCTCATTTTTTCTTTATTTTTTTTTTCCCTCCCAAAGGAAAAAAAAAAATAACAACCCTCTAACCTCCCTTCTTCAGCTCCAACTCGACTTGTCTACTTTGAGCCAGGATTACAGAACCGGGTAGGGGAGGCAGGTGGAAAATAACCCCGCGGTCCCAGTCTCCTCGGCAAAGATTTCAGCCGTCTCCAGGCCATTTATGCCTGTTGGTTCCTCTCTTCACCTCCCGAGGTGCAGATATTGCCGCAGATCCCTCTTTTCTTGGAAATTTCCCCTCTCCGTGCAACCCTCCTCTCCCTTCTCCTTATGCACTAGAAAAAATAGTACAACCCTGACAAGGCTTGCAGCATTCAACCGCTTCTCTTAACCCTTTTCTGCCAGGCCCGGAGGAGAGGAGGTTGCATTTGTCCCAGTTTTTCTCCTTTTCCTGCATTTTCTCCCCTCCGCTCGCTCCCCAGCGGCTGGCTCGGGAGTTCGGCTGGATTTGACCTTCCCTGGCTCCTCCGAGCAGCATCCTCAAACCCCACCAACACCATCCTGCTGCTGCTGCAAAAAATATCCCGCAGCCACAAACCCCCGTTTCACCAAAAATCAACCCACCTCGATTTTTTTTTTTCTAAATACAGTTTTTCTCCTGCCCGTAAACTCTCTCCTCCCTGTTCTCCCTTCCCCAAACACCCCAGGTTTGTTTAACAGCACAGAGATTTACTTATTTGTTTTAACATGTTGATTTTTATTTGGGATGAGGTCTAGGCTCCTTCCGCCGAGCCCAAATCCAAGCAGTGATGCTTGGTGCTTATCGGAGACGGTTACGGCATCATCTGAGTTGACATCACACATCCCAGCACTCAGTTTCTCCTACTTTCTCCCCATCGCATGCTTTCCTGGCAAACACCCCCCCCCCCCAGGCATCTTTGGGGTTAAATCATGCAAATTTGGGGGTGGGGGTGGTGGAGGAGGTGAAGAAGAAGATTTGCCCAGAGACCCTCCGTTTTCTCCCTGCCTGCACAGACCACTGCAGGCAGGAGCCGTGCCTGTATTTCAGAGGGGTGAGATTTCGGGCGGCACGCCTCGAGGACAAGGTCGTATTTGCGACTAAAACACGAATCCCTCCATTCGCACAGTTTGTGGCCAGGCTTTCTGGAAGCAGGGCAGCGGTGGGGAGGGGAGGGGGAAAGGATGCAAGGTGGGGGGGGGGGGGGGGGGGGGGAGAGAAAAAGGCACCAACTTACAATTGGCTCTGCAGTCAGGCATGCGGCGAATGCACAAGCAGCCGCTCTGCTCCGCGCCGCTGCCGGCACCTCTCACCTACAGCCCCCCAAACTCGTACCCCGGGAGTCAGCCTCCAAAGGCAGCAGAGCCTCTCCATGAATATTCATAAGATTAATATGAGCGTCTTCCCCCCCCCCCCCCCCCGCCTCCCTCCTCCCAAGCAAGAGACCTAGATTTCAACCACTGGGAAATAATCATATCCCTGGATACGTGATGCTGCTTTACCATGCGGCTCCAATCCATACCATATTCTTGGTAACAGCCTGGATCTGCTGGGGGAGATCTGGGGGATGGAGAATCACCAGCTCCGCCCAGCTTTGGGGAAGGAGATGGGGCAGGATCGGACTCGCGGGGACCACGCTGCTCTGCTCTCGGCTGGGGTGAGGACGTGAAAAGCAATAATTTTATATCACTTTGCATTTACCGACCTCCCTTCGCAGGGAGGCATCTCCCACCCCCAAAGGAGGGAGACGGCCAAGCTCCTACAAACTTGGCGTACGAGACCTATGGATCAACCCCTGCCTTAGGGCACGAGGGAGATGCATCCGCTCGGACCACTCTGCCATTACCCCATGGCCCCACGAAGAGCATGGGGGCAGCAACAAGTCCTGCAAGGCATCTGGCACCCAGCAAACACAAGCGCCGGAGGAGGTGACGGAAATATTTCTATTCCCATGGGCAGCGGTCAAATTTGCAAGGGGCTGCCAGTGCCAGCGGCGATCGATCGCCCCGGGGACAACAGCCTGAGGCGGCAAAGGAGGGCACGGACCACCCTGAATACCCAAGAAAATCAGTGCTAAGTGTAATGCGCAGCCAGCCGGGGGGACGTGGGGACACGGCAGGGCTAAACCACATTATTTTAGCTCCCCGAGGTGCCAGGAGCAGTGGGTGGCACAGAGACTGGGTGCAGCGCCGGGGAGTGCGAGGGGGATGCTATCGCCTGCTGCTCCTCCCAACACCCCTCTTGATCTCAAAACCAAAATATATTTCCCCAAGCCCCAGCCAGCTCCCAATACTGAAAATGAATTTCTAACCCTACGGCAAAATTAGGAATCCTTCGCTCCCCGCCACGAACAGCCCTCGCACGTAGGGGTTTTCTTACTGCATGCATCCAACTGGCCGTGAGGCTGCTCCGGATGAGGGATTTTTAATGTCATCTGCATCGTTTTAGCCTTTCCTGAAAGCAGATCTGCCATAGCAGGGTAGGTTGAATCCAGAAAATTATTTGCCCGAGGCTAATCGTTATGCAATATGCAGAAACTGAGGCCGGGCAGAGAACAATTCAAGTGAAGCTGAATTTCTAACTTCTTCCTGCTGCCGCCTTGCGAAGGTTTTGCACAACCAGGGGGATTTTTCACATAAACAGCACCGGCTCCTTACAAAGAGCCAAAATCCCATCTCTAGCGAATCAGGGGAATTTCTCTGAACTGAGTGACGCTCTCCTGATTTACTCTCCTAATTGTGGAGCTATTATTATAGTCTGTGTGTCGGCACCCGCCTCCCTCAGCCACGCTGACAACTCCAGCCGTAAGCCAGCCTTTCAGAGCACTGGACGAGCTGGTGCACTGCACCCGCTTGTCTGGTTTACGTGGCTTTAACCAGCCGATGTCTTCACATCAATATTCTAATTAAAAAATAAGTCCCTTCCGGAATATTTCTCTTATCCAAATGGACTTTGTAGCCATCCAAACTGGAAACCTGAGCCCATCTGTGTGTGCGTTGCCCTGGGAAAGTCACTCGGCGTGAGGCTGTCCCAGGGACCGGGCGATCTGGTGTCCAGGTCCCATCAGGAAGCAGAGGAGCTCCCCTTGCTTTACCGCCCTTATTCCCAGGGAAGCCCCCAAAGGCTGTTCCGACCTGGTATTCATGGGCTTGCAGCCAGCCTGCACCATACAAACAAAAAGCAAAACTGTGCTTTTCTTTCCCCTTTCCCCCCCCCCCGTATCCTGCTGGTGGTGGGGCTGGGGGATGCTCTGTGACGTAGTGCTGTGGGGGCATGGATGAAACCCACGGGCAGGGTGTCCCCAGGACTGGCCTCATCCAGAACAGCAAAACTCAAGCCCCAGAGTCACATTGCAAAGCACCACCGACGCCTGGCCTCACGCTGCGTCACCCGGGACGGGCACCAGCGTTTCCCCGTGCTGCCGTAAGCCGAGCCGCTCCCTCCAGAGAGGACAGACCCTGTCCCACCACCTTCACGCGTCCTGCACGGCCTCAGGCGATGGCATCTCCCCGTGGTGTCCCTCCTGGGGACCCCGTGCCACCTCCTGCAAGGCCAGAGGGACTTTGAGGGATGGGGTGGACACCAGCAGCCGTGCCAGGAGGAAGAGCTGAGCTGGACCAAGGCTTGGCCACGGTGCTGAGCAGAGCAGGCGCTGACGGGGCAGGGCGCTGAGCCTCCGTCTCCATCCGAGCCACGGCTGTTCTGCCGTAGGGCTTGACATAACTGGGCCCCGTGTCATTTTAGGAGCTGTGAAAGCTGTAAGCGAGTTCCCGGGGCTGTGAGTCACCCTCCAGGGAAAGCATCCGACCTCCCACCGCTGCTTACGTCAGAGGACCACGCTCCTGGCCCCCCAGCACCGCCAGCACCCACGCCTCGGTGCGTGGTGGCAAGAGGAGGGGACACCGAGAGACATTGGTGACCCCGATGCGGTGGCACAGCATCTAAAAATGAAGGCAGCCGGGGAACAAAGTGACCCGGACCTGCGGAGCAGACTTTGCTCTGCCATAGCAGATGCTGCTGGTGGATCCCAAAATATCATGGTGAGATAGGTCAGAGCGGCTCCCTCCATCTGGGCTCTGCAGGACCTGGGCAGGGCTCCTGGTCCCTGGGAGGATCTCCTGGTCCTTGGGCGGATCTCCTGGTCCCTGGGAGGATCTCCTGGTCCTTGGGAGGATCTCCTGGTCCCTGGGAGGATCTCCTGGTCCTTGGGCGGATCTCCTGGTCCCTGGGAGGATCTCCTGGTCCCTGGGAGGATCTACTGGTCCTTGGGAGGATCTCCTGGTCCCTGGAAGGATCTCCTGGTCCTTGGGCAGATCTCCTGGTCCCTGGGAGGATCTCCTGGTCCCTGGGAGGATCTCCTGGTCCTTGGGCGGATCTCCTGGTCCCTGGGAGGATCTCCTGGTCCCTGGGAAGGCACATCATGGCCAAAGGGAAAACAGCAAACATCGCCTGGCTGCAAAGTTCATATTAAATACATTCTCCCTCTGTATTTCTCCAAGATGGTTTTCATAATAAAATATCTGATTATTTTAAAAAGAACTCCTTTGGGTACCGCTCTGAATTCTTGTTTGGTTGAGATCGCTGAGTTGCAACATCTTTGCCTCCAAAGATGCTCCACCGGCCTGGATGGCCGGTCTTGATAGGAGCCGGGCACCACTCATTGAAAATAAAAGTCATTCAGCTCAACCGAAACATGGTAACGAACTTCAGCTCTTGAGGGCTTTGGAGCTCATCGACATGACTGTGAATATTTCATGCCAGGCTGCCGCTCGCTCCAGGAGAGATAATGGACCCGCTGCCGGGCTGGCGCAGGGCGAGCGTCGGTCCTGGGCAGGTGCCTCCCGCTTGGGCTGCTCCAGCCGCTCCAGTTAAAAGGCTCTCAGAGCCGCTTTATTTCACCCGCACAAACAAAAAGGGCAGGACAAGCCAAATTAGTGAACGGAAAAGAAATCAATAGCCTCCTTCCAGCCAGGCGCGAGCGCTTTCAGCTCTGGAAAGAAAGCCCGCTGGCTCAAAAGCCTGTGCGTCTCCTGTGGATAAAGTCTCCCCATCCCTCCCCGGGGCTGAAATAAAATAATATGACACCTATTCAAGGGGCCAGCTGAGCCCCCGTGGCCCCGCAGGCTGGCTGTGGGCCACCGCCTCCACGCCGAGGGGCCCCCGCCACGTCCCTCTGTCCTTCCAGTCCTCCTGCTCCAAAGGGACCAAGAAAGTAGACTTCCTTCAGGGCTCCCAAAGTGCCCTTATCTGAGACACCGACCAAACGCCCGCTTTGCCGAGCCAGGGCTGCTCGTGTCACCCCGGGACAGAGGAGAGGGGATGAACGCCTTATTTTCTCTCCCCAGGTCTGAACCAGCCCGTGGCATCTGCCCAACGGAGCGTCCTCCTCCTCTGGCTTCAGGGGGTGATGCTCACCTAGAAGCAGGGAAGTAGGGCCAAAAGTTGAAACCGTCCGGTTGCTGAGCTTAGGGAGAAGACTAAGGGGAGACTGGAGAAACCTCCAGCGGAGACGGCCGGTACCTGTAGGCAGATTGCCTTCGCCTTGGGGGAGCGGTTAGGTGACCTCAGGGTCCCCTCCGCACTGCCATGATGGGGCACAACTCCTTTTAGCCACCAGTCCCGGGACTGGTTCCCCGTGCAGGTGATGACCAGGGTGACAGCATCTCCCATCACCGCACAAATGGGACAAGCAGCCCCACAGAGGCTATTTTTAGACCCTATGGGTCTCAGCCCAAGTGCCGGGTGGGGGCCAAGAGCTGCTGAAGGTCAGATCTGAGCCATGGAGCGGAGACGTTCCCATCACCCCAGACGTTCACCCCGCCCTGGGGAGCAGCAGGACTGCAAACAAGCTGGGAGGAAAAGCGGTCCGAGAGGACGATTTGCCTCTTCTCGTCCTCCCACGCGGAGATGCTGCACCGAGGAGATGCAGCCGGTGGGGATGCTCGGGCTGGGGAGCGCCTGCCCCACGGCTTGGTGGCGTGGGCACGATGGCAGCTTGGGCACGATGGCAGCGTGGGCACTGTGGCAGCTTCAGCCACGAGATGGCACTGCGCGGCTCGGCACAAAGCACCAGCCCACCGGGCCAAATCCTGGGCTGGGCCAAGTTATGGGCCATGCCAACCCCACGGCTGGGCCAGATCGCGAGCCGGGCCAAATCACGGGTCGTGCCAAACCAGGAGCTGGGCCAGATTGCGAGCCGTGTCAAATCATGAGCAGTGCCAAACGGTGGGCCACACCAGGTCATGAGCTGTGCCAAATTGTGGATCATGCCAGATTGGGAGCTGTACCAAATCCCATGCCGTGCCAGCCCGCTCTGGCTTGGTCCCCAACCTCGCCGTAAGCCCCTGGCTGCCCTCACCCTCTGGCCAAGACCCCTGTGTCTCTGCCGCCTGGTGCAGCTCCCTTCCCTGCGGGGTCTCCTCTGGAAATGGCCGTGCCACATTGGAAAATTCCTAGAAGAAAAGAATAAGATTTTGTGCACTTTCTCAAACAGCTGGGATGAAATTCATTGTTTTACTGCCGCTGCCCAGCTGCCAGGAGCGGCTGGAGATGCCCCATTGTGGTGACACCGGCCTGACCCCGCAAGCGTGTCCCCAGCAGCTCTGGGCTCGCTGTCCTTACCCGTGACTCAGGCAGGTGACAGCCACAGGGCTGCAGGTGACAGAGAGAGGACATGAGGTGACATGCCCAAGGCTACTTTGGCAGGCAGTGTCAGAGCCCAGTCTGCTCCCCCTGGGATCCAGGCACGCTCAACCCCACAGCCCCCTCCCCTCGATCCATGGGGAATGCCACCGGCTCACAGCATCCTCTTCCCCGTCATTTCTCTGCCGTATTTACTATTTCTTCATCTCCCACCCCCTCTTTCGGGAAGAGACAGACTTCCCCGTTTCCATGGAAACCCTCCCCCTCTCCCCTCACTTCTTCAAAGAGGTTTTCATCCGTTTCTTTCAAAAATAGCTATTTTTAGCCCCGGCTTCCCCTTCTCCCCCTCCCCACCCTTCGCTCTCAGCTCACGCTTTCCCAGACAAGCAGCACCCACCGGGGCTGCCGCCGCCGCCGAGCACCCATGGGAGCCACGGCACCGCCCGCGCGGCTGGTGACTCGGCCAGGGCAAGAGCCGCTTCAGTCCCTGCTCGGGTCCGTGGTCCAGATCCGGGAGGTTCCCTTAATTTGTGCTTAATTCCCCTGGGGTTGTGGAAATGCTGGGGTATAAAGGAAATGCTTCTGTTCTGCAGGAAGGTCCTGGGAGCATCCAAAATGCCCACCGCTCTGCGGGCCGGGTCCTCAGGAACGACTGTCCTTGCAGCACCCCCTGTGATTCCGCGACCCCGTGAAGCCAGGGGAATATTTCATCTCCTGCAGTCCCAGAGGGGAAAGAGCCCCAGGGAGCCCTGACCTGAAGCTCAGGAGCTCTGTGCGCATCAGCTCCTGCTCGGCCCCATGCCGGGATGAAGGCAGATTGCCCAAAGGGAGCCAAGAAAGCCACGCGTGGTGGCGGTCACCACCTGGGACAGACAAGGAAAGCGGAGTCCCCTCTGTCATTCTCCGCTTTGCAAAGCCAAGCATCTGCCACCCCTGTAACAACATTTGTTGGTTGGTGTCTTCGTCCCATCTACGCTCGTTGGTGCACGTCTCGGTTCGCGCTGACGGGTAAATCAAGGGGCGAATCACACGCTAACACCTGGAAGAGCAGGAGACGAAGTCTGCTCCCACCCTTCCCAAATACAGGCAGGGCAGAAACGCTGCCTAAATCCTCGCTATCGGTGCTGCCTGCAGGTGAGCGTGGTGAGGTCCTAAAACTGAAGTCCCGGTAGAAGAAATTCAAGAGTATATCAATAAAATGAGTAGTAGCAAATGGCCAGGACCAGGTGGTGTTAAGTAAAGGAGATTTCCATGGGGGAAATGATAACCTTAGCTGCTCCATGGGCCAATACAAGGGCAGAGGGATGGCCAACGACCCTTGCAGAAGGATGTCACGCCTCCCTGGTTGGAACAGAAAGGAAGATCCTTCCGGGTACCAACGCCTGTTTGAAAGATAGGAAGCGAAGTATCTAATACGAGGCCTCCTTAGCAAGGCACGGTCTGGGGAGAGGGGAAATACCCAGCAGGAGCCTGACTCCGAGCTGGGAGAGCCCCTCTGCAGCATCCTGGAAAAGCCACGGTTGGAAGAGCTGGATGCTCCGGCTTGGATAGAGGAATATGACCCAGGTCATTAAAATCCTGCAGGGCGGTGAGATGGTGAGTAGGGAATGATGAATCAATATTTCTTCATAACGCAAGAAGGAAATGGCGCCTAAGGAAATTTCCAAGCAGCAAATTTCAAGGCAGCGAGCGAAGGATTTCTCGCACACGTTGCATCGGTGCGCAGAGCCGCGCTGCTGGAGGCGGCTGTAGCCACGCAGTCCCCACGTAGGGTTGCCCACGCTCGGGTAAGGAGATGAGGCAAACATCAGCCAAAAGGACAGCAGAAACCAGCCCTTCACCGGCCAGGCTCCTCCAGACCCTTATTTTAAGATGAATTTGCACATCACAAACCCAGGCAGCACCAGTGCTTGCTCCACGGGCAGCTCCAAATCCTCTCCCCTGTGTTATTGCCCCGGTGGCATTGACCTGCTGCCGTTATAACCTCCGGAGATGAAGCATGAGACATCCATCCTGTTGTCAGGCCGTGCCACCCCCAGGCTGACCTACATCCCGCAGCCTCTGCGCTCCTCGCAGCTCCTCCCCCCGAAAGCCAACAAGTTGGTAAATAAAATCCAACTCGGGGGAGATGAGCTGTCGGCACTGACCACGTCCAGTCCCTCTGCAGCTCTTTGGTGCAATGTCTTCTCCATGCGTTTATCACGCCAGGTATGGGCTGGAAACCCTGCAAAACCCATGGGGTCTGGGTGTGCGCCTCAAATCAAGGTTCACCCCTGGGTGCTGGTGATGGGTCGGGTATGGGAACATCACCCTCCACCCGTCAGCGGTGCCGTGGAAGGTGTCTCCTGCCGCTCTTCAAGCAAACCCAGGGGACGTGCCAGACGTGGCCCCTGCACCCGTCCTTCCCCTGGGGCTGGTTGTGGCTGGTGGTATTCCTGCTCGCCATCTGCATCTCAAAATTGGCGACATCCTGTTTTTCACAGATGCTTACGCACATCCCCAGTTAACCGCAGGTCAACTGAAACCTGCAGCTGGAGGCACCACAAACCTGAGGGGAGCTGATACAGAAATCAAGGTCCCAGCAGAGAGAGCAGCACCAAGACCTGCTAAAACCCACTGCTCCAGCTCTGAGCACCCCTGAACCAGACAGGCTCCCTCCTCCCAGCCTTCAATCTGCCCCTGCCACCAACACTGTCCGGGATCTAGTTTGGTCCCATCCAGTACAGCCACTCTGAGATAATTCGGAAATAACCGCACTGAAGCTGATGCAAAGGGATTTTTGCTCGTCACGGGTCTGTGCACCACCCAGCTCATCCTCCCCAGCAGACCTGATGCTCACGGCAAACCTAGAGAGCAAAGAGAGCCGAAACCACACAAACCAGACCCAGCACTCAATGCTGCTTTTCTAGGAACTTGTTTGACCCTGTCAGCCTTCTTGAGGCCGACAGGGTCAAACAAGACGTTTTGTAAAATTCAAGAATTCAAGGTTGTCCACCGTGGCTGAATCCCCCCGCTTTGATCCTGCCCGGGGTGGCTGCGGGCACACTTGGCTGCTGCTCTGCTCCCAGTGCTGAGCCCCCAGCCCAGCCCCTGGAGCCTCTTCCAGGATTCCTCCCTGGATTTCAGTCCTAGGAACGGGATTTGCAAAAATACCCAAGTCGCTTGGGATAACGGTCTGTGCTCCCGGCTCAGTGACGGCTAGAACAACCCCCCCTTGCAGGAGCCTGGCCCTCCAGCCACGGGACACAGCACAGCAGCACTTATAGTTGCAGTTCAAGCCATTTTAGCACCATCTCTAATAATTTATCACTTAGGGGGCCCCGTCAAGCCATTCAGATCCTGGACCAGACCCAGCCTTCCCCGCACTTCCCTGGGCTCAGCAGCTCATCCCGAATCTCAGCTGGCTTTGGGCTGAGCCACGGCTCCACTCACTTCAACATCTCCAGCTGTTTTCCCCAAACCAGGAATGAGCATTTTGCTTTTTAAATGAAACCTACAAGTACCAAAACCAGGTGATCTAAAAGCAAAAGGAACCAGAAAAGTCTCCAGTTTTCAGCTGCTCTTGGAAATCCTCTCCTCGTAGGTTGTGGGAGCGCAGGAGTGAGATGGGTCACAGCTGCTGCCGATTAAACGTGACTTGTAAAATCCTAATTTCTTTTTCCATTCTTACTATTCAATATTTTTAAGACAACCAGTAGCCTAAAAAAAAAAGCTCTGACATTATTTGGCCACGCTCGCTTTTGGGTGAAGCTCAAAGACGCGGTACGAAGCCAAGAGCAAGGTTTTCAAACGAGCTTCCAACCTCGTTTTTGCGAGATCCTCGCCTGCGATCAGGACGAGCGGGTCAGCTCCGCAGCGGGCACCTCCGCTTGCATTTGCTTTGCCAAAGCATCGCCAGCGACATCCCTTTTTGTGAAACGTCATCACAATTTCAAGGGTTGGCCTGGAGCTTCTTCAGTCCCTTAAAGAGAGCGCAGCTCTCCAGACGGCTAGTTGGGATGCTGGAAATGTGCAGATTTTACCCCAAGATTTTACTTCTCTAAAGGAGTAAATTTGACTCCTGAGAACGGAGTAAAAATTTCACATTATTTCATCCAGAAAAATTCGTTCATCCGGAGGATGCATCTCAAACCTCATCCTTGCACCATCCCTTTGCATCCCCCACACCGCCCCTCCGCCCCATCTCAGTTTCAAACCACCACGCGCTGCGCGTTTCAGCCATTTTATTGAACTTTGCATATGAAATAACAGTTTCGAGTTCTAATGAAAAAAAAAACATTAAAAAAATAAATTCAACATCAGGTAAAAAAATCACGCAACCGAAAAAAAAAAGAAAAAAAATCACTTTTTTTACCGGTAACTGAACACAAGGCCCACACCGCGGTGGAAGTCACCAGGACGATGGGATGCAGCGGCTTGTTTTAGCATCAGACTGGTATCAAAAGAACAAGTTTAAACAATTGCAACACAGCTCACTGGCAAAACCAGAGTTTAAAACGAACTCAGAGTAACAAGACTGAGCTTTACATCTCCAGTCCAAAATTGCATCGTTTCTGTGGCACCTAATTAGTCAGGATTTAGCCTTCTTGCAGAGAAGGCTTTAGTTTTCCAGTCTGATACACTGAATTTCACAAGGCAATATTTCACTGTTCAAATATACCCAATGTGCGTTCCAGTTGAGACAGTCACGGAAACATTTCAGCATTACCCAGCCGCGCACGCGAACGAGGGAAAAGCAAAGTCAAAATTCTATCCAGCCATCTCAGGCCCAGGAAGATACCATGAAAATAAGTTGCATAGTAAAGGATGGGAAATTAAGAAAGACGACCTGCTCCTGTGTTGGAGGTCGACGGTCGATGCGATGTCCCCCATTTGCAATGTTTTGGGACCTCAGGTGATGAATTAAGAGCCCGTTCTCCTTGAAAGACACTAAACTCAGCCGTGGGAACGTCTCAGCTTCAGCAATGAAGGTGATTTCCCCGCAAGACCTGAACAATTTGAATAACCAAGTCCGATTTCCAGTACGCTAAGGGCAGCACAAGGGACACGCCAGCGAAGACCTCGTTTTGCATTAAAACCGCCCTATTTCAGGCACGGGCGTACAATTTCGTGGCTACGTTTCCCCTTCATACCGTTCGACTTGCAGGTCCAGCTCTCTCGATGACTTCTGTATTGCCAGATAAATTGTCCTGCTCCAAAATCATCCCCAGGAACTGGAGTTCTGCACTGAAAACCCAGCGCCAGCGGCCTGGCCTGGCCACGGTCAGAGAGATGAGGGATTATGGAAAACCCCAGCGGTGACAGCAATATCTCAGACCGGTCGGTTTAAAGATGCCCTGATGATGTCATCTTGGAGAAGGCAGAAAAAATGTGAAAAAGAAACGTAATTTACCTGTACCAGAGGCTGGTGGATAAAAACACGGGGATTACAGGGCTGGGTGATTTAATTCACCCCGGGCTGCAACTTGGCTTTAGTCTCAGCTCAAGGGACAACTTTCTGTGCAATGGGAAGAAAAGCAAGAGAGTGGGGAGCGTGCCGGCTCCCAAAGCTTTTGAGGAGAGGAGAATGCTATCCCATGAATTCCTGAATTTTAAAAGGATTCAGTAGCAATGACAGCGTTTCAACATCTGTCTCAGAAAACGTCCAAGTGTGTGCGTAATTAAAGCCTTCTGCACCCTCCGGGGTGCTCAAAGGCTGGTTTCTGAGACATTAATATTGCAAGTTTTTTCGCCAGCACCGGTGGAAAGGGGCTGGAGGCCGGGAAGGGACCGCAGGAATCCTGACTTTTCCCCCAAATCCAGCGGGGCCAGCAAAGCAGCCTCTTGTACCTTGTCTCCGAAAGCCTTCTCCAGCCGTGCCGCTAAGCCCCGTCCCATCTGCTGTGCCCACTGAGCCTTCGTTAGCGCCCTCAAACACTTCATGAGGTATTTTGCTTTCTAATTTTGCTGCCTTCTTAAAACATCTCAAAACTTGTTCTTAAAACAAGTGGCTTTGCGTGAGTCTATACCAGCCCAGCTCCCTCGATCCGATTTTCCTGCCTATCCACCAGGATGGACCCAACGGCAGAGCTCTCATCGCTTTAATAGCACCCTAAAATTAAAAGGGGGAAGGGAAGGCTACAGCATTTGCCGGAGGCAGCAGCTGTGCCGGGCGCAGAGGAGAAACGTCTACGTGTTCAGCGTCTAAAGAGCACGTCTCACGCGCGGCATCTCAGAGACGCTCTCAGCATCTCCGAGCACGGCTTTGAAGGGCTATGAATAAAGATGAGCAGCCTGCGTTCGGATGATTATGGGAATCAACGCACGCTATTTTTTGGATCTTCTCTTGATGCCAGCCATCATTAAATCGCTCCCTTTCTTGTTTTTTTTAATCGACTGGATACATTTTTAACTTGTCTTCCCTTGCCAAATCCAGCTCTCTGCTCCCAATGACATCTCAACACGGCTGTCCTGATACGATGGTTATCTTTAAAACGCACAAGGCTAGAGTTAGAGTCGTGGCAACACAGATTAATATACTGGACTGACAGTTAAAGACTATCAAACTCTCGATTATTTTGAAAAAGCACATTAACAATTAGCTGGCTCAGCGACCAAGCAAAAGAAACCCGACAGCATGGAGCAACGTCATCAACGCCGGTATGTACAATATCGAGAAGAGGTTGAAATTTGGCAAGATTGTCATCGGTGTGAGACGTCCACGGGGTGGGTTCGGTGCTGGACGGGAGGAGCGGAGCGGCCGGCGGCCGTGGGCTGAGCTCTGCTCCGGGAACGGGGCGTTTCTGCCGCCGGGAGCGGGACCGCTGGGACCCACCAACCCAAACGGGCGAAGGGATCTGGTTTTTCCCATCGCTTTGCTTGTCAAAATACGCACTTTGAACCGTAACAGAGAGACGCTTTCACAAAGTGGCTATTGAAAACAGATGAGGTATTAATTATGTTACATACACACGTGCCATAAAAAAAGCTCTCCGTAACACCGGTGGAAAATAAAAATAACTTTAGTACTGATACATTCTATCCCCCATTTTAAGGGCTACTAGATCATGTTCCAAAAGAAACTAAATTTAACACCTTTGGGACCAGGGCTTCCCAAGATCCAGGTCTGTGTTGCAATCCAGAAGATCGATTCTCCTCCTGTTAACGTGCCGTTACCCCTGCGGGCGAGCCGGGGCTGTCTGCGGGGGTGCGGGGGGATGCTGGATCAGACCTGCAGCGGGGGCTTCGGCCGTTTGCAGCCCCAAACCACCAGCGCGGTAGAAAAGCGCTTTCCGGGTCAGTCCCTCAAGATTTCAGAGTTGCTAAAGCTTTTGTTCCATCTCCTTTGCAGCCTCAAGAGCCCGCTACGAAGCCATCACGCTGCAGGGAAGGCTGCAAACAAATAGATTTTGCAGCTCCTTAGTGGTTTTGGAGGTGAGAGCTCCCGAAAAAGCCCAGCCCCATCTCCCCCAGCCTGCCGGCAGCTCCATCCACGGCAACGGGGAAGGGACCACTGCTGGGTCATTTGGGGTTCCCAGTGATGGAAACAGGCTCAGCCCTCGCTCCCCAAACACTGGGGACGTTTCATGGTCTTTTTCAAGGGATCTTTTTAAGGCCTTTTTAAGGTCTCAGACTTTTTATGGCCTGAGCATTAATTAGTTTTGGCGCTGGGGAGCTGCAGGATGAGCCAGCCTTGGGGGGCACAGCTCCCCTCTGCGGGACACAGGGGACGGATGCCTGGGAGGTGGCCTTTGGCTGTGCCACGTTAAGACGCAGGCGGCCACGGGGCAAAAAGCTCTGCAAGCCCAGCCTCGGAGCGCTCCGGCTGTGGCAGCGCCGCGGTTACTGCCAGATCCCCAGGGATGTGCTGGCAGAGCAATTTGCTGGAGGATCCCATGCAGGAGCTCCCTCTCCTACCCCCCCGCGGGCTGGCCGCAGGGTGGGGCACGGCCAAACGCGAAGTTAATGAGAGCCACCGCTCCAATTAGCTTTAATTTGTGCAGACGGCTTGCACACCGGATTGATTTCACACCGCGGGGTGCTTCAGGTCCGTGATCCCCCGGCATCCCTCTGTCGAGCCTTGGCACCCCCAGCTCAGCTCCGTGGGCTCGGGGACCTGCTCCTCGGGCTCTTCCGGCAGTCCTGGTCCCCAACCCACCTCCCTCTGCACCTCGCGCTGTAAAAGCCACGATAAAAGCAGGTGCCAGCAGCACCAGCCCTTTCTAATTCATCTATCCACAGCTCCAGTGGCCACAGGGTTTCTGCCGTGCTGGGAATAAATGCAAACAAGCCCAAGGAGCAATGTCCCACCAAGGGCCAGATCCGTACTTGCTCTCCATTCCCCAAGGTGAGCAACGCAGCTTTGACTAAAACTGCTGGGTTTTTCACTTTTGTTTCTTTTCTCACCATCTCAGCCCGTTCTCCTCAGCCTGCACCTATGCAGAGCCCCAGACTCCTGTCTTTGGGACCCCCAAGCCCTGCCCCATGAACAAGGTCTCCATCACCAACGATGCACGTGTCATGACAGGAGGAAGAATTCAAGCCAAGAAATTATTTCTTTAAAAACCAAACAAAAGAAATGTGACCTCACCAAAGTCCACGCATTCCTTTAAGAACCCCACCATTAAGGGAATTTTTCAATCCTGATTTCAGCTGAAGTTTGCATGCGGGGCTTAGACAGCCAGAAAGGAGGACGACTTCTGCTGAACTACAGACAAGTCCAGAGCGATCCCGGCCCCAAACAACAGCTCAGAAACACGCTTGGGTCTCACTCATCTTCAAAGCTCTTCTGCAAGGAGAGACGCGTGGTGCAGACAGCCGGTTGCTTTGCCAAGAATATTCCCCCGAGTTTTCCCATTTCAGAGCCTTTCTTCCAGGGAGGGTGTTTATTTTTAAGTGCACCCTCACTTGGGTTGTGCCTCAAAGCATCCCGCATGTGTCTCCTGTGGCTGTTCCCCATCTCCTGCCCGGGATCGGGTCCGAAGCGCAGGCAGATAGCTCCGCTCGCTGAAGGAGCCAGGGTCTGGTGCTGCCCTCCAGGCAGAGCGGTCCTTGCTCCGCTTTCCAGGTACCCGGTGGGGACCTCAAGGCTTGTTCCCGGACACGGACCCAAAGCAATCAGCAGCACGAATTCAAGAGTCTGCTTCACACGCCTAATGATTTTGTCTCCCGTTACCTCCCCTTGAGCATCCTCTGCTTCGGAGCAAGCTCCAGCTCACTCCGTTCGGTCCACTCCAAATTCACGTGCCCTGACCCATCCCCGGTGAACTACTGCAATGCAGGCGCAGAGGTTCCCGTGCTCGCCTGAGTCCCACCGGTATGATTTTCGCCCAGAAGCCCAATGCTGTTGCGAGTATCGCCTTGCTCCACCGACGGAGTATGTGCCGGCCGGCTCTTAGTCTCAAAGCTGGGGCAGAGGCAGCGTGCCGAGGTGGATGAGGCTGGGGCGAGAGGGGGAAGCCAGAAGCAGGAGAGACCATCAACCTCTTTGCCGTTTGCATTTATCCCTTCGCAGATCGTTTATCCCGTTGCACTGGGCTGATATTCACCCATACGGTCCTAGGAAATGCAGCGAGCCCAGCTTTAACAGCTTCGCAGCCCACTGCAGGCGACCCACAGCTCTTAACCTGCCACAAAACCAAATCAGCTTGCAAAATGAAACAGCGACGGGCAGAGGAGCGAGGGACTTCCCATTTATTATAGTATTAGCAACACAATACTGTAATATTCCCTTGGGACTGAAGTACCGTGAAACAGCAGAGAAGGGCGCGCGGGCTCTCATGAAACGAAGCAGGGGCACGGCCAGCCGGCATTGGGTTTTATACCTTTTCCACCCCTGGAAATTCGATTTTTCCTTAGTTCTTCATGGAGCGATCCTGAAAGCAAGGCACAACTTGTTGACTGTTTGACACTGTTTTCCTCAGCATCGGCGGAGATGTTACTTTCTTAAGAAGGACTTAAAATAAATCACAGCCTTTGGTACAGCACATCCCTACTTATAAAGAGCATTTACAGGAAAGTCAGAAAAATGGAACAGAACTTATCCATGTCCCGGTGCCGAAAACAGCCCGTGTCCTTCGACAGGGAACAGTGAGAGCAACCAAATTTCCCCCATCTCCCTCCCACCCCAAGTAAAACACTTGGACTGCTTATTAGCAGCTCTGGTTAATGTTTCCTTTCGGGTTGCTTAATCGTTCAAGAGATTTTTTTTTTTTTTAATAAAAAAAAAAGACTGAAATAATGTCCAAATGATTTCCATCTCCCCTCCTCCTTTTTCCTGGCTTTGTTCAGTCTTATTATATTGCACGTGATTTGAAGATAATCTTCCGGCTGCAAAGATGTTCCCTTCTACATAATGCACTTGTTAGAAAACACAGATAACGTGGCAAATATTTCATATATGTATATATGAAATATGAAATGGGTTTAACTGGGGAGGACAGACCCTCCGTCGGTCGGGACCACAGCAGCATCAGTCATTGTGTCCGTGATTGGAGACGTTTTATTTCTCAACACAGTCCTGAAGGTCTTAATTTTGAAACTTCTTCTGTTATCTGTTGGGCAGAGCAAAGAGCTGCTTTTATGCACAGCCTGGTTTGGAAAACAAGCAACAGGTTATTGGTTTTTTCCAAGGCAAAGTAGAATAAATGTTGCACTTCGGTCCCCTCCGACAACTTCACATCCCCCTTCCCCACAAACAAAAAAGTGAAAATTTGCTAATTAAAATTGTTTAATGGACTAAATGCAACACAGTCTAAAGCGAGCTAAAGATAGAAAAAAGAGTCATTAAATACATTAGTAACTGTTATCTCACATTAACGGCAAGTTCCAAATCCAATCCAGAATAATTAGCGCAAAGTGGGTTTTCCTCATCATGTTTTTATCTTAATCAAGCTGGGTTTGTTCCCACCAGTATCACTTAATATCATGTGAATCAAGATAAGATATGATTCACATGATATTAAGTAATTGCTTGATCTTACAAATCTGATACAGGGGACGGCGGGGGGGGGGGGGGGCTGATCCGACGCCCGGTGCTCGGACACGGAGTGGCTCCCGCAGAGCCCAAACCCGCGACCCCGTTTTGAGGCAGGGAAAAAAAAAATCCCCCAAGCTCTGCGGTGCCGGAGCTGCCAAGCCTCTGGAGTACAAAAAACCAGCTGGTATTGCAACAGGTCGGCTCTGAAGCCTAAGAACCCCACAGCATGAAGGGACTCATCCTGACCCCTACTTGAATCCAGTGGGATGCTCTGCTCTGTCTTTAAGACACTGAAGCTCTTGGAAACTTCGTAAGCCTGCTCATATCCCTCTCATTTGCAGAAATCGTACGCTCTGCCGTTAGTTCACACCGCAGCAACGGAGCATCCCGCCTGCGGACGGGGTACGGCCAAATTTCCGGAGGGTTTAAGCCCTGCGTAAGTCAGTGGGAGTCACGCACCCAAATCCTGGCCCTTTCGTGGTGATTTTTCAAGTGGGAATTAGTAAAGCTTCCTATAGCGAGGTTCATTAACTACATTAAAACCAGCGTGTGGTGCACACTAATAAGATGAGCGCTACCACCAAATCAGATTACGTGAGCCGGATGCTTCATTAGCAGCCGGTGATGAGACAAGGGTAGGAAGGATCTGTATTCATAGTTCAGAGCCCAGCCTAACGCACCAGGATCCATCCCAGCTCATTCCCGAAAACGAGCCTATTTTCCTCAAAGGGAGAGTCAGGATGGACATATGCAAGACGGGACAGGATGCGTGCACCGAGGAGGGCGAGACCTGCTCTCCGGATGGTGCAGGGACGGTGGTGCAGGGATGATGGTGCTGGGATGATGGTGCAGGGATGATGGTGCAGGGATGGTGGTGCAGGGATGATGGTGCAGGGACGATGGTGCAGGGATGGTGGTGCAGGGACGGTGGTGCAGGGAGGGTGGTGCAGGGATGGTGGTGCAGGGATGATGGTGCAGGGAGGGTGGTGCAGGGACGGTGGTGCAGGGATGATGGTGCAGGGAGGGTGGTGCAGGGACGATGGTGCAGGGACGGTGGTGCAGGGATGATGGTGCAGGGAGGGTGGTGCAGGGATGATGGTGCAGGGATGGTGGTGCAGGGACGGTGGTGCAGGGATGGTGCAGGGATGATGGTGCAGGATGGTGGTGCAGGGAGGGTGGTGCAGGGATGATGGTGCAGGGATGGTGGTGCAGGGATGGTGGTGCAGGGATGATGGTGCAGGGACGGTGGTGTAGGGATGATGGTGCAGGGATGATGGTGCAGGGATGGTGGTGCAGGGAGGGTGGTGCAGGGATGATGGTGCAGGGATGATGGTGCAGGGATGATGGTGCAGGGATGATGGTGCAGGGATGGTGGTGCAGGGAGGGTGGTGCAGGGACGATGGTGCAGGGACGGTGGTGCAGGGACGGTGGTGCAGGGATGATGGTGCAGGGAGGGTGGTGCAGGGATGATGGTGCAGGGATGGTGGTGCAGGGAGGGTGGTGCAGGGATGATGGTGCAGGGAGGGTGGTGCAGGGAGGGTGGTGCAGGGATGATGGTGCAGGGATGATGGTGCAGGACGCTAAAAGCCGGCAGAGAAAGGAGAGAGATGGGATTTCCCGCGAGAAGCAAAGATCCCCTTGCACGGCAGCGCAGCACGCGGGGAAAATAAGCTACCAGAGGGGCTTAGCGCTCCTTGCAAGGGTCTCAGACCAGCCGCTTATTCAAACACCGGCTTATCATGAAGTGCCAGAAGGACTATTCATGGGCTTAAAGCTAACTGGGGTTTATGCTTTATTGGACTGGGCTTGCTGGGGGGGATTACACCCCCCTCCCACCTGCCAGCAGGGGAGGGCTCCTGCTTTTTTGCAAAGCAATGGTCAAACCGCTGGGATCCTCCAGCATCGCTGGAGTATTACACAAATAAAACCCAAATAGCACCTTCAGCCCGGCACGGCCCGGGAAATACCGTTGGTTTGGCCAAGAAGGGGACGACAGAGTTGGGGCTTTGCAGATGAAGTGGTAAATAACAATTTTCTCAAACCAGGCAAATAATCCAGTGATTTGGGGTACCCTGGTGCCTTTTCAGGCTGTATCCTTGCCCTTACAGAAAGAAACCCCAAATCCTCAGCCTGACGATGACGTTATTTCACCAAATTCAGCAAGAACAGCAGTGGGAGTGAGAAGTCAGGAGCATTCAGGAGATACTGCTGCTCTGCTTCTGAAGGGATCCAGATGTATTCCCACCATATGGGGGTGATGAAATCCCCTCCACTCCAAGAGAAACAGAGGATATTAAACAGCAGCCACAAAAATCAGATGTTTTTAAATTGGCCGAGCCAAGTAACTTGTATCTAAGCATTTGGAGCTGGCGAAGCAGCTCATGAGACTGCAAGCGTGGAGCATCTCTTGAGCCCCGGACCTGGTGAAAATCCAGAGGACTGTAAAATAGCTCCTGTTGGGCCAATTTTTAAAGGGATAAACAAAGTGACCTGCAAAATGATGGGTCTGGCCATCTGTTGCTGATCCCAAACAATACGCTGGAACGGCCGAGAGTCTTAATACAGAATTAAAGAGGAAGATATAACTGATGCCAGTCAACGCAGGGTTAGGGAAAACAGATCTTACCATATTAACTTGATAGCTCTTCTTACTGAGTCCTGTGTTTAGCTGATAAAGGTAAATGCTTGCGTAATGCTCTCCTCTAAGGGAGCTGCATGACAGCTTGGTTAAGAAAATGGAGCAATAAAGCCAGTTCCCAGGAGATATCACAAGCCAGAAAACCAGCTGAACCCAGGTCGCGTCCACTGGTTCGCTTCTCCTTGTGCTCGCTTTGCTTTCTCAGAGCATTTTGCAACCAGGATGGGAGAGACCTTTCTGAAAGGTTTCCAGCCCCAGGAAAGAACAGACCAGGCTTGTTTCAGATGCAGCAGAAAGAAGGTTTCCTCCTTTAACTCGGAGGTTTCCGAAGCGCAGAATATCATTCAGGCACCTGAAGGTTAAAGCACAAGCGCTGGGTGCCAGCATCCACGCGGAGGTAGGAAACCCCCCTTGCCTGCAATGCTACACCCAGCTCACAGCAAACTCCTTTCACATCCTTCCTGCAAGCTCAAATTTGCAGCAGGCAGGTTCACTTTAAACCCAAACTTCTTACGTCTCATTTTTGACCTGCTGCAACAGCCTGAGATTCAAATCGTTACCGAGCCGTGGTGGCAGCTCCAAGCACAGACCAGCCAGGAGGGAGAAGTGGGATTTTGACTATAAATGCACAGAGATTTCAGGTTCCATAAGGATGGAAAAGCAAGTTCAAAGATGCAGAGTGAAGGAAGTGGAGGAGAGGAGAATGGTTATGGGAGGGGGAGCCGGAGGGCAGAGCTGGCGTCCCCGGGAAGCCGGGTGAAACCCTGGGCTTCCCTCCAGCTGGGGGAAATACCGGCAGTTAGTAGGGTATCGGGGGGAGGGTTTGCGGGCTCTGCAAGCTTCAAGCAAGCTGAACTCCATAAAGCCTTTGGAGGATTCTTTACTTCTTGCTCTGTGTTTCAAAACTGCCTCTTCCTTCCACAGCACGTTTCATTGCAAACACTTCATGAAGCCACTCAGTGTCATTTACAGATGGGGAAACTGAAGCCCGGAGGAGCTGACCTGCCCAAAGCCACCCAAGCGAGCCGAGACAGCAAACACCCAGCAAACACTGCAGTGCCTCCACCCTCCAGGTCTGGGGTGCAGGGACACACGTTTTCATGGACTAACAACCAAAATCCCTCCGAGCGGCACAGCGTCACCCGCCACCCTGCATTGCACCCAGCTCCTGGGTTGCAACCAAGTCGAACGGCAAGCACATCTCTCTGCAGATGCAAAAAACACATTGCAAAGCGTGCGTGCATGCTGTCCATGCTCCGTCGCAATCCTTTGCTTCCCGTGAGAGCAAGACCCTGAGCACGGACCCTGCCGCCAGCAGCCCCGCTCCCCCCGCAGAGGCTGAGCCTTCGGTGCTTCCACTGCCGGCCGAACCATGACACAACCCCAAAGGATTTTCCGTATCTATCCATAACGGTGCTTTGGAGGAAGCAGAGCAAAGCAGCTGGGGCTGGTCAGCATCAAAATTAAACTGACTGCGCTCTGCATCCTTGCCAGCGAGAGCAGAGATAGCCACTCGCTAATCTAGCCGTGCAAGCCGCCCATCCAAACCAAGTCTTCCCACCCAGTCTGTGTTAAAGATGCTAAAAATGAAGTGCAACAACTGTAGAAAAGCAACAGACATGACAGAGCTTAAACACGCTCAGAAAAGCATCGGAATTACAAGTCTCACGGAAATGAATCATTGCTAAACAAACCCAGCAGTGCGTGCTGCCGTCTGCGTCGCTGAGCTGGGGGTCTTAATATTAGTGTGCAGCGCGGCTGGGTAAAGACTATTCCCGTTATGAGTAGGGGAAGACCAGCGATCGGGAAGTTATTTTAGGTATTCCCAACCCGAGTGACAAGCTGAACGAGATAGGAGACAGGTTTTAATTTACTTGAGCACGTCCTGGTTCATAAGAAGGAGAAAACTGACAGTGCCCTGCGGGGAGGTTCATGCGTGAAGGGATGTTCATGCGTTCCCTGCCCTGCTGCAGAGCATCCTCGGTGCCGGAAATTCAGGCTCTGAGCGTTGATGAGACACAGACGGACCCTGAAACTTGGGGGTCTCATAAAGCAGCACCTTATTCGTGGAAGGAAAAGCACACGGGGGCTCCCAGGGGATTTTCTCTGAGCATTTTTGGCTGAGTTTTGCCAGCAGAGGGGATAAAAGGGCTCCAGCTACAAGGGCAGCGGGGGACCCTGCACACATCCCTCTCCCGCACAGAGGACGGTTCTCATGAGCAAAAAAAGGGATTCGGTTTTGCCGGTGACAAAAAGCAGGAGCCCTGACACCTTCCCAGCGCAAAGCAGCAAACATGCATCCCGTCAGGTGGGATGAATATCGCTTTGACGGAGACACCATTACTCATTTTCCTATTTGGGAAGCCAAGTTGGGGAGTAAAAGGTCTCGATTGTGTCCCAGACTTGACCACAACGGAGCCGGGAGAGCTTCAGCTGGGGCAAGAGCCAGATGCTGCGGAGACAGGGCTGGGGCTGCTCTGCAGGGCTGCCCCCAGCAGCGAACGTGCCCCCCGCCGTGCAACGGCTCTGCCCTGCGGCAGGGCTGTACCCCCCTCCTCATGCCAGTCCTATTTCTGCCCTAAGAGACCCCCATATCACCACCCCCCAAAATGAAGCCAAAACCCTCCCACTGCCAGAGAAGTGCTTCCCGGCCGGGATGAGGCACCTCAGGGCACCCACCCCGAAACATCCCCAAAATGTCCCCGTCAGGGCGGTGATGGCTGCGGTCCCACGGCTGTTTCCAAGGAAGCCCTCCTGCCGGAGACGGGCATCGCTCCAGCCCTCGCTGCCCAACGCCTGGCTCCCACTGCTGGCACCGGGAAAGGGCTCACACCACCCAGCACCCGCGGCGCAGCACCCATCGGGCTCACTCGGAGCCAGCGGGTGCCGCGTTAGTGCAGCCTCTGCCACGTAAACAGCGCTCAGGGAAACAGGGAAAGGCAGCAGCATCCTGTCCTTACCACATCCTCCAGCTATACAACACCCCCCAAAGCCGAGCCAAGCACCCCGTTCAGACTATGGGTGCGGACCCATAGCAGGGAAGGGCGCAGAAGAGCAGCACCGGCTTTGTAGCGGTGAAGGAGACAATTTATAGCATATCGCCCTGCCCACAGCATCCTATAATGCCCAGAAAGTCCCTATTTCCCTGCACCCATCGCCCGTACGACTGCCTTTGCACGAGGATGGCGGTGCTCTGAGCTCTCCTTCCCGGTACACGCAGCGATTGAGACGGAAGGGCAAAACGAGTGGCATTTAAATCCTAGTTGTCTGTTTGCACTGGCAGGTTTGCAGCCTACCCAGACATCACTTGTTAAAGCATTTAAAAATGGAAAAAAAAAGGCCCTGCCTTCCATCAGGCTGCGATGAGAGCCTCCATGTGCTCTCACCAAGATATGCATATTTTAAAAGCTTGGCAGGAAGAGGGCTCCAAACTACACAATTAAACAGATTTCACGCAGAACGCTCCTCGTACACACCAGCCGCTGCAAGAGACCCTTCCCCTGCGCCCGAGCTCCGCCAGGAGAGAGCCCTGCGCAGCGATGAGCTCCGGAGGGCTCCTTCCCTTCTGCTGGGGAAGCCACTTGTCCGCCCTTTGCCTCCACTTCGCTGTCCATAAACTGGGGATTAAAACCGCAAACCAACTTATTTTGTCAAGCGATGGAGCAGGAACGATTGCCTGGGAAGAAATGTAACCCTCCTGGAGGGAAGAGATATCCCCAGCCCTTTTTTGTGTCCACGCACGGGGTGGGATGGATACTGCTCTGCTCCTCTGGCCACCCCAAGCACCTCTATGAAGGACATCTATTGTGCTGGAGAACAACAGAACCTTTTTAGAAGAGTTCAGGCCTGAAAACACACAAAAAAAGGGCAAATAAGGAGGAGAAAAAGGTGACGGTGTCAAAGTACCAAACGGAGGGGCCAGGGTTGGGGTTCTCGCACGTCCCCTGCATTCCCCTGTACCAAGGATGTGTTTTGAGGTGGCATCCAGGGCTGAAACAGGGGAAGGGAACAAGTCCTAAAATACAAGCAGAGGGAAAGGGCAAGGAGCCTGGGAAACGAGATGGGAGGCTGTACAAGGCTCTATATCACCTAGTAGCCCTATATGAGCCGAATACATAAAGCACCCAGGGGGGCAGGAGCTGCCTGCTCCCATCCTTGCTCCCATCCTTCGGTGCCGGCAGTAAGAGTCACTTAGTCTCGCAGAGGACAGGTACGAAGGACAGGGGAGGAGGATGACATTTCGGAGAGCATCCCTGCCACGCCGCACACACAGCCAACAAGCTGGGGAGTCCACGCCGGGGACTACCTAGGGACGCAGCCTTTCCCCTGCTTGCTTTCTGCGCGATCTTAAATGTCAGCCAGCAGCTTTCGGTAATGCACTTTCCTCCATTTAATGTAATAAGCTGAGTCTAGGCAAGCCCTTCGCCTTGCCTTGGGAAGGCTTTGCAGCAGGCTGCCAGACAGCAGGCAGGCAGCTCCGCTAATACGAATCTCCTAACGCTGCCCCTCTAAGCACTTTAGAAACAGTCGAGGCCAAGACTCTGCAAAGGCTGAGGCTCATCTTTAACTCCCGGGTGACTGTTAAAACAGGCCACAGTCCTAATGGGAGGCACATTGCAAGAGAGCAAAGTAAGTTAAATAAGCAGCTGGCTGCAAAGAGAGCAATCTTTCAGCGATCTCTCCAATTCCTGGCACAACACACGCGGCAGCCAGTTTAAGAGAAGCCGTCAGACCGTGCAGCGACAGAAAGCATTTATCTCGCTGAACGGTACCTAACGAGACAGTACAGAGGGAAGAGGCAGACAGAAATGGGGCAGAGCATCGAAAGGATACCCCTGGTTTTCCACTGCCAGTTTTTTGGGTGTATCTTAAAGACAGAGCAGCAGTGCTTTTATATTTTTCAGCGATACCATTCGGTACTGGAGCAAAACTGCCTTTTACTCCAGTGGATGAAGCGGTTTTCTTGCCACCTCTCTCCCGCAGCATCTTTTACTGTCAATAAAATCCATTTGAAATTATTCTGCCCTGACAAAATAAGATAGGGAGTAGTCAGGAAAGCAAACTGACAACCTGCAAGCTTTCTGCTTATTTTAGACGGCAGAGAAACCTAAAATTGTACTGTGCCATTTCCAGGAAAACATGTGGTTTCTGTACCCCATGCAGCTGCCATGGGGAAAACGCAGACACAAAACTCATCTGCAAACTCTCCCGAGTGAGACTGTTTCCCCCACTTCTAAACTCAAATCCTCCTTTTAGGAACAGGCACACGGAAAAGCTTTAACAACAATAAAAAATGAGAGCTCGTAGGGCAGAAATGACATTTCAGCCTGGCTGCAGCCTGGGGAAAAGGCACGCTGGGGTGTCCCCAGTCATCCCAGACAAGGGATCCCAGTCATCCCAGACAAGGGACCCCAGGTTTGTGACCTGCCGCGATGCTCCAGAGCGTCTCCCCAGTACAGACCATTTGTTAGATCCTCAGCTGCTGAAAACCACAGTAGCTACAATAAAGCTGTCACATACCATCAGCTAAGAAGCTGCTCTGATGGTTTTCCTCGTTACAAGCTTTTTAATAACTGGGGCTAAGGCAAGACTAAGGGAGAGTGGTACAAACTGTCCTGATCCTTTTAAGTCTGGGTAAAATCCCAGCTAACTCCGATTTTGGCTTGGCCGGCATCTCTCAGGACAAATCCCCCTTTCCACACGCTTGGGAAAGGTGTGACTCGCACAGGCCGGGGTCAAGTCTCTCTTTGTAGTAAGAGATATTTAACAGCCTCCCTGAGCAGTTCACTACCTCGGAGGAATCTGGTTTTATTTAACCCCAAAGCCAGCAAAACAGAGCAGAGCTGGAGCCGAGGCGCTCGAGGCGGAGCAGCCAGGCCCTGCTTTCAGCCTGCTTCGATGGCGGGGGTCGGACGGAAGCATTAAACGGCTGCAAACAACCCTTTTAGCACAGAATTGGAGAAATCCAGCTGCAAAAAAAAGCAGCAGGGTTTTCCTGCTATGCATAGCACTAAAAAGCAAAGCGAAAAGCAAATATAAGCAGAGGAGCTACAGGATGTTATCCCACTTTACCCAATGTGCACAAAACAACTGAGAGCAGCAGGGTAAGCTGAAAAATAAAACTAAGTAGTGGAAAACACTAGGTTTGTCCCAACAAAGCAACGTTACCTTATGACGCATTAAACTCTACCCTGTGCGAAGCTCACCTGATCCCATCAGATGTCCCGTGGCCCCTGGTGCACGCGTAAAGACGAAGCCGGTGTATTTTCCCCGGCGGGGTTTTGGTTACTTTTCAATCCTGCTCTTTATAGATGTGTCCCCCTTGTTTCAAAAAGCTGCCGGGGTTTTTCAGCCGAGCTTTCCCGCTGGCTGCTCAGTGCCGTTTCGCACTGGGTTTGGGGGAATCGCTGGGTTTTGTGCGGCGCAGGGGGAGCGCGGGGTCGTTCTTGGAAGAGCGGGCGCTCGTGTTTGCAGGATGAGACTCCATCCCCCAATTTCACTGCCAAGGCGTGAGCTCCTCTGCGAGGGAGAGGTGGATTTGTGGCGTGCTTATTGCCTACGGGCGCTTTATTCGGCACAGGGGAAGCCGCGGCAGGGCAGGGGGTGCCGGGATGGGGTCACGTAGCGGGGCAGAGCTGCGGTGTCCTGTGGGACGACGGGGCTGGAACCATCTGGAAAGGTTTTTTGCGGGAAGAGCGAGGACCACGGGGGATGGGAGAAGGGATGCCATGACAACCTTTGGGGGTTTCCCAGGAAACCAGGGTCGCCATGGCAACTCCATCACTCCGGTCCGAATTAGTGACTTCCGCTGGAAGGCGTGTTCGCCACTTTAATCTTCTCCTGATGAGTGGCCGCATCTCTCCCAAACACATTGCAAAAAAAGGAGGAAATATCCCTTTGTCTCCAGCTGGGTGGGTTTGAGGCCGCACAGCCACGGCGAGGAGCCCGTCACGGATCCTGCGTCCCCCGGTCCCCGCCGGCGTCGCTCCCCGTGCGCCGTCGGCTCCTGAAACCGTTCCATTTTGCCTTTCGCCTCCCTCCTCCCCGCACACAGACCCGCTGCCCGGCCACAAATTCGACACTGGATGAAATAATGCCGTAGGGTTACAGGGGAAAGGAATTAAGAATAGAAAACAAGGGCTTTTTGTTTTTTTCTATTTAAATCAGCATTGATTGCACTCGGTCTCTGACCAGATTAGAATTTCATAAACGATCTAACGGGGGAGAAAAGGGAATCTGTGATGTGCCCGTAATGGCACACCACATGTTTCAATATTAAGCGTCATTTAACAATGTGGTTAACAGAGACTCTCTGCAAAATTAAACGGTTATTTCCTCCCAACCCCCTTCCAGTACGCTCTGCAACATGTTTTCCTCGTCTCCCCACCCAATCCGGGGTTGTTAATCCAACAAGTGAGCTTATGTGATGGACGGGAAATGGGCTACACGCTGCCTTTAGGGAAGGGGGGGGAATTCAGGAGCAAAGCGAGAGGTCCCCAAACCCAAGAAAACAAAAGCAGCCCTGCAACACGTTGCAGAACAAACACCTGTTTCGACGGTGAGTGTGTTTTGTCTTCATCCTCCTTCTCTTTACCCTGTAGCTGTCCTCTTCTTCAGAGAATTTTAAATCCTTTTTTTTTTTGGATCTTTAGAAAGGAAGGATCTAAAAAAATAAACGTATAAAAACGAGGGCACACACAGACCGACGATGGTGCATGTTCCACACAATACCGAGTACACAGTCACTTTGCATTATTATTGTTATTATTATTTTTTTACCGCATCCTCAGGTTTTGTTGCTGTTTGTTTGGTTTTGTTTTTTTAAACATCCGTAAAGATCTTTTTGATGTTCACACAGTTGGGATTGTTTGTGGTTGTGCAGTTGCCTGTCTTAAAGGCAGCCTGTTTGAATGCACTGTGGTTGATTCCTCCTTCCTCGATCACCATGTACTCAGACTTGCTGAGGGTGGAATTGCTGCGAGCCTTCCTCATCTCCTCGCTGGACGAGAGGTGCTGGCAGCTCCCGACGTGCATGTATTGGGCTTGCTCCTCACCTTCTGTCTCCCGGTGGTAGAAATAGTTGAAGTTGGAGACTATCACGGGCACGGGGAGAGCGATGGTTAGCACCCCTGCGATGGCACAGAGGGAGCCCACAATCTTGCCCCCAATGGTGATGGGGTGCATGTCCCCATAGCCCACTGTGGTCATGGTCACCACCGCCCACCAGAAGGCATCGGGGATGCTACTGAAACCTGAACTGGGATCGTCGGCTTCTGCGAAGTAGACGGCACTGGAGAAGAGGATGACGCCGATGAAGAGGAAGAAGATGAGCAAGCCCAGCTCCCGCATGCTGGCCTTGAGGGTCTGCCCCAGGATCTGCAGCCCCTTGGAGTGCCGGGAGAGCTTGAAGATGCGGAAGACCCTGACCAGCCGGATGACTCTGAGGATGGCTAAGGACATGGCTTGCTGGCCGTTGCCTTGCCTCTCAGCCAGCTCGGTGCCCAGCGTGATGAAGTAGGGAATGATGGCCACAATGTCAATGATGTTCATGATGTTCTTGGAGAAGGTGGCCTTGCTGGGACAGGCAAAGAAGCGGACCAGCAGCTCGAAGGAGAACCAGATGATGCACAAAGTCTCCACTACAAAGAAAGGGTCGGTGAAGGACGACACCATGGAAGCGGCCGAGGACGAGGAGTTGGTGAAGACATCAGGTGGGAGAGGGCCACCACCTGTCCCGAAGGTCCCCCCGGTTCCTTCATAGTCGTGGTCATCCCTGAATTCAGGCAGGGTCTCCAGACAGAAGATGACAATAGAGATAAGGATGACCAGGACAGAGACTATGGCAATGCCTCGAGCCGGCCCAGAGCTCTCAGGGTACTCGAAGAGGAGCCACACTTGGCGCTGAAACTCCTTGTCGGGAAGCGGCCGCTGCTCCTCCCGAATGAAACCCTCATCCTCCCGAAACTTCTCCATGGCCTCCTCCCCCAGCTGGTAGAAGCGGATCTCCTCGGAGAAGATATCGATGGGGACGTTGACGGGTCGGCGGATGCGCCCACCCGACTGGTAGTAGTAGAGGATGGCGTCGAAGCTGGGACGGTTACGGTCGAAAAAATACTCGTTGCGGAGGGGGTCGAAGTAGCGCATCCTCTTGCGCGGGTCCCCCAGCAGCGTCTCGGGGAACTGTGCCAGGGTCTTCAGCTGGGTCTCGAACCGCAGCCCCGAGATGTTGATCACCACTCGCTCGCAGCACTCGTGCTCCCCGCCGCCCGCGGGCTGGCCGGCGGGGACGGCGGCCGGGGTCGGGGGGTGATCGTAGCGGTCTCCCCCGAGCAAAGGGTGAGGATGCTGCGGCTCTTCCAGCAAAGGGTCTCCGCCGCCCCCCACCACGGTCATGCTGCCTTCCTCCCCTTCTTCGCCCTCTTCCTCCTCTTGCCCGGGCTCCGGCCGGGCGGCGGCGGGGGGCAGCTGCTCGGTGTAGCCCAGGTTGTGGTGGCTGCTGGTCGAGCCGCCCCGCGGCTGCCGGCCGGCGGAGGAGGCAGCCGGAGAGTAGAGCAAGCTCCGGCGCTCGTCCATAAAGGTGTGGGGCGGAAGGGGAAGGGGGGGGGAGGGGGTGAGGATCGGAGAGGCGGCAGCCGAAGCCTCTTCTTCCTCTTCTTCCTCTTCTTCCTCCTCCTGCGGGCGGAGAGGGAGAAACAGCCGCCCAACTCCTCCAGCGGCTGCCGCTGCTCTGAAGAGCTGAGCCTCTTCTCAAAAAATCCGCCCCCAGCCCTGGCACCGCCTCGCTCAGTCACCGCTCCCGGAGACACCCACCGGCACCCCCGGCCCTGCCCCGCGGCCCCCGGCACGCTGCGGGCAGCCCCCCCCCCGCCCCAGCCCGGGGGGGCTCGATCCGTCCCCCCCGCGACCCGCCGAGGGGCTTCGGTCCCTCCCGGGGAGCATCCTCTGATGCTCAGCGGGTGGCAAGCGGGGAGAGGGTTTTTTTTTTCCTGGTAGAACCGCTGCCTTAGAAAGAGTTTTTCTGCCCTTCCCTCGGGAAGGCGAAATGTAATTTTTATTATTAATTTTGGGGTTTGCCTGTTTGTTTCAAGTCACCGTTTCAAGCCGCGGCGGGGCTGTGGGTAATGGAAAGCAGACAGCGGCGGCCGGAGCCGCCAACAGTTGCTTTGAATCAGCATTTCGGCTAAAGTGCCGGGGATTTTTTTTCTTTTTTTTCTTTTTTTCCTGTATAGAAGAAAGAGGGTGTGCATGTGCGTGTGCGTGTGTCTGTGTGCGGCACGCGTGGGTGCGCATGTGTTTGCACACGCGTGTGTGTGTGTGCGAGTGCGTCCCCCCTGCAAAACAAATGCAGAAGTGAAGCTGAGCCTCGACCAAGGCAGTTGCAGTCTGAACCCAAATCTCCATTTCAGACTTTCCTGCAAGAAAGCCAAAAGGCTTCAAATTTTTTTTTTTTTTCTCTCCCTTCAATTGATCTTCTTATGCAAATAGTTCAATTTTGGTCAAACGGGATTTTTTTTAACTGCAGGAGCCCAGCGCTGGGAAACGCTCCGTCCCCAGGAGATGTGCATCAGGGACAACCTCTGATCTCTGCACCCGGCTGTGCCCCCCCAGCCTCCCCATGGGTCCTCCTTTTCCCAAATCCCCCCCGACAGCAGAAGCGCTTTAATCCCCAGCCACGTGTCAAGCGGGGCTTAGGCAATCCAGGGAGTTCCCAGCTCGGGAAAAAACCCAGCCACGAGGGTCGGGGAGAGGCAAGAAGGGCGACCACGCTGCCGTTCCCACGCTGGCCGGGTGGTCCTGCCATGATGGAGGTTAAAACCCCTCCACCAGCCCTGCTTTAGCTCACCACTGCGGTTATTTTTAACCAGCACAGCCTCCAGAAGGTAGGGAGAAAAAAACAGATGAAAAGATCAAACTTATTTATGCTTTAAATTAGAAACAAGCTGTACAAAATATACAAACCAAGAGGGGGGGAAACAACAACAAATATTGGTGTAAGAGCTGACTCCAGACTGCGAATGGCGGATTAACACTGCGGACGAGGTCTGAGTGAGCCGAATCTGCCTTCGTCTTTGCTGACAGAGGGCAAAAACCCCTCTGCCACAAGAAATCAGGGGGGGTTCCTGGGGGAATGAGCCTCGGCGAGGTTCTGCGGATGCAAAGCTGGACCTGGCTGTGAGACCTAACCCCACACAGCCTTTAGGCGAGCTGCCCGCCCTGCCTCCATCTCCACCAACCTCCTGGCGCTGGCGTGGCCAGCGATGGGCTTTTCACACCAGCAGTAAGGCAGCAGCTCGGCGTGGCCATTAGAAGACACTCACCCGTGATCATACGCAGGGACACCCGTCTGCGGGCTGTGTCACCTTGCCCCAGACTCAGACACATGTCCTTGTTGCCACCTCCATCCTTGGCTTTAAGCCCCACTTTCGAGTCCCGTTTTGTTCGAGGCTGCAGATCTCCTGGGATGAGGGAGCTGGGGCAACAGGTCCCCAGTCTTGCTGCCCCATCATTGCTACAGCAATCAATAGCGCTCCTCAGCAACGCGCTCCCAGCGAGAGCTTCCACTGCTCCTCTCCAACACACGGCATCTCCCAGCCATCCCAAACCCCAGCTACAGCAGGAAGCAGAGCCCTGGAGCATCATTAACCCTTGAGCTGCCCACGTTGCTTGTAGGTTGAGAAAAATTCCTGGAAACAACTGTTCACATCCAAGTTTGAGGCTCTATTTTCCGCAGGTACCATGATCATGAAATAGCCATCATCTGCTCACTACATACATGGGTGTAGCACTTCAAGACTTGTCTGGCTCATCTCTCTCCTCTGCTAGGATTTCTGCCAATAAATCACTGTCATCTGGTCTAAGGCAAACAAACAAGGCTGCTTTAAACCATAAACATTTATTGATGACAAAAGCCTTGAGGCAACAAGGCATAACTTCCATAATTGCAACAGTTTAATCTGGATCTTGGTCCGGGGCAAACTCTTCGGAAATTATTGAGAGCCACAGATCTTTGGGATGCTGCTAGGAAAAGCCCTTCCCTTAAAACCAGGAGCAGGATTAAGCTGTTACCCCCCCATTATCTGCAGCACAGCAGCAGACATTAACCCTTGAGCTCTGGGCAGCTTTGGTCCGGCATCGTGCTGGCTCAAAGGGTTTCGCCGGGGGCTACAGCCCAGTGGCCCCAGGCACCTCGTGGCCTCCTGGCCATTTACTGCTCCGCTGCTTCCACCTATCAAAGCCAATTAAGCTGCGCCGGGCGAGCAGCGAGCAGCGTCGCTGCAGGCAGAGAGCGGCCGGAGGGGCAGATCACCTCCTCCCCAGCAAAGTCCCCTCAGCAACTCCCTTCTCGTGGGGTCCCCAGCCAAGGTTTGGTTCAACATCGGGGACACAGCAATAGCATCACCTCCTGCTTGGCATCAGCCACCGCCAGCCCCGCACGTGTTCCCTGGAGGGGTTTGCATGCAGGCACCGCACCAAGCCCAAAATTTGTCAAGCAGAGGTGGCCTAGGTCACGTCCCAAAACCAGGAGGTCTGAGCACAAGGGCAGAGGCAGAGGAATAAAAGCCCGGGGAAGGGACATCTCTGTGGTGTCCAACCTGGCCAGCACTTTCCTGTGAGCTGGGAGCTCGCTGTGCGAGGTGCAGCATCAAAGCCGCTCCTCAAGACTGTGGCTTTTCTGTCTAATGCAAGATGTCCCAGCCTTCCCTCTGCAAGTTTCTCTCCGCTTTTTCATCCAGTTCTTCTGCTGCGTCTGGTCTCAACAAATTTAATTTTATTCCTAATGGCCATTTAAGAAATCCCCCTGTGCAATGATCTACAGGCTGACCTATAACACCAGATGCAGTTTCTACAAAGAAGCAGAGCAAGCATCACTCTTCCTCCTTTAATGGCCTTCTCAGGGCACATTTCCAAGCAGAGGGGACACACAGCTTCCCTCTTCCCACAGCCAGACCCGGACCATGAAGGGAACACCCCAGCATCCCTCCCCAGGGGGGCACGGGCTGCACAAAACATCTCAGGACCTTCACCCCGACCCTCAGCTATTCCCCGCCATGGGGCTGCCTCAGCACCCTGCTCCCACCTGGAAATTTTGCTGCCTCCTTGCTGAACTCCATCACCTCTCAAGCAGCCTTTTGGGCTTGTCCTTCTCCTACCAAAATCCTCCTCATCCCCTGTTAGCACCAGGCAGCTGGGCAGAGAGGTGCGGCACCCAGCCCGGCCGCTGCAGCGAGCGGGATCTCGCCCGCCCTCCCCTCCCTTGGGCTCTCCCCTCCCTCACGTTTGAATGGGAACCCTGCCTCCATTGATAAATCTGGGACAAATCTGCTATTCTTTATTTCGGAGGATCAGAAACCTTTCAGCGCAAATGCTGTTACAATAATACCTTAATGCACTGTAAATGTATTGTCTCTCCTCCCACAGCGGGGAACGCGCAAAGCCCCAACTGCTGCATCAAGGCAGCGCAGTATTAACTCACTGGCGAGGTTTCTCATGGCATCTCGGAAACATGAGCTCTACCTCTGCCGCTCATGGCCATAACGTGGACAAGCGTTACAGATAAAGGCTCGGGGTTGTCGCTCGGGTCACTAATCACTGCCTGAAGCCTTTGCAGCCAGGACCGCAGAGAACGGTTGCCCTCAGACAGACAGTTCAGCATCAACCCAACTTTTCAAGATTAACGTGCAGCAATCCATACATTATGCAGCTAAAACAGATGAACGGACGCTCTAACCCTGCTCTGCTTAGCTTGCTTCAGCCAGGTTCTGCTGCTTGCCCTCCCTGTAACCTTCAGCTGGTTCTTCCCCACCAGATTATCCCTGATTTAATGATGATTATTTGCTCGGCAACTGGGGAATAAGTTCTACAATGCGATCTCTGGCTCCGGACTGACCAGTCCCGCCATCCTCAGGAGGCGGGAGGTGGGAGCATCCCCGCGGTCCCCGAGGCTCACATCCTTCCAGGAGAGCCGTGCTGTTATCCCAACGTACACCAAGATGGGGTGACTGATCCCATTCCCAGAAATCAGGCATCCCATCTCATCTCCTCATCAAGCCACAAAAGCATCAGATGAAGGCAACGCCGCTGGGGTAACAGCTGGGGTAAGAAAGACAAATTCTCCCATGCAGCCAGCAGGAGGACGGGAAATGAAAAAAAAAATCCCTCCAGCAGGAGGGATGGGAACTGAGTCTTGATTTCCAAGGATGAATTTAGTGCTCTGACTCCGGAGCACACAGTCCCTATTCCTGTCCCTGTCTTAGTCAGACTCCGGGTGTAACTCAGTCGTGGAGTGAATCCTTCAGTCTCTCCGTGCCTCAGTTTCTCATCTGTACATTAAGAGAATATTTCTCGCCTCCCACCTAGAGTCTATTTAAATCCTACACCAGAAGCCTTCCACTGCACTTATGGTTGCAGAAAACGAGAAGGATATTGAAATTTGGAAGAGGGAGGAAAACTCAATGCTGTCTGAATGCTGCGGCTTGCTTAGCCCGCAGCACAGGTGAAGAGCATCGCCGCAAGCTTCGTCGGGATAACCGGTGCCTCTCTTTAACGGGGTATTTAGCACCGAGCACAACAGGACCCCCAACACCCCGGGATCCTCTCCGACTGCTGCAGTCCAGCTACCGAAGGCAGCACGTCTTTAGAGAACAGTCATTACTCTTAATAGATGGGGGAAGTGAAAATTGAACCGCTAACCCAAAATAACTGAGCATGGACAGGAGCTATTTTTCATATTTTTTTTCCACAACGCTGTGGATTTAGCAAGAGTATTACTTGACCAGTAAAGAACAAGATTGGGTGGCTAAAAAAGATCAGCCGAGTTGCTCTGCATCGCTCGGTTATTTCACTCAGTGACTCCGTCGGCCTTAACGGAGCTGCCCGAGCTAAATCCCGTCCAACCCTTGGGAGATCTAGGGGTTACAACTCGGGATATAGTTAGACCGATTTTAATATCCTAAAAATGTGATTAACTGGGTGGGATTATGGTGGCCGAACAACGTTAATGCAAATTCCGCTGTAATGGGGATCATGTTCCGAGGCCTTCACAATGACAGCAAAATGATACCCGGCGACTTCTTACGCAGCTCCTGTTGCACGCCATTATTTGGCCATTAAGATATAAGATTACATTGACAAAGCAATTTAACCACAAATCCAGGGAGACAACAAGGCAACGTTACTGTGTTTTCATTACGAAGGTAAAAAACGTCCATGGGAGTGGCAGACGACCTGCCTTTCAGCAACGGGGAGGAGGAAAGCCAGGGGACTCCTCGGGGACTCAAGGCGATGCTGAGAGAGCATCGGTGCCGAGTCAGACCCGGCCTCGGCGTAAAGATGCAAAAACCCCCCATTTCTGGCAGCAAAAAGAGTCAGGCGGGTGAGGAGTGACTACTCGCCCCCTGAATAATTTACGCCACGGATGTCACTTCTGTTTGGGGTTGGTGACAGCCACCCAGCGAGGTGGCAGGAGGCAAGGCGCAGCCTTCGCAGCCTCCTTAAGCCGAGCGAACCACAATGCCATCCCACGGCAGCGAAAATTCATGCTATCAGCCCCTACCACCAAACCCAGCAACCACTCTCCGTCTAAATGAATCTGGTTGGAGCGGTTTGCCCTAAAATACGGGGTCGGTCTCTTCACAGTAGTATTTTTGGTTGAATTTTCAGAGGATGCTCAAGGTATTCAGGGTGAATTGGTGCCCAACTCCCTTCAGCTGCACAAACAACTCTGTTTTTAAGTAATACGATTTTGCTTTGCACAGCAATACTGGAGAATCTGTAAGTCACCACTATGCCACAAAGCATCCCTGGTACAGGTTCAAATGTTTATTTTTAGAACGTGCACTCTTCACCTTTTTTCCCACTGTTTAGCCAGTTATATTCAGAAAAATAAATGGCATCACAGAAATGAAGTGGGTTTTCCTGTGTTGGGTAGCTGGGACGGGAGCTGCCTCCACCCTCCTCTGCCCTGGCACCAGGCACCGGGGCCTCCCAGCAATTAAATCGAGACTTATCGAGGGCACCGAGCTGTCTCACCCGAGCACAGGATCCCCGTGACAGCCGCCGTGCCGCCTGCAAAGCAGGCAAGGACTTTCAAACTCTGTTTTGTCTCTTGGATTTCTCCGCCTTTCCCCAATCCTCCCAATTTTTCCGTGACTTTTCATTTGCTAGTTCAGTGAACATCGTGTTAGAGAGGAGAGAGATGAAATCTGAGCTTGCCGGAGTTTGATCGACACAGCCTGGGAGCAAATAACGAGGGATGAGGCATTGCCATCACGTGTATTCAAGTGGGACGTGACTCCCATCAACCACACGTCCTCGGCATCGCTGGGGAAGAGCCATCGTTTAGCAAATTTGGTGTCAGTAAGGAGCTAGCACGAGGAACGCAAGCATCAATACATTCAGCTCGGGGACAAGCCAGCTCTTGGAGAACCAGGCTGGTCCCCCAGAGCATCCCAGTCCCCTAAGGGCTAGCGGGACTGGGAGAGCCTGGCCCAGCTCTGGGCACCTACAGCTCCCATGCGACTATGCTAACTCAAAAAACCAAAGCGAGAAAGCTCTCTGGTTTCCACCAAAATCACACAACAGATTTTGCCAGAGGTGAAACTGCTGGTGGTTAAAATGGGGAACACGACGGGTAGGGGAGAGCCAAGAGGGGACAGAAAAACTCTTTCGTAGTTCGTTGTGTTTCGCCTTCTAACAAACACAGAAGCAAACGCACTGTGGAATAATTATTCTGAAGCCATCAAACTTCCATTAGAGTTTGATAAAGTCATGGAAAGAAACAGGGCAATGGCTGCCCAGCTGCAATTAGAGAGCCACGTTACAAAGATAAGGATGGTCCAGCGGGCTGCATCCCCCAGCGACACGGTCCTCGGGCTTTTGGTCTCAAAGGAAACGGCTAAATAGAAAATTAAAACTTGCACAGGTCACCAGGCAAAACACATTACTGCAGCCCTGGCTTCCTGGCTTAAGTTAATTAGTTCATTAGTTCATTTGAAAGAAACAAACAAAAAAACCTGCATTAAGTGCTAATATTGTCATCATTCACTTTTTAGCTGGCAATCCAGGGGAAATTCTCTTCTGCCTGCAGGCCCTTCTGCCTGTCCTCCCCATCTTCACGGTGAGTTTAACCCTCCATCACCAGTGCTGGGAACTGGTTTGTTACAAAAAGCCCTCCCTTAGCTGTAATGTTATTATATGGGGGTTATTTTCTGCAGGAGAGATGCATTTGCACGGGGCTTGCAGTTTTCAAACCCAGGCAGTAGGTTTGTTTGGGTTTAGCTGTCACATCTGGATGCTGGTAGATCTGCATTTAGCTGCAACATCTGGATGCTGGTAGATCTGCAAAGCCTGCAGGTGAGGCTGGAGCTCCTTTATGTTTCCCAGCCATTAGGCAAAGGCTTCATTTCTAGCTGGGAAACCCAACCCAGCAAAAATTCGGAGCAGAGGAGTTTGGGCAGCATCACGGGGAGTCTGCAGGAGAGCTCGAAGATCCGAGCTCTGCAGCAAAACCCCGTGATTTATTTTTAAGCAGATTTCCTGCTTTTTGGCTACAGCACTTCTTCTCCGGGATCCCCCTTCTTGCACAGCCCATTTCTGAAAACCTCTGAAAACCTGCTCAGAAATCCCCTTGTATCACAGGGCGTTTGCAAGGAGGAACGCCCTGAAAACGGGGTGAGGGGCAGCAGATGAGTCGCTTTGTTGTCTTCGTAAGCCCTCGCATTGGGACCAAGGGGTGTGATGCTGGGCGATGGGTGACAGTCCCGCCAGGAGATCCCTCGTGGGTGCCACAGGGCCCGTGTTCGTTTGGCTGACCGACGGCCTTTTTGGCAAGAGCTACGAATAACGAGGAGGTCTGCTAACAATTAACACAAGATTCTCTCAAAGGACTTTTCTTACGCAACCTCCAAAGCAAAAGTAAAAGCTGCCACGTTCCTCTTTTCCATTTCTCTAAGCCCCAAATGACACTATAACCAATTTGGGGAAGTTTTCTTGGGGGAGGGGGGGGTGCTTCCTGGAGCCTGGCTTTTTTTTTTTTCTTTGATATATTAGGAAAAACAGGTCCTCGCTCAGCTTGGGGACACCAGGAAGGCTGATCCGCTCTGTCACCTGTGACAGTAACCCCAGCAACAGCTCGGCTGCCGGCAGAGGCAGGAGAGGATGCTGACTCACTGCCTGCTTCGCTTTCGCAGCTCACCCTTCATAAAAAGCATTGCTGGAAGAGTCTTGCTATTCCTTTCCTCTAACCCTCCCCTTAAAAAAATAATTAAGAAAGCTCAATTATAAATGAACACATGAAAAAAAAAAAAAATATCAGTGAATATCAAGGAAAAGTTTAATTCCACAAAAGAACTCATTTTGGTTCAAAAGGCAGCACCCACCATTAATTCGCTGAAGTCAGTACAAACAGAAATGACTCCCGAGATGGCCCGTTTTGCTGCAAATATAAATCACTGAATTATTAACAGCCCGGAGATAGCAAGAAAGGGGAGGAAACTTGAGAGGACCTTCTTACAAGAAGAATTCTCCCCGAAATGACTGAAAGCCTCTTCTCTCCTTTCCTTTGACCTTATTTCTTTCTCTGCTGCTTGCTTTCTTTTTTAATGCAAATCTTGTGCTTTCTCTTCTGCTTTGTTCCCCTTCTTCTCTTGGGGAAGCACGAAATGAGATCCAGAACAGCCAAGACAGAGGAAATCCGTTGACTTTGCCTTTTTCTCACAGCTTTTCCTCCTGGTAAAGTCATTTTGGCTGGAGAGCGATGGGAACACAGGGCAGGAGAGCAGGGAGATGCTGTTGGGAGCGGGACCCAAGGGTGGCTTCCAGCATCCCGGGGAGGGAGGGAGCAGGGAGGGAGCCGCGGCGGCAGGGGGGTCCCCACCAGGACATGCTTCTGCAGCTGCCCCTCGGGAGCAAAGCTATGGGACACCCCTCCTAATAAACAGGGCATTTGGCGATGCTTTTTTAAGTGCCAGGATTTATTTCTGCTTTTGATCCATCCGTTTGGTCCATCACGAGGAGTATGTCTAGGTACCCCCAACACGCTGTCAAGCTGCCCGGATGGTCTCGCCAGACGTGGTGATGTCTGGGTTGGGTTCCCTCTCCTGCTGACCCCAACTCCTGCCACCCAGCAGCGATGGAACACCCTTCGCTCAAAGGGTGAGTTTCCAGCCCTCGTGCAGAGCAGAGCCAGCAAAAGCCCTGCACAACATACTATTGTTATTATCTTCTAAAAAACTCATGAGTTTTTAATCTAAAAGCCTGATGATTTCAGGGAGGGGGAAGAGCAGAGGATGAGATCTGACTCACGGCTGGGAAACGCACGAGGGTGGCAGAGCCTGTTAGAGAAAAATCAACCCAAAAGATGCCTCCTTGCTCAACAGTTATCATAAGCCAGAATTCAACAGGGAAATCCTGCTAAATCCTCCAATTTCTGTAACACGTACAACCATGTTCGGCACTGTAGGAACCCAACGATGCCAGAGCCCAGGGCATGTGGATAATGTGGGTCTGGGGATACAGTGGGATACCGAAGAAGCTCTGCTGGCCATACAGACCCTACGCACACCCTACGCACACCTTTCTTCCCAATTCACCCACGTTCAGGTGACAGCCATCACCTATAGATAAACCTCCCTAGGAGCCCCTATGCCATAAGGCCAGGTCCCTCCATCCCCAGCAAGCAGCCGCTGTGCCACGGAGATGCCGCCAGCAGACCCAGCCTCCTCCTCCTCCTCCTCCTCCTCCTCCTCCTCCTGGCATGGGAAACGGGTGAGAAAACGTGGTTTTTTTACCCCGTGCCCTCTGCAACGGGGTTTCAGGCTGTACCTGCCTGCGTCTATTGTCTGCCGCCTGCCTTACACGGGAGCTTTTAATAGCTCCATTATGGCAGCAAAGACGGCGCGAGGCATCTCTGCAAAGCTGAATTGGAAATGCTTTTTAATGAGGATGATTCACGGCAGCTCCTAGCCCCGGTGTCAGCTGCGGCACTGCGGACGGGGCGCTGCCTTGCGCTGACATTTCATCACAAGGGAGCTTGGAAGAAAAGCTTACGGCTACCAGCAACTCCCGGCTTCTTCCAGCGTGGAGGAGAGACTGAGGTTTGGACCTGAAGCTGTTCTCTGCTCATCTGAATCTCCAAAACAAAGAGGTAAAAAGGTTTTTTGAGCTCCAAAGTTTGCAGGAATGCCCCAAAACATGATGTGAATAATACTGCAACCACCTCCTCCACCGGCCCGACTCGAGGACAGGGATAAAGCCATAGAGCAGGGAGGGAAGGCGGTCCTGGACCTGTATTTTGGAGGCTGCTTCACCATTTAAAGATACCGGAACTGCAAATCAGGGCCAGGGAAAAGCCAGGAAGCTCGACTCAGTGCCCACATTTGGGTCTGGTTTAGCCCATCATTCATTAGTCCATTAAACAGATGACTTTGGGACTATTTCCCAAGGTGATGCGCAAAATTTTGGGGGAAAAGGACTAAACCCAACGTCCCCTCATCCCTGTCACCAAGGCTCTGCATTGTCACCAATGCTCGGGGAATGCTGCCTCAGTCTCCCCATCTGTAAAATGGGCTGCAGGTATTGACCTTCCTTCGTGGAGTGCCCTGAAATCTAGGGAAGGTGTGATTAGGGTGGTGATTATAATTATTTACACCACCCTAATGGCATTTTAGAGCCCATCGTGGTTGTGGCTGGATTTCGACATCTGTTAGAAAGAGATAAAAGCTTTTTTCACTGGTTGGTCTGAAGGCTTTCAGGCTCTCTTTGATGTGCTGTGGCTAATAGCCCCTTCATTTCATTAATTTTCATTTCTGCCGTCGGTCTTTAAGAGCTGCCACACAGACTTTGTGAATGGATTGGAAGAGATGGAGCCGTGATCCCCCCCGAAAGCTGCTCCAATTCTCATTAATACAAATCCCCGCAGGGCGAACTCCCAGCCCCGCGCTCGTGTGCGAGGAAGCCGAAAATAGCAACGTTTATAATAATAATAAATAACGGGGCGGGTGCTAGAAACCATGAAGTGCCTCCGACGGATTTTGTGTGTGTGTGTATGTGTGTGGGAAGGTCCCAAAACGCAAGTGACAGCAATAATCGAGGCTTTTGTCAGAGCGTGAGTGTTAGGAATAATTGAATCGCTGCCTTGTTACATACGGACCGATTTAGACCCTCATTATGCATTTGGCAAGTACTTAGCATAACGAATCAATTTAAAACGGCACATGAGACTCAAGTAATTCATAATGAAACTCCAAATCAAGATTACAAGGCAAGACTAAGCCTCCCCAGCTCAAATTAATGGGCTGGAGAGGCAGTCCGTGATGAAGATGAGCTGAGGGTGAGGAATAGGCTGGAGGAAGCCTCGAAGCCTCTGCCACCGCCCTCCGCGTGGCCTTGGGTCAGGCATTTAGGCCTCCTGGGGCTCTGGACCCTCGTACCAAAACTGTGTGTGTGGTATTTCTATTTCAGAGAGTATGTCATGTGTGGCTCCTTTCACAAATGAGACAGGCAAGGTCTGGTCTGTGGTCGCTGTTGGGTGTCCCTGGCTATATCACGTCTTGGTCTCTCTTGCTACTCAAGAAACAGCCCCAGATCTAAATAGTTTCTTCTCCTGAATTTGCCCCCATAAAAGCCCCTTGGCCACCATGGCATATGAGCTTACTGCAGCTCTGTCTCCCTCTCTGCTGAGCTACAAGCCTTCCCTGCCTCCCAAATATCACGCAGTTTAAGAGGCTTAGAACAGTGAGATGGGCAAGAGGCATCAGATGAGTCGCGTGGGCAAGACAGGGTACCCAGGACAGGACCGAGGTGGAAATGAAGCATGTAAATCCAGAAAGGCTTCACAGACTCACAGAATCACAGAATCGTACAGGTTGGAAAAGACCTTTAAGATCATCGAGTCCAACCGTAAACCTAACACTACCAAGCCCACCACTACACCATGTCCCTAAGCACCTCATCCAAACGGCTTTTAAATACCTCCAGGGATGGGGACTCAACCGCTTCCCTGGGCAGCCTGTTCCAGTGCTCGATAACCCTTTCGGTGAAGTAAAATTTCCTCATATCCAGTCTAAACCTCCCCTGGTGCAAATTGAGGCCATTTCCTCTTGTCCTATCGCTTGTTACCTGGGAGAAGAGACCCACCCCACCTCTCTACCCCCTCCTTTCAGGCAGTTGTAGAGAGCGATGAGGTCTCCCCTCAGCCTCCTTTCCTCCAGGCTGAACAACCCCAGCTCCCTCAGCCGCTCCCCATCAGCCTTGTGCTCCAGACCCTTCCCCAGCTCCGTTGCCCTTCTCTGGACACGCTCCAGCCCCTCAATGTCTCTCTGGGAGTGAGGGGCCCAACACTGAACACAGCATTCGAGGTGCGGCCTCACCAGTGCCGAGTACAGGGGACGGTCACTGCCCTAGTCCCACTGGCCATGCTATTGCTGATACAAGCCAGGATGCCGTTGGCTTTCTTGGCCACCTGGGCACACTGCTGGCTCATATTCAGCCGGCTGTCAACCAACACCCCCAGGTCCTTCTCCACCAGGCAGCTTTCCAGCCACTCTTCCCCACGCCTGTAGCGTTGCATGGGGTTGCTGTGGCCCAAGTGCAGGACCTTGCACTTGGCCTTGTTGAACCCCATACAATTGGCCTGGGCCCATCGATCCAGCCTGTCCAGGTCCCTCTGCAGAGCCTGCCTACCCTCAAGAGATCAACACTCCCGCCCAGCTTGGTGTCATCTCCAAACTGACTGAGGGTGCACTCAATCCCTTCATCCAGATCATTGATAAAGATATTAAACAGAACTGGCCCCAGCACAGAGCCCTGGGGAACACCACTGGTGACCGGCCACCAACTGGAGTAAACTCCATTCACCACCACTCTTTGGGCCCGGCCACCCAGCCAATTCTTTACCCAGCGAAGAGTACACCCGTCCAAGCCATGAGCTGTGGGAAACCATGTCAAAGGCTTTACTGAAGTCTAGATAGACAACATCCACAGCCTTTCCCTCATCCACTAGGCAGGTCACCTTGTCGTAGGAGATCAGGGTGGTCAAGCAGGACCTGCCTTTCCTGAACCCATGCTGGCTGGGCTTGATCCCTTGGTTATCCTCTACGTGCCGTGTGATGGCACTCAGGATGATCTGCTCCATCAGCTTCCCCGGCACCGAGGTCAGGCTGATGGGCCTGTAGTTCCCCGGGTCCTCCTTCCGGCCCTTCTTGAAGATGGGCGTCACATTTGCTAATCTCCAGTCAGCAGGGACCTCCCCAGTCAGCCAGGACTGTTGGGAGATGATGGAAAGGGGCTTGGTGAGCACCTCTGCCCGTTCCTTCAGTACTCTCGGGTGGATCCCATCAGGCCCCATAGACTTGTGAGTGTCTAAGTGGTGCAGCAGGTCACTCGCCATTTCCCCCTGGATTGTGGGGGCTCCGTTCTGGTCCCCGTCCCTATCTTCCATCTCCAGGGGCTGGGTACCCATAGAACATTCGGCCCTGCTATTAAAGACTGAGGCAAAGAAGGCATTAAGTACCTCAGCCTTTTCCTCGTCCTTGGTCACTGTGTTCCCTCCCCCGTCTACCAGGGGCTGGAGATTCTCCTCAGCTCTCCTTTGGCTGCTAATGTATTTGAAGAAGTGGGTTTTGTTGTCTTTTACAGCAGCAGCCAGATTGAGCTCTCGCTCAGCTTTGGCCCTTCTAATTTTCTCCCTGCACAGCCTCGCTACACCTTTGTAGTCCTCCTGACTTGCCCGCCCCTTCTTCCAGAGGTCGTAGACTCTCCTCTCTCCTGAGTTCCAGCCAGAGCTCTCTAGTCAGCCAGGCCAGTCGTCTTCCCCGCCGGCTCGTCTTCACGAACATCCCTACACAGGCGTACGCAACAAATCCAGCACACAATGGCAAAACTTAGCAGAAAGGACCTAGCTGCCATCCAAGAGGCACAGAGCAAGGCAGAGCCTGGCATAAGCTGCGCTCAAGTCCGGCTTTACGCACCCAAGGCAGCAGAGGAACGTAACAGCACGTTCTCACAGCAGCTGTCTGCTAAGGCTTTACCTCTGTGCATTTTAGGAATTATCCAGCTGGGATTAAAAATGCCTCCCACCCCTTCATATTTAAATATAGGTTTTCAGGCTAACAAAAAAAAAAAAAAAAAAAAGACAGAGACAAGGCTTTGCTCAACTAGAGCTGAATAATTAGGGATGACTAATACGATGTACTGTGGGAAAGCACAGAAGAAACTCTTGCCAGGACGCAGACCCTGGCTGATAAAGCCCACTACATCCACAGGACAGGTCATCTGGGGTTTCTGGGATACTGCTGTTTCAAGTTTACAGCCTCTCTTTCTTCTGAGTCTCCAAACAGGCTGCTCTGCTCTAATAGCATGGGTAAAAGATGAGTCTACGGGGAGTTTGCTGGGCTGGGACCACCCGTTTCCTCCCGTTCCTTTGAAGAGGTCCCAAATATACACCAGAGCCAAGCGGGTGCCCTGTGGGATACAGGCACAGCTGGGAGGGCTGGAAACTCTAACTTGGCTGGGGCACTTGGGTTACTTGGGGAAAATAAAAAAAAAAAACCAACATGTGAGTAAGTTTACAACCGATGGTTTAGACTGGATATTAGGAAATTTTTCTTCACCGAGAGGGTCATCAAGCATTGGAACAGGCTGCCCAGGGAAGCGGTTGAGTCGCCATCCCTGGAGGTATTTAAAGGACGTTTGGATGAGGTGCTTAGAGTCATGGTGTAGTGGTGGTCTTGGCAGTGTTAGGTTTATGGTTGGACTCGATGATCTTAAAGGCCTTTTCCAACCTATATGATTCTGTGATTCTGTGATTCTGTGATGAAAAGCACCCAAGCAACAGCCTGGGAGGCTCCAGCGCAGGGGCTGCTGCTCAGCAGCGGGAGGAAGATGCTCCTGCAGAATCCCTTTGCTCCAGGTGGTCCCCGGGTAAGCCCTGTTCTCCCCCCAGAAAGATTGGGAGGGGAATTTTTCATGGGTGATTCCAAACCTCTGCTCCTTGTGCTCAGCCTGACATCTCATCCCGGCTTCTGGCTGAACAGCATACGTCGGCTCAAAGGTATTTTCCAACCTTGCTGCTCCACACAGTAATTCCTGGTTATATAGGGCTGCTGCTGTAGGGTGACAGAAGGAAGTTACTAGGCTTCTGAAAGGCACGTGCAATCCTCAATCTCCGCATTATAATGTAAATATTGCTATGAAAAATATTTGGGATCCTTTGATATTCCCAGCGCTGCTGAAGTTGCTACCCAGTGCTACCCATGCAGATATCAGGTACGTGCAGTAGCAGCTCCAATGCCTTTTTTTGAAGATCTCGGGAAAAAAATGGAGGCCTGTGTGTGCATGCATATTTAATGAAAGAGATTTAAAAAAGAACAGTATCATATCCAGTATCATGCCGGAATAATTTTGGCTGAAAGGTATCTCTGGAGGGATGCTGTGGAGGTGCACGGGGACTCTTAAAGCAGCCAAGCATTGTTCAAAACATATTCACGGAGACTTGTACGTTGCGACAAATCAAGCTGCTACTTGTTGCATTAAGTTTCCCTACATACATATTTTTTTTAATTAAGTTCTTAGAGGTTCAGGATTTATCCTACAAAGTGCAGGGATGAAATTACAAGATCCTTTACAAGGCTATTTTGTCTATTTTTCCACATATAGCACCTAAATATTCTCTTCTTAGTATTACATCAACAATGCAATAGTCTATACTGGTCTTGTTTTGTACAATGTTCTGCTCAAACCTCCTCCGTGCTACTCTGCATGTTACAGTTAAGACAGGACAACAAATGTTTTATGAGGAATATAAAGTTTTGGTGGGATGGGCCCCGTCGTCTCCAAAGAGCTGTCCCTGAAGTCACAGCAACTTTCCAAAGTTTTAGCAAAATTAAGGTTCCTGCTGCCCGGGTGCTTGCTCATATCTCCCGTTAGGGTGGCCGGATCTATAAGGGGCTTTACATCAAATGTCCAGAATCAAGTCTTTCCCATCTCCTCGTTTTTCCCCAAATGATCCTTTTTTGCTGAAAACTCTTAGGTGCTAAAAGCAAGTTTTTTTCCATTTCTTCTAAAATCTGATACAACTTAATAGAAGACGAGAGAAGTTCATTCCCAAAAACGTGTTCATAATAATGCTACGTAAAATACTTCACAGGAGTCAAAACCAGAATGAAATATTCCGATTTCATCCAAGTTCACCCATCCTTATAAATTTATTTAGAAATCCCCAGAAAAGGTGGGGAGGAAAAAAATCAAAGGGGGAAATAATGGGAAACTGAAAACTGGGTTCACATCCAGCCCTAAGGGATGTACCGCAAACGCAGAGTCCATCTCCAGTGAAAACGCGGGACTCGGAGCATCTCTAGCGAGATCAGAGTTTGGATGGAAAATGGTGAACTTGGTCAGCTAAGCCAGCGAGGGAGCGTGTGTGTGCATGCCACGCACCTTCACAGAGGATAACGGGGACGCGGGGCAGTGTGGACGGTGCATTTTATTAGAAATTAATGTGCACCAGTGGCGGTTCTTCGTTAGTATTTTGCAAGCTGCATCCAGGAGGCTTTGCAGCTTTCCCCAGGCCCCAAGGAGCCGGCTCCTCCGCGGACGTGCACAGCTGGTTTCAGGGTCACGACGCCGACACGGGTTGAAAACCAAGCCTGGACAGCGCAGGATCGGTGCATCTTCTGCGGTTCCAGCGCGTCGCCGTGCGTCACCCCGAATGAGAGCAGGTTTATAGGTTGTCACGTAACCTCCTCCTGCCATTTTGTGGCTATGTAGGACACGCAGCCTCCAGGGAGGCTCCAACGCTGATATAGCGTTCTTGATTCCTGAGGTTTGTGCTGCAACATGTTCGTTGGCAGATGGATTATCTGGGCCAAATCCTGCACTCAGGAATACCCAACGCATCTCTCGATGACTTCATTAAGCCTCCCGATTTTGCCGAGTGACACAGGTGGCGTGACCATGGGGTCTGTGTGCAGCTACTGGAACAGCCTCCCATGTGTCCCATGTGTCCCTGGCAAGCTGTCCCGGCAAACGGCCACAGGGCACAGCACGGGGACGGCGGGGCAGGGGGGGACGCAGCCACCGTGGCGGGGACGTCCCCCTCAGCGTGACAAGGAGCAGGTGCCCACCCCAGGCACTCAGAAAGGCAGAAGGAAAAGGACGGACGGCCAGGGTGTTCATCAGCTGGCCAGTGTGTGGGTTTGGGTTTTTTTAAGTTAAAGGATGGGCTGGTCAAGACAGATTACAGCTCCTGCATGTTGTACTGAGCATTCACCCTGAATCGTCCCCCAAATCCCAGCTCTTGCGAGAAGCCAGGTGGCAGCTGCATGTGTTCAGCCTCTAAGTGTAAATGATTATAAACCCTTTTCTAAGGAGAACCTACCCTTCCATCCCCCCACCACCGCACAAATCGATGTCCTCTTCCTTGCTGGGGAAAGGACTTGACCTTATTTCCAGCTGTCCCTCCTCCAGAGCAATGAGGGAAGGTGACACAGTTTGGAGATGCAGCTGTGGCATGCAGAGCACGAGCCGGTGCCTTGGGCTTCGTGAGAGCATCCTGCAAGATGCTCTAAACTAGGAAGGGTGAACTTTTCAGCGGCCACTGTCTTCTGCAATGAGCTCTTCTAAAAAACTGACTTGCTATTAAAGCACCACAAGAGCTTCATGCTACTAAAAATTCTTGCCCCTGGTAAAAGACTGCTCTGAAATACCAAGAGCCTAAGCTTAGCCATTTCTTGGGAAATGTCCCCCAACCTGTGTCCCCAAAGCACAGACTAACTCCATTCTTGTTTGACAAAGAGTTTAAGAAAATGATCTGGGCTTCCCCACATCTGGTTCGACATTAGTACAAAACACAGATTTACAGGCCAGCAGGAAGGCTTTCCGTTGTGTTTAACATAAAACCACTTCTTGCCCTGTAATTCCCACATCAAGCCTGGTTTGCAGCAGAGCTGGAGGAGATCTTTAATGTTACACCTCATCTCAGTGCAAAATTTCCACTACTTTTTCCATTCCCTCTTTATTCCACAGCTGAGTTTATTTAGCTACATCCTACAGACACTCCCATAAAGAGCCCCTTAACTGCTGTGGGAGACAGTCTTTGAACTGCAAATCTTAGGGCCTCAGCTTAAAAATGATGGAAATGGAGCCACCATTTAAAAAAAGGAGAGAAGAGGAGGAGCATCTCCCTGCCAAGTATTTTAGCACTTGAGCCTCCCGGATACAGACACACGGCTTAGCCCAGCTTCGTATTAATTCTTTTTGAGATGCAGATTTTGAATGAAAAATGTAATTTTGCTTAGGAAGAAAACTTTATCTCCACGAGCCAGCCGAGGGAGAGACTGCACCACGGCCCTCGGCACCGTCCTGGAGCAAACACAGCAACTGATCTCGGCCATCTGAGGTCGAGGAGTTTGTTTCTTATCCTATTTTAACACCAGCTGGGTCCAGGTGGCAGAAAGACAGAACAAATGCAGTTGGCCAAAGCTGTTGATTTAGTTTCTGTTTGTCTCCTTCAATTTTGTTCGATGCCGAACCTATTACTTTTGATACATCCCATGAAGATGCTGCACTGCTCTTCTCGGGAAACGCTTGCCTGCATTATCCAAGCAGAGCAAGCTCAGCAGTGGCCAAATCCTTTCTGGTTCTTGCATTAATCCCCACTCTCTCCATTTTACCTAATAATCTCCGTGTTGCTCTATTTATACTGCTCTGCTGACCTCCAGCTGTACAGGCTCTCCTGCACTCCCCGTCTAGGAAAGCCAGGGATTAGGCTTGTGAATTTTTCGGTCGTGCAGGCATACACCTAGGTGATGTGTTAAAAATCCTGGATTCAGATTCATATTCTCATATGTTCCTTTTTTTTCCTGTTTTCTGAGACAGTGAAAAAAAATGTGTGAGCGGTGGGGCTTGGGGGGCAAACTGCCCCAGCAGCCCCCAGCCCCATCTGCAAAGGTGGGCACCCAGGAGCGATGCTAGGGACGAAGAGGTGAAGATCCCCTGGGCGGCCTTTTCGCTCCTCATCGCAGACTGACCCGACCATATGTATATGTGGAGAAAATAAGAAGAAAAAAGACTATGTTTAGCCATTACTGGGTGGACGGGAAGGTTCACTTTTGAGGCCCGAAGGCCGACCTTTGCGGTGCCAGGGACAGGAGCTCAACCGAGCGCAACAAGTTCATCCAGAAAACCTGCTGCTCTTGGTTATTAGCTCTGCTTTAGTACAGATGCTACAGGACTCAGCTCTGACTCACGAGTCGGGAAGTCTGTCCTCAGGGAGGCTGTGAAGACACACGGACATCCAGCCTCATCCCTTTGCCTGCACGTTTATACACCTCCCTACACACACACGCACGATCCCCGTCTCCTTCTCCGAGGCAACACGCAGAGCCCCAGCGCCTCTCAACTTCTGCTCGTGTGCCTGGGAGGGGTGTGACAAGCTTGGAGATGTTTTCCAGAAAGCAGAAAACCTCACAGATTTCCCCGAGTCTTCCCCCAGACGCCTTCAGCTCCCAACCAGACTCTCTTACAGAGCCGTGTGCATTAAAATCAGATGCAAATCTCCCTGCTGCAGAAATATCCAACTGATAGGTGCCTTTGTTCCTTCCCAGGCATAATTGCAATTTGAGGAATGCTCTCCTCTAAGAGAAATGTCTATTTAACCTCCACGTTATCTAGAGGTGGTTAAACTCCGTATGTCCATCTGCAGCAGCTGATAGGGAAACACTGAAGGAAGCTGATACCATCTTTCATTTCTCATCGGTAACCCCACAGCTAGCCTGCTGCCAGCCAGCTTATTTTCCATTGTACAAGGCACCAGCTGCATCCTTCTGGGTCCTAACAGCCCGCCTTTATATCTATTCAAAGCCTGTCATTTCTACCGACATCATTAACGACAAGACTTGGGACAAAATGTTTTGCACCTTGGGTTTTTGTTCATTTTTGCAGTCACAGCTGGGAGAAGGAGGCTTGTTTTTTGCTTTGCAAAGGAAGCTGCTAGGAGAATGACAAGTCTTTGTTCTTCCTAGGGAGCTCGGAGAATTGGCACTTCCAGAATTCAAGTCCTTAGGAGGCCATTCAGACCCAAGGCTGTTAAGAAAATTTATCATAAATTCCATTAAGCACGTTGAGGCGAACCGAAGCTGGCACCGTTGATTGCCAGCCCTGCTTGCCTCGAACCGACACTCCCGAAAAGTCTGAGAGATCCAGGCACCGGCTTTGAGAAAACCCCTTTCTGCAAAGTTCAACAACGCAGCTGAATAGCCCTGAAACAGAAACCCAGGGCCAAGCCTTAGATTTGGCCCCCACATCTGTGATACATCTCTGATAGTCACGCAGTATAAGGCAGCCGGGCTGTGGCAGAGCCTCCACCCAAACCCATTTATCCCTTCCCAGATCAACAAAACATCTCGCAAACTCTCTAGTGAGAGCTGGAAAACCACAGACTCACAGAATCACAGAATCATATAGGTTGGAAAAGACCTTTAAGATCATCGAGTCCAACCGTAAACCCAGCACTGCCAAGCCCACCACTACACCATGTCCCTGAGCACCTCATCCAAATGGCTTTTAGATACCTCCAGGGATGGGGACTCAACCGCTTCGCTGGGCAGCCTGTTCCAGTGCTCGATAACCCTTTTGGTGAAGTAAAATTTCCTCATATCCAGTCTAAACCTCCCCTGGTGCAAATTGAGGCCATTTCCTCTTGTCCTATCGCTTGTTACCTGGGAGAAGAGACCCACCCCACCTCTCTACACCCTCCTTTCAGGCAGTTGTAGAGAGCGATGAGGTCTCCCCTCAGCCTCCTTTCCTCCAGGCTGAACAAGCCCAGGTCCCTCAGCCGCTCCCCATCAGCCTTGTGCTCCAGACCCTTCCCCAGCTCCGTTGCCCTTCTCTGGACACGCTCCAGCCCCTCAATGTCTCTCTGGGAGTGAGGGGCCCAACACTGAACACAGCATTCGAGGTGCGGCCTCACCAGTGCCGAGTACAGGGGACGGTCACTGCCCTAGTCCTGCTGGCCATGCTATTGCTGATACAAGCCAGGATGCCGTTGGCTTTCTTGGCCACCTGGGCACACTGCTGGCTCATATTCAGCCGGCTGTCAACCAACACCCCCAGGTCCTTCTCCACCGGGCAGCTTTCCAGCCACTCTTCCCCACGCCTGTAGCGTTGCATGGGGTTGTTGCGGCCCAAGTGCAGGACCTTGCACTTGGCCTTGTTGAACCTCATACAATTGGCCTGGGCCCATCGATCCAGCCTGTCCAGGTCCCTCTGCAGACCCTGCCTACCCTCAAGAGATCAACACTCCCACACAACTTGGTGTCATCTCCAAACTGACTGAGGGTGCACTCGATCCCTTCATCCAGATCATTGATAAAGATATTAAACAGAACTGGCCCCAGCACAGAGCCCTGGGGAACACCGCTGGTGACCAGCCACCAACTGGAGTAAACTCCATTCACCACCACTCTTTGGGCCCGGCCATCCAGCCAGTTCTTTACCCAGCGAAGAGTACACCCGTCCAAGCCATGAGCTGTGGGAAACCGTGTCAAAGGCTTTACTGAAGTCTAGATAGACAACATCCACAGCCTTTCCCTCATCCACTAGGCGGGTCACCTTGTCATAGAAGGAGATCAGGTTGGTCAAGCAGAACCTGCCTTTCCTGAACCCATGCTGGCTGGGCTTGATCCCTTGGTTATCCTCTACGTGCCATGTGATGGCACTCAGGATGATCTGCTCCATCAGCTTCCCCAGCACCGAGGTCAGGCTGATGGGCCTGTAGTTCCCCGGGTCCTCCTTCCGGCCCTTCTTGAAGATGGGCGTCACATTTGCTAATCTCCAGTCAGCAGGGACCTCCCCAGTCAGCCAGGACTGTTGGGAGATGATGGAAAGGGGCTTGGTGAGCACCTCTGCCCGTTCCTTCAGTACTCTCGGGTGGATCCCATCAGGCCCCATAGACTTGTGAGTGTCTAAGTGGTGCAGCAGGTCACTCGCCATTTCCCCCTGGATTGTGGGGGCTCCATTCTGGTCCCCGTCCCTATCTTCCATCTCCAGGGGCTGGGTACCCATAGAACATTCGGCCCTGCTATTAAAGACTGAGGCAAAGAAGGCATTAAGTACCTCAGCCTTTTCCTCGTCCTTGGTCACTGTGTTCCCTCCCCCGTCTGCTAGGGGCTGGAGATTCTCCTCAGCTCTCCTTTGGCTGCTAATGTATTTGAAGAAGTGGGTTTTGTTGTCTTTTACAGCAGCAGCCAGATTGAGCTCTCGCTCAGCTTTGGCCCTTCTAATTTTCTCCCTGCACAGCCTCGCTACACCTTTGTAGTCCTCCTGACTTGCCCGCCCCTTCTTCCAGAGGTCGTAGACTCTCCTCTCTCCTGAGTTCTAGTCAGAGCTCTCTAGTCACCCAGGCCGGTCGTCTTCCCCGCTGGCTCGTCTTTCGGCACCTGGGGACAGCCCGCTCTTGTGCCTTTAGGACTTCCTCCTTAAAGAATGTCCAGCCTTCCTGGACCCCTTTGCCCATTAGGGCTGCCTCCCAGGGGACTCTCTCGACCAGTCTCCTAAACAGGCCAAAGTCCGCCCTCCGGAAGTCTAAGGTGGCAGTTCTGCTGACCGCCCTCACCACTTCTCCACGTATCAAAAACTCTATCATTTCATGATCGCTCTGCCCAAGACGGCCTCCAGCCATCGCATGGCTCACAAGTCCTTCTCTGTTCGTGAACAAGAGGTCCAGCGGGGCACCTTCCCTAGTTGGCTCCCTCACCAGCTGTGTCAGGAAGGTCTCTGCCACACATTCCAGGAACCTCCTAGACTGTTTCCTCTCTGCTGTATTGTATTTCCAGCAGACATCCGGCAGGTTGAAGTCCCCCACAAGAACAAGGGCTAGCGATGGTGAGGCTTCTCCCAGCTGCTTATAGAATAGTTCATCTGTCTCCTCATCCTGGTTGGGTGGTCCGTAACAGACTCCCACCACAATATCTGCCTTGTTGGCCTTCCCCCTGATTCTCACCCATAGACACTCCACCCTATCATCACCATCTCCGAGCTCTAAACTATCCAGACACTCCCTGACGTATAGGGCTACCCCACCGCCTCTCCTGCCTCGCCTATCCCTCCTGAAGAGTTTATAGCCATCCATCACCACACTCCAGTTGTGCGAGTCACCCCACCACGTTTCCGTGATGGCCACCATATCATAGTTTTCCTGATATACAATGGCTTCCAACTCCTCCTGCTCGTTGCCCATGCTGCGTGCATTGGTGTAGAGGCACTTCAGCTGGGCTGTCATCCGTGTTTCCTTCACAGAAGAAGACCCCTTGTGCGCTTTGAGGCGTTTCACTGGCATTTCCCTCTTGGCTCCTATTGCCTCAGTATCCCCTAGCTCAACTCTGTTCAACTTCAGCCATGCCCCGGTGTACCCCACACATCTCAGAGACATAGGCCGAGTGCCCTCGCTGGCACCCGCTCCCTCTAACCGTGGCACGTCGTCCCTCAGCTTCCCTCGGGCAAGCCTGATATTATCCCCCTCCCCCTTCGAGTCTAGTTTAAAGCTCTGTCGATGAGCCCCGCAAGTTCCTGAGCAAAGATTCTCTTTCCCCTTTGAGAAAGATGAATCCCATCAGACGCCAGCAAACCCGGTGCTGCGTAGGCCATCCCGTTGTCAAAAAAAACAAATCTGTGGCGATGACACCACCCACGGAGCCATGCGTCAATAGACTGGGTACCTCTGTTCCTTCTTGTGTCGCTGCCCACAACTGGAAGGAGAGAGGAGAAAATAACCTGTGCTCCAGAGTCCCTTACTAGCCGTCCCAAGGCCCTGAAGTCTCTTTTGATTGCCCTAGGACTTCGTGTTGCAGCTTCATCACCCCCCACATGGAAGAGCAGTAGGGGGTAACAGTCCGAGGGCCTATTTTGAGGGCCAAAGTCTGAGGGCCAAATGAAGGGCAGCAAACAAGCAAACCCACCACCCACACCCCCAGTAGCGAGTCTGGCCCTGGGATGAAGATGGGGCACTGAATGGCACAAACTGACTGCAGCAGATGCCCCAAGCTCCTGCCATGGACCCCACAGCAAGGAGAGGTTGTCCTTCCTTGCCACAGGTCCTGGCTGACCACAAGATGTGCCCATAACTCCTGAAGAGCTTTCCTGGAGAGCTTGGAAAGCACTGCATCACCACCAGCATCCAACAGGCATCCCTAGCATGGTAAGGAGACACCTCTGGGCCTTTTATCAGTCCTGCATGCAATGGGAAAATCTCTTCTTCTGTGGACTGATGCTGGTAACCCCCAACACAGTTAAGAGCGGGGTGTATCCACCCTTACCCCATACCCAAAAGTCCTCCACAAGGCTCTGCCACCCACTGTGTCAGGTCTTGCCTACACACCTACTGAAAGACCACTTTCGTTCCAAAAAGCTACAGTTGAAAGTGCTAACCTTGCTTCAGAGATAGGAGACTGAGGCATAAGGTTTCCTCCCAGCAGCCTCATCTCAGGAACCACGAGCAGATCTCTCACATCTCACCTCAACGTCCCTGCCACTAAACCACAGGCACCTCTCAGCCCAGCAAGGCACACACTTAAGCTGCCGGGGGAGCTGAACAGCAGCTCATTTCGGCTTTCTTTGCACAAGGACGGCTGAATTCTCCCCATTTCCATCGCTCATGCTGCAGCAGGATCCATTCCCAACCCAAGCACCTGGCCAACATCACCTCAGCAGGTGAGATGTGACGGGGGATGTGTGACACACCAGCACGCCTCTATTTTAAGGTGCTGCTGTACGACTGCTGGAGAGGTGTTTTTCATTTTCCAAACCTTCAGCGGCATGAACATAGTGTCAGGGAGAAGGTGGAGACGGCCACCCCTTCAGTGCGCAGTCACGCGTTTTGCTGTGCAACGGGAACAACGCTCACATTTTCAACCTGAGTCATCACAGACGCACGGAGAAAGCAGCCTTCCCATCCCATCCCATCCCATCCCATCCCATCCCATCCCATCCCATCCCAGACCAGACCATCCCATCCCAGCCCAGCCCAGCCCAGCCCAGCCCAGCCCAGCCCAGCCCATCCCATCCCATCCCAGCCCAGCCAGCCTGGGGTGCAGAGGAGTGCTTGGGATGGGAGAGCTGATGATTTCTCAGGGGTGAGAGAATCGAGTGCCCAGTAACATGAAAACCTCCCTCACCCCTCGGTGTCACCGGTGCCTGATGACAGCATCTTCGACCACTTCTACCCGGCTACCTGGAGACCACCACCCTCAACCGCTCGTTAGGCGAGAGCAGATCCCAGTGCCCAGCTCAGAGCTGACTGCTGCCGTCCCCGTTCCAGCGGCTCCGTTTGTCTTTCTACCCACCCCGCCAACTTACACACCCGGGCGCGCAGCCGAACTCACGGAGGGGAAAGGTACGTATGTGCCCCAGCAGCCCTGCCATGAGAAGACACATTGTGCTGAGCTCCCTCCTGGCCAGGAGTTATTCGTCTTCTGGCATTTGGGAGGGTTATTAATAGAGAAGCAAAACTAAGCAGACAATAAACCCACAGTGCTAGAGCAGCAGCACATGTTGTTTCAGGAAACTTAAAAATCCTGTCAACAGGGACTTCAGCCCAGGGGTGGCTAACCCTGTTCTGTTAAGCGGCGTATTTATTTTTAATAATAATTCTTCTATTAAATCTGCAGTGATTGGAGGTTGCGGAGACAGGAAAGTAAAAAAAGAGGATATTGAACCTGGATGCCCAGGCAGGGACCTCCACTGTTTTCCTTATCCTCATCAAAATAATCCTAAAACAAGACAAAGCTTGTGTCCCTGGCAGCCCGTCCTTTCTTCTGCTGGGGGGATCCACAAATACTTTGGGAGACCCGGTACAGCAAAGGAGAAAGGCCTATACGCTGACCTGCCTCTGATAACTAAGTAAAACCACATTTATGGGATTAGCTCAGCTAATCCCTGGTAAATGCAGTTTTGTTGCACCATGTTTGGATTCAGAAAACAACTGAGCATAAAAGCCAGGACAAAAAGCAGAGGTGCGGGTATTTGGATCCCGACAGGGAGAGGACAGGTGAAGGTAAACCCTAAAATCCAGCAATCAACTAAAAATTGAGCCTAGGGGAGAATTTATGGTAGATGAAGTTAATTGAGGGAAGATTTCAGGGTTGTTGCCTTTACACCTGGTTGTGCATTTAATGCTCAACTCTGTGACGCCCTCACAGAAGAAGAGAAATGGGTCTGAAGGCTTCATTTTAGCTCGGATTGGACCCAAAGCCCACCAGAAATAGGTTCAGATGGGGCTGTTGCCCCTGACGAGATGCTTCCCCACCTCTTCATGGCACACTTCAGTGGGGAAACCCAGAAATGCTCAGTACCCATAGAGCAGCACTGCTGCAAGTGAGAATGAAGTTAATAAGTTGTCTTGACGGATCAGACACCCCGGGGATGTCTCCAGTCCCCCTCTACACGCTCCAACACCTCCTGCTCTCTGCCATACCCCAACCTGCACTTCCCCCGTAAGGAAACCCGCAGCAAGGGGTGCTCCTTCCCCATCTCAACACCGAGGCTCTCAAAATGGAAAGAGCGTGACGCCATCCAGCGCGTCCGCGGCCACGTGAAGAATGCAAATCCCTTCTGCAGGCACGGCTGGACGTGTTTCAAACCCCACGAGACCTCACCCCAGACAGTGCTTTCCTTTCAGGCCTGCAGCAACTGATTGCCTTGCTTTAACGTGACCTGACATGATGGGTTTTTTCCCAGGTACACTGTCTGCCTTTTCCTCTTTCTTTCTGGTTTCTTGATCACTGCAAAGCTGTCAGCCTCATCCCGCTCCGCAGCAGGGGCTGGCCCAGCTGTTTGGAGAGGGCAGCGCTCTGCAATACCAGGCAAACAGGGGATTTTCTGGAGGGAGAGCTATGAGATGCTGGTTTCTTCCCTTTACTTGCAAGAGGGGGGGCAGTCCTTGCTCCCTTCTTTCCCACAGGGCCAGCTCTTCATGGGGACTACGTATTTCCACAGCACCTCGCACAGGGACACCACGAATCGCAGCTAGGTCCCCCCAAAAATCCAGACTCTACAGATTTTAATGCAAAATAGGGTGCTGAATAGCTGGAGAGACCTTACGACAGCGGAGCGCTTTTGCAACTGCAGAGGTGCAGGGTTACACACAACAACCCAAGACTCGTGACCTGTACGGCTTGAGATTTACTTTGAAGACAAACACCCCTCCCAGCTCCCATCCCCTTTGCCACGTCCCTTCTCAGCGGCAACAGCCTGGCAAGCTCAGACTCGGCGTGCCAGATGGAGGACCTTCAGGCGAGCAAGCACGGTTGGATTTAATGTGCTGAACAATCCCGCAGAAATCTTGGGCCCAGATCCTACATCTGCTCTGGTAGCCCAGCAGCGCCTGCAGCCAGCCTCCGCGGGGTTCCCCGCGTGTAGGGAATCCCGGCGCGACACAGATACCCCGGGTGGCGAGAGGAAACAGGGCTCAGGCGGGGAAATCAAGCTATTCCCATAAAAGCACCTTGGGGACGTACTATCGTAGCCTTGGAGTTGATTTAAGTGACACGTGGGGCCACCAGCCAATGTCAAGGCCATAAAACAGGGCTGGGTTGCTGCTCTGCTCTGGCAGAGGCTGCGTATCAGCGCTGTGACGCAGGTGACACAGCCAGGCTCAGATAAGGCCGAAATAACCCCGTACTCTGCACCCCGCTTTACGGCAGCATGCCGCAGAGCCCCCAAACCACACCCGCAGCGCCGGCGAGCACCCAAGCCACCGCCAATGCCTGCCTTTTCATGCTCTATGCATACGTTTTCTAGTCCACTGCAGCAGGGCAGAAAAGTCCCAGGAACTCCAGGTCTGGCGTCCTTCCAGCGCGCCGGGAGTTGTTGTGGATGCCGAGTGTGGCAGGATCCTTGATGCAAGCTAGAGCGTGCTATCTTTAGAAGGAACACATGCTATGCTCAATTCCTTCTGCTCTATTTCCTACATGAAACCCTTCATGGTGCACGCTCGCAGGGGCACGGAGGGAGGGGGGGGTTCTCCGTGTCCCACAGCCAGTGCTAACAAGACCAGTCAATGAGCACCAAGCAGGTTGGCATTCAAGCTATGATACCATAATGCATCTCCTCCTGCTGAGGACTTTGCTGTCACTTTATCAAGAGCCACGGGAGCACGTCACTCCAGCGGGGCACGGAAGGGAGCCACCTTCTGCACAGCCACCATCACCACCCATGGCCAGCTCCAGGGGCAGGAAGGCTGGTGTAAGCCCTGGTGCAAAAAGTACATAGGATTCATCCTCAAAGTCTTAGTCCAGCATCCAGCCTCATCCAAGTCTAGGAGATGGTGACTTCCATCCTTTTATATACTCACAAATGTCAACCTTTTAGTAACAGCTATACAAGCGTGCCCTATGGAAGTCTATAGGGCCAGTAGGTCTCTGCATGAAAGAACTACCCAGGAAATCATATAATCTGCTTGGGGTGGGTGCTGTTAAGTGAGGTCCTTCCAGCAAGTTTCTCCATCCTTGGTAGAGATGAATTTCAACACGCTTGGGCTGGGGTCCAACCTCTGGTTCCTGGCGGAGCGTTTTCACTGTTAGACTCTGCTATAAATGGGACAAAATTGTACTGCCTGCCTTGCAGAGTCCGCAGGAAAAGTGCTGATGGTTTTTGTGGGATTTGGGTGTGATCTCAGCCTTCTACCTCATGGTCCTCCTGGGACTTAGTCATACAGTGCCCTAGTCTGCAAACCCCAAAGAGGTCAATGCAACGGAGAGGCTCCCAGCTCAGACCAGCCAAGATAGCTTCACCATTTCCCCTGGATTTCAGGAGCTTCCACGCTTTATGGGAATCTGTCCTCAAAACCCATGTCAGGAGTAAATGGCAAGCATTTGCACCACCTGGGAAGGGGGTCAGGAGAAAGAAACTCCCTTCTGGGGGACAAATTAAACCCTACCACAGCCCCAAAGGAGAAACGGGAGTGAAGAGACACCCAGACTGTCCCTGCCTGCATGCTCCTGTCTCTGAAAGTCTTCTCAGTCTGCCCCCACCTCTGGGAGTGACAATCTAGCCAAACCACGTGAAGTAGAAAGAAAAATGTTTGGCCAGGAGTCAGAGGCTGCTCTTCTGCACTGCCAAACCTCATCAGAGCTGCCTGTGGGCAAAGTGGGGCTCTGCCACCGCCGTGCAGCGTTGCACACAGCCACCCACCAGCCCCACCGCGGCTCCAGGGCAGGAGAAAAATATGCTGCCAGCTGAGGTGAGCAGAAACTGCCCAACACAGCAGAAACTGCCTGATAGACCCAAGGCAGGATTTTTAACAGCAAGACCATTCTCTCTATTAAAAAAAAAAAAAAAAAACCTAAATAGAGAGATGGGTCATTTATTGTCTTCAGTGAATTTAAGCACAATTGATACCGCACTGGTGCATGATTTATCAGAGGGGTGACAAGACTGTCACCCATAATAACCTTGCCCGTTGTGTGCTGACAGCCACCCAAGGCGGGAGCAGGCGTGCAGCCCCTGCTCAGGCAGGGCTGGCGGACGCGAGGCTGACTGGCGAGACAGCTCGGATGACTTCTGGGCCATTGCATCAGCAGAGGGGGTGCAATCACGGCAGCTTATTGCAGCGAGAGAGCTGCTCAGCAGAGTTTAAATTCCTCTTTTGCAAGACATTGCTCATTGCGAGGTGCCAGCTCGTGTTTACTTTGCAGGGGTTAAGAGAGAGGGAAAGTGGGAATCCGGGACATGGATCCAAACTGCCCCAGTCTGGGGGGGAGCAGCATCCATCCTCAGTCCTGGCAAAGAGAGAATTTGCTTTCTCTGCTCCCCGAAGTTGTGCGCGTAGAGGGGATGCAAGGGGCTTAGTGGTTCTCCTTCTCTCTGGGCATCTGGAGCGCAAGTCCGATACACCCCATTGCTCACTGAACCCAGGAGGGATGGGGAAAAGCACGAGGCTCCTTGCAGATATTTATTTCTCCTTTCTAAGAGGAACAAGAACAAAAGAGCCCCAGTGGTCTCCTGCAGCAAGCAGCCCAGCAGACCCGCTGGCCAGGCAAGCAATTAACACATTGTCAAGGAAGCCGGAGAACAGCCCTAATGACTGCAACTACAGGGCAGCCTCCGGCTTCTTCCCTTTTGTTTTGGAGCCAAAGGAAAACAGAGGAAGGAGTCGCTCGCCCTGTTGGCCAAAGGTCCAGTCTGACTTGAATCAACACAAAGCGGCCTGATGCACCCTGATCGCCAAGCTGAAATGGATGTGAGGTGGCTGTGGCCAGGCAGCCAGGGGCTAGAGGCGTGACGAGGAGCTCTCCTCTGCCTCTGCCCTGCCAGGGGACATTAGAAGAGGCCACTTTGTCATCCCAAAATGTTCAGCTATGCCTCCAGTCAAGCGGGATTGCCCTGACATTTCTTGTGGCTTCCTCCACCCACCACCAGAACTCCAAAGGGATAAAAACAAAGTCTGGAGGTAGGAGGAGAGGAATCATTTCTCGAGGCATTTCTACTGAAAATGACTTAGGGAGTTTTGGTTTCAAATCTCTCCTGGCACTGAGGAAAGCAGACAGCGGACCTGTTCTCCTGGGGGCCACCCAGCGCTGGCTGAACCTCTTCTTGTAGAAGGCATCTCAACCCACTCTGTTGCTGGTTTTAATAACATGATCCTGCTCCATCTGATACAGAAACCCAGGATGGGAATGGGGTTTCAAACTGTGATTTTCAATCTCTGCAGGAATAAAGAGATTTTGGACAGCCTCACAGGGCTCACCATTCGCAGCAACATCAGAAGCAGGATGGGGGGAATGCTCGCACCAGACTGGGTGCTCTGACCCTTTGCACATTGGCAATAATAAAAGCAAAAGAATTACAGAGGCACAGAAGGACGCGTCGAACCCCTGAGACAGGGGAGCTCACAGCCCAGGGCTGGCTTTTTAGATGGCACAGCAGTGAGTTTGGCTGCTTCTGCCCAGGAACGCACTTGAACTTGGCTGAAACAAGAAGGAAAAATTAAACAGGAGGGAGGGGGGTGCTTGATTCAATATTTGTATGAAAAAGCATTACCCTCCTTCATAAATAACAAAAATGTGTTCCTCCTCAATTAATACGCATCACTACTAACTTCTCTAATGAAGCCAAGCTCTGTCCCAGGAATGCTTTAGTCTGTCCCACTAATGCTTTCTGTCAGCAACACACAGCAGCGCTCTGAGATTACTTTTCGGTCCTTTTTTTCCCTGATTTTCCTCCAAGGTGGCAGTTCTCAGCTTGTGTCTGTCCTGACCAGCACAAGCTAAGGACCCATAGCCACAATATGTAAGAAAGAGCATCACACTAGAAATACAGGAGCAATCCCGCTGCACCAGGCGGTGCTACCCGTCCCTGGTGGGTTGGGTTTTTTTTCTTAACTAGAAGTATAAGCAATCCCTCTTGCTGGCCTATATTTGGACTAGGATATTTAAAGATGTGAGAAGAGGAAGACACGGAAATCCCCCTGCGGGAGGAGGCTGATATCAGAGATGATGAAAGTCAAGGGGGGCAACACGTCCCCCGTATTTCCCATTTTGGCAGCCCACAGGTGAATGATTAGAGGATGATGATGCTGAAGTCCATACCCAGACACAGTGTAAACCACCTCAAGGCAGAGCTGAGCTCCACTTTGCACCACTCAAGGCCCTCACAGAGCGGGCTTCGGGACATGCCCGGGGCAGTTGCAGGCCCATAGCTGAATGCAGATGGATTACATGGATTATGGTTCAGCTGAGACTCTGCTTCACGTCTCACTACAGGTCCTTCAGAAAGGTCCTTGACCAGTTGCTTGCTTGGATCATTGCTCTGCATCTTCCACATTAGCTACACTGTCTCTCCCAGAGTCCCTTCTGATCGCCTGGATCTGTCCTTTCACAAAAGGCCAGCACACTGTACCTGCTGCCTCCGGCAGCTCTCTGCCCCCACCACATAACACAGCCAGCCAACACCACCGTCTCTCGCCTCCCTAGCTGCCGTATGTCACTGCCTGACTTCAATCACTGTCATTTGCAGCTTGTCCTAACAGGGCAGGCTGTGAACCGTGGCAGCGGGATGCAGACATGTGTGAGCACTAAGCTGTCCCTCCTGCAGGGACAGTCACCTCCAGGCAGCCGGAAAGGTAGCTCCTTCCAGAGCACCAGCAAGATTCAGCAGAGTTGGGCTGTCAAAAGTCTTTAAGCCCTGGAGATCACAGCTGCTCCACAGAGGTTCATTGATGTCTCCTTAAACCATCCTGAAACCTCCATGAGTGCGACTCGCAGGGAAAACGGCAGCATCTGTCCTGCTGGTCACAAATTCCCATTGCTTTGGCCGCAGTGAGTTGACTTTGACAGACATTGAGCCGGTAAGCCATACCCAACACAACCCAGCACACCACCATGGGTCACTGCTCTCCACTCCCATAGCTGCTCTGTCCAGCCTCTCCAGCAGCCCCAAAAACAGTTGAGACGTGATTTTAATGAGACCTTGCTGGCCCCCCTCTGTGTCCAACTGCAGACAGGAGGCAGAGAGCCAAACGCCAGCAATAGCAGTCCATCCTAAGGGGAAGTTTGGGGTCCTTGTAGCCGAAGAGCAGATGATGGACCCCATGCAGTCTGAAGCCCATGAGCAACTTCTGAAACTGCCGTGCTGGTACCATCCTCCTCCTCTCTCAACATCTGCCCCAGAGAGGAGTGCAGGAGCCAGACAAGCTCACAGCAGCTTTGGAGATGAGTATTCGAGTGCATTTCCCCATTTAACTCCTCAAAATCAGGCTTGCATAGCCGAAGAGTGAGGCACAAGCCTAACTCCTAGTGACAGTTCACACTACACGGTACTTACGCCACCACAGTGCCAGAGATTGTACAAATAAACAAAAAATAGTCCCTGGTTTAAAACCTCCTTACACAGGTCCCATTCAGGAGCACCTGGAATTGATTGATCCCAAATTTTCCTTCACCAAGCTAGCAAAAACCGTGTATCTGCTTGAGAAAGCACGCGATATTACACAGTAGGAGAGCCAAGAGCAATACTTCCAATCCTGCATTAACAAACATGACTCACCCATTTATTTTCACTGGTATGTTCATGGTTATTTTAAGCTTTGTCTAAAGAATGCCAGCTACTGTATAATAACTGGAATGAAAGATGGCAGTGTTTTTATTTTGCTTTACAACTAAAGATTTATTTTTAGTTCCTTTAAAAAAAACCCAAAAAACCAAAAAGTGAAACTGGCCTGTAAATAATTTTAAACACTTTGGCACTGATTTCCCAAAGCAGATGCGTGTGAGCAAGTCCCACCTCCAGGCCAGAGTCGCCACTAGGGAAAACTGGTGGCCCAGGTGCCACCAGCCCTGGATCTGGCTCTGCGCTTCCCTGGGAGTCAGCCTGGCTGCCAGGACATCCCCGGCAAATCCCACCTCACAGATGAGGCTTTAAGAGAGAAGACTTTGCTTTGCAGGATGCTTAATTCAAGCCTAGGTCCAAACGGCCCCGCTGTGTTTCCCCAGCCTCTTCCCAGCACTTAAGCAGCATAAGATTAATTCTCGGTGTGCTGGATCCGTCCTTGCTCTGCTCCCCGTTGCGCCGGTCTGTGACCTGGAGCGCTCCCCGCCCAGGGGCTGCCCTGCGCTGCCCTGCGGGGTTACACCATACGCTTGTTTCGGGCGGCCGTCTGCTCCGCACAGTTCACCATCTGCTCCCGCGGCGAGCGGGTGGGCGTTGTCTAGGGGTTACGGGCAGCGAGGAGGACGCAAGTCAGGACTCCTGGGCTCTGTTCCTATAGACAAATCAATGGAAGGGAGTATAAATATCCACAGCCCGAGGTTGTTCTCTCTGCTTCAAAAGTGGGGAAAAAAGGAAAACGACACGCAACACCCATCCCAGCCCTGGAGAAACTTGTTACAGAGCAGTTAGAGCCCAAGGTTCAACGAGCTTGTTAGGAAAAGAGCAGGAGTGAAAAATCAGCACTCCCAGCTTCCTTCTCCTTGTCAAGACTCAAAGACAGTCATTTGACCCCCGGCGCCGGGAGAAGGGCTGCCTGGGGCTCAGTTGAAGCCTGTAGGAAAGGACAAGCTGGGACTGCTGGCTGCTTCTCCCTGTGGTGCCAGACACATGGCAGATCTCAAAACACCCTGGATACCCTCACAGGAGCTGGAGAAGCGGGGATTAAGTGCCTGGTCGGGTGACGACTTTAATTTTGCACATACAAATTCCTCTTACGGTTTCCTCGATGCTGGCAAACATAGAGCTCCCCAGGGCCAAGGCTGGGTGCTTTGACCTGGGTTTTCCTTGGGCCAGATCTAAGCAAAGCAAAGAGCAGCCGCCCTGAGAGCCGCTGTGCGCACTCGAGGCGATGGGTCTCCCTGGCCACTCCACTGTGCACATCTGGTGATGGCTGGTGGTTTGCATGCACTAGGGGAACATATATCTTCTCCCTCCATCACACCAATTTCCAGGCCACTGCATTGGTGTAAACCACAATTCCTGTTTGGGAACTGCTGGAAACAGGAGAAGCAGCGTGTTTGGGACAAGAGGGGCTGAACTTTAGCCGAGCGAGGGAACAGCTAGCCACACAACTGTGTCCAACCATGTCTTCTCCAACCTCCCACAACCCCAAACACCCTCCCATAGCTTCATTTCTCCTTCCCACCTTCCCCATATTTGTATCTGGAATAAATCCCCTTTGCCCTCCCCAAGAGACAGAGGGATGAGGGTAGCTGTGACTCTACTCATATGAAATGCTCCACTGTTCACACAGGGTGCGCGTGGCAGGGATGCTTCTCTTGTTTTTGCTCTCTGCTACATGTTTACACCAGCTCTCCTGGCAAATCCGCAATACGCTTCTGCCTCTGAGCAGACCAGAGCGTCCCTAAGAATTTTCCATCAGAAAGTCACTGTCAGGCTCTCAGAGCCACACGCGTTTCCGCAGCCGTTTTCTGCCCTCTTGTGAAGCTCTGCAGAAATCCACGACTAGAGCTCTGCAAACCCACGCTCGCTTGTTTCCCGTGCAGACATGAAGAGATGACTGTCCCCAACTGACATCGCTAAAGATTTCCTGCGCGTGAACGAAGGGCTTTAAGGACCATCACTTCTCCCAAAAAAGAGCATTGCTACCATTGCTACAACAACCCACACCGGGCTCAAACCTATTTTATCCTGTAATCGATCACTTTTTAAAGCCCTGAGCCAGGAGATTCCCCCTTGCACTGCTGGCCTTGGCCGAGACATAGCTCTCGCTCTCTCCATCCAGCCTGGCCCAGGGTTTCCCTGAGATCCCGTGGGATTAAAGGCTGATCAATCTATTGATTATAAAAAGCCTGAGCATGTCTGTGTGCTCTTCCTACCAGAAGCACCGGCCAGCGTGTTGCAGCGTGTTGCATCCCTCCCTCCCCTTTTCATGACCTTATTTTGGGTATTGGCTCCAGGGGACACCAGAATTTGGTGGCTTATCCCAGGGGATATGGCCGGGAAAGGGCACGGGAAAGGGCCAGGAAAGCAGCCTGGGACTCGGCGTGTTCCTGCCTGCTAAAGTTGTTTGTCCAGAAGGAGCAGGAACCTTTGGCTCTAATCCACATTTGATGCCAGTGTGGGCTGTACCAGCATGGCCCACGATTCCCCTTCAATCCCATATCTCTCCCATTGGCTGCACGTAGGGACAGAAGGGATGTGACTCATCCAGAAACCGAGACAGACCAGGGACAGAAGGGGAGGTCTGCTGCCTTGCTGTGCACATTGCCCTCCCAGCACACCCCCCGCACACCTGAAACCCCGCCGCCCCGCCATCTGATCAACAAGTCATTTTCTTGTTCAGAGAAAATGGTACATCTTGCACCAACCCAGCCCAGCCAGATGGGCCGCCTCTATAAATCCATAGCTGCAACTCCCCCTGTGCCTACAACCCGCAGTGCCCCTCCTTTACAACAGTGAAACTGAGGCACAAAAAGGGCTGTGATTCAAAAATAGCTAGCCCTCTTAGAGACCAGAATATTTACCCACACGCTCTGGCTACGAAAGCCAGCCCAGGTCAAACTCTGCACAGCAATTGGTATTCTCCTCCTTCCCCAAAGCGTCAGTGACAGATGCCAAAGGCTCCCTGGGGTCCCTTTCATCTTCCCAAGGCATTTAATGCTCTCATATAGATTCCTACTGGTCCCATCAATTACCTGACTACGGCATGATGACGCAATACAAAATACACGCTGCACAGCCCACTGGCTTTTAAATGCCATGGACATAAGGAGAACAAATTCCATGTGGTCTCCTCCAGTCATTTGTCACAGCCATTGCAGGACTGTCCCTTAAAATGTAGGGTTTTATTCCGGATTGCATGATTGCATCTGACGGCACAGCACCACCGCGCCGAGCCTTTTCCCTTCCAAGAGCCGCTTTTCATCGCTTGGGCTCCGAACCACGCAGGTGCTGCCAGGGAGCTGCTTGTATCGATGCCAGATCCATCCCAAAAGCTGACAATCAGCACGATCCAGCATGTCCGGAGCCACGCGCCAGATGGCATGGCCACCCTGCTCCGCTCCCAAACACTCAGCGACTCACGGCCCAACCTGCTCTGACAAGTAAGACGGGAGGAAGGTCAAACCATCTGTTTGCCGAGAGCTCAGTGCCATGTTTAAGTACAGAGCATTTAAAGACTGGAAAGCTGATCTTAGACTTCCCTATAATTGCTTTAGTCTTGCTTCTACCAAGTCTCCAGGAGCTTGCAGTGGCTTCGAGTGCTAAAGCTGAACAGAACCAGGAAAGCACCCAACACGTACAAGGAACAGCAGGACAGCTGTCCTTCTCAAACTGATGCTCCCTCAGTGAAGCATTGTGCCACCAGACAGAGCCAGACCTGACTGTATGCCCAGAACAGGAGGGGGAAAAAAAAAAAAACAACTCATTTATTTTTCATTATTTAAGTTTTTGAAGCCCTTATTGCTAAAATATTTTGAATTCTCCCTACAGTTTCCATCCCTTCCCAGTGCAAAGCAGCTGGTGCCTCTCATCACAAGCAGCTGCATTTCATGAGACTGTAACTATTGCCAAGTGTTTGGGGGAGCCCCGAGACACATGGGCCCAGCTCCTCAGGCTTATTAATTCCTCCTGCAAAATAGGAGACTTTTCTTTTTTGAAACCTAGCACTCCTGCACACCTAAACTATATCTTGAGTCCCCTGGTTTGAACTCCTGCCTCACACTGCTGTGAACAGGAGAGCTGGACTACATGACCTTGTTCTGAGCTCTCTCAAGCCGAGTTTTCAGGCTGTTATTTCTAACTCTTAAATAGGAAAAACCCAAACAAGCTGTTTCAGGCCCATGACTCCCTTTGCTTATTTGCATTCAAGTAAAGCAGCTATAATACAGACAGCAACAACATGCACAGAAGGCTCAGGGGAGGCTTCCTTCACCCCCCCAAGCCCCTTGGTGTCCCTGGGACCCCCCAAGATCTGGAGAAGACCCCGGCCTGCAGCTCACCCTGCCAGGGCCTGCTGCAGGGTACTTCAGACTTCGATTTCATCCCACCTACAACACACGGAGCAGCCTAGGAGTGAGATCTAATGTACAACAACAGGACAGACAGAAAGACACGAGAAGAAAAGACCCAGCCCCACCTGCGCACAGCCCAAGCCCCACCACAGCCCCGGCCTCAGTGAGGGGCAGCGGCCATCGCCCGGCCTTTTATAGCCGCGCGAGGGGGCGGGGTCTCCTGCCCTCACTTTGCCCTTCTCCAACATGGCGGGCCAGGCAAACGCCGGCCTTGCGCATGCGCGCACCGGGAGCCTTTAAAAGTGCGAGGGAAGGGTTTATTGTTTTGGGGTTTTTTTTTGCCATGAATGGATCTTTTTGGCGTTATATTTGATTCTCTCTGTGGGCTGAAATGGGGCGGGAAAGGGAAAAGGAGGGAGGTGTAGTGGGGTGAGGGTTGTGTGACGTCAGCGCGGCGAGCGCGAGGCTGGGCGGGCGGCGTGGGCGGGAGCGGGGGAGGGGGCGCGGCCGCTGCTCCCCGGGGCTGCGGGGCTCCTGCGGGGACAGGGACAGGGATAGGGACAGGGACAGGCCTGGCCTGGCCTCACACCGGGCCCGTCTCCGTTAGTGGTGCCGGGGTGGGGCCTTCCCCCCCCGCGGGCTGTGCCGCTGAGCTGCGCCCTGAGGGCCCCCGCAGCCGCCTCGGCCCTTCGGGGGCTTTAGCTGCCCGCTCCGTGCTGGGCTGGCGGCTCTGAGGTGCCCGTAGGTGCCAGGCCCTTCCTAGGCTGTGTCTGAGGCAACTGTCGGAGCAAAAGGCTGGGCCTGTTGTCGCTAATGCCCGCCATGGGTTGGTGCTGCCAAATCGTGGAGGAGTTTGGGTGTCCTGATTTTTTGGCTTCTTAAAAGGCTGTCACTATTGGTACAAAATGCTAAACGCCCCAGTACAGATTAGGAGGGGTTTCTGCAAGTTGTGTTTTTTCTCTTTATAGCTTGAGAGACCCCTTTGTGTTAAACCGCCCACGTCAGACGTTCAGAGTCTGCCTCAGGGCCCGTAGGTTTCTGCATTTTTGCGCTGATGAGGGTCTTTAAACTTTTAAGTGGCAAAGTCTACCATTTCCTTGGGCTTGTCTTTTTCCAGGCTGTGTCATGTGGCTGCTGCCTTGCTGTCCTGGGTGGCAATAGCAATCCTGCAGCCAAGAGCACTGAAAAGCTCCTTAGCGGTGTGGGCATAAGTGCAGATGATGAACACATCGGAAAGGTTGAGAGCGACTCTGGCTGCCGTTTGATGGGGAAGCAGCTCTTCCCACGTCTTCTCCCCTAGGGCATGATGTCACTTTGCTCTGATACCATGTAACATCATCTACTAAGGTAGCTTACTAGTATAACAGGGTGATCTTACGGGTCTGGTAAGGCTAAAGAATTTCTGCTAGCCTGACGTGAAGTAGTGCCTGCCCTAACTTCTTCAGACTGGAGGTGATCTGCTTCAAACATCTCCTTGTCCTCAGAGCCCCATGTGCGCAGCCATCAGCAGGAAAGGATCTACAGCAGAGAGACTGTCTCGCTGCAGTGGTCCGTTTGTCTGCGAGCACCGTATGCTACAGCCTTTGCCTGCAGCCGTAGGACACCTGTGAAGTCAGTGCTTTTCATCACCATTAGGACGGTTGATCTGGCTGCTGTGGACAGTGACATCATGTCATGTGCCTGGATGAGATACTTGTCACATGAGCAGGGGAAGGGTTTCTCTGACTAATGGTAACCCAGGTTTACCATTAATAGTCTATACTAGGTCTATACCTAGTGTAGACCAGAGGTTTGTATGCCACATTCCTGTTATAAGAGAAAAAAAAAAAATATGTTGAGGCACATTCTGGGAGCTGCCAAAGTCTCAAGATACCAATCTATAAGGCAAGGTCTAGGATGGATCATTAATCCCTTTTTTTTCTTTCCTACTTATAATAAAGGTTGTCAGTGAAATCAGTGGCACAAATGTTGATCGTGTTGTCAACTCTGTTAAAATCAGTGTTTTGGAAGGAGGGCAGGCAGGTGGGAGCATGGTCTCTGGGACCAGCGTCAGCCTTTTCTGGTGGGGAGGCAGCGAGTTGTTTGTTTCTAGGTCAGTGCTACGTGCTGATAGAACACTTCCCTGGCTGAGAGGTAGGCAAGGTGCACGGGGTGAGCACAGCGCCCATTGCCACGCTGGCAAAAACAGCATTTCCCCTGGCATGGGCAAGTTCAGACCACTGTCAGAGCCCCACCTTTGTTCACGCTGCTGTTCCAGTGCACTAAGCTGGGGAGGACCCAAGGAAACTCCTTGATTAAACACTTTACAGGCTGTTTAAACACAAAGAAACAAAAAAATGTTCAGCTTCCGTGAAGATGAAAAAGAGAGACATAAGCTGATTTTTGCCAAGATTAGACTCCTCCATGAGAAAATTTCAACCCAAAATAAAGCCGTTATCTTGAATTTCTACAGTGATTTCTTTCTCCTCCTCAATCCTTTACTTTTTTCTCCTGCTGTAGCTGTAGGGAATGCCCAGTTTCCCTGTTTTGGACCCTGTGGCATCACAGGTTGCTTCCGAGTATTCACAGAAGCAGCAGAGCAATGAGGCGAGGCTTGTTGTATGTGGGGAAGCAGGACACAGGCTATAGGCAAGGCTGATGAATCCTCTGGTATGGGGACGGTCTTGCTAATGTAAATGTGAAGCCAAAGCCAGAACTTGCACCCTTTTCTTCCAGGATATGTGATGGAGGATACAGCCTAGGCTAATCCCTGCTGACCCCAGGAGAGAGAAACGAACTCCTAACGGCAAGGGGTAGTCTGTCCCTGTTCTGGAAATCTCGTAGGAGCTTTGCTTTTCTGGTAAGCCATGAGCCCTCTCCAGCTCAATATCTTGCAGTCGGTAACATTTTTTCAAGCGCCTTTTGCATCAGCAGCTTCAGGGTTCAAAATTCTTCCTGGTCCTGCACAGGTTTTGTCCCTGCCAGGGATCTTCCAACTGTCATGGGGCTTTTAGATTAGTGTTGGGCACTGCTACAAATATAGCTGGATTAGGAAATTTTGGGGGGTGACTCAGCACACAGCTTGCGTGAGCTCAGTCCCTCCTGACCTCGGCCTCTTGCCCTGAACATCCTGCCTAGCTAAAAGCTTCCTCATCGAGGGTGATGCATTTAGAGTAGCCAGACACTGCTGTCTAAGGGGAATGAATTTGTGTTATACATGGTTGAGTGAAAAAACATTCAGGACGTGGCTTTTCCTTTTTTCTCAGTGGCAGGAGATGATATTTCTGGACATCCAGTGGTCTGCGTGGGAAGCAACACACCTACAGCTCACAGCTAGTTAAATCCTGCAAGGCGCAGCAATACCAGCTCATCTGCTGCACGTTGAATGTATTTGTTGAGGTACGTGCTAGCGCTTGAAGTCTGACAAACTGCGCATCTGATCAAAGCGGTGAGGTGATTCATTGTCCCACAGAAATTAATTCCTCCAAGTCTTTCTCTTCAAATGACTTGCACATGAGAAACAGTATGTGGGTTACGAACACCACTGCACAGAACAGTGCAGCCCTGAGGTCACAGTTTTGTCATTGCAGAAGATCTGTGAAAGAAACGTTTTGATCTGGCGTCAGCTCAACGCTAAAATGTCCCACCTTGGGGATGGGATGGGACAACAGACCTAAAGATGACCTCTCGGCATCTATCAGCCTGTTCCCTGCTGTGTCCTGACTAGGCTGCTGGGTCAGCTTCTGGTCTTCTAATTTTAATGCCGTAGGAGGAAAGTCCTATTTTGGGTATTGCCCTGTATTGTCAGTCATTTTGTGAATGCACATGGATTCCTCTGTTTCATTTGGCTCCCTGAAGCGGTGCTTCAGACTGGCCCACCCTGGATGGCCAGTTTGCTCAGGGCCAAGCTTGGCTTTGTCCAAAGCTGGGATGAAGAACTGAGAGACAAACGAGCAGGGTCCCTCTGCTAGGAGCTGTTTCTGACCCGCTGACGGAGACATGACACACGCCAAAGAGCATGAGGGAGTTTGGCCTGGTAAAACAACAGACCTAAAACTCAGAGCATCACGCAAGGATGCACACGATCTGTGTCCCATCCTGGTGCAGGGCAGAGAAGGGCACCAAGAAACAGCTTCTGCTTTTCCGCAGTAGGATTTCTCAATAACTGTTTATGCCATCTGGGTCACTCCTTTTCAGATCACCTGGATTTCTTCTACAAGCCCTGTTGGTGAGGTCTGCATACCTCTCACTCTGACACAAAGCCCACCCAGGGCTGTGTAAACAGGTTTGCAATTTTTTTTCACTCCTTGTTCCATTTGAAAGACACCAGGGACAGTCCAAGGGTTTGAAAGACAGGGAGAGATGGCAGTACCTGGTAGTGATGGAGCAAGCAGGTGGAGACTTGGCTTCTCTTTACTTTTCCACTATAAATACTATTTACCTCTTGGTGCTGCAAGACTGGGTAAGAAGTTAAAACAAATGGATTTAGAAACTATATTATCTCAACTATAATGCAGCGATGTGATTAAGAATAAAACATAGCCTGTGTGGCCTGATCCATGGTTTTGGTCTGCAGGTTGAGTAATACAGTTATCCACCCGTGTTTGGAAAGCAGCGCAATAACGTGTCACATTTGCAGCTCCCTGCCCGGGCTGCTGACTTAGGGGAGGAGGGCTTGAACCCAGGGCTTGAAGCAGTGGGAACGTTGTTGCTTCTGCAAGGCTGGCTCTGGTTTTTTGCCCTTGTCCTGGAGTTGGGCATCAAAGTTTCCCTTACTCTCAAGAGCTTCCTTTGCATGGCTCACCAGTGGGTTTCAAATGCCACATCCCTGTTGAATCTGATAAACAGCCCAGAGCAGCTTCTGGAGTTGACTCTTCTCATTGCAGTTAATTCTTACGGGTTCCTTACGCTAAAGGGTAGATGGAAAATTATTTCCGGTGCATTTGTTCTCTTGACTGGGCATGGAATATATTTATTCCTCTCTTCTTGAGTCTTCAGTTTTTCCTTGCTCTTTTTCCTTTGCAGTTTAGCGGTGGGATCTGCAATGCTTATGCAAGGTGTGTGCAAGGAGCTTAGTGGCTTGGCTCCTGGGTGGTGACATACACTGCTCCCACGTGGAATGGTGGCTGGATTAACCCTGTGCCGATGGTGCTGGGACAACAAGAGTTTGGTGTTTAGTGGAGACCACAGCCGTGTTAGCACCAGCATGTCCAGCACAGCTGCTACGTGATCATCAGGGTTGCTTTGCAGCCCCTTTGCACAGATCAGGGCTGCATCCAGCCAAAAAACTCGCCCAGCACTGCCTCACGACACAGCAAGAGGGAGAGAAGCATCTCCTAGGTGGTTTTGGAAGCCTTTTTACCTAAAGACGTTGAGTAGATTTCCATGTATCTCAGAGAAGTATGTTCAAGTTCTTATTGTTTGTGTTGGACAGATGTTTCTGCTCTTGCATAGCTTTCAGTGCTGCTTTTCCCCATAGCGGTTTCCCAATGTCTCGCCTAGCTGCAAGGCTAAGAAGGCTTTGCAGTTCTGGATGGATAATCAATAGATCACTCTGGTTTTCAGACTTTTTTTTCCCCCTCTTTACTTCTTTATTGACCTGTTGCTCTACTGAAAGCTCAGCCACTTAGGAGGCAGATTAAGCCACGAGTTGTTACGTGGACTGTGTATTTTTACCCTTTTGTAAGCAAACTCAAACCCTGAAATTGTGAAACTAGGAGAACAACTTGGGTTGTGATTTCTTGAATAATCCAATCACCTTCTCAAACTTCTCTGCTCCCTGGGATGGGGTTTGGTAACCTGTTACAAATGGGGCAAGACAGTTTTGAGCAGCATCTTGCAAGACTCTTGAATACCAGGGACTATTTGCTGATTCCTACCTCCCAAGAGGCTGGAAACTTAGGCTGGGACCCCAGGGTACCACTAAAGCAGTCCACCAGCTTGGGCAAGCAGCTTTTCTCTCTGGAGGGCTCAGTTCTGAGGCCCTGCTGACTGCCCCGGGCTGCTTCCCCAACACATCAATGTGACATGTGGCCCTCCGCATCGCCTGGGGCTTCGGCAGCTAAGTGCACACATATTGCAATGTAGTAATTTTTAATGAGTGGCTTTAGGTATTAGGACATCACGTCATCCACTTCTGCCCACTGCTGTTGTTTCACTGGCCGTTTGGCTTAGGGTGAAACAGGGAGATATAAGACAGCAAGAGTGTGGTCAGAAACAAGCAGGTTGGGAACAGCCACAGCTAAGTACTGGCTGGCTGTAGAAAAAAACCTTCGAACCTGTCCTGGGCATCTGCTTTCTTGTGGCTTGAGTGCTTGGTGTTTGCAGAGATGATGAAGGTAAATGGAAATGAGGGAAGACCTTTGTCTATACTGTTTAGAGGCTGCAGTTTCTTGCTACAATATGAAGCTGGAGTGTTAGATGCTTTGCAGAAATTGTCACCTGGCATACTGAAATCGGCATCCAGGATCTATGGGGCATCTTCAGGATCGCTTATAGCTACATTTGCGTTGTGTGAGTATGATAAAGGTAAGGGCTATGCACTTCCATTTGTTCTGTGTCTAAAGAGATTGAACGTCTCTTTGAAGGAAATTTTGGAGTTGCAAAAGATCTTTTTTTTTTTTTTTTTAGTTATCCTTAATCAGTGGTTAATTCCTCAGAATTTTACTTCATTGACTTCTTTAAGAGTGGATAACATGGGCAAATTAACCAGCACAGAGAAAATAGACTAGATACAGTTACTAAATAAATCATTGCATCTTATTAATTTGAATTAATGGTAAACATATCTAATATAAGAAACAGAAGCACCCTCCCTAATAAGGCACTTGGGGTTGTTGGTAGATTCCTAAAACACAGAGGGGAAAGAAAATATTGAATATGGAGAGGATCAGTGTTGCTGTTGCAGGAAATAAAAAGAAAGTTATAGTCCCAGAGCTGGGAAATACATTAGGGGGCATAAATGCAGAGCCAACAGAATGAAATGTTACGCAAAGGCTTCCTGACAATTTTCTCCCATATCTCCAAAAATTTGTAAGATGTCTTGTGGAAGAAATGGAGAGAAATGGGAAAAAAACCCAAAATACTTCTGCTTCCTGCAATATGGAAGGTCCTTGGAAAATCTGGGTCCACTCATGAGAGCTTCAGCCCTAATGAAAAGAATGGCTTTTTATGAGCATTTACCAGCATGGTAGAATGCCCCTTTACTAGGTGGAAGTGCAGCCCAGAAAGTACGTAAATAATATAAGGGATGTGGAATGATTGCTTTGCTTTAGATGTGAAGCTGCCCATCAGCAGTATGAACTCCTCTTTCTTGGGGTATTTCGCTCAAAGAAAAACCCCTAAAATCTTAAAGGATTTTTTAAACAATCATCTGCCTGCAAACGCCCACCAGCTGGTATCTGGAAGGCTGCATGTTGTCCTCACCCGCTTTCACGACTGGAGGAACGTGGTGGTTTCAGAGTTTGCCTCGAGGGAGGACCTCATTCAGGTGAGAGCAGCCACGGCCGCCCTGCGAGGGAAGGAGCTGTGTCAGATTTACTGCCCGTCCGTGCCCCACAGCGTCCGTGGGGGAAGCCTGGGGCCTCGCGGTAGTCCATGCCATGATTTCTGTCCTTACCACCTTCTGAAGCCAAACAGGGTCACAAGCTGAAAATAATTAAAAAATCAACCCTTTTGATTGCTGGCTGAATTATCTCCAGGGTCTGAGTATGCAGGGAGCAAAATGAGGCATTTCACAGGTTACCTTCCTACTTCTCCAACCCTGGCTGTGGACCAGACCACGTCTGGTCCACAATAGTCAGTGGTGCCCAATAACGCAGCCGTGGGTCCCCATTTTGGCATTCACAGATGAGCCACTATTCCCGAAGGCAACAGGTTTTTGTGGCTCTTTGCTCACCTCCGTGCTTTCCATACCCACAGGCCCTGATATGCAGCTGCTTCATCCCTCTGTGTTTTGGATTTTTACCTCCTGTGTACCGTGGGGTGGTGAGTAGCCTTGTGGTCTGGAGACCCTATCCCGGGTCAGGCCAAGGGCCCATCTAGCCTGTGTCCTTTCTCCAGTGGTGGCATTAAGCATGTTTATAGCCGTGTTTGCCACCAAAGTTGCTTGGTGCTGTGTTCACACACTGTCTGCAGAGGGAAGAACTGAACCCAGGTGCCCCACAATCTGACCTCACTGCAGACAGAACTGACCTTCTCACAAAAGTGTCCATCCTCACCCTGTCCATGGGGTTAGCTCAACTCCTTTCTGCTGCACTTTCCCCCAGTTTCATTAAAGAGTAATTTTTTGGCTGGAAGGGAGGAGGTGGTGGGTGTAGACCTGGAGCACACGGGATGGTGGTCAGAGCTGTTCTCTGGAAGGAGACCGCTAGACAGTACCTCAGTCTAGTTTGGGTCTGGGTGGAGAAGAAGCCCCAAATGCATGCACATGTGACACAGCACTCTTCTCTCTGAGAAGAGGAAGGCTCAAGGTTCCTTGTTTTCTCTCCTAGCGTTACGTTGATGGGGAACTCAGCATGTGGCAGGCCGGCATCACAGCCCGGACCGCGATCTCCGTGTCTCCTTTTGCCGGCGAATACGACATCTGTCCCAAAGATGGCTCAGCTGCCTTCTTCAATTTCACACTCTTTGACTATGTTTTACACATATCAAAAAGAAACATCCACCGCTTTCTGTACATTTTTCACTTTCCCACAGATCAAGTGAGCTGCTTCTACAGGTACCCAGAGCCATGAGGCCTCTATAGCTGGCCTACTGGCCCTGACTGCCACCTCCCCCTTGCAGGTTCACAACCAGTTCTATACCGAAGGCTACCAGGACACAGTCTCCTTCTTAAAAAAACTGAGTAAGTGATTGGGAGGGAGGAGGAGGTAGGTCAGGTGCTTCTCTTACAACATTGGTTTGCTGACGAGAAAGTAAGAGATGCTGCCAGTGCATCTAGAGTGAGCAGGGCGGAGAGATCTGTGCATCCCTGGCATTGCCAGGATTACTTGAGTCCCGTCCTCTCTGTGGCCTCTCCTGAAGCTCCCTATTCACCCCTTCCCCTCTGATGATGTTAGGTCCCCTCTTCTTTGCCATGCTGGGCATGGTAGAGCTTTCCAGGGAGCGCAGGTCCCCTGGCCCTAGACAGGAGAAGTGTAGGCTTGGGTGCCCTGTGTGGTGGTAAGCCGATAACCCACTGATGCACAAAGCAGCAACGTTTGGTGATCCCTGACCCAGAAGCCCAACTCAGATTAGCCATGCACTGTGGCCATCAGTCCCCCTATTTTCCAGTCAACCCTGGCATGCCTCACATTGCTGGAGACCTGGTAGCTGAGTGACAGGCAGTGAGAGCTGGATTCTCTTCCCACCAGGTGAATTTGGTATAAATTACCTTGATGAGGGCTTTATGCTTTCATTGTCCAATGAATCACGTCAGAATGGTGAAGGGACCGTGTACGGGAAGCCAGAAACAAGAGTACTTCGCTCCAGAGCCACCGACCCTGAGGATGACACCGAAGAGAATCCAGGGACCATCCGGGCAGCAGGTAAAGTGGAAGAGGAAGCCCCACACCACCTTCTCCACCATCAGAAAGGTAGAGGACCAGCACTTCCTTTACCCCATCAGTTTTCATTAGCTAAGTGACACTTGCCCAGGGCTCTCACTGCCAAAAGAGGCTGTCTGGGTTTTTGCAGGCTCCAGTAGGTAAAAAACATGAGGAACGGGAGGGAGTCCGCTCTTGGGTCAATGGTTATTAGTGAAGCCTCATGCGGAACTTGTTTTGGGTGAGGTTTGAGGACTTAGGCTGTGGCCAGGTCAGAAGGGCCCTTTGGAGAAGTAGCTCTTTCTTATGAAGAAAGCCATTTACTCACCTTGCAAGGTAATAACAGGTTCTACCCATGTATCATTTCATTAAGGGCGAGGGAAGGAGCAGTGTGTCAGCGATTAGAGCTGGGTTTGCTGTGCCAGTCAAATAAAAATTTCTACTTGGTTACTCTGGTGTGCAGCCATGTGTAAATACTTTAGTGCAAGAAAAGCTTATTAGAGCTGCAGGTAAACCTCGATATGTATCATTTTTAAGCAACATAAGGCAGGTTAAAACGTCTAGTTTTCTGCAATCCTATGGAAAATAATGCCCTGTCTTATTTCAGCTGTGACACGGAAAACCGGTGAACCCTCAGCATTTCAGACTCCAGTTTGTCTTATTCTTACTAGCGGAATACGAAGAAGTATGTGCTGGCGTGCAACATTTCTTTCAATTTTATTATTTATTTTCTTTTGGTTTCTGAGTTTTTCAACATATCAGAATTGGTCAGCTTAGGAAAACTTACACTGTTTTTCCAATATGATGATGTTTAAAATGTTGCTACATAAAAATAAAGAAATCGTGAAAAAAGACCCAAATATTGCTCTGCGATATCTACAGGGACCACACCAAATGAGGAATATAAAAGGGAAAGAAAAAGACCATTACCATTCCAGATCTAAAAATAAAAGGTTGGAAAATGTAAAATAAAAGCAAAGAAGACATTTCCATTTAAAACAAAACAACTCTACCTAGGGGAAGAGACTCGCTATAGAAATGCAGGACACAGGCTATACAGTTTGCTTCCATGCTTGTTTTTTTAAAGGCTTCATCAGTCCAAACTACGTGGAGCTTTGAAAGCAACATAGTAGGAACCAAAGTTTCTTTGGAGGTTGGGCAGGCTCTGGGCTGTAAGGAGTCTCTTGGTCTCTGGTTTGCATCTGAGCTGCAACATTTTGCACCGACCTAAGGTTGTCTGTGGAAGCAATCAAGACTCATTTGTTAGGCCGGAGAGCAACCAAGAGGTAAGTCAGGGCTTTTAGTCTCCAGGGGAGAAGCACATTGGATTTTTCAGGTCTGGGAAGGAAAAAGCCCTGATGATCTAGGCCAGGAGAAGGCTGGTTTACTGTTTATCTGCACAATACTATAATATCGTTGATGTTACTATTGCCATGAAAAGCCGAAATCAGAACTCAATAGTCGGGATGACTATTAAGCAGGTATTCTTTATTGCAGCACTGGGGATCGCTCCGCCACAAGTGCTCCGACAAACAAGCAAGATCACAGAGGTTATATGTTGCAAAATATACATATTCATAAGATTAATTTATATAAACATGAGATTTCTTGGAACTCATTAATATATGTAAATGTCCCTGACACATGCGTACTTAAGTCCTTAGGTGGTCGTTAGGGATCCTCTGGTGGTCGTTGGAGGAAGTCAGTAGTCTTCATCACTCTGACCGCTGACTGAACTTTGTCTTTACGCATGCTCAGTCCATCTTTGTCTTGCTCATACCCTCCTTGCATATCCAAAATCAGGTGGTTCTTGTGTAGTTTCTCCTTATCAGCCCTTTCCAGGGACACAGGGCCTGAAGAATTCCTTTTTATCTATCTTCATTGCAACTATCTCCGCTAACCAAGGATTTAACACAGGCAAAGCATTCTTACTCTAATGATTAGGTCAAATAAAGAAAGCTCGTTAGCAATTCTGCTATCTAAGCTTACTGGCAAGCTAGGCCAAATTATCTGCGAAAGGGAGACTAAAAGGAAACATTGAGCAACCAAGATATTTACAGCATTTCTTTTTGTCTTTGGGGATTTTAGCTCTTTTCATTCCCCCCTTTTCTTTAAACTTTGTAAATTCTTTTACAAAGGTTCTAAATTAAAAGTCATTACTACTTCCACATATTTCTTTCAATTATTCGCTTTACACAGCCAACACAAATGGCAAGGATGATAACAATTATTATCTAACATTAAATTGTTAGCATCCTCTTCACACAAACTTTTACACACTAGTAAACGAGCGCATAGCAGCATCAGTAAAACTACTTTTGGGTCAATCTTACGGACGTTGGTCCCGTAGGCTGAGATTTCCATGGTCCATTAGGTGCTTTCTTAATTCTCGAATAGTGGATCCACGCAGCGTGCTTCTCAAGCTTAACTGCAGTGTAGGTTGTGAGCAGAACTTGAAAAGGGCCACTCCATTTCTCTTCAAGAGGGTCACCTGAAATATTTTTAACATAAACCCAATCCCCAGGTTTAAACAAGTGCACCGGAGAATCTAAACCCCATGCTCTGGTAGATACTACTAATTTATTTACTTCTTGTAATTGTTTTCCTAATGCTATTAGATATTGCCGTAAGCTAATTTCCCTTGCTTGGGTGAGATCTTGCCCTCGATATCTGGTTTGAAATGGTCTCCCATATAAAATCTCAAAGGGACTCAATTTCTCTTTAGTCCTTGGTTTAGTTTGAAGTTTCAATAATGCAATTGGGAGGGCCTGATCCCATCTCAAGTTGGTTTCCTGACAAATTTTGCTCAATTGTGTTTTTATCATATGGTTCATTTTCTCTACCTGTCCACTTGCTTGTGGGCGGTAGGCTGTATGCAATTTCCAATTAATTTCTAAAAACTTACTAGCTTGCTGAACTACCTGTGACACGAAGTGTGGCCCTCTGTCAGAGGAGATAACTTCTGGCACTCCAAACCTCGGAATAATTTCTCTTAATAAAACTTTTGTTACTTCTCGAGCTTTATTTGTTCTGCAAGGGAAAGCTTCAGGCCATCCAGAGTAGGTATCGGTTAACACCAACAGATACCTATACCCCCCTTTTCTAGGGAGCTCCGAAAAGTCTATTTGCCAGTTTTGACCTGGAACATTTCCTTTGCCTATGCTTCCAAATTTTACACGATTTTCTACCTTTGGGTTATTTTTCAAACATGTCTCACACCTATCAACCACACTTTTCACAGTTCGAAACAAATTTCTAGCCACTATCTGCTTAGTGAGAGAGTTATACAGAGCTTCAGTTCCCCAGTGAGTTTTATCATGTTCAGTCTTTGCCAGTGCCCAGAGTAGTCTAAAGGGGATTATTATCCTGTTATCTTTTAACACTGCCCATCCTGATAGGCCAATTTTAGCCTCTAAGTCAGTAATTAACTTCTGATCCTTTTCATCGTATTCAGCTGATTCAGGTAGTGGCAAAGATTTTTCAGGAATTAAACTTAGTATCTCATCACCTTGTTCCGCTGCTTGCCTTGCTTCATAATCAGCCAACTTATTTCCCACTTCCCTGTCAGTGTTACCTTTCTGATGTCCTTTGCAGTGCATAATCGCCACTGCTGACGGAAGTTGCACAGCTTCTAAAAGTCGCAGTATTATATCAGCGTGTTTTATACCTTTCCCTTGAGCGGTTAAGAGTCCTCGCTCCTTCCAAATTGCTCCGTGAGCATGCACTACGCCAAAGGCATATTTTGAATCTGTCCATATATTCACGCGCAATCCTTTGGCAAGCTCCGGTGCTCTCGCTAAGGCAACTATTTCGGCTCGTTGTGCAGATGTGCCTTTAGGGAGTGACTTTGCTTCCACCACCTGATCCGTGGTGGTCACAGCATACCCTGCCATTCGAACTCCGTTCTTTACAAAACTACTCCCGTCGGTATACCAAGTGTGGTCAGCTTCTTCCAGTGGCTCATCCTTCAGGTCAGGCCTGCTTGCGTATACGGTCTCAATGGTTTCTATACAATCATGTGCAACAGTCTTCATTTCCTGCTTATTACTTAGAAAAGAAGCGGGGTTAATTACAGCAGATGTAACGATTTCAATATCGTCCTGTTCCATCAGGACTGCTTGATACTTCAGAAACCTTGATGGTGACAGCCAATGTCCTCCTTTTTGTTCCAAAACAGAAGTTACAGCATGGGAAGTATGCACAACCATCTTTTGTCCCAAGGTAAATTTTCGAGCTTCTTGAATGATCAAAACAACAGCGGCAACTGCCCGAAGGCATCCCGGCCATCCTTTACTTACCTCATCCAATTGTTTGGAAAAATATGCTACTGCTCGTTTATAAGGACCCAGCCTCTGGGCTAGAATTCCCAAAGCCACTCCTTGTCTCTCCTATGAGAACAACCAGAAGGGCTTTGTTATGCCTGGCAGGCCCAAAGCTGGAGCTCTCATTAATTCCAATTTCTTGAATGCCCTCTTGGCTTCATCAGTCCACGTTAACTGTGTCTGACTATTTTTCAACAGTTCGTACAAGGGTTTAACTAAAAGTCCATCATTATAAATCCATAATCGACACCAACCTGTCATTCCCAGAAAGGTTCGCAGCTCTTTTACTGTGGTCGGTTCTGGGGTCCTGCAAATGGCTTCTTTTCAGTCATTCCCGAGCTGTCTCTGTCCTTTAGAAATCACAAATCCCAAGTAGATTACTTCTTTTTTCAAGATCTGGACTTTCTGCAACGATACTCGATAACCACTTAGTCCAAGAAAATTTAACAAACTCACAGTCCATTCCTTACATTCTTCTTCTTTTTCCGTAGCTATCAGAATATCATCCACATATTCCAAAAGGGTACCATTTCCTGGAGGCCTTTCCCAGACCTCTAATTCTTTAGCCAATTGATTTCCAAAAATTGTGGGGCTATTCTTAAATCCTTGAGGTAACACTGTCCAGGTTAGTTGGGTTTTCCGTCCTGAATCAGGGTTTTCCCACTCAAAGGCAAAAAAGTTGCGGCTTTCAGGGGCCAAGGTGAGGCAAAAGAATGCATCTTTCAGATCTAGCACTGTGAACCATTCCTAGGTTTCTTTTAAACTGGTCAATAAAGTGTATGGGTTTGCCACTACCGGGTGCAAATCTTCAACTATCCGATTTATTGCCCGTAGGTCTTGCACCAATCGGTAGGTTTTGCCATCAGGCTTTTTGACAGGCAGAATGGGAGTGTTGTACTCTGAAGAGCATTCAGTCAATAATCCGAATTTTATAAATTCATCTATAATATGTTTTACTCCTCGTCTATCTTCCAATTTCAAAGGATATTGTTTCACCCTAATGGGTCGTGCTCCTTCTTTGAGTTTAACAACAACCAATTCCGCATTTTTAGCTTTTCCAGGTATTCCCGAGGCCCATACTCCTGGGTATACCTGGTCTTTTATTTCCTGCATAATTTCTTCTTCTCTAACTTGGGGTTCAGTGAGAACCAAACTTAAAATTTCAATGTGGTTTTCTTCTGGTATTTTAAATTCGATTTCCCCATCTTTAAATCTTATTTCAGCATTCAATTGTTCTAATAAGTCCCTTCCCAAAAGTGGTCTAGGAGCTTCAGGCAAGTAGAGGAATTTATGAATCCCTACACTTTTTCCAATTTTAGATTTCAATGGTCTTAGAAAGAAAGCCCTCTCAACCCGCCCTGTTGCTCCCACAATGTTAACAGTTTGTTTACTCATGGGCAATAAAGTCTGATTTAATACTGAAAATGTGGCACCTGTATCTATTAAAAATTCTACAGGTTTTTCTTCTTTCCCTAGCTGAATTTTTACCAAGGGTTCTGCTAGGGAAGATTCCCCTGGTCCCCATCAATTTTCTTCCGTGTTGGCTACCATCACCAGTTTGCCCAGTCTCGGGCAATCTTTTTTCCAGTGCCCCAGTTGTTTACAATAGGCACACTGATCTCTCAAGAGGGGTTGATTTCCTCTCTTCCCTCTAAGTGGGGCACTTGCACCACTTCTCATAACTCCTCTCCCCTCGTTGCTGTTGCTCCGAGGGGGTATCTGACCTTCTACGGTGCGCAAAGCAGCTACTGTAGCATTAGCAATTGTTTTACCCATTTGTTTTTCCTTTCGACTATCTCTATTGCGATACACTTGCCAAGCAGTTTCCAATAACCTTTCCAAGTCCCTTGCATCTGCCCCTTGCACTTTCTGTAATTTCCTTCTAATATCATCCACCGACTGTCCCAGAAACAGAAATATTAGCTGACTTTTACCTTCTTGAGAGGTAGGGTCTAAAGGAGTATATTTCCGCATTCCTTCCTTTAGCCGATTCAAAAAGTCAGTAGGTGACTCCTTTTTATCTTGTTTTATCTCATACAGCTTAGACCAATTTACTGATTTTGGGACAGCATTTCTTATTCCGTACGCAATCCATTCCCTGTACCGCACTAGTAAATCCCTGGTTCCCATGTGGTTAGGGTCCCAGCCGGGATTGGTAATTGGAACATGATTATCCACTGTTCCCGGCAGAGTCCCGGCCAGCACCAGAGCCTGCACCTGAGTTCTAGCTGCTCTCACAACCATCTGTTTTTCTGATTCACTGAACACTGCATCCAGCATTGCATCCACAGCCTCCCAGTCAGGGTCCTGGGTTTTCACAATCAATTCAAATCCTTTAGCAACCCTCTCGGGGTCGTCCCGATAATTCCCTGCAGTAACTCGCCAGCCGTCCAAGTCTGCTGAAGTGAAAGGTACTTTAATTCTAACAGGTCCTCCCGCTCCCATCGCTTGTCTTAAGGGAGCCTGTATCGCAGGTCCCACTTTGCTTCGGGTCCTGGTGGTTATGGGAGAAAACCTAATATCTGTTTCCTCTCTCTCTCTCGTCTCCGGCTCTTCTCTCCCAACAGCACCCGCATCTCCTTCTCTATCACCTTCCCTTTCTAGCGGAGGCAAATAATCCTCTAACCTTTCATTCTGCGAACCAACTTTCAAACATCTCTGTCCAATGCTACACGCCGAGCAACACCTTTTCAATATCCTATTTTGCTTATTTCTCTCCTTTTCTATCGCCAAGACCATAGGGTCCTGGGGCGCCAAATTAATTCCGCACTCTTTCTGCCACTCAGGGTGATTCCGCAGAGTGAAAAACATATCTGCATAAACCACCTCATCCCATTTTCCTTCCCGCCGCAAAAATAACATGAGTTGCAACAAAGTATTATACTTCAAAGTTCCGTTCAAAGGCCATTTTTCACCATCTTCTAATTTGTACAGGGGCCACCACTGATCACAATATTTGATTAATGTTTTCTTATTCACACTCCCACCTGGTGGTCCCCCTATCTCTTTCCAGTGTGCTAAGATACATCCTAGGGGGCTTTTCTTTACAATACCACCACTTTGCTGTCCCCCCATTCTACCTTATTGATTCTGTACTTCCGTTATTCTCCCACAGATTATTTTAATAACCTCAACCTGTCGCCCTTTATTCTCCCACTCTGACCACGTTCCACAATTCTCACATAGAATAAACAATTCACAAGGAAAAGCGGTTCACATTCATTTTCAGGATGAGACGCACAGGTCTCCAGGTTTTCCACGCTCACTTTGCAGTCACGCTGTGTCTCAGTCACTCACCAGTCACACCAGAGTTAACTCAGCTCATTCACGCTTAGTTGCCGATTTCGCAGAGCCTAACGAATATATCCAAATTCAATACCAATAAACCAATATCTGAGTTTGGTGCCAGTAAATCCATACCGCCGACAGTACAAACTCATGCGGGTTTCATAAGTGTACCAATACCAAAAGGCACGTTCTTGCAGAAGTACAAGGCTTAACCCGTGCCTGTACCAACGTACTAAATACCAAATGTATACCCTCAGGCACTAGTAGCCTGGTATACGGCGCTCAGCGTAGGACGACTCCTACGACTTATGAGAACCTTCCAAATGACCGGTCCCAAATTCCAAAACAGAAAAGATTTAAAGAATACCTTTTTCCTTTAGATGGTCCTTGTCTGCTCCCGCAGTGATCCGATTGAGGCGAGGAGTCCCTCCGGGAAATCCCGGGGGTACCCTAGGGAGTCCTGTTCTCAGCGGGTCCTGCAGCCGAGCAGAGCGGGTCCCATCTGGGGTGCCAAACTGTTGCCGTGAAAAGCCGAAATCAGAACTCCATAGTCGGGATGACTATTAAGCAGGTATTCTTTATTGCAGCGCTGGGCAGCACTGGGGATCGCTCCGCCACAAGTGCTCCGACAAACAAGCAAGATCACAGAGCTTATATGTTGCAAAATATACATATTCATAAGATTAATTTATATAAACATGAGATCTCTTGGAACTCATTAATATATGTAAATGTCCCTGACGCATGCGTACTTAAGTCCTTAGGTGGTCGTTAGGGATCCTCTGGTGGTCGTTGGAGGAAGTCAGTAGTCTTCATCACTCTGACCGCTGACTGAACTTTGTCTTTACGCATGCTCAGTCCATCTTTGTCTTACTCATACCTTCCTTGCATATCCAAAATCAGGTGGTTCTTGTGTAGTTTCTCCTTATCAGCCCTTTCCAGGGACACAGGGCCTGAAGAATTCCTTTTTATCTATCTTCATTGCAACTATCTCCGCTAACCAAGGATTTAACACAGGCAAAGCATTCTTACTCTAATGATTAGGTCAAATAAAGAAAGCTCGTTAGCAATTCTGCTATCTAAGCTTACTGGCAAGCTAGGCCAAATTATCTGCGAAAGGGAGACTAAAAGGAAACATTGAGCAACCAAGATATTTACAGCATTTCTTTTTGTCTTTGGGGATTTTAGCTCTTTTCATGTGGAAGCAAGCAAGACTCATTTGTTAGGCTGGAGAGCAACCAAGAGGTAAGTCAGGGCTTTTAGTCTCCAGGGGAGAAGCGCATTGGATTTTTCAGGTCTGGGAAGGAAAAAGCCCTGATGATCTAGGCCAGGAGAAGGCTGGTTTGCTGTTTATCTGCACAATACTATAATATCGTTGATGTTACCAAATAAGCAAGGGTATAAACCTGCAAACAACTCGCACCTGTTTTCCTGAATAAATCAGAATATCTCCAAGGGACTGCTGCTGTGGTAGGGCCTGCACACCAGCAAGGCTCAGGCTGGATTAGCAGGTTAACCGCAAGCATTTGCATTTTTATCCATGTGCCCACCAGGACAGTTGCACCCTCCTTAGTGTCTAGACTAGAAGCAGAGTCTGGCATAAAGCCCCTGCAGCCAGACCCACAGATGGGACCGGACACATTTGTTTTCATTGGGCTCAGTTGCATGGATGAGGCCCCAGGACTCCCCGTCCCACTAGATCTGCAGTGGGGTCTGGCTTTAGAGAAAGCTCCTGCTGACTTGGGTTGTCTCCAGTCTCTCATCCCATCCACCTCAGGCTTCACATCTCCGAGTTTGATGCAGACCAGGGCAAGCCCCAGGACAGTGCTATGGGGGCAATATTTTAAGGAGATATCCAAAGATATCAAAGATATCAAAACCTGCTTATCCCATTACCCTGTAGACAACAGGAGGGAGGGAAGCAGCCCCGATGAGCTATTGAATCCAGTTTGTCCCACAAGAACTGCCAGAAGTGTCTGTCAGATTGACCAATGTGGTTTTACTCCCTTTAGGGCCGTGCCAGCCGCAGAAGAGCCCTTTTGATCCCACTGCTGCCCTTGGCCCCAGTTCACCTTTTAAACAGAGAAAGAGCAACTTGCAACCCAGCCTGCAGACGGGCACCACGAGACGCTGAAGAGCACGCTGTGGCAGCAATGTCACCAGCACAGGCAGGGCCGCAGGCCCCAGGTGATTCCCGTGACCCACCTTCAAAGGAGGCATTTCAGGCTGAAGGCAGGACCTATTGCAGCTGGTTTGAACTGTGGCCAGCTGGATTTCCCAGCTTGCTTCCCTTAGGGGGGAAACAAGCTCCTTGAGAGCCAAGAGATGCCAAACTTTGCCTCTATCCATTGCCTCTGGCAGAGCCTCCTCTTGCCGTTAGCTCCAAGCTCATGCAGAGACAGCGTCAGGTGCACTTGCTTGAAAAGGGAGGGGACTAATAAAGCAAAAGACAGCTAATTTTAATGATGAGTCATTAAATACTTATATCTTAGCACATCCCTGCAGGTTTGGGGCAGGAGGGCTCAGTGCTGTGACTGTTCTGGTTTGGGTGTTCCTTGTAGGCTGCTTTTTATTAAAGTTCTCAAAAGTTTTACTAACTTTTTATGGTCAAGCACCATGTCGTGTAAGGGCAGGTGGGACGCACTGGGTAGTTCAAAATATGCTCCTGTTTGTGGCTGAGATTTGCAGACAAATTTAGTGGATTTGCATGTCCAATTCCTATTTGAGAATTTTCTTTCGGGGATTTGAATTCCCGTGTGAACAGGGACAGTGTAACTGCTTGAGGCTGACTGGAATGGTTATATCCTGCCTGGAGGTGGTGGTGCTGGCTAGGAAGACCAGGAGCCTGGTAGAAGGGCTGTTGCAGAAGCGGGGCTGTCTGCCTGGGAGGGAAAGCAGAAGTGCAGTATGAGCAAAAGCAAACGATGGGCTGACTGGCCCTGCTCCTGCCCCAGGCCCTGCTCCATGACCCAGGGAGTCGTGGGCGTCTCTGCGCTCTGACCTGTGGCAGGAACATAGTCACAGTTCACGAGCTGGTTTTGAGCAGCCCGGCTTTGGCTGCAGGGGTTGAGAGATGTAAATCCATCCGGGACGGAAGGGAGACAGGAGTGGGTTTCAATGGATCCAATGCAAAAGAGCATCCAGGTTCCTTTTAGCAAGCTCATTGCAGAGAAAATGTTCCCAGGTCATAGATTTCAAGCAGAGATAGCAGAACATACCGTATTAATCTTTCACTGAGCATTCATAGTTAATTTTGAATCTCTTCGCATCAGCGCAGCCTTCAGCGATTCCCCACATTCATGCCTGCAGTCTCTAGGGCGCTTTGGATGAAACTTCCCTCCGTACCGTTTCCCTTTGTGCGATTAAAGAAGCTGTTTACTCAAATAAACAGCTTGTGCTGTTGTGATCCGTTTGTTCCCCATCGGGAACCAACAAACAGGGGAAACAGTTGGGGTACAGCCAATCCATCAGCCTCCGATGTGCAAATTGTATTTGGGATGATAAGAGTGCCAATTCATTCTGCGTACGGACCAGCGACACGAGGTGTGTTTGCCTGGACTATACGCTGCTCGTAGCAGTGAGTTACAGAAAATCGCATGGAAAGAACTATGGTATTTGTGAAATGTCAGCTCTCCCGGTGCAATAGGAGATGCAGTCTGCAAGGCTGTCATACTTTGAAGTAGAGGGAGGTTAATCTTTAGGTTTCTCCATCCTTCTCCACAGCTGCGAATTCAGAGGGATCCAAACGTACACCTACCTCCGCCGTCAGGAGAAGCAGGCCTCCGAGGGTGTACGAAGCTCAAGAATAGGTAATTGGTAAAGTAACTCCAGGAAACTGGATAAAAATGAGTTCCTGCCCAGTGCGATGCTCCCTAAGGCTTCTCCCTCTCTCCGTTTTCTGTTTGATGAATCTCTCTGAAAGTTTTTCAGTGGGAGGCAAACGCTGAAAATGTGCCATTTCCTGGCAAATGTCTGCCCTGTAATCTGCATTAAAGCAGGGGGAGGGATGCTGCTGGTGGTGAGCAAGTGGAGCGGCTAGGGAAACCGGCAGCCGGGCTGTACACGCAGGCAGGTAAAGATGCTCAGTCTCCCCTGCGCAGCCGAAACCCTGCGGTTCGGCTGTCGTGTTAAAGCAGGTCAGGCCTGGGCAGGGAGACTGCAGCATCAGCACCGGGAACAGAACCAGCCGGTTTCCCCAGGTGAAGAAAATCACTCCCAAAATACTCCATAAAAAACCAGCAGCCGTGCCGCTGTGTGAAATGAGCTCCGGTGTCGCCCACTGCTTCCCCGGGGCAGCAGAATCGCATGGGGTCCGAGATCCCTAGGGCCCATCCAGGACGGTTACCTGAGAGAACAAGCGGGCAGTTACTCGAGTCAGGGTCGATGATCCGACAGGGACAAGGAGCCCCAGGGACATTTGCTAATGAAGGGCTTTTTCACGGCTGAGGATTTGTGTGGCTGCCTGCAGTATGAAATCATTCTGTACAAGTCTCTTCACCAGCTGCACGTGAAGTAACTTGCAAGCAGGTTTTAGGGAGGTGTGGCTTAAAAGCTGTATGTGTGACAAGTTAAATGCCTTGAATCCTTGAGAGTTTAGTGCCAAAACGCCTCTCGGGATCTTGGTGTACGTTCCTCGTGTCCTGCTAGGACCGAGCCCAGCAGATAAATGCTCTGGAACAAGAATATGTTGCCACAGGGAAGCGGCACTAAGCCAGTTCAGAGCTGCTTTCAGATGTCACTAAATAAATAATATCACGGGGACAAAAATTAGCTACTTTTAATGTGGAGTACCCCAGATTTGGAATTTTTAGCCATGCTTAGCATCGGTGACCCATGGGTGAGGTCCCCTGGGGTTTCCCTGCTCTGCACCCTGCCCTCCCTCCGCTGAGGGTTTGCATCCCCCGAGCACCTCACCTCCTGGCCACGGCTCTCTTAGGCAAACCAGGCACCATGGCTTGGAGGAGCTTCTGGAACCGTTTTACCATGGAGCTGATACCTTCCAGCAGCCCCCACAGCTTCTTCAGCCTGCAAAAACACACAGGCAGATTTTAATGACCGGTAAATGCAGCAAAAGGGGGAGGGTGTTAATGGTAAAGGCACGCTGTAATACTCTTTTTCATAACCAAGCAGTCCTGTGGTTTTCCTGCTAGCCAAACCCGCTCTCCCTGAGAGCTTGCCTTCGGGGAATGCCAAATCCTCCTGCGGAGGAAGGGGATGCCGCTAAGCTTATTTATGCAGTAGATGTGCGTCAGCTTGCCCTGGTCCATAGAAAATGAGGGACTCGCCGCCAGCCCCCGCTGCCCCGGACGCTGCCCCATGTGTTTCCCATGGAGCTGCCATCTGAAGGATGCTACAGCCCCTTGCACGCCCCGACGCCGGGCTGGCAGGGATGCCTGCGTGCCTCGTGCTAATCTTGCACCGCGTCCCTTCGGGTGTCTCGCCGCCGCTGAAGGCACAGCCACTGGTTTCTACGTCACTCTCGGCTTCGATGCCTCTAGCGAGGTGTTCTTACCCCTTCCTGACAAAAGCTGGCAGCCTGTATGGCTGCAACAGGACCTTTGACAGGGGATCCTGCAGTCCGGTCACCTGCTCCTTCCTCCACATGGCCAAGCCTGTGCCCATGAATGACAACACAGAAGACCAGTAATTAGAAATAACCCAATAAATGCAATCATTCCTCTTGTCCAGCAACTCCTGCTGCAGCTCAGCCTGTAGGTACTGAAGCCCAGGCCAGGATCCAGCTTGAGCTGCTCTTACAAAAGCCTCTTTGCGAATGGCTACTGCAGATTTAGAAATATTTACTATAACAAATACCTCAGTAATGTCTTAAATATAATACTTCTCCTCTCAAAGACTGCAGGAGCCCTCAGTGGCCCCAGCCACCCCCAGAACCCAAGATCAGTACCCCAGATCCTCTACCTGGCAGGAAGCAAGGAGCCAGACACTGCGGTACCCTTTTGCATAGGCCGGTGAACGTCCTGTTGCATTGTGCAGAGTCGTTCTTCCCACACATGCTGGCGAAGCGGAAATTGCCGTCAAAGTAGTTAAAGCCAAAGGCATCTGCGAGACAGGGAAAGAAAGGGCTGGTGTTTGGCCGGTTGCATGGGTCATGCAATGCCGATGGGCAGCGGGTCACGCTTCTAGGCTGCGCTTCGGGTCTGGGGGTGACACTTACTGTTCCTGTACAGGAAAAGGGCAGTGTCCTGGTACCCTTGGGAGAAAATGTCATTCAAGACCTGCGAGGAGAAACACTTGAGGTCACTAAAGAGCCCTCCATCCAGGCACTGGCAGGAGCTATCCAAGGCTGTTTGACCATGGAGGGTGGGGATGGCTCATTTGGGAAGGCAACAAGCACAGGCTGGTTTCCAACCACCAAAGCGCTAGACCTTTGCAGGTGGACCCCGTCCCAGGTTGGCCACCCATCAGCAGTGTCCACCAAAAAAATGCACTGCCCTTGAAATCTGATTAATTAACGATGGAGATTGACCTGAACCTTAAAAGCTTGGGAAGGCAGTCCGGCACTAATTTATTTTAACCAAAACACAGCTGGGAAGACAACCTGATGGGCTTACCATGATGCTAGGTGGAAAAAGAGCATAGCTAATCCTGCAGAGGTTTTCTATCGAGATCTGAATGCTGCCGTTGAAGATCTGGAAACAGAAGAAGATAGCGGGACAATCCCGCGGGCAGATATCGAGCTCTCCCGTGAATGGGGACACAGTGATCACGGCTTCCTCCAAGCTGGAAACAGGCTGCAGGCCGGTGAATCCTCCATCAACGTATCGCTGAGGGGATAGAGCAGAGGGAGGGTTTGCTTTGAGGATTGCTACAGCGCGGACGTGAGGGCAGCGTCACCGAGAGGAAAGCAAGCATCTGCAAAGGCAACATCTCCTGCCGCGAGCCAGTCCCAGTATGTCCTCTCTTCCCACTTGCAACAGCATCTCTTCCCACCCCTTGCTCTTTATCCCGGCCTTTGCCAGCTCCTTCTGCTGCCCTGCCTACAGCACCCAGCCGGCTCCTCGACCAGGTGCTGTAATCCACAGCAGTTATTGAAATAGAAAGATAATTATTTTAATTCACAAAGCTTTGTAAAGTTGTTTTGGCAGTCATTAGCCAATTCAAACATCACTGAATTTACAGTGTCGTATAAATTTCAAGTCCTGAGCTCAAGCAGTAGGGCTCCTGAATTTAATAATTGCCTGCAGATCCCTGGAGGATTACTCACTGGGCAAGGAAAATGTCATTTGCTCTATTCCAAAAAGAATCTTAATTTACCACCCACCTCAGTGGGATTTGAGGTTGCAAGGACTGCAGCTGATCGAATTAAATGCTCGTGAAATAACGGTGCAGAGGAGCCTCACGCAGCAACGCCGCTGAGCTCTGGGTCCTGCAAACTTAGGCACTTTGCGGGCAAGCCCTACAGTCCGGGGTAAGCTGGAGACTGGCCTGACGTCCGAGGACTAAATAGGCTCAATCAGTGCAGCCCGATGAGAGCCAAGGAAAGATCCTAGCTCCATCCCAGCTGCAAATCTGGTATCGTGGCTTTGTGGGCTTTGACACACAAGCGGGTCACGATGCATCCATCGGCTGCTCCGTGGTCCGTCTGCACGTGCTCCACCACCACGCTGCTGTGCTGCCCTTTCACCGAGGGTTAGCAGCAAGCCAGCCCAAATTTGTTGATGTCACTGCGGTGTTTCACAGAGTACGAATAGGCACGTGGCTGGGGGAGGATCCTCCCATGAACTTGAGATGTTTCAGCCATCCATGTGTGCACCTGAGCTAATGGAGACATCTGCACTGCAGACAGATCCTGCTCGGGATAACTGGATTGTGTGTCAAAGTCCCGAGTGTGGGCATCCTCTCGTCTCACTTTGGAGATCTGCAAAGCAAGGTCTAGTCATCCAGGCTCTGTCCAGGCAAAGCAGGAGAGGGCTCTCCAGATGGCAATTCCACTCAGCTATCATCTTAGGATGGGATGAAGAACAAGCTAAAAGGCTTTATCATCCTCCATTAACTAAAGAAGAAGCCTAGACATATATATCCCTCTCTGCTCAAGGGAATGTAAAGTTCAAACCCAAGAACATACTGCTGGGAGCATATGTTGTATTGGAAATATCACTCACCACACCTCGGTAGGATGGAGGGATGAATCCACAGTAGATAGGAAGAAAGCAGCTGCAGAGGAGAGCCTGGGGGAGGAGAGGGATTGCAGAAGTAAATGTTCCTGTCAAAGTTCTCCTGGACAAAGCTGTTGACTGGTGCCTGCAAATTCAGGCTTGACAAATCGTCTGGAGCCAGGCTGTCGGCACCACCTGGGCTTTGCACTTGACTGTGTCAAGAAGAAAGGTTTCAAGAAGGGGAAAACATCTCATTTCAACAAAGTTGAAACACTTCTCTTGAGAAGGGCATAGCACTTCATTCTTTATTTTTATAGCTGCCAGCAATATTAGAGTTGTATATCCCTTTCACTGCCCTGTGACGGTGGCAAGGTGAAGCTTTGGGGTCATTTTTCATATCTGCGGGTTTTTGGACAAAACCAAGACATCCTCACAATGCATTTTCATTCTGCTGGGATTTATCAATGATAAAGCCACTGCTGGGCCGTTTGCAACCATTTTCCACCAATCTCATCAGCTGGGAATGCACATCCCGGGCTCCTGGGTTGACCTAGGGCAGGCACCACGGGGTGAACTCCAGCATCTCCATGGACTTGCCATCCTCTACTGTCTCCCTGGGACAAGCGAGCCCACGACCTCATGGTCAGCTCTGTTAGGGTTTTACCCTGGGATTCTTTCCCCAGCAGCTAATTCACTGGTTAATCAGCTGCTTGTTCTTTGGCAGCACAGACGCTTTGTCCAGCTCTTTCCTCCCAGGAAAGTGCTGAGGCAATGAGGAAAATTACTGCCAATGGGACTTGGCCGAGGAGAGACCTGTCCAGAAAGCTGAGAGGTCACGTTAGCATTAACACAGCTCTTTGCAAAGAGTCATTAGCACTTATTAGAGCTGGCCAACATGTCGGCATCAGCTTTTTCAGGCTGGAAACAAACCTTCTGCTTTTTTAACATGGTTTATTCCTGCTTGATTCTGGACCAATAACATCTTCCTCCCTCCCTCCAAGCCTCATGGAGCTCACTGGGGTGGGACCACAGCTCTGGAAAAGCTTCCTGACACTCTCCCCATCTTGGGTAGAAAACAGCGCAGTTAAAGTCATCGACGCTTGGGTACCTCCACCCCAAGCGGTAGGTAGACATCTTCCTACGGCATCAGAGGAAGGTCCCTTTACCTGAATGAGCTCCTCTTTCGAGCTGAACTCGGAGGCCATGACGTTTTGGCCATCCGCCACCCGCGTGAGAGAGATGTGCAGCCGCCCCGAAGCCAGCTGGTAGGAGTCTTCTGGTAGCATCTGCTGCAAAACAGTCTTGATATTCGCCAGCAAGCTGCACTTGGGAGAGAGAGGGCCCAGGATGGTTTTCCTGACTTCCTTTGCCATGGCAAAGAAAAATTCCTTTAGGTCATCTGACACAGAGGAGGGGGGGAGGAAACAGAGAGAAAGTCAATATCCCTGCTGCTCTAATAGTTATATTTTTAATCCCGTTTTTCAACACTCCTCACAGATAAAGCCTCTTGCAGCCCCTGTGCGTGACCCCAGGACGATACTGCTGCTACAACGGGGGACACCGGGGCAGGACGGGAAGGGGGAGATCACCCCCATGATGTCCTCAAAGGACATCATATTGCTGAGCACGGCCTCACTGGTGAAATCCCCGTCTGCACTGCAGGTGGGTGCTCAAGATGTGCCTGCTGTGGACTAGGGAAGGGCTCCAAAGAGCCCCGGGGAAGGGGAATGCAGCTGCAGACACGGAGTTATCGGTGCCACTGTGACTCGCACAACACGTTCCCGCCTTCCACCTGCGATTTTGCACAAGGGCAGCCCCGGGCTTCACGGAGGAGCGGGGACGGCTCCAAGGTGAGGACGAGGGGCAGACCCCCACCTCCTCTGCTTAGGGCTTTCCTGCAAGCCAAGCACCCTGGCTCCACCGTGCTGGGATTCCCCGCTCACCTGAGCTCCCCCGGTGACCTCCCAGCCGGTGTTAATAGTCATTACATGCATCTGCACGTCCCAGAAGCTGGATTAAAGGAGCAGAGCTGCAGAGCCCTGGCCAAGGGCTCAGGAGACACCAGGTTTTAAAGGCTGCACAGTGATGGGGGGAAGAGGGGTGCAGCAAAGCCCACGGTCAGTCTGATCCCGGGGAGGGAGCTTGGTCCCTTTGCTGAAATGAGGAGCTCGCCTGGGGGAATACCCTACCTTGGGCGGCTAAACTCTTGCAGCAAAAAGCTTATCTGGCTCCCCGGTGCTGCAAAGAGCCATCCTTGCACCCAGGTGGGCTCCCAGGACCCTGCACCGGCACGAAGCCACGGGCTTGCCTTAGCACCATGGCTTTGTAGGGGCAAAGGTTTCCGGGCTGTCTCGTGAGATTGATTTAAAAGCACAGACAGACAGATGGATTAGATGGAGTGTCCCGAAGGCAACTGGAGCAACACAGGTATTAAGAAGGGTTATAAACGTTTGAGCAGATGTTCAGGCCATGTGGCGTGATGATTAATGCTCGGTGGGTTCATGCAGGGTCCTCAGGGATGCCAAAAGAGCCGGAGACACCCCGGGCAGGTGATGCACCCGCCGGGCACTGTCTGGCTGCTCTGTGTCCTGGAAATGGGGGAGAACATGGAAAAACTGCCTGCAAGCTGCCGGGTAGGAGGTGAGAGCTGACCCCAGCTTTGGGGGCTTTGGCTCTGGACGGGGCTTTGACTCGGGGCGAGCGAGGGATGACCCTGGCATGCAATGCCGTGACTGTCTCTGCCTGCGCCAGCTTGCTGGTGACAAGCATGTGCCCAGGAGGTGACCGGTGGGGTGGCAGAGGACAGCCTGGCTCGGAGAGCTCAGAGCTCCTCACCCAGCCCGGGTCAGGGCAGGGGCCGGGTACACGACCACAGCCACCCCATGGGACACCCCATCACACCTTTAACCCTCTTTTTGCCCCAGTCCTCCCCAACGTGAATTTGACAGAGTTTGTGCCATATTCATTTTCCTTGTTAGAAACCCAACCAGAGTCATCAGTACCCAAAAGGTCTTTTCTTCTCCTGGGGAAGATGTTTTGGGCACAAGATCATCTCAGCACCTCTAAGTGGATGGTGCCTACCACCCCTAGTGAAGCAGACCCCCGTTTCGGCACTGGTGCCCACAGCAAGAGCAGTTACCAAACTGATTTACACCTGCTGGACAGCCCCAGCTCCATCCAATTACACCAGCAGGAGGAATCAGAGAGGAAAGTTTTGGGGCCCTTGCTGATTCGTAGAGAAGTTCACCCCCATAGGGGCAGAAAGGTTCCTTTCTGCTTTGTCTAAATGTATTTGCCAAAGTTTTGAATTTTTTTTAGCTCCAGCAGAGTGGTTCTAGCATCCACCAGAGCTTTCAGGAACTGCCTGTTTCCTCCCTGCTTCCTCCGTCATTATTTGGACCTAAAACCCCCACTCCTCCTAAATGTCCCCATTGCTTGAAGTGGGGCTTGGATCAGCCTTCGAAGACTCAAGTCTTGTGTGCGGTTGTTTACACATGGACACTAGTTGGATATATGGGAGGTTGTGATTATTAAAAGCAGATTAACTGCTCTGAATTAATTCTGCACATAGATGATCTTATTGCTAGGGGGGCCTGTTTCCACGTTGCCTAAGAGAGTTCAGAGTAAAACCTCTTTTGCAGCAATAAGAGAAACCCCAGCCCTGGGCTGGAGCGGGGATTGCCGTTCCCTTGGGCATGTCCCGCTGACGAGCCCTTGAGCTTTTGCCAAGAGGAAAGGTGCTCCGCTGTCTGGAAACGGGAATTGTGCCACATCTCCCTTTGTGCTGGGAAGGTTGAGTGGGATAACCCAAAGCAACACGCAAACAGGGCTCTCTGCTCCCTAGATACCTATGTGACGGCCACTCGTGTCCCTTCATAGCTAAGGATGCCAAATGACCTGATCCATAAGGGACAAGGGGACTTTACATGGGCATAGCCACCCACTGCAGCCACGTAGACTTGCTTTGGGACACATCTCAGCTTCTTAGACGCATCGTTTCTTAGACCTCGTAGCAGAAGAGAAGGAGACCTGCTCCTTCAAGCAGGAGCAGGAAAATGAGCCAATAGAATACAGATACGTCCAGATTTACCCACGCAGTATCTCCCCAGCCATCTGAGACAACATTCAGCCGGTGTCCTGGGTTCAGCTGGCATAGAGTTCATTTGCTTCCTAGTAGCTGGTACGGCGCTGTGGTTTGGATTTAGGGTGCGAATAATGCGACGACACGCTGCTGGTTTAGTTGTTGCTAAGCGGTGCTTACACTGGTCAAGGACTTTCCAGCTTCCCATGCCCTGCCAGCAAGAAGCTGGGCGGGGGCACAGCCAGGACAGCTGACCCCGACTGGCCCAAAGGGCTATGCCATACCATAGGGCGTCGTGTGCAGTATAGAAACTGGGGGGGTTGGCTGGGGGGCAGCGACCGCTGCTCGGGGACGGGCTGGGCGTCGGTCAGTGGGGGGTGAGCGGTTGCATTGTGCATCACTTGCTTTTGTACATTCTTTTATCATTATTATTATTATTGTTGTTGTTATTATTATTATTATTATTATTATTATTATTATTATTATTGTTCCTCTGCTGTCCTATTAAACTGTCTTTATCTCAACCCACAAGTTTTACTTTTTTTCCGATTCTTTCCCCCATCCCACCTGGAGAGCGAGCGGCTGCGTGGTGCTTAGTTGCCGACCGGGTTTAAACCACGACAGAGAGTAATAATTGGCTTTTTCAGCTTACGCCACCCAAAATTGCTCCAGAGTGGCTGCCAAAAGTGGCAACATCTGCAGATTTCTTTTATGCCTTGTGAGTGATATGAGTTACACCAGTATCACATCCCCACTGGTGCTTTAAGGCAGTAGCTCCTCTATTTCTATTTTGAAATAAAAAATCTATAGTAAGGAAATCTAGACGAGAAGTGTCTTACCGAGGCTGATGCCACACACCACGGCGGCGGCGATGAGCGAGCCGGCGGACGACCCGTAGACCTTGCACGCAGACTTGAGGAGTTCGGGAGCCAGCTCCAGGAGGGACTGCACCACCCCAACCTGGTACAGGGCGAGAAAGCCACTGCCCGAAAAGGAGAGCGAGAAAGGGGTGCTCGAACCCCGGAGGTCCTCCTCGGCCATCTCGAGGTCAAATTGGCGTATCCGGCTCGATGTCTCAGGTCGTCCTTTTTCACCAGGTGAACCTTAAGCTCTCTTCTCCTCTGCTTTCTCCAGGCTCATCTCTGGCTGCAGAGGAGTCCAGAAGATGGATTTTCTACCTCCTTTTATGACAGCTCCCCGAGGTGTTTAGATTCACGAGCTATTTTAATTGCTGCCTGTGCTAAAAACAGAATTTTTCCCCTGATCAAAACAGCTCTTGTAATCCTCGACCACAGCCAGCTCAGATGCTCAGGGCTGAATCAAGGCTCCCCTTTTATACCAAGTGATCTGAAGTGCCCCGGGAGCCCTCCCAGAGATGCTCCCCGCATTACTGTGCCCGTTACACTTGGAAACGTCCATGCAAAATTACCTCTCTGCTCCGTGCTTTCTTCATCAAGGGTGTTTTCCTAAATAGGATTCTCTGTCAATCCCGGCTTAGGCACAGCTCAGTACGGAGTGAGTAAAGGCTTGTGTAAGACACTTAAAGCCAGAGGGTGTTACACAAGGGGTGGATGCAGGGCGTTACTTTGGGTTAGGTTTGGAAATATTGCTTATATTTGCTCCCTATTGGAGGAGTTTCGTCCTTGCCTGGCTCTCGGATATCCTTTGGCAGGGGAAAAACAGGGAGCTGGATTTGCTGTTCTCTTCCCCCCTCCAGCACTCTGCTCTGTAAGGCGGCAGAAGGCTGCCCGCGGCAGCACCGTGTTCCCCAGAGCTGGGGTTACTGAACCAAAATCAAGCTGCCTTTGGGCTGTCTTCACTGGCTGGGTGATAGTTAAAAAAAGAGGGAGAAATTCAGTAGATTTCTAGGGCCTTTTCAGCCTTAATAACCTAACGCTGCTGCCGACATGCAGAATAAAAATTGCCATTTTAAACAGATGTATTTATTAAACATTACTAAACACTGCGTCGCTTATGTTGTCCAAATACATATAGCGTGCACGCTATAGAATGAATATTACGTACGTTGCATTCAAGGTTGTGTATATATACGTAAGATGGGCATGTGTACAACAAGAGGCTGAAGGAGAGAGCTCTTCTTCCCCATGTTGGTGCACCAGCCTGGCCAGGACAGTGCAAGGAAAGAGGGGATGGTCCCAGCATCCTGGTACAACCTTTGCAATGCTGTTCCACCCCAACGTTTCATACGTTTTTCCTTGGCCTCTCCAGCCATCGCCGGGTCCCCGTGATGAGGGCTGCGTCTTGTGCGATACCTGGGGGCAGAGACCCCCACCTCGATGTGCAAAATGTCCCCGGGTTGAAGTTTCGCTGGTAGTTGCCCATCAGCAGGCGAACGTTGCCTGCAAAGCCCCCCAGATAAATGCCACTCGGCGTGGCCAAGGCTGTCCTCGACGGCTGCTGCCTGGATGAGAGGACAAGCAGGAGCAAGTCGTCAGCTCAAAGCTGTATTGAAACATTATCTGGGCTCTCCTGGAGGTGAACAACTGCTTGAATTAGGGCCTTTGCATGTGACCACATCCTCTTGTAGATACACAGCCTGACTGGATTTGGTCTTCTCATTTGTCTTTCCAGTGTTTGATGTTGGTTTTACATTATCCCTTCCTTGGGTGAGGCTCCCACATGTTCCAGCGTTTCTACCAGCCTTCTGGTGATATCTGAGCTTGCATCTGCGTGATTTATGCCACTGTCTCCTCCTGCATCCTCCCTGGCCCAGTGCCACGCTCCCGTGAGATGAAACCTTGTCATCATCCTCTTAGTAACAGCGAATTTTGCATTAATTGGCTCATTAAGTGCTGGGCTGATTTTCTAAGCTGCCCTCCCCCACTTGGTGCTTGACAAAGCAGGATTAGCCAGGACTAACGACTTCAGAGACGCGAGATCCCAGAAGCAGCCCGAGATGCTTTGGGGAGGAGGCCCCCCCGGCTCGCGCTGAGCTCCGGGCGGGCAGGGGGCTGTGCGGGGCGCAGGGCTGCTTTCCGCCCGAGCAGGATCTGTGCCCAGATGGCCAGTGTCTGTGATCCCAGGGATTTTCGGGCGAGGCGATTGCTTCAGCTGTTCGAAGCCACAGCAGGGCGTTTAGGGAAGGATGAAGGTAATACCAAGAGTTGGAAACCGATCAAAACCCCGGGGCTAATCACTTGCCCTTCCTTAATACCTTCTTAATATCTTCAGTGGCCACAGGCAATCAGCGTCTCAATTTTAGATTAAGCCAAGACGCTGGAGTCACTCACGAGAAGGGACCTGGGCTGCAGGAGCCGCCAGCCCCAGGACGCTGCACTAACGACAGCCATGGCTGCTCCCATCCTCGTCCGCCCCGGGATGGATGGGAGCCCGGCTGGAGCAGGATCCCTGCTTCGGGTTGGGGTATTTGGGACCGGGAGCCCGTTGTGCAAAGGGCTGTGCAGGTTTTGCTCCTTGTTTCCCCAGCACCGCTGCCCCGATGGGTGGGGAAATGTCCAGCGACCGCAGAAGGAGGATATCTGGTTGAGGCACGATATCGGGAAAAGCACAGGAGAAGGAAATGGGAGAGAAGAGTTGTTTTTCTCACCGGTGTTTTGCCTAGCAGGCACATCTCACGTGCCGAGGCAAGATGATGTCCTCCAGGAAGTCAGCAAGGAGACAAAACCCTTTTCTGCTCCATGCAAATCCCAGCCCATACCTGGTACCACGAGTTCAGATGCAAAACAAAAAGGGGCGTCACGTGGTCCTCCCGCCGGGTCCCCACCGTGTCCCCAGCACGAACTCGCCCTGCCCCGGTCACAGCCCCAGCACAGTCCCCTGGGCTCCGGGCCGGGGACGGGAACATCGTGATGGTTTGCAAACAGACGAGAGCGGTTTCGGTTCCTTCTGCAGTAAAAGTCTCCCAGTTTTGTTCCTGGCCAAAAGGAAACAAGGTGCTGGCGCCGTGCTTGTTGCTGGCATTGCCAGGCAGGACCCAGGAGCGGGAGTCGATGTGTTCCATGGCCCTAATTAGCCTGGGCTAAATTAGACGGAGCCCCTGCAAGGTATCCCCCCGCCTTGGGGCTTTACGGTAGCCAGTGGTTCAACCCTCTCGGCTCTATCAAATGTTTCCTTAAAGGCTTCGCAAACAGGGGGATGTTGATCTGCGTGGGGAAGGGCTGCTGCTTTCTTACGAGGACCGTGCTTCCTTGTCTTGTTTTACTTAAGGCTTTACAAGGGCTGCAAAGATGGTGTCCTCCAGGAGAGGAGGGTCAGAGAGCGGTGCTGGGCAGATGCGGGACTGTCACCCCACGCATGGCACTGGCCCAGACCCACAGGTTTGCTTGCCACCACCATCGCCTTCAATCCCCTAGATCATCCCACCTCTTGCGCACTGCGAGCCCCAAAATTTTGTCCCCTTCACCTCAGGCTGGGTCCGACCCTTGGCAAGGGAGATGCTCCTGCCCGTGGCACTGCGCTGGGCGCTGGCAATCCCCCCCGGCCCCAAGCTGCCTTAATCCATGGCCCTACTTAGGGGTCTGGGCAAAGATTAGCTGGGAACATTCCCAGCGATTAGGGTTTAATCGCTTTGACATTTCACATCTTCTTAGACCTCATAGGTGAGACCCTGGCAGCTGTAAATCCCCTCGGTCCTCGAGGGAGTGAGAGCGAGGGCAGCCCCTGCGCCACTCGGGAACAAGATTTACTCAGTTCTTGGTGTCAGATCAAGCTGCTGGGGCTAATAAATCTCCTTCTGCTGGAAAGGGAATGGCTATAAATAGTAAAAAATAGCAGGACCGCACCGCGTATCTGCTGTAAGGCTCCCTTTGTGCCACTTTGCATCTGGCTTGAAAGGAGCAGCCCACAACAGCTGTAGCAAAGCAAACGTTATTCCGTGTATAACATCCGTACACATCACCCATCAGACAAGCCTGGCTGTCATTTAGGGACCAATTTATTTGAGTTTTAGAGGGTTTTTTCCCGAACCGGATGCTTGGCTGACAGCAGAAGCTACAAAAATCATGTTGTACATTCACAGTTACGTATAGAAAAGCAGGTAAATAAATACAGGTACACGAACATGAACAAACCATGAGGTTCAACACATGCACTTGGCGAGAGCTAAAATGCAAATACAGGGTGAAGTTTGGGGGTTGTTTTATTTACAGACTCTTTGCCACCAGCCAGGTGGGGTTTAAGCATTCCATGCTGCTGTGGCTCTCGCTGTGGTTTTCCTTAGAAGACGTTAAATCCATAGCTCGGAAAATCACCCCGCATCCAGGTCACCAACAGGGACTGTCCCCCCATCAGTAAATCTGCATCCTTGGCTTCCCAGGCGCCCCAGGCCCTTCGGAGCAGCCGATGTCAGTCCGGGCTTTCGCAGTTGTCTGTGCTGAACTTTTCTCTGTCCTGCTGAGACAGAAGAAAACATCCGTGAGGTCCCTTCTCAAACCGAGCTGGTGCTATTGGTCTTCTAGATGGCTTGAGGAGGAAATTCTCCCCGCGGAAAGCTGCGGTTACACCGGGGTGCAGCAATGCCATGCGCTACAGGGCATCTCCCGGCTGCGGAGATGCAGTGGGCAGGGAGAAAGCAAGTCCTGCTCCTTGGGCGTGCATGGGCCGTGCTCATGTTGGAGAAAGGCAAAGGCAGCCCAAACAGCACGGGGCAAGATCCAGCACCCGGTGACCTCCCCAGTATAAGCCAGCATGACTGCTACCCACCCAGGTCTACCGATCACCCTAAAATTACACCGCTTGCCCAACTTGCTGCTGGAAGCTCAGCCCTGGACTCGCTCCTCCTCCTCACCTGGAGAATTTTGCTGTAGGACAAGGGTACAAACGAATCCTCCAGGTAGCGGGTGCCGAAGCCCATGATCCTGTTCACTGCCTGGTTGCAGATGCCCGCCACCTTGGCGGTGAGGTGCACTGCGAAGGCAAACTGGATCTCTTGGGGGTTGACGTTGGGTCTGCTGGCCGTCATTTCCTTGCGGACATAGGCATCGGCCAAGTTCTTGAAGGAGCTGTAGGACATGTCTCTGAAGAACATCCGTAGCCGTGCGTCTTCCTTCACCTGGTTAAGAAGCAAGTGGATACGCATGTTATGAGCGAGTAACCCGGTGTGTCATCCTTGCGTTGATGCCTTCAGTCCACGCTAGGATTGCAGTTGAGGGAGGACAGACAGACAGCCACGATCACACCCAGTCGGGGAATTAAAAGATGCCATTTCCTTGATTTTACTCAGCGTTTCCCTGCACCGGGGAAATCGATGGTGTTGCTGTATTTTACAGCAGTACAGAGCTTGGCCCAAATTCCCTCAGCCCCCTCCAGCTGACCTCAGCTCTCCTCTCACCTGCCTGTCCAGCTCATCTCCTGCACTCTGGAGCAGGGCAACGATTCTCCTGATGGCTTCATCTGCAGAGAGAGATCCCATGTTATCTCCAAGCCTCACACCCAAATGCTGTGTTTAGTCCCCAGGAAAAATTCCCTGAGCAATGCTTATCCACCTCCATCCCTCCAAAACCCATTTCAGCCTATTGCCAAGTGCCTTGATATCCTCAGCCAGCAAAACCACCCTCCTGCCTTTGAATTTCTCTCTCCCCAAATCAAGCCCCGATGCTGAAAATCTCCCCCAGAGTCTTCATATGACTGTTCGGGACACGTAAGCCCCTGGGACAGGACTGAAGCAGGGTTTGGATCCCGTGCAGGCTCTGCATGGGGACAAGTCTCATGCACATATGTTTTCTATACGTGCCAGCGATGGAGCGCTTGCAAGGGCAACACTCACCGACCCCATCGGCGCTGGCCGGCTGTGGTGGCTCCCCGCATCCACACGCTCTGCTCCCCTGGCTCTCGCTGCCCTGAACGATCAGCCCGATCTCTTCCGAGACTCGTGCGTAGTAACCATCGGGCTGCTCCACGTCTGCTGGAAGAAAAACACGTGTTCAGAAGTGAGGATTATTTTTTTTTTTTTGGCCATTGATTGAAAGGGCTGCAGCTGCAGCAGTGACCGCATCCTGAATTAGGGCATACCGCCGGTGAACGATGGGGCTGTGCTCTCTGAACTGTAACCGAGCGGCTGCAGCTTGCCCCGAATCTGCCAAAGCTTGGCAGAAATCCCCTCGCCAGCTTTTCGGCAGGGGAAGGGCTGGGGTGGGGACGGGGGTGTCTGGTGGGCTCTGCCTGCCGTGCCGGCTGCCCGCACCCTTCCCCACAGCAAATCGAAAGCAGCTTAACATTGGCCCTAGAGTGGCTTAAGATTTAATCTCAGATCTCGAATGCAAGTTTAAACTAAACCACCACGTCCCTTGTTTGCCAGAGGGGGAAAACGTATGCTTTGATGGTTAATGCCAAGCAGCTGGCTTGGGGTGACTTGCTGTGCTCACTCCTTGGAGCAATGAGGTGTGCTCAAAGCACGGGCAGATTGACCCTTTCCTGGGGCAGCAGGTTGAGACTGGAGTCCCCAAAACCTATCCCAAACCCCAGGAAGCACCAGGAGGGTGATGCTTAGGTTAGAAACCAGCACTAAACACTATAGCTTTCCCAAAAGAAGCCCAACGGAGGTCCCGTTAGCAGTAGGGTTGGCTTAGGGTCAGGGTTAGGGGTGGTGGGGGTCCCACCTGGTGTGGCGGGTGCCTGGACGTGCCGCAGGGGAAGGCAGCTGGGTCGCTTGGCCCTCGCCCCGGCTGCCATCTCTCCCCGCTCCTCCTCCGCATGCTTCTTGAAGGAGAAAACCCTCTTGAGGCTGGGTCTCCTCTTCAGGGCTCTGCCCGGCGGCGGGGATGTGTTCGAGTCCCCTCCAGGTCTTTTAGTCCCTTCTGATTTGGAGCTGTGAGGAGCTTTGGCATCTTTCTCCTTTGCTTTTTGCCTTGCATTTTCCTTCTGGTCCTCAGGGCTCTTCTTGAAGAGGAAATTTAAGAAACTTTTGAACCAGGTGCGTTGGGTTTTGCCCTGGGAAGAGTTTTTTGTGCTTTTCCTCTTGGGCTCCGGCTCCTCTTTAGGGACCTCCCCGGGAGCTTTGCTGTCATCATCCAGAGCCTCATCCAGGTCCGGTGCTTTGGCTCCCTCCTCCTGGTCCTTCTTGGGGCCAAGTTTGGCACACGAGTACTTGCAGAAGTCGCTTTTCGACCGTTGCAGCCCACCTGCCTTCCTCCCTCGCCCTCCAGCTCTCTCCTGAAGTGTTTTTTTGGTGACCAGCGAGTTTTCGCAGCAGCTCAGCGAGCGCCTGACATAAATCTCCAGCACTTTCTTGGCCCCTTGCCTGTCCAGCGAGAGGATCTTGCCCAACGGCTGCCTCCCCGCGTCCCACCGAGGCTTCTCCGCAGCCAGATCCTGCACGTTGCTGTGGAGGAAAACAACATTTTCAGCCTGATTTTTGCTTTCCCCAGGACTCTGCGCGGTCAGGTTGGGCACGATGGAAATCACCCCCATTTTGCCACCCAAGGGTGCTTTGGGTGTCCAGGACTGTTTATTTTCCCAGTAAATGATCAACCCCTTTTATAGTTGTTATCTGAGTGCTCCTTATGCAGACTGCACATGCGGGGTTTTACGATGGGCTGTAGATACCGCTGATAAAGGAAACGAAACTGCAGGGAGGGGGAAGACAAGCTGGGCACATCTGAGAGGGAGAGCCTGGTTACCATCCAGAGGGTTTGATCCAGCAAGGGTATCATCCAGATACCATGGTGCTGTATCTTCCTGTTGCAACGTCTTCCCGTACTACGATGAAAAACTACACGCCAGGAGCACCATCCCCCCGATGAATCGCACAACCCAGATTTTTGAGTGTCTCCCCTTTAAAGCATTGGCTGCTAAAAAAAAAACCCACTCCGCAGCAAGGCCAGGTGCCTCCAGCCCTTGGAGAGGCCAAGGGCAACGTGGGCTCTTGCAAATATCCTCCGTCACTGCCAATATCAGCTGAACACCTTGCGATGATGCAGCCCCTCCACGAGCTCTCACCAGCGTAGGGCTGCTAACAGAGCTCAGAGCGCCTGGTCCTTGCCTTTTCCATCACCCTTTTCCTCCACATTTACAAGAAAAATTAAACAGGAGATGTTACTATTGAAAAAACAGAGCGCCGTGCCTGTGCCTCATGATGGCTCTACTTCCGAAACCCGTTTCACCCTTCAGAAAACCAGACCCAAACCAGACTTTCTCCACCACTGAACAGCACATGGGAAGCCAACACCGAAATCCAGCGCGCTGGGCTACACAAACTGCCCTGGAGCCGGGCATCAGCCTGCGCTCAGTCTAGATGAGCATCATCACAAGCACACTCGCCCACCCCAACCTGGCCTTTTTTTGGATCAAGAAGGCAAGTTTCCTTCATCCAAGCCAACACCAAAGCCACCCGACCACCCGATAATAAATGATTCACCTAGATTTAATCACAGCAAAGCAGCAACCCCCATCCTACTTCGATTGATTCCAGCACATTGGCCACATCATTGTTTATTTGCTCTTTGGGTATTTACCTTTCCATCAGTATCTCTGCCCTTCTGGACGTATGTCAAGACAAGTTCCTCGGCCACGGGCACCACGGGTTGTCAGGCTCTCCTGGGAGGTGCCTTGTTTTATACCTGGGGCCAGCGCCTGGCTGAGTGAAGTCCTATTTTTAGCAGCCACTCAGGTAGGAGAATGGCCAACGCTTCCGCCTGGGATCCCCGCTATCACCTCCCTCGTGGTGGAAAACCAGCAGGCGTGAGTTTCACTGGAGGAGAAAGCCATTTCCTTATGAGAAATAGCAGCAAACCAGCATAAACATCACCTGTCACCCGCTGTAAGCACTGGCCTTTGAAACCAGCTAAGCCAGCTGTTTGGCATTTGGTTTTGGTTGGTTCTGGGGTTTTTTGTAATGGGTGTGATGCCACGTATGGGCTTTTCTGGGTTGTTTTTGTAAGGAGGAGTCGTAACTTTCTCAGATAAGTGGGGTTTCAATGCAGCAAGCAGATCAACCCGCTCACATCCCAGGAGCTTCCCGGAAAGCGGATGCGAAGGGCTGCTGTGGGACCGCAGGCGCGCCGGGGCACGCTGCTATCAGCTTGTTGCCTAACACTGAGCATGGCTGGGCTGCGACATCTTTGAAACCCACCCTGGGGTCCTTCAGACAGCCCGTGCACCCACCCTAAAACATGAAACAGGACCGGCTTCATGACCCGAATCCTTTGCACCCACATGGCTCCCGCTCAGCCTTGCCCAGGGGCAGAGCATCTCCCAGGGTCGAACCCACGCAACGCAGATCTGCGCACCCCAACATCTGCAATCTGCCCCTCGCCCAAACAAATCTTCAGCCTTTCTTCTTAGCCCAGAGATCCCTTTGGCCCCACAGCCACCCCCCTGCACCCCTGTGCCTGTTGCACCCTCCCGCAGGCTGCCGCCTGCCATCCTCACTGCCGTTTGGCCATCTGATGGCAATATTTTGCACTGCACCTTGCAGGGACGGTGCTGGATGCGGATGCGTTTGCCGGGCGCGGCTGCCGGCACACAGGCTTTGGAAAACCCCTTGGCAAGATTTCCAGCTGAGCAGCGCGGCTTTTTCTCTAGTTCTCAGCTAGGATGGTGCGCTGCCCAGCGGCCTCCCAGATAAAAATGCTCTTTTCCTCATAAGGGGTTCGGCTTGCAATTGAACCACTCCGGGATTATTTTCTTTCTGTTTTTACAAACTTTCTGTGCCATGATTTCCTATAATAGGGAGGGATCCAGTCCATTTCCCTCCGTTTCTCCTGAGCCTACACCGATGAATCGGTCTGGTATTGATTAGGAATTACCTGGCTTTGTTTTTCAGCATCCCCATCTACTTCTGATAAATAATTAAACCATCCATCAGGAGCTCCGTGCTGCTAACTAGCGTATGACCACGTCCTTTCATAGCAGGTCGATTCCAGTGGGTGAGAAGGAGTTTCACAATCAATTTTGTTTGGTTTTTATTCTGCAACATCCATATAACAAAAAACCCACAACCCCTCTGGCCATGGGGCACAGTTTGGCCATCTCCAGTTTGGAGATCTTGCTACTAGAGATCATCCAAGGCTGAGTCCAAGCACCGTCCCTGCTCATGGAGAACTTCTCATGATTAAACTGGGAATCAGCGTTGACTTACGGCCTCTTGCAGGCTTTTCCTCTTTGTAGGAGCATTTCTGGACACAGCCTGAAGATGGGATACCCAGAGGGACTCCAGGAAAAATCTTGACCTGAATTGTGATTTTGGATCCAGACCTTTATCCAAGTTCAGGTCCCTTCTGGGATTTGGGACATGCTAAAACCTAATGGAAGAGGGGCATAAGAAAAAGATGTTTGCAAGAGACCTGAGAAAAACCAAAAGCGCATTGCCAGAGTTGGGGGAAGAGATCTGGATCCAAATTTGTCCACTTTTCTCATCAATACTGGGAGAGAATGAGGAAGCTGGCTGGAGACGCGGTCACGTGGAGGGAGCACACAATGCCAAGGTTGGTATCTTCAGGCCAGCGACGTTGGAGGGGAAAGCAGAACTAAAACGGGCTTATTTACAGGAACTTGCTCCAGAAGATGGAAAAAACCAAGGGAGAGGTGTTCATTGCACAGAGCTGTGAAGCTCAGAGGGTTACAACGGGCCCAGGAGAAGGCAGTAGTCAAATCACCCAAATTTCTTGGGAACAAGACAGGCCACAGGCTGAGGTTGGACATCAGCAAAAGCCTTTGCTGCAGGAGGGTGGGACAACCTCAGATGGGTGTGCAGAGGGGTGGGGGATCACCATCCTTGGAGGTCTTCAAGATTTGGCTAGCCAAAGCCACAGCCAATCCGACTGGGTGTTGGAGGCAGTTGTGTTTTAAGGGGACCACAAAGGTCCCTTCGAGCCAACACCAGCCGCCTGGACACAAAAATATCTGCAGTTTCAGCTCTGAACCACGACAGGGTTGTTGAGGGCAGCCACTGCTCCCTGCACTGGCCACGGTTTGGACAGACGGCACAGCCAACACGTGGCCTCAGTGGAAACCTCTCAGCCCAGTTGTGCGGCGCCTCTGACCCAAGAGGGTGGTGGGCACCAGCCCCCAAAGCAAATCCTCTTTTCCTCCAGCCCTGGGACTGCTTTTAGCTGGTTCCCTCAGCAGATGAGCAGTGCGAGACAGCAGCGGGCATGCACGGGCATTGGCATTTGCTGTCGTGCAACACCCTGCCCCAAACACCACCAGACCTGGGGCTGCTGAAGCATGGATGATGACCTCCAGGGAACGAAGCACCTGCAAACCTTCGGGAAAGCCCGCATGGGGCACCTGCCTGCACGCCACCGCCCCTGGACTTCAGCCACGGCAAAAGTCACCAACTGCTGCGTGCTCTCCCTGCCCACACACCCACACCAAACACCCCGGCGCAAGCACGGTTATTCGGCTGTTTACCGAAAGGGATGGGTCCCCGCTCCAGGAAAGCAGCAGGTTTACAGCCCTCCCGCCTCTGTTTACCACAGGGAAAAGAGACACATCACCCCGGGAAGGACACGAGGGCTTCCTGGGAGCATGGAAAGAGCTCGTCATTGCAGCCCATCCTTGCAAAGGTGCCCCTTGATTTTCACCCTCCAAGATCCCTCCTGAGCTGCGGTGGCACGGCATGGCACAAGGAGGGTTGAGTGCTTTTGGCAGCTTCCCAACCCGGAGAGGAAATCCAAGTCCAACAGGATCCTTAGTCATTGCAGGAAAAACAGGCGAAGAGAGGGCATCTCGCACGCTCCCTGAGAGCACAGCACAAGCTGTCACCAACCGTCACCTGCTCCAACAGAACAAACCACGCAGGCTGGAGAAGTGATGGGATGCTCAGGAGTCATCAGGGCTGTTTGCACGACAAGAAAGGCAGGGGGGTGTCTTGTTAGGAGAAGGTCAGGAAAAATGCACCCATGGGTGCGTATCCCAAGAGCGACACAGGGCCAGGATGGGACGGTTGCCAAGGAAGGAGGTCTGCTTTCCCACCAAAGCTGTCCCTCAGGCTGGGCAGGACTTACACTGACTCCGCTAGATTTCACCGCAAGAAAGATCTGGCTTTAGCCTTCTCTGGGACCAAAAGCACCCTTTGTGGAAGGAAGGTTGAGCTCTGGGTGCTTCACTGCACCTCCCTGGTATGGTGCATTCCCAGGCTGCAGCTGGGTAACCTCCAGCCCCCTCTCCTAGCAGAGATTTTGGCCTCCCTGCCTAGCTAGGACCTCCCAAAGGCTGCGACACTATGATCGTTTACCCCACTAGAGTTTCTCATTTCCTTCTCCTCCATCGCTTGACTTGTCAAGCACGTGCGCTTTGCCAATGAGCTGGTGATTTTTTTCTGGAAGTGAAACTTCTTAGGCAACGTTTCCGGAGGTGTCGTATTGTTGGCATTTTGCCAACCAGCCACCACGTGTCCCACCACCGTCTCTTGCTGGCTATAGCCCACCAGCATCTCCAGGCTCCAGTTAACGGGCGTAAAGAAGTTTTGGAGGAGCAACACCAGTTACAGCGAAAGGGGCTGTAGTTTCAGCTTGGCAACAACCAGTTTTGGTGGAAACCTCAGTCACCAACCCTTGCCAAAATTTTTCCCAAGGCTGACAGTTCCCAGACCCATTCACAGCATTGCTGCCCCAAAAGCGGTGCCAATGCACCTCTGAGACAGCAGCTTGGGCTTGGGAAAGGGTCCAGAGCAAAGATACAAGGCAGCAGGATAATTTCTGCAGCGGTGCAAAACCGAGGTTGGAAGGAACTCCCCTTTTCCTATCAGCCGTGAAACACGATGCTGCTTCACGACCTCTGTCTGTGCTTGTCCACGTAGCCACGAAACGCCACGTGCTCGCACGGCTTTCACCCATCAGCTGCTGAGCAGCTCGGACTGTTGCACTCGGGTTTAGGGGCTGCCAAGGTTGGGGACAAGATCTGGGTGCCCACAGGAGCTGGTTTTAAATGAGGAAGGCTTGGATTTCTGCGTTTCAGACCTTCAACCAGCAAGAAGTGGGATTTTCAGCCTTATACAGTCACAGGATTTTATTTCCTCAATGAAAAGCAATCTGAAAATATTAGTGGATATTTTCAGATTTAAAAAAAAAAAAAAAAACACAAAACCACACACACCTTGTTCGTTCCAGGTCACTAACACTGCCTGGGGTTGCAGGTATTCCTGCTTCGGACTCAAAGCAAATAACCACGTGTCTGACGACGAGTGCGGTCATATTCATTACTGGCTTTGTTTCTTTTCACATTATTTAGTCAGCTAATTACAAAAAGCATTACATGGAGCGAAAGGAGTTAAAATGAGACCCAGCTTAGGGCATCTGTGCAGCCTGGAGCTCCAGCCAGGCCTGATCCAGGCAGATATTTCAGCACACTCCCACCCTTAATCACAGGAGCAACCCCACAGGAGACAGTGAGATTACAGCGTATCTGCAACGTACGTCCGTTCCCGAATCGGGGAAATGGCTCGGATTCAGAGCAGCATGTCCACGCTTAGGGCCACTGCTCTCTGCAAAAGCACTTTGGTAGATGCTTGACCAGGAGCACATGCTCCCGTGCTCTCTGCTCAGCACATCTTGCTGTAAGAACGGAGCAGTCTTTACCAGCAAGTTTAAACCTTAAAGACAAGCATCAAAATTTACAGAGCAAAAACATCACATTCCTTCCCAGAGGACAGATGAGAAGCGAGCAGAAGACCAGCCCACACGTTCACCCATGCTTTTGGGGCTGGGCGACAGTTTCTGGGTGTGTTTTGGCTAATGAAGCCCCAGAGATGTCACAGCTTTGGCTCGGGGCAGGTTTTGAAATCCAGGACCAGCTCTGAGGCCTTCTGTCCAGGAGATGCAAGAGACGCCGGAGCTTCCCAGTGGAGCACAAGTCTGTCTGCGACACACTGCAGGTGCCACCTTCAAAGATTTCCTATGGTGAAACCTCCAGTAGGTCTTCTTTCAAATCCTCATGGTCCTCATTCTCCAGATGCTCCAGTTTGCTGGATTTCTCATGGACGATCTCCCCAGGAGTCTTCAAAAACCTGCAATATATTTTTTAATGGCTTTAAGGGCATGTCCAAACCCAGCCCCAAACCATGCTGTAAATGCTGGAGCCCTTGCCCTCCTCAGCTGAGCTCTGGAGCTTGCCAGAGGGCATCTGCCATCCCTGGGCTTTGCTGAGGATCCCAGCTTTCCACCCAGGATGCACCAAGCCTGGGGAGACAAAGCTCAACACTCATCGGCCCAGAGCTGGCATTTTAAGTCCAAACTAGTCCCAGGGAAGCAGCCAGCACTGAAAACAGGAGGCTCCTGGCTTATTTCCACCCCTTCCTCTGTGTGGAGGTGGACTTCAGACCTGGTGTCACTGGGGAACAGGAGAGACCTGTCCAGCTTGGGTGGGCTCGGGGGCATTTCCTCCAGCACAGATGGACTCCATGCAGGAGAGCGGATGGATGCTGGCCCCAGGGCAGGTTGCTGGCCCGCAGCCCTGGGAAGTCCATCGGATGGGACCCAGAGCCCAGGCTTGCACAGGACAGAGCTTGGACACAAACCCACCAGGGTGTTGGGTTTGCAGGGAAGGATCTTGCTGGGTGAAGCAGCTGCCAACATCTGGGGCCCACCACCTTCCCGTGCCCCATCTGCACTGTCCCGGGCAGCTCATTTCTCTGATCTGCTTCATCTCACCTGAACAGCAGCTTCTGCCCTGGCTCCTTTCTGATGATGTTGAGTTTGTAGTAATGTCTGAGTGCTCGTGACATCTTCTCGTACGTCATGTTCATCCGGTTCTGGAAGGAGAAAAGAATTGGGGGGAGTTGAGTAAAAGCAAGCACCAACGCCTGGTTTGGGTCTGTCTGCAGCAGGACCACATGTGGGACATTCAAGGTGACTCTTGGGCATTGCAAGCTGCAGTGTGGGTCTCTAACCCAGACTTGCTTCTGGGTCCACAGCCATCATGGTTTGCTTTCCAGGGGATGAGAAAGCCTCCCTCTTTAATCATCCCTCAGTAGCCCTGCACCCACTCTATCTCACCCTTCCCCGTCCCTGTGCCATCAGCTCTGGGGAACAGATCTTGAAGGCAACATGCAGAAGCCCAGGAATGACAAATTTGATCTCAACTGCATTTACCTTGTGGTTCCCCCAGAGCTGGGCAAGTCCGTTTGGGTTAACGACCCGGAAGACCTTGGCTTCCTTGTCTTCCCACTTGATGTAAGGCTCATAGCGGCTGTCAGAGAGGAGCTGGTACACGTAATCCCACAGCAACCTGCAGTCTGAGCATTGGTGGAGAATAAATAGTCACAGAGCTCCCACTAATGCACCTATGCTCCAGTGAGGGTCGATCAGCAACAGGATTGCACATGGTCGCAATGATAATACACATAAGAAGAGCCCAGAGCTCATGCACAGCACTTTTATTGCTAGATCTCAAAATGCTAGCAGGAACTACAGCTTTTCAGGTGGGGAAACTGAGGCAGGGAAGCACACACTGATGCATGGAATAAATGGAAGAGAGACAGATGGGCAGACAGGACAAAGCACAATCTCATTTCCCCAGGGAACCAGGCTGTAAATTCATATTTACCTGCAATTTTCCCATCCACTGGGGCCGACAGGGTTGTAGGAAAAGAGCAGATGGCATCTGCCCTGCAGCTGCCCTCCGAGCTGTGATGGGAGAGGTTCAGCGGCTCCGCGTGGCTGTAGGACACGGGCTGTTCTGCACAGCCCAGGCAGGGGGAAACAGCAGCTGGGGCAGCCTCAGCACTACGGTCTGTCCCTGCCAAAAAAAAAAAGAAAAAAAATCAAACCCCCAAAGACCCCCTGTGGTGCATTATGGCAGGTCCCAGGAGCCCTTCCAAAGCCCTGGAATAGGTGGGGAGGCACGGCCCAGGGTGGTTATCAGCCTAGTACCAGCCCAGCCAGGGGAGGCCGGTGCTGAGGAAAGCCTGGGATTTTCCTAAGGCAGGAGCAGGGGAAGGTCCGGGGGGGTAGAGGAGATGCCAAGTGAGGTGAGCGTCAGCTACAGGAGAAAAGCTGGAATAGGAGAATGCGCCAGAGTACAGGCACTCCCTTGTCAATTGTTGTGGGGGCTTAAGATGTTCGTCACCCTACACCTGAGCCAGCAGAAACGCTCAGGAAAGCACTCCCAGATCCACCTCAATGCAAAGCCAGCCACTGATGCCAGCCTATCCATACCATAACTCCTACCTAGGACCCCGAGGGCACTAATAAGCCTCACCGGCCCTGGCCAGCCTCACCTGGGGCCTCTCCCCACTCCACCCCTTGGCCCAGAAGCTCTATTTAAGCTCAGCCCTGGCTCCTTAGTCTTTTCCCAGCTACGCTGCAGGAGAACTAGTCTCCAGCCAGGGCTGTGCCTCTGCCTGGCTGTTAATCCTCCCTGATCCAGATCTCAATCTGTAGACAGACTTCCTAGTGTAGCCTTGCCTGGTCACCGTGGACCCACCTGGTGCTGTCTAGGCCTGATTCTGAGCAGACCTGCCTCATCACTACAAACTTCCTTGATGACCTGGACTTCGTTGGACCTGGCTGCTATCTCCAGGACTGTCCTGCTTGCCTTGCTCAGGTAGCGTGGGATGGGTTCAGCTGGCTGAGCTTCAAACTCCAGATGTGTGCAACCCACTGTAGCTGAGGGCAGGCTCTGCTTGATGGACAGCTGCCATTCTCCATCCTACCTTCCTCTGTGCTCCTGGCTTCCCTGAAGGGCGAGTTCAGCAAAGGGCTGCACACCAGAGCTCTTCTTTGAGTTTTAATGTACTGGAGTATTTCATATAGCACATCACCTGCAGGGAAGGAAAGTCTGCTCAGATGACCTTGTATTATTGTCTCTCTCAGTTGATGTTGTGGCTTAGATTTCTGTGCTACAGAGTAAATGGTTATTCCCCATCCCAAAGCATTTGCAGTCCAGATGGACTAAAGGAAGGAAGAGGGGTGTCCTTGTCTCCAGCACTCAACTGGCCAGAGCTAAAGCCTGGTCTGCTGGGACCCATCCAGCCCCTCTCAGCAGACCACAGCTTGTGCTGTACTTGGATGGTCCTCAGAAACACTCTTGCACTCGGTCTAACCTGAGCTCGGAGCTCGGTATCTGAAGTCATCCTTGGTGAGGATGCACAGGGCTTTGCCGTTCATTTCAAACTTGCTTTCGTCGGTTTGCCGAAGGGAATACTCTTTCTCAGCCCATCTTAGCCAGTGGATCACGTCATCCTTGCTCCACAGGGAGGGCTGAATTCCTGAAACCAGGGGCAGCCTCTGAAACAACTCAGTCTCCATCTTTAAAACTGCTGAGGGGCAGGGTGGGATACTAGTCTTCTCCATCACCAGACTTTCCCTCTATATTAAGCACTCACAGGTGAAAAACACCCCAAAGAGAGAAAATGAACCCTGATGACTGGTCCATCTTGTCCCCCTTGACAGCAGGGAATGGTCCCTGGGTGGGACACCACAGCTGTACCCACCATGTCCCACCCTGTGGAAACTCCTTTTTTAAGCAGCATTGACTTGCTCAACATCTACTCACTCAGCCTGCCGGGAAGCTTGAAGATCTCCCTCTCGCTGATGGGTGTTTGCCTGGCCTGGGATGGGGGTGGTAACGAAGCTTTGACAACGGGGCTGGAAGAGATCACTGCCACTTTACCCTGGGGAAAAGAGATCAAACACATCAGTGGGAGAAAATTCCCAGCTCTGGTCCTGCCTTTGCTTTGGAGATGCCTCCACCACAGTATACACCACTCAAATATTTTCTAACTGGTTTCTCATAGCAGCATGACGTGCTGCCTGCAGCTCTTCCACACTGGCTCTAGGTCCTTTACCAGCCCCAGGATGAATCTCTGGTTGCCCAAGACAGCGTTAGTCACCAGAGATCCCCCCTTCTTTCTCCAGCTCTTTTCCTTAGCGGGGTACCTGTCCTCATCCAGGCTCTGGATGTGGGTTATCCATCCCCACTGCCCCATGGCTCCAGGGAAGCAGAAGATGAAGCCAAGACTGGCAGAGCCTGAAGTGCCCGTGCTGGCTTCCAGCGGGATCCTCGGATGCTCATTGGATGCCCAGGGTTTTAGGACACTACTTCAATTCTTTAGAGCTGTGAAAATGCAGCTGGCAATAATGCTTAGATTTTGCCTTAAAAACACTGTATGAAGAGATCTCTAACTTTTTCCCCAGTGGTCATTTGGGCGTAAGTGGAAATAGCCACGGTTTAGAGAGATGTCCTCTCATCTTGCTCTCCTGCCATTAAGTCCCAGCCTCTCAAGAATTACTCCTCCCCCGTGGTTGCTCATTAAGGAGCCCCTCCAGCAGCACCCGATGGGTGAGATGGTCAGTGCTGGGAGGAGAGGCAGCCCCAGCCCCTCTGGGGGGTCAGCATCGCCCCCGCTCTGCCTCTGGGCTCTCACCCAGAGCACGTGAGCCAGAGGGAGCTCGGCTCTTGCCTTCAGCCCCATCTAGATCTTGAAATATTACTGGCAGCCAAGCAGATAATGTTTCCCCTTAAAAATCTATTAACGTGAATCCCAGCAATTTCTCAGCTCCATTCTCTGGAAAATTAACAATTTTGCCTGCAAATAGTATTTTCTGAAGCGGTTGCCAACTCTGGGCGCTTCAATACCCCCTCCGGCAGGTTTTTGGAGGTGGTTAGAGCAGCCAGCGCTCCTCGACTGTGTGTGGGGGTAGAGGAGCTGAGCCCCCCTGAAAATCAGGGGTGAAGAAAATCACGGTGTGCACTGACAGAGCAGATGGTGGTTGGACACATCTTAAATGCAAAGCTGGTGTCCCCAAAATTGGGAGTATGGGAAACAGGAGCAAAGCACCCCAGCATCCCTCCTGGGGAAAATGCTTCCCTGTGATCCCAAGGGAGTAAAAGCAGGAGAGAGGCAGCAGGTTGGTGATGGGTGAGGGGTTTTCCTCACCAGAAGGATGAGTGTTAACAATTTGTCTGCTCTGGAATCATTGCTGGCTGTCTCGGGGTTGTTGGTTTTAGCAAAGCAAGCAGCTGCCTAATACTGGATGAGGAAACCAGAGACACTCCAGTATAAACTCTGAACAGGCTTGATAGCAATGCAAACTCTTTCGGATTCATTCTAAGCAATAAGCTATGGGAAAAATAAAAGTGAAAGAAATTAGCAGTGTATTTTGTCTAGAACTCCTCTAAAAAGGTATTTCAGTTTTCTCCCATCAGTTGTGACTCTTACAATGAGATTTACAGTAAAACCAGACCAAATGTGTGATATTTTTCTTGCTCCTAAAGATTTCTAGGGCATAAGAGACGCATTCTTAATTTTTATTACTTTGTACCGATTTTATGTTCTTGCTTTTTTTCCTCCTTAGCTCCTTCACATGGTTCTGAGACGGCATTTCCTTGCTTCAAGAGGAAATATTGTCCTTGGCGGGGTTCGAGTGGGGAAGCGGGAAAGGGGGGTGAAAAGAAAACCCCAGATGTGCGAGAGCAGCTGTCGGCTCAGTCCCGAATGGGGGGGACGGAGCCCCCCGGCTGCTCCGGGCTCCGTGAGGCCGTTTGGAGGTGGATGGGGGGGGGGTCACCCCCGCGGGGCATCAACTTCCAGCCCCTAAGTGAGGGGGGGAAACCGGGGGGACGGGACCGGGCTGGGGGCGGGCGGCTCTTACCTGCATCCCCGCCGGCGGTGGGTGGCCGCTCCCCGCAGCGGTGCGACCCGGAGCTCGGCGCTGCCCCGGTGCCCGGCGCGGGCGGGTCCGGTCCCTGAGGCCGCTGCGGCTTCGGCGCGATCCTTCCGGGAAACGAAATCGAAACGAGCCGGAGCCCCGGGGGGCAGGAGAGCGGCGGCGGGCAGCGCCCGGGATCGTGTCCCGTCGTGCCCTCCCCCGGGGCCGTGGTCCCGCGATCCCCAGGGACGGGCACCGCCTCCGCCCGGGGGATCCCGCCCACTGCCGGGATCGGGACAGCGCCGGTGTCCCCAGCCGGCCCGGGGGTCCCTGTGCCCCCGGGGATCCCTGTCCTCCCGGGGGTCCTGTTCTCCTCCCCCGAGCAGGGCCACGGAGGCGGTGCCGGAGGAGGGGTGGGGTCCCGGGACACACCGTGGGGAGGGCAGCTCGGATATTTGCTTTTATCCCTTTTTCTCCACCGGGCACGGCCGGGCCGGCGGGGCTGCGAGCGGGGCCGGGAGGCGCGGGGGGGCCCGGGGAGGCTGCACACAAGCGGACGTAGAGGGGAGGGCAGGGAGGAGGGCAGGCACCGGCCCCTGGGCACCGGGGGACGGGCACCGGGGAACGCACACCGGCACGCGCGCGCACCGGGATACGCGCGCACCGGTACGTCCCGCCCCTCCCGCTCTCTCGGTCCCCATTGGCCAGCCGGCTCTGCGCGCGGGGCCAATCGGATAGCGGCGGGGACGGGGCGGGGCTTAACGGCGGGACCCCGCCCTCCGCCCGCCTGAGGGAGCGGCCTCGGTGGGGACGCGGTGAGTGAGGCCTAAAGGCGGGGGGGGGGCCGGGGCCTTTTCCTCGCCCTGCGTGGGGTCTGGGATGACCTGTGGGGCCTTCCCGGCCCTCGGTGGGGCTTGGGGGGGGCTGTGGGGGCCCTTTCCGCCCCTCTGTGAGGCTTGCGGGGGGCTCTAGGGGCCTTCCCGGCCCTCTCTGTGCTTTGAGGGCGACTTATGGGCCTGGGGGCGCCTGTTGTACGCTGTGTGCTCAGCGGCAGGGGGGCACTCTGGGGTCGGGGGAGGCCTTCCCTGTCCCCTGCGGGCTTTGATGAGGATGTCTGTGGGGTCATAGTGGACTCTTATTGTTCTCTATGGGCTTTGGAGGGGCCTGTGGGGCTGAGGGGGGCTCCCCTTCCTCTGTGGGCGTTTGGGGACTGTGTGCACTGATGGAGGGCCATCGGTGGGGCTGGGGATGCCTCCCCCTGCCTCATGTTTACTTGGAGAAGGGGCCTTTGGGGCCTCTATAGGAGAGTCTTGTCTGTGTTTGGCAGGGGGCTGGAACTGTTATCCCTTGAGACAGTGCTGCATCCCTGCATCTTTGACACATTACCCCTTTCCCCTGTACTGCGTAGGAGGCCTCGGGGCCTGGACTGTGCCCAGTGCCCTTTGGTGAGACTGCTACTTGTGACCACCATCCCTGGAGCAGGAAACACCCTACTCTCAGGGTGCTCGTCAGTCACATTACCCTCCTACGCGTGTTCTGGGGTTGTAGGCTGGTGCATTATTATTCTTAAGCATGTTTTTAGGCTTGAGTCTACCTTCCCTTTCCTCCCTCCTTTCTGATCCCACTGTGCTTTGAAAGGGAGGAGGAGTTTCTAAGGGGTTTTCCCCTAGACGGATGCAGTAGGTGAGACCTCAGTCTGCCTCTGCTCGTAGGCACCTTTTTGTGTTGTGATTTTCCCCGTCTCTGATCCTGCTCTCTCTGTACTGCCTTCTCAGTGACCTTAGGCTTTTCAAGGAAGGGGTAATAATAATGCTAACAATCTTGGGCATAAACCTGGGAGGCTGAGAACACACCTCTGTAGGGAGAGTGTTTGTTGCCAGGCTTGCTGCAAACCCAAATCCTGTTGTAGCAGTAGGTTATGGCTTTAAGGCAGAAAATTCACCTGTGCTCCCTGTGCCTGCCTTATCCTCACCACAAAGTCGCAATCCTTCCTGCTGGCATTAGTAGCAATCACAAACTGTTAATCGGAAGGAGGTTGCGTCTGGGGAATCAACAGAAAGGCACAGCTCTCCCTTTTGAGGTGTGTCCTTGTTTACCTCAGTGCCCGAACTGTGAGACTGCAGTGCTGACAGTCACCTGGATTTAAGGGTTAGAAATACTTCTGCCTTGGTTCATAGAAGCATTTTCAGTGATGTAAGCATCAAACCAGTGAATTATTAGGCTCAAAAACTGCGGGTTAGTCTGTAAGCAAAGCTTTTTGTAAAGAGTTGTTAGTTATTATTCTTCAGACTGGATTTACACGTGCCTTTATTACTGTGGAGCAATTTTATTTAGGGAAACAGTTACCTTTTACTAAAATAAATAGACTGATACTGTTTGCAACCTGTGTGTACTTATGTCACAAAAAAAGCGCTCTTTTGCAAAGCAGCTCGTACAACAATTACTTATACTGGCCTAATTGTCTTTATTTTCTATGATAACATCCACGTTAGTGGATCTTCTATGGTCTGATCTTATGATTGAAATGGAGCAGTTTAGTAGACTAATCCTAAGTGAAACCTGTGCAGGAGACTTATTTCAGCTTATCTGAAAGCAATTAAGAACAGGTTGAAGTAAGTTATGCTTTCATGGAAATAGGTGGGTGCTGAGTTAGCTAAATTGGTGTTTGTTTCAAGATAGACTTATTTGCAGCACATGAAATGCTTTTTGATCTTTTTCAGTACTGTCTTTTGCTGCTAGTGTTGAAGGGGATGAGTTTTCTGTTTGATTTGGGCTTAAAGAGTGATCTTTCTGGTAGGATTTAATCACATAGAAAGCTCCCAAAAGATAAAACTATTTTGTAGTTATTCTGTGTAAAGTTGAGTGGACTTCAGTGGGCCCAGTCAAGCTGCAGGTGTCTACCTGGAAGAAGTTGTAGTCGAAAGAGTCAAAATGGTTATTTATAAACTTCTCAACAGTGGTGAGAAACAAGTTTTGGCAAAGACATTTGAGCTGTTTGATGTAGATTGCATGTACCTACAGGCAGAGAAAGTGGCTGGGGTTTTTTGGGTTTTGTTGGGGTTGTTTTTTTTCTGGAAAGGTTTTGTGACAGTTCCTTGAGTGGAAGGTAAGATAGTAATTCCAGAGCCTCAAAAATAGCAAGCCTCATCACTGGTCATAATTGTGCTAACGGAAGTGTATCATCTAAGATCCACATGAATGGCTAGGTTTGTTGGATGTGTCCAGTATAAAATTACTCGATGTTACACTTTATTTTTTCTGTGCTCCAGAGGTAGCCTTACCTGAGCTATACACAGCAGTAATCTTTAGTTTCCTTCCCCAAAGTATTTTTAACCATCAGAATTCAGAAACTCTCTTACTTTAGCTGATTTGATCATAAATCTGATTTTAACCTCAGTCTTTTTGAGGTGCCTTCATGTCTTGGCATGTTCAGTCTTGCCTTCTCTGAATCCAAGAGGTTTCATAACCACCTGCTTTGAGTTTTCTGTTCAGGATATTGTAACATTTTTTTGTGTGGCCATTCAGTCTGTCTTTACAGGTCATGAGAAGTAAGAGTCGCATCTGGTTTTATTACTTGATGCTTTCAGCACAAAGTTTGGGGCACGCTAGGATGTGTTTGTCATTTGACCTCATCTTGAACTCATTCCATGTGCCCGTGACAGGCAGCCAAGTGTTTAGTTCATACTGTAGCAGTGTAGTCAAAGGAAGCAATATATAATATTGTTTAAAAGTAATGCTGTTAACTCCACTTTAAATACGTGAAAACCCATAAGTAGAAAATTTGGGTGTAGAGAAAGGTAAATAATACTTCACCCTTTGTAATGAATTTGCTGTAAGACTTCAGTGCCGTATAGAAATTAACACCACCTTTGTCCCCTTTTACCAAAAGCTGTGATCATAAAGCAGTAGGTAGTAGTGGTACTGTATTAATAATTGCATCATAAAGTTGCAGCCCTGTTATGAAAGTCACTGCATGATGATCGGCCGACTCAGCAGCCAAATAACTTGTGAAAGGAGACTTGCAGAGTTACCTGAAATAGTACGTACCTGTGCAGTCTCTCGTAGTTACATGTTCTTGCCAAAGCTGGTGTCAGAAACTCTTCTTCCTCCTAGAATGTAAATTCCTGTTTAATAAATTCAAAGTGAGCCTCCCTCAAACTTTAGCTTGGGAACAGACTCTGGGACTGCTGCACTCTGGTTAGGGATCCCAGAGGAGTGTGTGGATAATGAGCTCTTTCTTTACAGGAAAAATGCTGAATTGGTGCCTGCTGATAAAGGCCACTTCAGCTGTCTAAAGGATCTCCTGATTTTTAAATGAATTGCTTAACAGAAAGTAAATCTAGCTAGAGGATCAGTTCATTACTGGCTAATATAACCCCTGTCCAGACAAGCAGCATAAGTACTTTTCTGTGGGGAAATGTAAAGGGATGGGGAGCCACCACCATTTTTTCTTCCACTTTATTCATAAATAGCATAACCAGAGCTAATGATGAGTTCAGAAATTACCAATTTGGTAAAATTAACATGTTCTGTAGAAGCGGTATGACTGCGGTATCTGTTTTCTGGGGGGACTTGGCCAGACTGCTGATGTAAACCTCTCTGATTTCAGGTTTCTGATCCCAACATCCCCTCTGATTCCAACATGACAGTCGGCTAGAGCTTGTGGACCATCTTTTGCCAAGGTTAGTATAATTTGGGGTCCCTGGCTTTTGGACAGCCTTGCCACATGAATTGTTGTCTACTGAAAAGCCTCCCAGTTCTGAAAAATTCCCAAATTTCTTCTTCTGTCCCATAGCCCAGACTGATCTCGTCTGCATTCTGAGGAGCTGAATTGCTTTCCAGTGCTTGTTTCTTACCACTGTCTGTATAGAGAAGCTGGGACTTGTAATCTAGGCAGCTCAGGTGAGATGAATCCAACCCCCTGTGCTCCAGGGTAAATAGGGAGTGCTTAAGCATGTCCCTTGCAGCCTTGCTTTATCCTGGGGAAAAGGAAGGCAACCACTGCTGTGTGAGGAGGACCTAAAGGACGGACTCCATCCAGCCAGCAGCATGGAGGAAGGCAGATTAGCAGCGTGAATATCAAAACTGCAGTTTTCTGAGATGAGAATGGCTAGTGGCTGATCTCTACTGCGGAGCCTGACATCCTGATTTTGCTACCACATGTTCCCCAGAGAGGCTCGGGCAGCTCATAGCTAAGATGGAGCCCAGGGATGTGTCTGTGCATGGTGGGAGGAGAGGCCAAGGCGCAGTGGCTTTGAGGGTCAAAGGATGTCCAGCTTTCCAGAGAAGGGGGTTATAACAGGAGGCCAGAGTTGAGGAATGTGTCCTTCGGTCTCAGGTCTGGAAGTAGAGGGGAGAGACTTTTTTTATCAAGACCTTGTTAGCCCATACCCATGGAACTGATGACTGGAATTCCTTTGGAGCAGGCTGGTGACCAAACTAGGCTGGGTTGTAACATAGTAGAACCACAAAGGCAGAGCAAAGTGGGCTTTCACATGGGTGTGTTCCAGGAGTCTATTACAGAGAAATAATTACAGATGCTGTAAGTAACTGAAGTCCTGGGACTTGCCTTCCCTATGTCTCATTTCATCAGCTTTCATGGCCGTTTCTCCTCCTGTCTCTTGTTCAAGTTCTAATTTGCGGTTGTGATGGGTCCTCTGACCTGAGCACGCTGTATGCTGGCCTGTGTATTTTTTGGCTCTGCTTGACAGAGCACAAAAGAGGACTAGGACTTTCGAAGGGCAGCTGTTCCATGAGCGCAGGCCTGAAATTGAGAAGTAAAATCAATGGCTGTTAGTCTTAGAAGAGGCATTGACCATGGGCTGTAGTGGCTGAAGTTCAACATTCAGTAATTTTGTCAGCAGTGAAGGGATTTGTTTTTTCCCCTGGCTTTTGCTCTCAGAACAACCTCAAATGTGTTATGTGCAGCTATTAAAAATTACATTAATCCACTGATTGCTCCTGGGTGTGGGAATGCTCAGTCATTGCATTGGTTTTGCTACTGAACATGCAAATATAGTAATAGCCTCATGAACCATAAATTGGAACAGGTCATATGTATCCCACTGTCAGAGCGACTAGAGAACTAGTCAGCATTTTACTCTGGGAATAAAAAACTGCCTGGGATCCAATACTGAAATAGCCAAAAGAAGGAAAAAAAAAAAAAAAAAAAAGAGGTGAGGGAAATCAAATAAAGAGATAAATGAGAGCACAGCTGTGTGTGTATCAGGTCTGCCCTTGCAATTTGTGGAGAAATAATATGGATTAAAATTTGTTAGTCATACTTTCAGCGGCAAAAGTGTGTATTACAAGAACGGGGAAATGAATGCAACTACCAACTAGCTCTCATCGAATAGTGCTACGTCCCTGACCCATGTGTTGGGATGTAGTAGTTTAGTCCATTGAGTTTTCAGAAGGAAGTAGAGCTTGGCAGCCATAAAAGTAGCAGAACTGAACCTTGTGCCTAATGCTCGTCACAACGGAGCAGTGTGAGAATGTGCAAGTTCACTGACAGCCTGCTCTTGTGACAGCAATAAGAAACGGTGTATAATAATCAGTGATCGCTGCTGCCAGATAATGCTTCTTGTATGTAAAGTTTTGGCAACGAAGCTTTGAAAAACAGATTAGGCATGCAAAAATAGTGCGGCCATATTTAATAAAAGAAGGGTTTCCTCAATAAATATAATTCTGGTTCTAGAAAGTGTAGCTGGGTCTCTTGGAGCCCAGCCCCGTGGCTCACTCCGCTGGGGCAACAGCTGGTGACGTTTCCTGAAATTAATCTGTGAGTCCACATGACGCTGTAGGATGTCCTCTTAACTGTCTTGATTAAGCACGTACCCCAACTTCAGCGATTTTCTCGTTTAATAATCCTTGAGATTATTTTTCTGTAAGTGGTATCTGTTTTATCACTTGAATGATTGCAGTTCTCACTCAGGGTGTTCTGATTACTTGGAGAAACCAAAGTGAAAGGTTCACTAAGGAGGTGAGTAGGGAAGAGGCAGGAAGAGAGAAACTGCAGCCGCAGTGGTGCAGTGGCTGCAGCACCAGAGTTTCTAGTAGGACTGGAAATCAGCTGGGTGGATTTTACAAGTCTTCCAGTTCATGTGCAGTTAATATCACCTGCTAGTTCAGCATAACTGGAACAAGTAATGGAGAAAAACAGAATAAGGAAGCTTTAACCTATGTGAAAGCTAGCTAATTTCTTCTTCCTCTGGGTGAGTGGATTAAAAACCATGGTGTTGCATAATCTCTAGCCACGGAAGAGGTTACATCTGCCTGGAATGTTATCTGCTGTAGCAGTTGGTAGTTATGAATGAGTTCCCTAATCCATTGACATAAATGTTCTGGCAGGTACTTGCAAACCTCCTTGTAGTCTAATGCTTTTTGAGAAGACTGCCCTTCGTCAGGTGTTAGTGACTGATACAGGCTCAGGAGATGGAAGTCTACGATAGCAAAGGCCTTTCGTACAAATACGGTTTTTAGAAAAAGACTTTACTGCGTGTGTTGGGAAAGGAGTCTTTGGAGGTTTTCAAAAAGTTTGCCTTATTTCTTGTAACTTTGTTCAGGAGGCCAACTAAGGAACAGAAAAGAAATAGAGATTGTTTAAATTTCAGGAAGTGCTGATTTGCTGTTACAATTTGATTTGTTAAATCTGTGGAGCACAATCTTTTTTTCTTCTACAGGCTGTTTTCTATAGGATCTACTTTGTTCTTTTTGCTTGCAAATATGAAAAATCATAAGATTACTTGGTGATCTTCAAATCAGGTATATTTATGAAATGGTTTCATTTTAATATAAAGCACCTCAAAACCTCAAGTTTTTGCTAACCTCCACAGTTTCTATGAGATCCACACTCTTATGGTGTGTAAATTAGCTAATGTTTGAGTCATTTTGAACTAGACAGGTTTTACCTTTTATGCTTAATGCTGCTTATCTCTGGATGAAGCTGTACTGCACAGCAATTTAAAACCTTCTTTTTGAGTATGATCGAAAGCCATTGATTTGGATGCTGCGCTAATGGAGAAAGATATCGATGATGCGCATTTCTTGAGCATGTGTGAGCAGCAGGTGGGAGAGGAGGCTTTCTCATTATCACCTCCCAGAATTAGTCCCCTGTTTCAGACCCTGTAACAGGGCCTGAGCATGTGTCTGCCCCCCTTCCTGCAGCAACCTGTCCATTTTCAAATGTACGGATGAGGCTGTGGTCAGACGTGCTGTTCCAGCCGCTGTTGAGCAGCATGAAAACGTTGCTGTGACTCAGCTCTGCATCACCGCTCCCAGCCTGCTGGAGTTGGTAGTCCCCTTGCAGGGCTGTATGATGTGGCGCTCTCAGAAAGACCTAAATGAACGTATTTGATAGCGAGGAAATGCGTTTACGTGCAGTTTTGCTGTCAGACTTGAGGAGCAGTGATAAACAGCTGGTTTTGAGATGGGTAATTTTGACTGTGCTGTGCAAGATACTAAAGTGAAACCAGTCTAATTACGTCTGTTACCTAGTGTTGGATGAGCAAGGGGGAAACTGGATTTCTGTTTACCGGTAATTATAAAGCTGTTGAGAGCTTAGTGCATTAGGTCTGTGCTGTATTTAAACGGTACCCTGTCTGTCAAATGTCCCTATTACAAAATGTTCTTTGCCAAGATCATGGGGTGAGCCTCTCCTTTTAAAAGCTGTTTTTGAAACTCTCAGTTGTTTTTAGAAAATTGGTTAATATGCCATGGCTGTGGCATCTGTATCTGTCTTCACTTTGTGCTGTTAAGTCGTTCCTAGACCATTTTGAAGGTGTTGTGGGCAACTATGGGAAATGCCATTTCACCCTTTGTAGAGTGGAATTACTGCATTTCTGAGACACGAAACTATTATTAATGCAGAAAATAGACTCTTCTCCAGTCTCTCACCCTGTGTGTTGTAGACACTTAGTGCTATCTTTAATTAGCAGACTGTCACAGCTGAATTAAAAATAACAATTCAAAACAAAACCTCCTGTGAACTCGGGCCAGCCAGATTGACAGCCGTGAGACTTAAAGGCTTTACTTATCCCCAGAGCAGCTGGAGCCCTGACAATGAGCATACCAGCATCCTCGTGCTGCCCCAGCGGTGTCCCGCAGATGGGGCTGGAAGAAGCATTCACCCGCTGGTGTTGAGTGTGCTGAGACTTCTGTCCATGTGAGTTTAGGTCTGGGTTTACCACCAAGAGGTTCACTTAGTGATGGTGGTTTCTTGGAAGTGTCTTGTCTAGTTGACAGCCAGATTGAAAATAGCAAACTCATTTCACGCAGTCCACGTTAAGAGCTCTAAAATGTTATGGTTTTGGTCACATCTGATCGGGACTGAGTTGAAGTCCTAGGGTTAGAGCAAGCTTCTTTGTACATTAATAGACCCTTTAATTAGCAGGCTTCGCAGTAAGACCTACCTTCTTGTTAAGGATTTATTAAAATCATGCATAAACTCTACTACTGAAATATGCTAATTTATTTGTGAATCTCTTGGATTATTCAGCAGAGGATTGACTATTCCTCACAAGGACAGACTTTGAAGACTATTTCCTTGAAATAAATACATTTTTAAAAATCCTAGCATTTCTTTTGCTTGCTGTCTTTGAGATAAACACTCACAAAGCCAGCTGCAATTTTGGCTAGAATATTGATGGGTTGCTTGCTTGTCAAATTAAAAATGAGCTGGAGTGGACTGTTCTGGAATACATTTCAATTTTAGAACTTTCCACTTTCAAGAGTGACCTTATTCAGTGCCCAAATGGGCACCTTTCCTCTGCACGCACACCTCATTATGGGTGTTGAAATAGGCATCGTCTCTGCTTTTCAATTTTGTATTTTTCTTTGTGGTATTTTCCCTGTTTTAAACTTCCATAAAATATGGCTACAGTTCCTGGCTAACTTTGCTGAAACATGACACTAGCCAAATATTTCTGTGAAAGACTTATTAGTCACATAAGAAAGAATGTAATGGAATATTCTTAGAAAGTGTTATAACTATGCTTGACATGTAAAATATTTATCCAGACATGTAAACAACGCAAGAGGTGTCTTGCCAATGTACCATTGTAAACCTGAGTTATTTTGAAGTCTTGAGCAAGATGTTTTTCAGTTCTTGAAAATAAGGTATCAAGTTCTTTGCTGACATAAATTGACAGAGTGCTAATGGTTGGCTTTACCTAGCTGAAATTTTAGCCCCCGCTCTTGCCTCCCTAAAAATAAATCAAGATGTGTTTTCCTGAAGAGCTGCAATTGTGCTAAATAAAACTCTGCTGTTTATTTTGGTTTCGGATTACTTCAGTATTACTTGCAGAGTTTACTAATGCGGCTGCACTCTAAAAGGTAGGCCTTATGTTTGTTTTGCTTTGTTATTGTCTGTATCTTAATGTGAATTAAATAACTTGCTTGATTCAGAGAACTCCATTGTTTCTACAGACAGTGCTGATAGTCTTCACTTTGCTTGGGCCTCTGCTCAGGAGTATCTCAGCCCTTTGGCTGGACAGTACAGCTGTAGCTTGGGGGGCTTTATCTGAACTGGCTTCCAGCGACTTGCCCTGCCGACTGCTGTGGTGAGATATGGCAACGCCCCGTGGGCATGCCAGATAATTACCCTGGCAGGGATCCCATGCCAGCCTGTCTTGTACCAAAGTTAGGTAAAGATCTCCTGTGCTGGGTTATGGCACTTGAGTTTTTCCAAGCCTAGTTCTGCTCTTCCACACTGGACACAAACTGCTGCGGGACCTTTAATCAGTGACAGCAGTGCCTGGCCCCGAGCACCAGGGTTCTGTGCTGCAGGTACAGGGGCTGGCTTGCTATGCTGTGCCCTCTTCCCATTCCCGTCACCCTTGTACAGCCTGCCTCCAGGCCCTGAAACAGAGGCAGAGACATATAGGGACATCAGAGCTTATTCAGGTACATCAGCAAGCACTGAGCTCCTCCTGACTGTAATACAGATGAACTGCTTTTTCGAGACTGGAATATTTACTTTCAAATTTAATTGCATGTCATTAAACAGTGTGTAGCTTCCCTGGTTTGGGTTTTGGGGGTTTTTTTGATGCTGTATGCTCTGTTATTCTGAAATCTCTTTGGTGAATAGCTACTGTAACTGCATTCAACTTTCAAAAATCTGCCATCTATTGTTAGTTTTTCAAGCTGCTGCCATGTAATTGGTTAAAAATGAATGGCAGTTGGAGTTGTAGCAGATGAGCTGGGAATGAGTGAGCAGTTACTTGTTGGGATCCCTTCCAGAGAAGGAAGGTGGAGTTTTAAGCTGCTCGCAGCCTTTCTAAAATAAGAGTCAAAGCAAGTAGGTGCTTTTTGCTACGAGTGAAACATCAACTAACTTTTTGTAGGAAACTAAAAGCTCAGTAAGTAAGGAGAGGAATTTTTAGTCTCAATATTCTCTCTACCGATATTCTGCTGTAAAGTAATCCACTCGTATTAAAACTCTTGTGTATTTCAAAACACACTCATTCTTAATACACTGATCCTCATCTCAAGAGAATCCACACTGGCTAGTTGCTATGCCAAAAGCAAAGAGGGTAGTTTATCCTTTATGGTGCTGGAGGTAGGGTGTTGGTGTTGGGACCCTGCATTGCAGGTCAAAATTGCAGGTGGTGGTGGCAACAGCTCCAAGCACTGGGCTTCAGATGCTGTCTGCAGCTCCTAAGGCTGCTGTGGTGAAGGAGATCAGAGGGGGTTATGGTGTGTTCAGCCCCTCAGTTGTGAGCTGAGTTGTTAATTTGTACCCTGCTGTCGTCATCTTGCTGATTTTGGGGTGAATGTTCTTCTGCATGCTTTGAAAGTGCAACAAGCTGCCTTGCTCTTGAGCATCATCTGCTCTCTGTGGAGTTTTCATAGTTCTGAATGATGGTAACCCACCTCACCTTGTGTGGGACAGCATGCCTTAGTGATTAGAGGCTGTTGCTCTTTCTTTACGTCCCCCAGTCTCCTTAACAGGCTACAGGGCTTTATTGCACCTGTATCTGCATAGACTAGGTATTGGGCATTAAAGAATTAAAAGCTTGCCCCCAAACCAAAAGTAATATCAAGCCTTTGCACTACCTTGTATGTATGTACAGTACAAACATGAGTTACTTAGTAAATTAGTGACAACTTGTTTTTATTATGTCAGATTGATTGGTTTGTTTTTAAGTAAATTATCTCTTAAGGCACCTTTCATTAATCAGGTGCGTGCTACGTAATGATGAGACTTTAAAACTTGTCAGTACGCACACATGCTCTATCGCTGGCATGAGTCAGAACAAAAATAGTTTCCTACTTCTTCAGGTTCTATGGCATTAAAAATGATATATTCTTGATGATATGCGATGTATTTAATTCTGTTGTTCTGTGAAATTGTGTTTGGAGCAGTCTCTGAGCAATCCAGATATATCTTAGGGGAAAGCATTAAGAACAACAGAATAGATTGATTTAATATTTGAACTGATAGAGGGTAACATTTCCAGGTGACATAAATGTGTAATGCCTCTGCAATGCTGTGCATAGGCACCCAAGCTCTGAGGGGAGAAGGTACTTATTGGGGCTCATTAGCAAGGCATCTTGGGGGGAATTAACATATCAAAATAACTAGTTGTATCCTCAGTTACAATTTGTTTGGGCCCAAGTCCAAGGTCTTCTGGACTCAGGAATCCGTATGCACATGGTTGCGTACATATTCAGAAATTCTGGTAGTTAATTCCTGTCTGCCTGCGTAAGGGATGGGTGGCAGATGAGTGGCAGGAGTATATTTAACCATATGGCATCAAGGATTTAACAAAACTGTGTCTTTTCTACCACGCGATTCCTGCAAAAACAGGCTGAACCAGGCATCTGGGGAGACAGATCCTGGGGGGCTTTTGCTGAAAATAGGAGGCTTAAAATAAAGCTATTTGTAACCATACAGATTTTTCTAGTCAAACGTTTCATGAATCAGCTGGGGGGGAGGGACTTTTAAACTGAAATATTTACATGAATCAGACATCTGGGCTTTGGGGGAGTGACCATTGCTGCACAAACAGTTTAAACTCTGAAGCTTTGCTGTGACTTAGTGCTTCCCTCTACTAAAGAAGGATTTCAGGATATTGGTGCTGGTAGCACTGAGAACATATGAGCCGCCAGTAAGTAAGGAGCTGTGTTGTTTGAGAGGGGGTGTGTGGCAGAGGGTTTGCTCCAGAGTTACAATAGGAAACGTGGGTGATTATTTCTGTTCAGAAGTTCTGATTGCTGCAGGGATATGGGACTTGGGGTTAGAGCCTTCTCAGAAATACTGTTGTCCTTATGCTTTTTTGTATAGCTTATAATCAAGAAGCTTGACTTCTTGTAGATGTAGGAATTGGTGTGAATTTGAAACCAAGTTAGATTTAACGGCCTAAGAAAAATTGAGAACAAAAATAGCATTTCAAAATCTAAAGAGTTAAGGTAGGTCTTGCTTTTATGTTTTGTTAAAACATGTTTTTTTTCTGAAAGCTTTCTGAGTAGTTTTGCAGAAAATGGTGCAACAGAGAATACAGGGCAAAACTTTATTTTCTGCTGCTATTGCTCATGTTGCAGATTTTTACATAAGTATTTGTAGCTTAATCTAACACAGGTGAAGACAAAGTGTAACTCATAGGTGTCACCTGGCTTAAAACTTTATTTAAGCTCAGCATTCTGTATTTTAGCAGGGGAACATTTGTTTTTCCTGTCTCTAGAGAAGATGATCCTGCTTATATTTGCAACAGCTCATCTTTCACCAGGGTTTTTCCCCTTACCCTGGTCAGATCTGCATACTGCATCCTTCTGCTGAGAAAGGAGGTATATATTCAATATGGGCATGGCCAGCTTTATTTAAATTCCTGACTGAATTTAATCAGATAGCACTAGCAAAGCTGTCATTACTATAGTGTTAAGAAGCTCTTTATGAGGATCAAATAGAAGAACTATAATTTTTCAGATGACTATCTTAAACCCAATAGTGTGAATACTGGAAATAGCCTTTATAGGTTGCTTGGTTGTGCTCTTTACCACTAGTACCTTGAGCCTCATAGGGAGGGAAATAGCCCTAGCAAAGCATTAACCTGTTGCCTTATTCAGAAATTTTATTCCCTTCTGAGACAGCCAGTGGTAGGACATTATTGGATGCACTTCATCAGTTGATGAGGCTGCCACGGTGTAACTTGCCTATTTTGGAAAAGTTACATCAAGTTAATAAATCTCAACAAGTTTTCTGCATGTATTAGTCTCGGCGATTATAGATTGGTAAAAAAAGTGATGCTGTCAGTGCGGGGCACTGATGTGGGTCAGTGCCATCGGCAACGATGCGAGCTTTTGGCGCGTAAACCAGGTGCTGGCAGCTATGGAAGAACTTAGTCAAGCGCAGGTCTTAAATCAAGGTGTGGATGTGCAGTGTTAAACTAGCAAAGCCATATTGCAGACTGTAGTTTTGAATTGCATTTGTAGAAACAGTGGATTTTTGTGAAGACTCAAGTAAACGAGTAAGTCTGTAAACTTTGCTAACAGTGAAGCACTATGCACAGAATAGGAGAAAACAATCAAGCATTTCATCAGCCTTCTTGCTGTCTCTTGCCAGAATTTGCAGGCTGTCCTGCATTGCATCAGTCCTGCTGGACATTATTTTCCATCTATATTTCGAAGCCAGAGGGAAAATGATTCCTCTGTATATTGATAGAGTTATTTCATAACAAGGGACAAGCCTTTTGTAATGTGCTTGTGCTAGTTCAACCTGTAAATCAGCCTTTTATTGTCTGGTTATCTTTGTGTCTATAGCAGAAGATGAAGCGAGGATCATTAGTAGGTATGAGAAAAACCTGTTAAAGGCTCCAGGTGGATTTTCTGTCTGATGCAATTTGGGTGAATGCACTTTTATGTTGTTCTCCTGTGGTACAGGCATATCTACAGGTGCCAGTGAGCAGCCAGCCTTAGACCTGCCAAGTCTCACGTCACCTGGAGCATCCCTTGTTTGATTCAGCCGCACAGGGCAGTGCCTGGGGCTCAGGCCCTTGTGCTAGAAGGTACACTTGCCCAGGGCAGCCTGGTGAGACCAGCTTCCCTGCTGATGTGAGACTTTACGCATGGCTCTTCACCTTCTGGAAGAGGACAAAAACTGATCTCCTAGACAAGTCTTATGCTTATAAGAGAAATAGTAAGTGAGGAACCAGATTTGTACTTGACAACTGGAAAAATGCTTTAAGAAAAAAAAAACACACACAAAAAAAACCCCACCTGCTAATGAACGAGAGACCCTCTGAATCTTAAAATGTTTAAAGACTGTAGAATTTGGCCGAAAGCAGGGAGTAGGACTTAAAAGAAGGATGTGCCATTGCTTTAGAAGTGCCTTTCTTCTAGTGCAAGCTGCAGCACTGACAATGTGGGCCCATCACTCGCTCTTATTTTTTAGTAGATAAAGAATTGATAGGCTTGTGTTTACTGCAAGCAACTTGTAAAAGGAAAGGCAGCTTCTTGCATTTTAAACTCTAGAGGGGTTTTATACAATTTATACTGACGATGCGTTTTAATAGGCAGTTTTTATACTTATTTTGTCTTTTCCAATTTCCTAATGGTGCTATGCAACAGTCTCTCTTACTGGGGATGCAGAAGGGAACAAAGCAGAGCATAAGACAGGAGGCTCTGTCGAGACTAGAGCAGACACAGCCTGGCAGGTTTTTTCTCCAGTGCCCTTCTATGCTGTTTGCTTTCCATACTTTCTCCATTTTATTTTTAAAATCTTCAGGGACTCCCAAGTTACAGGTCTGGGAATGAACAGAAGCTGGGCCAAAATTCCTAGGGTTTGACTCCAGTCTCATTCATGCAAATTCAAACCCGCTGTTTTCAGTGGATTTCCTTCATATTTACAGAATGAGACCCCAGATCTGTTCTCGGTCATTAATAGAGCAGAGTTTTACTTTCTGCCTTTCTTTCCAACGGTTGGATTACTCTCATTCTACACAGCCCTCTGGAATGCTTCCCTGCCACTGGGGAATTTTTATTGCCACTGAACTGAGCTGACGAGCAGTATGGTTATTTTTCTCTCCCTCCCTCTCTCCGGGAAAGCATGCATCTGATGATCAAAAGCAAATAGTTTTTATGAAAATTAGAAAGCTGGATTGCTGCCTACTTGTCAATATGATGTTTTTTCATATCAAGTTTGTTCACTTTTTTTTTTTTTTTACTTAACCTAATTCAAAAAATGTGTAGGGGGCACAAGAGCAGACCAAGTGAGAGAGGATGAATGTGAGTGGTGAGTACTACATGAGAGAGGCCAGGTTTACTAACTCAGTGTGGTACAGGACTGATACGGCTAGACTGTATTTGGCCTCCAACTGACAAATCCGCACGTTGTGTATGTGTATGGCACAGCGAAGCCTTGGCCAGCAGGTCTCTCCTGGCTTGGGTATCTCTGTGCTGCACTCCCCGTTGTGGTTTAGACGTACCCTATACTGATTCGCTGACCCTTGTGTACAGGAAATGCTTCTCGTTATTTATCTTAAGCCAGTGAGATTTCCCTTTTTCTCTCCAGAGGAGGAATTCAATCATTGCTAATTTTTTTTTCTGCTTTTATGTTTAGAGAAACTTTTGGCATGTTCCAAGGATATCTTTTAAGAAATTAAAACAAGGCTAAACTTTTTTGAAAGACGTGCAATTATATTAGGAATACATTTTGTTCTAAAGTAGTAGACTGTAAATTTAGGTCAGGCACACCCTGCATATGCGTGTTTCCTGCTTGCTCATATTTCTGAGAATAATTGTACATGAGAATGTTTTTGTAAATTTAAAGGAGTGTTGTCACCTTAAAAATGAGTTGTTTGGAGTTTTATTTAAGTCATCGTGGTTACGCTGTGGTTTAGGAAGAGTGGAAGATTGCTAACCATCTGATTCACTCGCTCAATGTGCTGGTCGTTCTTTGCCATTCGCAAACCTAACAGTGAAGTAAGGTTACTCACTTCTATTTTTACTCTCTTACGACTTCCTTCTTGTCATGCCAGATGACAGTGAAGCAGTGCATAAGCTGTCAGATGTTACAGTAAAGGGCTTTACTCTTCAATGGATTTTGACAGCTCAGCTTTTCATGATTTTTCTTTGAAGTTTATGTGAAGTTCTGCAGACTTGATACCTGAAATATTTTATAATGGCTCTTTAAAAAGAAAAAAATCCCAGGGGTAAGGATAAGAAACAAGTAATACAATAAAAGAGTTAGAAACCAGCAAGTCTGTACTGATGCTTTTATTATCTTTTGCTTAATAAAATGTCCTGCATCTAAATGGGTTTTCTCTGCTGGGCGTGTTACTGTATTTGAATTTCTTTTCTTTGCACACATCACCTATGGACTGTTTATGTTGGTCTGTACAAGTTAAGCCATTCAGCTCCTTCCAGGAGCTGGGTGAGAACTGTATACCTTGGGAAGTGGGTTTGGATGTGCCTCAGATTCGTTAGGGTGGGGAAGGATAACGTGCTGAAGATCGTCCCAGCCTTTTTCCATTCCAGTACACTTCCTTCTTTCTTAAGAATTATGTAGAACAAGGATCAGCCTGTTTATCTCTGCAAAAGGTTTGTAGCATGAATTGTTTGTGCCAAAGATGCATTGCTAAATAAAGCTCTGTTTCCAGTTTGTGTTTTAAAAAAAAATTTAAATATTGCTTCCATATTTTTCTCTCAACAAAAGTGTTGGCTCTAAACAAGTTCAAATAAAGATGACTTCACCGTGACCATCAGCACGTGGTTTGGAGAACAGAGATTCTTGTTCAGTTGCACAGCTCATTCTTAACATTGTCATGTTCTGGAGGGAGGAGGAACCTATGTGCTCCAAGTTAGGCAAAACCAAGGGCCAGAGTCAGATGTGAATTTGGATTTTTAACTGTGATACTGATTTCCCTTCAAAAAAAAAAAAAACACTGCCTATTTAGGAGTTCTTTCTCTGATCTTTAGTGCTGAATGTGACACTGGGCTTTTGGTATTCATGAGTTCCCAGCTCCCAAAATCGAGCCATCCACAAGCCATGAGACTTCAGCTCCTCTGCAAACTGGTCCTTACCTGGTCGTTCAGGACCTGAGCATACAAGCAAGTTACTGAGAAGTGAGCTAAGAAGTCAGGGTGCTCGTTTACTGCTCGTGATCAGTTCTGTGGTACCAGCCAGTTTATGCTTACCAGAGGGTGGAAACGTGCATGGAAACAGACCTCAAAAGAAGATGGTGACCTGCTAGTATTTGTTCTGCTAACCACAGGGTAATTGCCGGTGCACGGCCAGGGAGCTTGGGTAGTGAACGTGCTAAAAGTCAGAGTAACACCTAGTTAGTTAGTGGGCCTGATACTCTAGTTGGTTCTGCAGATTATGTCTCTTTCTCTGTGTCCCTGTTTTCTCTCATAAAAGATTTCCCTGCAGTGCTTCCCAGGGCTGTTAGGAGGAATGAGCAGTTAATATTTGTAACGAGCTTTGAAGGTGAATAGTGCTAATTATTATTTATAGATATTCATTCTCACCACGGGTAGTTCACCTTGATCCTGGGCATGAAAGGAAACCAGGACATTTGTAAGCTGGTCAGGCATGAGTGTGGCCTTCTGAAGTCTTTATGTACTAGTTTCCCTACTGGGTTGTACGTGTGATTGCAATATATTTGTCATGTTAAATAACTAGTTTGGATACTTATTGTACCAGCCAGATGTTCTAAAGGAATCCTTACTCATTTGCCTCAATTCTGCTGACACGTAATGTGTAGGATTTGGGCATGCCAGGAGGGGTCAGAAGACAGGAAAATAACATTAGGCTGGCCCAAGTCTGATTATCAGCAGGGCTGAATGTTTGGCTTCCCTTAGATTTAATGATGAAAGTCAGATCTGATGCTTGTAAGAGCCACCACAATTGCAAAGAGCATCTGTTTCTGAATTTTCCCATCTTTGTGTTTTTTAGTGCGTTTCACTGGTGCTAAACTTAGTGTAATAGAAAAGAATGAGGAGAAAGGTGTCGGCAGCTGGGGCTTTCTTTCCTGAAAATCCTGCTTAGCAGATTAAGCAGAAAAGGGGGGGGAAATGATCAAGGAAAATTAATGTAATGTAGTTCCTCTGTATCTGATGATATTTCTAGAAATAGTTTCTGAGATATTGCAGTAGAGGACTTTGCTGAATGGCATGCAGTGTCTCTTGAACTGTGTGTGCATTTGATTCAAAGCTTAAGGTGATGAAAAAAGATTGATTGTCAAGTTACAGATTGCTACGTTCATCAAACCCAACTTGCTTGTTGTGAAAATGCAGTCTGCTGGCACTTCATGCTATTTGACATCACTTAAATATGGCTTATAAGGCAGGCCTCTTGTGAAGTTATGGAATGTAAGTGTCCTTTGATAAAGCTGCTGTTTGCCTGGATATAAACTGCTTATTGATCTGACTCCCTGCCTAAATTCTCCTCTCTTCTAAGTAACGTACTAAATAATTAAGAGATTCTTCAGGCAGTGCAAGGGGAGTTTATTGGCAGAACTGCAGCGACTGAGCACTCTTGAAAGAAAGAGGCCTAAGAAGTAAATTTTATGCTTATCAAGTTTTCTTAATAGAGTCCTTGTAAGCTCACAGACCAAATTCTGTTCCCATGTGAGTGTGTTAGCATCTCAGTTTTATCAGGGAGTTTGTTTCAATACAGAAAAATTGGGGGAAAAAAACAGTTCCTGAGACATGACCCAGTATGTTGTTTGTGTTCTTCCCAACAACTAGCTAGTATCAAGAACATCTCCTCTTACCAGCTTCCCAAGATGATTACGTATCCACTTGGCAAAGAGATTTTTTTTCCTCATCTCAAAACACTTTTGCCTAAGTAAATCAAACTGCAGTTTTAAAAAATGTTTTGGCTTTCTGTGCAGTTACCAAATTTTAAAGCATTTTGGTCAAAAAGTATAGCATAATTACAATGTTTGGAATTCAGTGAATCTGTTTGAAACCACAATATTAGTTGTATAAATAGTTTAACATTTGCGGTCTGGAAAACTCAATTTCCTCGCAATAATCACGGTAGGCTGTATGAAGTACGGGAATGGTTGAATTTTTGTTGCTACATTTGAAATTGTCAGTTCTGGAGTTGATTTAAAGGCACTTTTTTTTGACAGTGTGCTGTACAGTATGTGGGTTTGCATATTTGAGTTTACTTCAGACAGCGTTTTCTGCATATTTTATATGTTTACTCATTTATATGGATCATTCCTGGGGTGGTAGGTTTGTTGTATGAGCGGGGCAGTTTGTGCAATGCACACGCAGTGGGTACGTTGGTACGTTCTGCTTGGATACCGGGGACGCCACGCGCCCATGTCCCGCCGCCCAGCAGACTGCTGGGCCTTTCTTACTACCTCTTTCCTGGTCTGACACATGAGAGAAGAGGGCAAAAGATTGCACGGGTATATTCACAGGGAGTTTGTGGTGCCCTTCGCCCAGGCAAAAGGGTATGGATTTGTTCATGTGTGACCGAATGCAAGGCAGCATTCATGGGAACTGTTGGGTTTCTGGTGGGACTGATGAGGGGGTCTCCCCAGGGTACAGGCAACCAGTGCAAATGGGTCCAAGGGAAACAGCCCAGAAAGTGTTGGGAGAGGGAGTTTTCTGAGCCAACGTTGGGTATTTGGTGAGAGGAGAGGTGGACAGCGATGCACTGCACGCTGTTAAGTTTGCTGGAACCTAGGTGACCCTTGTAGGCTCCTCACACTGCTGTTCCTACCAGCCTTTAAAAAAAGAAAGAGTACGGTAGTTTTTCACATGGTTTTGCTGTTGCCAAAAATCTTCTTTCTGATGAATATCACATGATGCGTCAGCAACAGATTTTTCTAAAAATATACAGATATAATAATGCTGGCAACTTAGCATTGGTTTTACGGAACAAGAGGAAGGAATTGTTGTTCCTTTTTTAAATTTCTAATTAAGAATTAAATGCTTACACTGACTGCCAGTAACGATGGGCTTGAAATCCACCACTGAACTGCTCATTAAGGCCTTCATCCTTAGCAGGTCTTGACCAGAAAACCCGCCAACTCTTATTTGGCATCTTGCTGTTTTATTCGTGCTGTATTTTATCTGGTTTGTATCCAGCCATGTCAATGTTCTGCCATGCTTTATAGATGGCACCAGCGGGCCCTGGAGTCTTAATTCAGCCAAGAAAAAGACACAGGACAATTGTTCTGCAGGGGGGAAATTGGGAAAATTCATTAATGAGGAAATTGGTGTTTTATGTTTGAGAGAGTGAAAGGAAAACACTTCAAGCCAAGAAAGGAGAGCTGTTTCTTGTCCAAGGCAATAGCAGGACAAAATAAATGCCAAAGAGAGAATGAGGGAAAGAGACAGCAAAAGAGATCTGTCAGGAGATACAAAGCAGTGAAGTGGGTCTTAAAGATAGGAACAGGGAAGAAGAATTTCATTTAAGCGTAAGGTGGCCAAACAGCAAAAACGGAAGATGTCTCTCTGCATATGCTGAAAGAACATTTAAGACTTGAATGGCATTGGTTAAAGCATCGTGTGTGTCGGGCTGAGCCAGGATACGATGGACGTAAGGCTGCTGCAGTCGTGGCTGTTCTATGTGGTATGAGTGTTTGTTGTAGGACTGTATTGGGTTAAATACTGGGGTGAGCACTTGTCGTGGTTTGACCCCAGCTGGCAGCTGAGCCCCACGCAGCCACTGGCTCACTCCCCCCCGATGGGATGGGGAATCAGAAGAGTAAAAGTGAGAAAACTCGTGGGTTGAGGTAAAGACAGTTTAATAGGTAAAGCAAAAGCCGCGCACGCAAGCAAAGCAAAGCAAGGAATTCCTTCACTCCTTCCCATGGGCAGGCAGGTGTTCAGCCATCTCCAGGAAAGCGGGGCTCCATCATGCATAATGGTGACTTGGGAAGACAAACACCATCGCTCCAAATGTCCCCCCTTCCTTCTTCTTCCCCAGCTTTATATGCTGAGCATGACGCCATATAGTATGGAATAGCCCTTTGGTCAGTTGGGGTCAGCTGTCCTGGCTGTGTCCCCTCACAGCTCCTTGTGCCCCCCCAGCCTCCTCGCCGGTGGGGTGGGGTGAGGAGCAGCAAAGGCCTTGACTGTGTGTAAGCACTGCTCAGCAGGAACGAAAACACCCCTCTGTTACCAACACTGTTTCCAGCACAAATCCAAACCACAGCCCCATACTAGCTACTAGAAAGAAAATTGACTCTATCCCAGCCAAAGCTAGCACAGCACTGTATGACGGGAGGGTGATAAATCAAGAAGAAGGAAGACCAAAAAAAGCAATGACTGGGAGCAGGGAACCTCCTAGTCAAACCTCGGGTTAAGAGGCAATGCCTGAGCTGTTAACTGGGAAAATGTTATATTTTGGGCTATAGCCACGTTACAGAGCTTATTTTGCCAGTGCTGGGAATCAAGAGATATGTAAACATTTTTAAAGGGCTCTAGTGGTCTGGAGGTCAGGCAATTGCCAGGAGAGTATTTGCAGGGACGCACGTGTGATCTAAGGACATCAGTGGCTTTAGCCTTACTTTTAAAAAAGCAAAGGTTTATAGATTAAATAGACCCCTGGTTACTTTAAAACCTTTTTTTTTTTCCCTCTTCCTAGGTAAGTTTAGGGACATAACTAGCATCATAAGCCTCTCTGAAACACAGTTAAGTATCTGAAGAAACACCTTTTGAGCCTGAGGGACTTTGCTTGTGGTACCAGATACAGGGATTTGAGTTTCATCGCTTGGGAGTTTCTTCCATAACTAACAACCTGGTATCTTCTCTCCTAGCTCTTCTCTTAGGAAACGCAACCAGCTCCTCACATCACGGAGGCCCAGCATGAATGTTAACTGTGCTGGTGGGACAGACTGGTCAAGAAATCTGGAGTCCAGTTGCTCTGTGGAAAACGTAACTGTAGCAGTCCATGAGTCAGAAGAAAGTAATGTGGTGCTAGGAGGTCACGGCCCTGCTGCAGTTCCCAGGACTGAGGGTAAGGATAATGTCTTTACCTTATAGTAATCTTTAAGGGAGGGGTTTTTTTGGGCTTTTTTTTTTTTTTGGAGGGGTGTTACGTTTTGGAAAAATTCCAGTATCCCAAGGCAGTTTGCACTGGGGAGTATGTACACTGCCTTTGCCAGGCTGCTGGTCTAAAGGACAACAGTCCACAGCAGAGTTTAGGGTCTTGCTGTCTTGGCAAGATCATCACATGGCTATGCCCTTGGCCAGCCAACTTGCAGCTCCTCCTGAGGTTGTCCCTGAGCTGATTAACTGAAAGTAGCTGGACAGTCCTGATAAGCTGTGTGCCCACCACGGACCAGGCATCAAGCACTGCTGGCTTAAACACCTCTTGCGTGGTATGTGCTTCTGCTCCAGCTTTCCTGTGAGAGGAGTTGTCAGTGCTAGGAATCTGTATCTGTATTTCTGGCTTTGTTTAATTCCTGTGCCTCCTGCTCTTTACACGCTGAATCCATCTTGCTTTAACAAGGAGCATTAAGCATCATGGTTCATCAGGAAATTTTTTATCCAAAATCCAATTGCTGGCTCAGTTTGAAGATGCAGTCTAGTTTTATGTCATATAACATTACCCTGGCAGTTAGGTATATTGACAACCTTTGTTATTGTATGACTCAGTTTTCTCTTTACGGTAGGAAGTGTTACTATGAACCTATGTTTTTCAATAAATTTTATCTTACCCTTGCAATATTCGTTTTTCTCTCTCAGGTTTAGATTCTGAATGCCGACACACAGCTTGTCCAGTAAGTCCCCAGATCGGTAGCATGTTATCTGCTCCTGAAGACACGCACAACTGTCACTTCCAAGACGGAAATAAGAGACAGTCAGAATATTTTAATACCCAGGAACGCCATGGATGCTGTGCTTTGTCTTCAAGCAGCAATTCACAAACAGTGGCTCCAGAGAAAGTGACGCTTGTGGTAGATGGCACTCGCTTTGCAGTGAACCCACAGATTTTCACTGCTCACCCTGATACTATGCTGGGAAGGTGGGTGACTTCCACTATATCTCAAGGGAGTCAAAGTTTTGCTAAAATGGAATAAACCCCTAATGTTTGTTTTGCGATCTCATCTGTACGCACAAGCGAAGCAAGATTGACCTCATTCAGAACTTGGCTGTGAGTGAGGCCTTGAAGGCATGACCAGATGTAGAGAGAGCTGGTAGTTCTCTAGATAACATTCTCCCTGCAGTCCACTTCCTTCAAACAACGTGCACTTTTAGCTAGCCATGGTCTCCTTTTGCCTTCCCTCCACGTGTTTGCCTTGTTTGTAAGTAGTGCATCTGTTCACAGCTGATAACCTCCCTTCCAGAATGGGGAAAATTATAATGCTCCATCCCCCTCCTGCTGTTAACTTTTGATACTCTTCCCAAAGAGAAGTTACTCAGCTCCCTGTAACGTGGCTTAAAGGCTGGAGCCTATTGATGCAACAAGCAGCACTCCTTTTCTGTATTGCCAGCACTTTCACCCATCTCTGACCAAAGGGAGCCAGGTTCTGTTGGGTTACTGACCCTTGCACAGGTCGTTGTGTAAAACAAGGGACCAAAAGGCACGCAGTGGTTATCTCGCGTAGCCTCTGTGGCTTTATTGCCAGGGTATTTTCTGACCCAGGGTTGAATGATCTGTTCCTTTGAGCTGTGGCTTGTTCCATACAATACAGTAGCTATAGCGACAGAGTCCAGCTCTAGGAGGACTTAGCTGAGACAGCTCTTGTGCTTATTTACTATGTAAGAGATTTGAGTATAGGTTTCAAGTTACTGTATATATGTGTCACTGCTGGTTTTGTTTAACCTCAATGCACCTATTGGTCTCTGGAATTAATGTATTTAAGTATGCTTATGCACTTACGTAGATTTTTATCTGTTCAGAATGTTTGGACCAGGAAGAGAATATAATTTCACCAGGCCAAATGAAAAGGGAGAATATGAAATTGCAGAAGGAATTAGCTCAGCTGTGTTCCGGACTGTGCTGGTAAGGAGATGTTTGCAGTTTGAGAAAGAACAATCTGTTTGTCACGTGTGCAAAACTGAGCCATCTCCCAGGCAGCTGCACATCCCCTAGGACATACTCGTATTACTGTTTTGCATTGTGATTTTTAAAAAAATCACAGTAGACTTTGGTACAAGTCAACATTTCAGGTATTTGCTCATGTTGCTTTTTACCTTTCTTGTGTCATGCTGTTGTAGTTCCTGAGCTGTGTCCTGACCTTGTGGTTGCCTATAAATGCATATTGCATATGAGATGTTATGAAACCCTATGCCATGGGAAAAGTTTTAACTGGAGCTCACCCTTTATCAGACCCAAGAGGTTCCGCAGAGAGACGTAGATTCTCGGACAAGCAGGGCTGTTTTTACTGTTCACAGAGCTATATATAGCCTCTGTAACTCTCATGTGTTGGTTAACAAAACAAAGAACTAATTAAAAATGATCAGAGTCCAAGATATTCTTAATTTTTCTCTCCAAAAACTGTCCTTTTGTTTGCAGGATTATTACAAAACCGGAATCATTAACTGCCCTGATGGGATTTCCATCCCAGACCTTCGAGACACGTGTGATTACCTCTGTATAAACTTTGATTTCAACACAATCAAATGTCAAGATTTAAGTAAGTATGGAGAGAAATCAGCTCTTAGGAGATCATCTGCATGGTGTTGAACACTCTGATCCTGATTCAGTGCAGTTCTTAATCGTGTGCTTTAGTTTAAGCATGAAGGCATGGACTCCACTAGGACTAATGTATGCGTTGCGTTTAAACAGCTTCCTTTTTTGCTGCATCAATCCAAAGTGAAGTGATTGAATCCTGCAGAACACAGGCACCTTGCTCAAAAAAACAAATTGAAATTGTAAAAATTCTAGTATCCTCTTGTAACGGAGGCTGAGGAGAAGAGCTTGCTGTTACAGCCAAACCAAATGAAGGCTAAAACCAGCGTTATAACTCCTATCTAAAATGTACCAGAGAATCGTGAATAATTTAAGCTAAAGGATGATAGGCAGAGCAGGAACCACAGATACCAAAGTTGGAAAGTAGTAGAGAGTTCCTAGTCATGAAGGGATCTGATTGGGAGCAGCTTTTTGGTGGGTATGCTGGCAAAAAAGTACTTTTAACATAGGCAAATCTGTGAAAGGCACTACACTGAAATGGGGGATATGGTATCATAGCACAGGCTGTGGGTGGAATTTCTTACCCTGTCCTCTGATGAGTGATCACAGAGAAAGCAGAAAATGTACTTTCAAGGACAGAGGTTGTTGCTGGAAATTTGAGTTAAGTATCATAATGAATTAATTATTCATTCTATTACGGTTTCACTGTATTGATTGGACCTTGGTGTTTTTTTAATGGTAATGTAATGGTTCTACAGCGTAGTTTGCATCCCATTTGAAATGCAGTCTCATACATCTAATTTTGCCAATTCTGGAGCTGGAGACTGTTGATGCATCTGAACATATGTTAAGGAGTTTGTGCTCTTGAATGTATCTGGAAAGAGTAGAGCTGGGACATATTTTCATACTGTGTAAAAAAGCTCATCATATGATTTATGTCTCATTAGGTGCTCTGTTACATGAGCTCTCCAATGACGGTGCTCACAAGCAGTTTGATAGCTACTTGGAGGAGCTAATTCTGCCTATAATGGTGGATAGCGCAAGGAAAGGGGAACGTGAATGCCATATTGTCGTGCTGACAGATGAAGACACCGTGGACTGGGACGAAGATCATCCACCTCCAATGGGAGAGGAGTACTCGCAAAGTAAGGGCTCTGTGTTCAGTGCACACCCAGACATCTCACCCTAAGGAAGGGACCCATTGCCCCAACAGCAGTCTTCCTCCAGGAGGAGATGCTGGCACATGGAGTCCTGTTTCGTATGTTCCTTCTGAACTGGCTGCTGCTAGAGGCAGGATACCTGGCTAGTTAGAGCTTTGGTCTGACCACCTACATTGGTAATGACAGCACTCACTGCATCTTTTCCTTTTGTTTGCCACATCCCCCTCAGCCTTTTCCTGGCTCCCTAGAGAGTGAATACTCCTTGCTTTACACACCCATCACCACCCATTCTATCCAGACTGTAACGTCTATCTCTACCCTCCCACCAAGGAAGTGTAGCTAATCCCAGTGATGAGAACAGACACCTGAAGTAGTTCTTGGAAACCAGACCTCGTTTTTGGCACCCCCACAGCTGAGCATGTCAAAAACGGGTGAAGGTCCCTCCTTGTGGATTCTAATCACCTTTTTTATTTCTCAAGTCCTTTACAGTTCCAAGCTGTACAGATTCTTCAAGTACATTGAGAACCGTGATGTTGCAAAAGCTGTATTAAAGGAACGGGGCCTGAAAAATATTCGCATTGGCATTGAAGGTAAAGTATTTCTTCAGCAAAGGAAATTCTAAAACAGGTGACTCCATAGTCAGTAAAGCCTGGTTTCCTCTGGACTCCAGGCATTTCCTGTTTTGCTCGGTGTTTTACTAAGCATTTATTTTTGTGAAACTAGTAGAAGCTGGGCATCTTTCTTCACCTCTACCATGTTATACTGAAATTGGACAGGAGGCTTAAAAGTTAAGGGAAAAATGAGAGATACAGAGCACATACCAGTAAGCCTTGTCTCTTTAGGACCAAGCAAACCGGAAAGGGGAGTCATGCTTCTGCCTGCTGATCCAAGCGTTCCCTTAGGGAGCTTAGAGAACATGCTCTGTCCTGGGAGACTGTCTTATTTTTATAGTAGCTATGTTTGCTCACAAAATGGCCAATGCTGTGCAGCCATTGATTGTATGACTACACACAATGCCGCACCCTCTTTTCAGGGGAAAAGAAAGCAGTCTTCTGCAAGGCAATGACATGGAATGTGAGCATTTGTCTACTAAGTGCCCCCTGCCCCATAATCGCTCCTGCCTGGCTGTTCTCTGATCCTGTTGTCCCTTTGCGCAAGTCAGAGGTGTGTAGTGCAACTGACTGGCTGTCTGTGTTTTCAGGATATCCCACCTGTAAAGAGAAGGTGAAGAGGAGGCCTGGTGGCCGGTCAGAAGTGATATACAACTATGTTCAACGGCCATTCATCCAGATGTCATGGGAAAAGGAAGAGGGCAAAAGCCGTCACGTTGATTTCCAGTGCGTTCGGAGCAAATCTCTAACAAACCTGGTCGCTGTGGGTGATGACGTTTCAGAGGACCATGAGGTTATAATGCATCACCCCCCACAAGTAGATGAACTCGACAGGCTAAACGCACCCTTCTCCCAAATGGCTGTTAACGATCTACCAGATTAGTCGCGGCTCAGGGTGGATAGTCCTGCTTGATGTGAGAATGTCTCAGCATAGTTTCATCCCAGGTGATGGAACACAGACTCCTGCAAGGTGCTTTGTCCTCGTTCATGCTCTTACTACATTGTCATATTTCAAGCATGTTAATAAAGAGCCACACTCCATAGTCTAATTGGGCAATCAAAAGCAACGTCTCCTCAAACAAAGAGAAATGATGCTGTTTGTTTCTACTACAAAGGCTTCCAGACCAGTGAGTGCTGAATATTTTACCTAAACTTCTAAAAGAAGAGCAGAAGTATTTAGAAACGTCTTGTTTGACATGAGAGAGGAAATTCTGGGCCTGTCAAGACAAAGCTTTCCTTTACCATTAGGCACTTAGCTTTGCTTTTGTGATAATCAGTTACAAAGGACCCAACATCAAAGCAGGACAGATGATACTCTTTCATCAACCAGCAGAAATGTAGCACAGTTGTGACAGCAAAATACTGAGTGTGGAGGAATGAAAGCAAAATCCTGAGCGTGGAGGAATCTGTTTACACTGCCACCTGGCTTTGCATCCAGCATGTTGTACTGCTGTTCTAGGGAAGGATGAACTAGTTTAATAAGAAGCATATGCCTGTTCACAGGAATTTCCCATATATATTTCTCCGTAAGATGGAATCGCTGTTTTTAGGGCTGTTGTCTGTTAAGTTCAGTAAAACGAGTAGATCATGCTGAAGGAAAAAGCCAAAAAGAAGAGACTGTACTTGATATTTTACCAACAAAGTAAGTCTGTTTAGTAGCCTGATAGATGTAAGAAGCTTTCTAGACATGACTGTGCATGCTAAAGACTTTCAGTTGTCTCCCCCATCCCGCTGCTAAGACGAAAAAAGCCAGTGGAGGAGCTCCCAGTACAGACAGTTTACTACCTGAGTAAAATCCTTGGTCTCATCAACCTTAGTCAGTCAAAATTTCTGTAGACTCTCCCAGAAGCATTCTACTATTGCAGCTTTAAAAGGCCAGCTACTTTCTTCCCAATTTGGAACTGGCTGGACCATTTTGCTGTCAGGCAGGTAAGAAATACCAGCAGTAAACCAGCCTTCGGTAGAGAAAAATACACATGCCTAGGAACAACTTTCCTTCGCTGCTCTGAATACATAATCCTAGTCTGTGTTTAAGGCTCTGTTCATTTTGGATTCAGGGCCAACAAAGCTGCGACTACAGGTATAGACACACTCCAGGCTGGTTTAGCTCAGTTATATTAGAGCTTAGCTGGTCCTGTTCCTGCAGTATGGAGTTCCCTGTAGGCTTGCTTACCTGATTAGCAGAGAGTTCAGTACTGCCACAACCGAGCTGCACATCAACCACAACAGGCCTGCCTTACAAAGCTGTCATTTCTGACGGCTGTGTAGAGGTTTTACATACCCAAAGCGGAGTACTTAAACATGGTGCTGGTGCAAAGAAAAGCTGAAACCCATTCAAAAAGAAAGAGAGGGAGAGAGGTCTCTTGCAAAGTTGTTAAGTTCAGGTCAGTTCTGCTCTTGCAATTGACTGCTGTTGAAACCTGTACCACTTACGCATTGAGTTACCTGATCATACTTGGCAAAATAGAGGTAGGTATAAGTCTGCCCCTAGCAGGTTTAATCCTTTGTTGTCAGGGTTGCATCATCAAGCAAATTTTTATTATTCTCCATCTGTCTGCAAAGTGTATGGTAGGCTTAGCATTGAAGATTGCTGTTACTGTTTGCTGCTAAGGATGTTTGGTTTTTTCAGTGTAAGTAACATGACAATATCAAGCACAAATTTTCTTGAAGGTTTATGAGTGTTCATTTCAGTTACAAGTAACAAAATCTCTGCCAAGGCATATACTTGCTGATATATTTAGTTCCCATTTGTATGGATACAGGTTCCATTCTTTGCAGTGTTTCTGTTCTTAGCTTCTTTCCTAAGTGCAGCAAATAGATTTCTTCTTTTTATAAGTGCCTATGGGAAGATTTCCAAAAGTGCTTCAGGACCTCCTGAGAGTCCCAGGGGTTCAGATGCCCAGGTCCACCTGACTACTTCTGAAAAATCCTCCCTGCGTGTCATTGGATCAGTATAGAGAAGTGTCCTTCAGTATCTGCGCAGAAATGGCATGCAATCACTTTCCATTATTGCTCTAGATGAATTTCTATTTTTGTAGTAGAGAAAGGAAGACGTATGGACCATTAACCTTCCAGCTAAGGGCCAGACCAAACCCATTACCTGCCTTGGTAACGAGCCCTTCCCACAAGTCAAGCAAAGGCACTGGTGAGACTGTCTGCCCAGCAATGATGGAGCTTGCCCGCAGGCCTTATGGATTTTTTTTGGTGTGTATTTATTTTTACAGCAGTGTAAGTTTTAAGTAAATGTGTATTGGTATTGACCAGCTGACTCGGAATTGGCGTTTACACATGTTCTGCTCTAAGGACTTGAATGTGCATGTTCTTGAGCACTACCCTACAGGACTGTGTCAAGGCATCAGATGCCAACAGCACCTTACGGGATCTGACAGCTAAGTACCACATTCAGCCAAAACAAACCCCACCAGCGTCCGTCCCTGAGCCGAGTGTCAGCTAGGCCGCTTGAAGGATTTGGCCATTTTATTAGAAATAGTGGCCCCAGGCACTTAACTTCAACAGGCCATTGCCTGAGGGTTAGATTGTTAATGCCATGTAGGAACTTGTTGGTACTGTGTGTAATCAATTGGGACCTTCAGCATGGGACGGAGGTATCCAGCTTCTGTGATTTCCATGCAGTTTTTATCACTCCAAAAGGCCACTGTACTTAATTGGCTTTCCCAAGTAATTAAAGATTAATTTTGGTTTTTGGGGGTTTTTTTTGTTTTTTTTTAGTAGAGTGAGTTTCATTAGAACACTAAATCAAATTGAAAAAGTGTGTATTTGCTTTTCCTCCTCTCTCAGTCGCCTACTATTCAGGTACAAGGTCAAGTTTTGTCTTACTCTAGATATACTGAAGTATTACCTGTGGTGTGTATGAACTACAGCTGTATGGTTTCTTTTCTGTATTAAAGTATAAATTATATGTGGCTTGTTTGGCTCTTTTAAAAATTGTTTTAAATGTGGCGTAGACAAATGGGCAGGGGATAGATTGCTAGAAGGTTTTGTTTCCTTGCTTCATAAGGTAAGTGTGGCTTGTGACCCCAAAGTCTTAGAAGTAGTTTTGCATCAGACAGAGCCTGGTTAATTCGGCAGGGACCTCGTGCCGCAGCTGCACACAAGTGTTGTGCTGAGGGGACCTTAAAAGTTTACCAGCTCGTGGCAGTGATGTTCTAAAAGCAGCACATAGCACAGGTATGAGACAACACTACTTAACCCACAAACTACGCAGCATCTCTAACAGGCCCTAGTGCTATTTTTGGTTAGTATGCTGTGAAAGATGCTCTCCACTTCTACCTACTTCTGTCTTTAGAAGAAAACAGCTTTGGAGCAGGTCTGGCTTTTATTTTCATCTTCAGTGTTGGATGTATTTCAAGGGTTTTCTGGATGAATCTTGAGAAAGTGTTATCACTTACGGAAGTGATAACAGGAACTTGTACTCAACAAGTGGAGCTGTTGCAAATGTCAAGCAATGAAATAAGAACTGCAAGTCGATTTTAGCATGTTACAAACCGGTAGAAAAAAATGAAGGGTCAGAGCTGCTTCCAGTGCCACTTGCTCACTGCTTATTATCCCTTTTAAAAATAGAAAGGGGAAAAGATTAAAAACAACTTGCCCTGAAGTTGGTAAACTGAAGTGACATTTACACAATGCAGACACCTAGGCATGAGTAAGGCCAGGGTCATCCACCCTTGCCAGGAGGCAATTCTGCCAGAAAGGTTTAATTCTTCTGAAGATCAGCACTGTCTTTCACCTTTAATAGGGGGCTCATTTCTTCATGTCTGCTGTGCAAAATGCAGTCTTCAGCCCATGAGTTACCACTGCATTCTCATACCCAAGCAGTTCATTCTAAAATCAGGTTCAGGTCTGGAAAAAAAAACCCAACCTGAGAGATTCCAGTTTGTAAAAAACAAAACATACTGGCAAAATTGTGTTTACTAAGAGGATTTTATTTACACAACACAATGTAAAGATGGCTCCATAAAAAGTTGGCTCCCCCAGCAACACACAATACACCTGCCAAATCTTACAGTGCAATTTAGTAACAGCTTTTAAATATTTACAGAACACTTTTTCAACTTACAGGTTAAGGCAGAGTCAGGGCACAGTGATAAGAAACACTTAGTGCAGTTTTGTGCTAGGCATGATACAGAGGTGAACTGGCAGCATAACTCTTGTTCAGATCCGTTGGAAATTCAGATTGGAATTACTCCTAGAAGTCCAGCAACTGCCTGCAGCTTAAAAAAAATAGCTAAAAGATACATACAACCTCAATACACAAGCCAGCAGCTAAAAAAAAAATGTTTGGCTAACATGGGAGATGGAACAGGCATACAAACCTCTTATCTCTTAGCAGTGAAGTATGGATCCTGGAAAGAAGACACTGTACTTTTTTTCCCTGTAATGGGAAGCAGGCTTACAATGCACCTCTGATACAAAACCTACCGCTGGAAAGGTGTGTCCAGAGAGGACTATATTCAAAGACATCCAACTTCTACTGAAAGCCAACAGGAGTGAGGTACCCAACTGCTCCTTGTGCCTTTGAAAAACTTCACCTTTAACTCAAAAAGTGAACTATCTGAGGTCTCAGAAGACTTTAAAACACATGCACTAAAAATGCACAATACATATTATTATATAGGGGTTTTTTTCACAGCAAGTTATCACAATGTACAATTGTATAGCTTCATCTTTGGTATTTATAAATAAAAATGCCAGTCCCTTTTAGTAAAGGGATAATAATGCAGCTACTCAAAATCATTTATTCCTAATCCACAGCAGCTTTAAAGAATTTCGAATATTTTTAAGGCAGTAACTAAGCTGTTAGGAATTTAAAAAAATGTTTTGACATTAATACCTCTTAGTTTTCCAATGGTTTATAAGGCAACATTTTCAAATGGCTAGAAGAAACTGCAGGATAAGGAGATAGAGCAATCTGAGAAGTTGGTATCAGTCCTTCATAAAAAATAAAAAGAGAGCAGAAGGTGATATTACTGACTAGTTGATAAAAAGCCTGACCCTATAAATCATTACTTGTTAGCCCTTATTCATCTGAGTAAGCCCTACTGACTACAGTGATGATCCTGGTACTTCTAATTAAGGCTGTTTTTGCATTTCAGCTTTGTAGGATCCAACTGATATCTAAACTGCTTATGGCAACTCATTAAACTAGGACACATACAAAAAGCACAAGGGATGGTCAGGGGGAGGATGCTAACAAGTTATCACCCAGTTTTAGCTACGTACGGTACTTTCAGTCCCCCAGTCGGTCCTTCATGATGGCACTCAGTTCAAAAGACACCTAAGTAAAAATTCCCTAAAAGCACCTATTAAAAAAAAATTTCACTACAAACTCATTTTCTTTCATTTCCTAATCTAGAAAGTTAGGACTAAATATAAGTGAAAGCCTTCCTTTTACTTTGAAACACTGCTCTAGCTTTGTTTCTAAACAGCTGCTTTTTTTTTTTTTTGTCTGTGCTATGTAGCTAGTGTTCAGCACCAATAAAAGTTTGCAAGAATCCAAGACAGTTCAAATTGATAGATGCTTTTAGAAACCTCATTAAATTTATTTTTTTAAAAAAATCTTAATTGCAAATTAAAGACTGGTACCAGGCAGGCCCAAAGGTTAATGCCACCTGCCCCTGGAAGTGCAGAGTTAACTACAAAACAGATGGAAAGCAGAGCTCATGATTATAAAAAGGAATTACCAAAAGCTCAACCGAGGCAGAATCCTCCCTCCCAAAATGCAGTCGTGTTCCGAGAGACGCTTAAGCAAGGAAAGGCACTTGGGGGCTCTCCTGGAGAGCATCCTGATCATAACTGAAAGTACTTTTATCACGTATATTAGGCAATATTCAAAGAGTGGACATGGTGGGTTCCACTGCCCCACAAGTGACCTCATGAGGCACCGTCTCTCTGGAAGACTACGGGGACACATGGTTCAGCCGTGACAGCAAGAGCAGCTCTGTAAGGAAAAGCCAGGGAGGCCTCTCATCAAGATTCACAGAAGAATCTGATACTGTTCTGCTCAAAACCAAGAGCAAAAAGGCCACAAAAGATGGTTTTGTCTTTAAACCGATGAACACGCAGCAGATCTTCCAAGTGGCCAAAAGATGGCAGCAGCAGGAATGGGAAGCCTCACAGCTGACCCCCCTGTATGCAAGATGCCCACCAATGATCAGGTTAAATGAATTTCCCTCCCTCTCTGCTCTAATTCCAGATCCACCTGTGTAACCCGCTGTAGTTTTTATTATCTGCATTGTTTATAGATCCATCCTGTCATACAGTAACTGAAAACAGTTGGTGCTGGAGGAAGGGGCCCGTTTCTCCTATGACTGTCTAGAAAAGAAAACAATTTTTTAATTTAGAAAAAATATTAAATGGCTTGAGGGTCACTGTCTTAGTACCAAAAGTAAAGTGCACCGCAACTGGAGGCCACTGCGACAGAGTTGAGAAATGCTATTAAAGAGGCTTCCAAGTAGCATTATAAAAACCAGCACTACAAACTAAGGTTAAGGCAATACAAGTTGTGTCCTTCTACTAGATCGTTTCCTGGAGAGTTGTCTATCTCAAGCTTTAATTATTGCTTTGTTTCCTCTGTACTGAAGTCCTTAGCCACTGGGAAAACAGTGCTGGCAGAATTGGCAGATTGAGTTTGTCACTTAATGCAGGACTGGCAAAACAGTCCATACAAACATCACGTGCTTTGCAACGTCCAAGTGAAGGCTTGCTCTCATCTCCCGATGGACTGTACAATCTGGCGAAGAATTTAAAAAGAAAACAAACTCTTGCTCCTGAAGCAGCAAGACGTGCTTGCGCAGAGATGATGCAAACATTTTGTGGAATTTTTCAATGGCGCAGAAAGAAAAAATCCTTAGTAACAACCCAGGTGTGTAACAAAACAGGGTCCTGAAGTTTTCTCCAAGAGTTGATAGCCCTCAAGTTTTCTTTAAAAAAAGAAAGAGTTCTTTTATGGGTATAAACCCAAAGTACAGGAACGGAATTCCACCACTCAGAAGTTGTCCCAGGTAAAGATTTATTACTTTCCTGCTTTCATATAGGATGGTATTGCTCCTCGGGCTGTCAGACCTTCAAAACGCTTGTAGGTGTAATTGATAAAAACCCAGTCTTTGTTCTTGTAGTCAGTCTCTGGATGGTTGCTTGTTGCCACTGATAAGACACAGAAAAATAAAATCACCCTTTGAAGACTGCAAAGTTTATTTTCGTACAAAACACTGGATGTGGAGTAGGGGAGAATCCTTCTAAAGAAAGAAATATCATAAATCTAGGCATTCAGTTTCACTCTTCAACCCGATGGAGCAAATGTGTGAATACGCTTTGACACGTAAATACAAGGATCCTTTAGAGATTTACACCAAAACATATCGTCCCCTTCTGTCCCACCCTCTCCCTACCCCCTATACTAAGCGTTAGACATGGTAGCAAGAGTTAGCCAATACCAAGAGGTACTCGCAGTGAGATTTGTACTTGCTGGGAGCTCTGCCTCCTCCTAGAGATGCCCTTCCTCAGACAACTCCCACATCATTCACAAGTCTGCATCCCATTTCCCGAAACCCAAATTATAGCTTGCGCACCCCTGCCCCTCAAGACTACCAAGGTAACAATTTGATCATGATAAAAAACTAGCCTCTAGTAAGATCCTTGCTCTGACTAACAGGAAAGTTACATTATTCTATTGGAGAAGACAAAGGATTGCTTACATGCAGAATCAAAGCATTTACCTGTGGGTTTAAGGATATCAGATTCTGGAAATTCATCAAAGTTCGAGGTATCATCAATGCTTTTAATTTCTATTGAAATTGCAGCAGGCCTCTCTCTGCCAAGAAGAGCAGTTTCAGCATTAAGATTTCAAAGGCAGAAGAAAGCAGGATTCAGCCACTTTCCATTTCTTAACAGAATCAAAGACTGAAGGTACCTAAGCCTCAGCAAGCTTCAGATAAGGAACAAAATACTCTCACCCACACCTAGATGTAATAAATGCCAGTCAAGCTGCTCACTTCTGTTGAACAGGACTAGCTTTAAACAGTCCACAGAGAAGAGCAGCTTGCTTTTCTGCAAAGCATCTTACCTGATATGTTCCCAATCAACCCCTTCAAAGAATGGGTTACTCTTTATTTCCTCCACACCAGATGCACCAATTCTGTGCTCCCATTCACAGCAAAATCTGGGATGGAAGGAAGAATGAAAATGAAGGAAGAATGAAAAACGAAAGCATTCCATCCAGAAATGGAACGACTTTCTGAACTGAATCTACTACGCTTTCTTAACGTATAAATGGAGAAGGTCAAGAACTCCCACTGCAAAACCAACACACAAAGTTATGCTTAGGAATGTCATGTCAAATGCTACAATTAAGATGCGGTATTCTTTCACAACAGGATAATGTGCCCTTTCTATTTCAGGACCAGGAGAACATATAAAGCCTAAAAAGCTAGACATTTATATTTCCGTCCTGAGAATAGATACATGATTGAAAATACAAATGAAAGAGCAAGAGTCAGCATGCACTGGGACACATTTGTATGCTCCAGTGCATACAATGTCAGAACCATTGCTATTGTAAGAAGCTAGCTCTGGCAAAAAGATTAAGTTGCTTCCACGAGAAGCTCACAGACAAAATAAAGAGCAGAAACATTCATATTTTGCCAGACTAGCAGCACTTCCATGGGAGCTCATATAGGTCGGTCAGGGCTCCACTAAATGACCTCTGAGAGACAAATGTATTTGACGAGGGAGTTCGGCATTTGATGCATGTGCATAACAGAGTATGTAGCTGTCACAAGCATCAGATTTTTTCACGTGAAACAACCTACAAGAGGTACATAGTACAGTTTGCAAGACAAGAAAATTAGTACAATATTAACTGGCAAACCATATGGTTGGCACCTTAAAATAAGATCCTTTGCTTTATCAGATATTGGAACTTCTGGAGGAAATGTGAGAGTCTCTTTCCAATTCATTACTTTCTTATATGTTTCTTGAGGAGTCTCAGAACAGAATGGTGGATAACCTGAAAAGAAAGAAAAATACAATCTTGTATAAAGCAAAAATAGTTCCTGTAGTTACTGAAGTCTACAGTGCACCAGAACAAACCTCACAAACCATGCAAGGAGCGGATGCTTTGAGAACCTGACCCCAAGCACGTAAATAGAGCTGATGTCCTACACCACAATTCCTGCCCAAAACTTGCGGGCTGCCTGTTCCTTACCAATCAACATCTCGTACATGATGACCCCAAGTGACCACCAGTCACAAAGTTTGTTGTATCCAGTCTGCATGAAAACTTCAGGGGCAATGTAATCCGGAGTACCCACAGTAGAAAAAGCCTGGAACAAATACCATCAGTTAGGCATCTTTAGAGAAAACTGCCTGATATGGAAGTGGGAACTTATGCAACAACGGTTATTTTGAGGAAGACACCAGATTGTCTCCAAGATCCTTTAGCAAAGTTGTTTAAAGCCTTTATTTCAAGATATGTAGAGACAAAATCAACACGTTCATGTGAAAGAGTCTGAAAATACCATCGGGGAAATGGGGAAAGGTACCGCTGTCTATATACGCCTTGGAATGGGGCATTAGCCCTTTGTTATATTGAAAGTGGCAAGAACTGTTAGTTTTAGCTGGGAGGCATCAGACATCAATGTAAATAATTATGGCAGTGCTATCTCAGGAACATATGTCACCAGCTGTTCAGCAGATGGACGAAGGACAAATTAGAGTCATTCCTCTTTTTAAGAGAAAAAGCATGAATCTTCTTATTTCGGCATTATTCAGAACTCCGAAATGGATTAATGCCTGTCATTTAAATACGTGTGCCAGTTGAACGCAACAGCTCAGCAGAGAACGTTTCCAAGCAGGTGAAACGTACTTACCAACTGCCGTCTGTTTCTCTTCCAAGTCTCTGCTTTCCTTTTGGAATTCATGTTCTGGAAAGCTAAAGGAGATGGGAATATACGTGACTGCATCCTACTGGTCACCCAACATACATTTTTACCCCAAAATCATTACACCAAAAATCTCCTTTACGACATCAAAAAAGGTAGCCAGGGGCTGGACAGCCAGCCCATTTTGTATCCAGCTGTCCTGGTAAGAGGTACAGTCCCCAGGTGCTCATCGCTGGCCCCTACGGCCGCAGTTTAGCACCACAGTGAAGCTGGAGCTGTTTGTGGAAGCACACCTTAATTCACCGCACTGAAGATAAGCCACATCAGCAGAGATGAAGGATTTAACCTGCCTCAGCCTTGCCTTGCTCAGTTTACCTGGCACAAGCTAAGGGTGCCTGCAATGGCAGATCAGAGCGGTCAGCAGCCTCTGGCTGACAGCGAAGAGCAAAGCGAGGGATGTAACCTCTTCCACCAGCACAGATGGTTGCAAAGAGACAAAACTGTCAGTACCCAACTGTCAGCAACTTCCAAACCTATCTAATATTGATAAAATTTTACAAAGCCTTTCATTAGCGATCCGTGCTTTCAGTGTTTTTTTAACTCCACGATCAGAGTTATTCCCCTTGACAAAATTACTGACTATTCAAAGAGAGTCACTTATTAATTTCAATAACACATGAGATACAGCTAGCATCTCCCAAGTCACACTGAGTTTGCACTCGAGGTTTATTACACATGCAAAGGCAGGCTACAGCAGAGTCTATTTCAAAGACAAACTTCTAGAAATGAAGATGTTTATGTACCTTAAAGTAACTAAAGTTATTTTTATAGATAAGGTCTACAGAAAATCAAAATTACGCCTCATGATGCAATGTTGATTATTAGACCCCCCTCAGCAGCCTTCTAACCTCACATTGAAATGAGTTATGTCAGGCACCGACAGCAAGTACACAGATACCCTTCTGAAGCCAAACAACTTACTGAAGTCACTAGGAAGACTATGGTTCAAGTTTCTATAAAATTCTGTTCTGTGGGCTTTCTTTAGTCCAGTACACAGACCAAAATCTGAGAGTTTTACGTGGCCCTAGAAACATTAAAAAAAAAAAAAAAAACAAACAGTATGAGACACTATCATAGCAAATAAAGTTTTCTACTACTTCCCCTCCCTTTATTTTGTATAATAAATAGATGCATTCTTTTTGCATTCCTTGTTTTAGCCTAAGACTGGATGTATACATAGAATCAAGCTATTTATACTTTCATCACTACTACACAGAGGAAGCCCAGTAGCTATTTACTTCAAGAAATCTCTGCTCCTGCAAGCTCCTGACCGCTTCAGAGTGAAAGCTCCCTCCAGAGGGAGCTGTAGTCCCTGGATTGCGCGTTGACCCCAATAGCTAAGGAGAAACACCTTAACCTCATGGATTGGATCTGTCCTAGTGCATAACGTGTGACCGCACCAACTATGTGCGATTTTTAGATGTATATCGAAAATATACATACTTTTCAAAGTCCTAAATTTATCTACATCTAGATGTAGGCACACTGAATTACATCAGTAATTCCAACAGTGCATTATTAGCTAGCTAGTGGTAAAGTAGAATTATTTACTGTTGGCAAACTTTTTCCAAACAAGCTGAATTTTAAGCAAACTTGTAGCGAGCAGTAGAAGGATGGTGAAACAATCAAGCTTTCTGCAGACCGCCTCCAATAACCATCTAGAAGCAATCGGGTAGCCTGGCCAGCCTTCAGCAATACATCCTGATTCTGAGGGAGATAATATCTCAGTTTTCAGTCTCGCTAATGGAACAGCTACATCCTTTGCATTTGATGTGATCATCTACCCAACAGTTGGCAAGCGTGAGCATAACAGATGTGAGACCAAAAGGAAACATCTTTGACTAAGAGGGGAGAACTGAAACTGTGTGTTTTAAACTGCGGCTGAAATAACTAAAAATAGCTTAAACAACTGTCAGAAAAGAGCTCCTAAGTAAGGTACGAATACAGCCGAAGGTGGAGGAGACGTCTTTCTTGGGTTGGTTTTTTTCCCCCCAGCAATATGGCAGATATGCCCTCAAAAGCTAGAAGGAAGAGGGCTAAGAAAGAAGCACCATCTTCTTTCGCAACTGTCAACACCAGTTCAGGTCAATATTAAAAATTACACCACCTATTTACTACTACCCAGCCAGTGGTTAGTACGTACCTTGCTATCCAGAAGAAGGTTGTCTGGTTTTATGTCTCGATGGATAAAACCCAGCTGATGAATAGAATCGATGGCTAGCACGGTCTCAGCTATATAGAACTGTGTCTCTTCTTCTGTTAGAGTGTCTTTTTTCATCAACAGTGTCATCATATCACCTAGAAGCCACCCACATACAGCAAAGGTAAATACAAACAAGCACACCAACTCCACTCTCGCTAATTTTGAAGATATTTGCCAAGAAAAGGATTAAGCTACTTAAAACCTCAGGAAATCTAAACTGATTTCATATAGAGCAACAGAGTTCCCCAGCACCTCTGTGACAAACTCTTCTATCTCCCTTTGTATCACTGTATGTGGAAAGACTTGTGCTGTAGTTGCATTAAACTTACTGAGACAGCTAAATAGCATAAAGATGAAATAGCAGTACAGAAACATCCCTTAAGAGTCAGCTATGGGCTGCCACTCTTCACTACACATCTGAATCACAGACTAAAATAGATACTTTCAGCTACAGAGCTGTTAGAAAAAACAGATTGCATTTGTGCAGTGTCATCTCAGAAAGCATTCTTGTGGTTTCATTAGTCACATATATTACAGGCTTTCAGTATAACTTTCTTCTTAAGTGAATTACAGTAGCATTATCATTCAAGGACAAACAGCATCATCCTCTGAAAAAGGGACCTTAAAAGTTACTCTTGCTGCAAGCCAGCTAAAAGCAAAAGGTTAGAAAGTCAAAAGCTGGTTATGTTATGGATCTATAGATAGCCAGTGCACAGTAAGGATAAGAACTAGCAGAACATTAAGGCCAAGTTTCAAACATCCATAGCTAGAAGACCCAAGCAGATGACCTCGAGCCTGACCCAAAGACCTCAGCACCCTAACGCCTAAAAGCAGAAGGCTTTACAATGACTTGTTTCCTCACAAAGTGATGTCCAGTACAAACACCACTGGATGGTAACCACCTACACTCTCGTCCCAGACTACATTTGTAATTAAGAAATTAGAAATCCACAAACAAGAGGAAAGCAGTCTTTTGATTTCAGGTAGTTACCTCCAGGCAGGAACTCCATGATAAGGTAGAGGTTTAGCTTGTCCTGAAAACTATAGAACATTTTCACAACCCACAGACTGTCTGCCTCCACTAGAATGTCCCGCTCTGCACGAATATGGCCAACCTGGAGATACACATATGCGTTTGATTAATTACAAGTCTATGTTTTATTACATGCATTTATTTCACAGACAATTCAAGTATTATATTGAAAAGCATCAAATATCGAAAAGACAGCAAACTACTGCGTGAGGGCAGAAACACCGTCAAAACTTCAATAGTTTCACCCCTCAATATTTTTAGGTAATAAAAATAGCATAACATGTTCAAAATCAAATCCAAAAGTCATGCTTCTGACAACAAAAAGGTGAGAAGCTTTCACAGCTATATTTTTCACAGCTATTTTGAAAGCTATAATATAGCTTTCACAGCTGTATTTTTCCAAAATGTTTCTTTCCCCCCTCCCAGTCCAATAAATCGCATTGAACACCAACTCCATTTTACTCCTCAGCATGAAGATCTGAAAGACCCTTTTACATCCTAAGTTTCCACTGGAAAGTTTATGGGGACTTTTGCCTTTGGACATTTACACTTGAGTAACTTTTATACTTACCGTGTGACTTTTGCTGCCATACAGTGAGACAGATGTAGGAAGGCAAGAGAACACTAACTTCATTCTTTTAAGCAAAAACTCAAGCTAGATAAATTTAAACCACCCTCCTGAACAACAAGGTTCCGTACAGAAAGATAACCCACATTTATGTTTTTATTCTTTCAATTCTTAGGGCATTTGGGTCCCCTTCAAATCAGAACTGTACAAGTGATATGGGACACTATAAAAGCACTTATCTTAAAACCACTTAGATAACAGACCACTCCAAAACACAATTTATTGCCATGGGAAGATTCAGGCGGAGAAACATATGGTTGATTATAAAAATAGGTTAATCCTATACATAAAAATATCTCAATTTTTGACAAAAATGTCTAATAATTAGATCTCTCAAAATCTAGCTCTTCTCGAAACGGTTAGCATGCCCTTCAGATACGGCCTCAGCCTATTCCCACAGATGTCCACCACAGCACTAATTTAGCAGTGCCGCATAAAGCTCGTGCGTGGACACACTGTTTGTTTTTTAAACAAGTATTTTCAGAAATGGAAACCAGTTCCTGATTTTATGAACACACACGCACACAGTGCTTCCTAGATTCATCCCAGTGCTGAACAAGAAAGGATTGTCTCAGACCACTGTATTTCCAGAAGTTAAACACGGCTACTTTATGTCTCTCCGAGTCAGAATTCCAGCATTCACATCACTTCATATTTGTATCTGATTCCATAAATCAGAAAGGCAGTAAAACACCAGTCTTGACATCGATACTGAATCATTTGCACGTGCGTACGTGTAACATACATCATCGTAAAATGAGGAACAACGTAAATCAGACACATAGAACTGTCCTTCTCTTTCACTGGAGAAAGACAAACCTAGTCCTTAGAAAAATGCTCTGCTTCCCCATGTTTTCAAGTAGAAAGTGAGGTCAGTCCTACCTTGCTTCAGACTGAAGAGCCTCTTAGAAAAAAGCATTACAATTGCAGCTTCCATTAAGACTAAGCAAGACGTTAGAGGTTGTCCGAAACACTGTTCTGAGCAGTCAGTTACATACAATAGCCTGTAACTACTACTGTAACCCTATATATATTCCTCAAACTTCTGCATTGTTCAAAGGAATGTTAAAAAAAACCAAACAAAAAAAAACCCCACAAAACAAAACCGCCAAAAACACCCCCAAAACTTGAAAGAGCCCACTATAAGACAGGTCCTTATGAATTCATACGAGATTTTTCTGACCTATTTCCTCGATAAAAAATGAGGAAAAAACACCCACATAACTTTTTAGCTAGTAAACCTAGACCACAGATGCCTACTACTCCTCTCTACATGTCACAATTACCTCCCAAAGTCATCTAAAACATGCACGGTAGCTTTGCTACTCAAGGTGGCTACTCACCTGCTCTTTTTCAAGCATATCAGCTTTACGTAGTATTTTCATTGCATAAACGTGCCCCGTATCTTTCTTCTGGACAAGCCGCACCTAGGAAGTACGCAAAAACTTGAGTCAAATACAGCATTATCACTACAACTCTTGACAAATTTGGGTATCAAGCCCTTGGCTTCCATTTAATGAAATCATATCGGATTATAAAAACAAAAAGCATTACACAGTGCGCAGTAATGGCAAACAAGTTCTGTTCATTCTAAGAGATTAAATCATGGCAACAGAGATGACACATTGAGCAATCATACACCTAAAGCAGAAGGTCCAAAGCCGCTTTCTCTGAAGAAGGCCACCGGAAGATACTACTGCAAGGGGCCCTCCAGCTCTCCCTCCTCCGTAAGGCCAGCCCCGGGAGGTCAGAATTACACTGCCAAACTTGTATTTAGCTTGCTCATCAAGTCCTTGTCAACAGCATTCATGTTCCTTTAAAGCACAGAATGTTTTTAAACCAGCATTTATTAAGCGTAAAGACAGATGCACATGACTTAAGCTAAAAATCAATCTCCGGTTGTTTCAACATTTATTTTTCACTTGTATAAACTATGCAGGTCTTTAAACGTATTTTTAAATGGCACTGCTATTTGTTAGTCATCTTTTCTGGACTTACCTCTCCAAATGCTCCTCTGCCTATTACTTTTAAAGACTCAAAGTCTTCCAAACCAAGCCTTGTTCTCTTTAGGCGAAGAAACTCTGTTTCCTTTTGTGCATGTGCTGACCTCCTGATTCTTTTCTAGAGTTTAGGAAAAAAAAAAAAAAAAAAAACAGTGAGAATTCTGCAGGTGGGCTCCATAGAGGTCACAGCAATTCCAAGTAGAGATCCCAGATCTCCATTTATAAAAGAAAATCACTTGTATTTAACCATTAAGATAATTTTCCCATATTCATTACCTCTTCATCTTTTAAGCCTTCTTCTTCCATCATTTGTTCTAGCTTCTTTTGTCTATAGCAGAGACAAGTTGGAAAAATAAAGGTTGAATCGTTAACGTTGTTTCTCAATCACATGCACGTATCCCACACCTCTGGTCTATGCCTGCTGTGAAAGGAGGACATAATGCCAGCAAGTAACAAGTGTAAATGATATATAAGGGAGGCTCAGACAGAGATTAATCAGGGGATTAATTCTGAAGAATCTAATATTACAGCTTTACCATTCTAGCCTTGTCCTCTCTGATTTTGACAATCTAAACCTGTCTCAAGTTTCACATCTTATTCGAGTGTATGTTTTCATTGTATACGAATGTAGATTGAGGAGATCTGGGTTCAATTCTTGTCTCTCTCTTTGACAGCTGAGCAAGTCACTTAAGGCCAGAGCCATAATAAATATTTAAACACAAAGACTCACTTATTCCAGGGAGAATTGGCTATTTAAACACGTCTGTGGATCTGCACTGTAACTTCTCTGGATCTCAAACTCATCATATGCAAAATGAGGAAAGTTACTTTGTATTTCCTCATACCCGAGATACTCAAAATATTTGTGAAGAGGAAACACGTCTGTACACATTCTTCCCCTTAAAGAATCGGAAATATTTACAGCCTTAGTACAAAATTATTATTTGGGAAAAAAGAAAAAAGGAAGCAAGACTTCAGAGGGGGGAATGGCTTCAGGGGACATTCATAACTATTACCCTCCGGGAACTTTTTCCCAACACCAATCATATTAATAGCTGGCTGGACTGGGATTGGTGGTTTGGGGTTTTTTTTCTCTCCATGTGTGTTTTTATTGGTATGACATTACAAACGTACTAAAAAATTCCTTCTCCTTATGCAAGTCATCCTTCGCAAGATCCTCTTCCGGTCTCCTGTGCCACTATGCAGCTGCTGCGACGTGATAATATTTTGGATTATCGCCTCCACAATCAGGCACATTTAAATCGCTTTGCCCTTATTTAAGTACCCAGTGAGCCCTGTCTGGTCATCTCATTTCACACTCAAAACACGGACTCCAGTCGCAAAAGACGACTGCTGCAATACGCAGAATTAAATAGCTCAGCGTGACTGAGCGATGCTGAAAATTCCCCCAAATATCCGTAATAGGTCCTAACTGCGCTTCAGTGTACATTTTGTCAACACCATTTAATCTCCAAATTGCACACCCACAGACACATCTACTGTTAAAAAAAAAACATGTAACTTGTAAAGTCCAGTATGTTTCTGCAGACAAAAGTCTTGATCCTAAACAGAAAAAAACCTGTCCCTGAGGTTTTGGGAGTAGACAATAGCGCTCATAATAAAAAGCAAGAGCTATGCAAAGAGAAAGAAAGGAATTAAATCGGTGATGTTTTCTGTTTGGATTAGACCTCAATCTCTCATTACTAATTTGAAGCTTTGAAGCAAATATGTATGCAAGTTAGTATTTATTTCTAAATTGCTTCCTCATTTCTGCAGTTATTGTAGTTAGCAGGCATTCCTCTTGGATCTAGTTCGGTTTTTGGCAGCAAGTCTGCAAGTGAACAAACCCTGAACCTTTTTGAAAATTCTGATTATAGACTACATGGCACGTTGGGAGAACGTCAGAAGTCCCAGTGCTACAACTTGAGGGTTATTCAGCAAATTAGAGGGTTCCAGCCAAAGGAAAGTAAAAGTAATACTTCTCAGTTAAATCGCTTGTTGTATTTTGACCAATATATTTAAAGAGATGCCATAGGTTCAGCTAAGTCACAGACAAGAAGTTAAACCTTAAGTGACAGTCCTTACAGCAATCCCTCACTGTCTTTGAAAAGATTATCTTCCTTTATCAGCTGACTCGATCACACATTATAATCCAAACTGAACCTGAATTTATCTAGCTCTAGAATGAGTTTTAAATATTACAACCAGGGACATAAAATGGGAAGAGGCAACAGAACCGAGATAGGCAGGATAAACATCTGTAAACGTTGGCTTTCTACTGCAGAACTGTACTCGAATCATCCCAAGTTAGTTACTACTTAGAGGCGTAATCAAATATATGGGTTTTTTAAAAACTTGGTAACAGTCATCTCACTTTTGCATTTGCAAGCACATTTCAATCGGTTGCAGAAGAAACTCAGAAAGCTCCAGCCTAAGCTACCGTGGGATTCAGAAACCCACCAGCTGCCTCTGGGTGCTCGTGCCAAGCCCCATCGAGGTGCCCATCTTGGGAGCTTAGGTACACGCTCAGCAAAGATCGTCTAGTTTTGCTTTGGCTCCAGAAAACTAAATGCAGTTAATACATATTTTTGGCTCTTACCCAGTTTGGGAAAGGAAGCAAGGAAGATTTTTACCTCATCTCTCGTTCTTCATGCTGTGCGATGAGATTGCTGTAGAAGTTTTCTAACGTCACCTTTGTCATCGTAACTCGCTCCTTGGTGTGATTACTCATGGACGAGCATGGTGTTGGGCCTGTCATTGCCATGGCTATTAGGAAAGAAAAAGGGAGGAAACATTTAACATTGTAAATGACAAATAACCTTCAAACAGGAGCTGCAATCAATTAAGTGATGCTGAATCACAGAGTTAAGATTTTAACACCAAACGCTAACAACCCAGTTGTCTAAACTAAGACTAAGTAGGGAAGAGTCTTACAAAATAAAAGGTGCAAGTCAAACTTCCTGTTTTGAACATTTTTGATCTGAAAATAAGAGGGAAGGAAACTTAAGAAACGTGATGCTTCAAAAACCACAATTTCAGGCAGTACTGCAAATGTTTATTGCTCCCAATAAAATCTATCTTTACTGTTACAAATTCAGAAATATCACACCGAAACATCTAATCCAGAAGCTCCTCTTCCTATGACCCTTGCAGAAATAACTCCATCGGTTGCCTGCTGTCTCTTCTGCTGCAAAATTTATCAAAATCCTGAAAGCCAACCCAGTAACGGAGCAACTGAGGAAGGAGAAAAAAAGGCACTTAATTGCTTTTAAGCACTCTCGCTTTTACTAGATGCTTTCACACAGAAATCTGGCAAAATCCAGAGGACCACTGCCTTTGAACAAGCTGTAGTTTAAAAAAATAAATAAATAAATAAACAAACCCTAGTGTAAGTACCCTACATTTACATACTGGATTCTCTTAAGAAATAAATATATCAGAGTATGCCACTTCCAACCGGTAGCACAGTTTCAGGGCATATTTGACAACCCAGCTCCACTTTCTAAAATGCATTAAAATGCAATGATTTCAAGCGTAAAACCATCTCATAGTCTAGCTCTCCCCGTCACAACGTAACGCACAGTAAGGTAACCGAGTTTTGCAACTCTTACTAGAAATTGCAGACAAATATAGGTTAGACACACACTTCCCGTTTTTAAATGCCTGGGCGCCGGCAACATTTTATGAGTTATTCTTTTCTGTTTACTTTCCACAGCTCTTTACAAGGCATCATTATTGTGCCTTTGCAAGTCGCGTCCTTTACAGACACCAACTATTTTGTTTGCTGCGCTTACAGGCTCGTTCACAGAAAAAATAACAGCGTGGGAGCCGGTAAGAACCTCCAGCTATATGGTTTTTGAGATGGAGTTATGTCTTTACGGAGGAGCAGCTCTGAGTGACACCACGCGAGTGATGGGTCACATTCTCCGTACACCTCCAAGGAGATGGCACGCTACATCCCCGCGTGCTGTAAGCGGGTAGGGGTGAAAGCCGTGCCTCTGGTTTTCACCTCCTACAGAACAGAATTGAAAAATTATCTGACAGAAGCAGGTTACAAGGGGGTGCAAATAAAAAAAAAGGGAAGAGGAAGACAAGAGAAAGTAACCGGGTGGAAGACAGCAGTGCCAAAGCACCTCTGGGCGCTCGGGTGTCCTTTCTGCGGGGACCGGCGCTCAGAGCCAACCGACCCCTACCCCGGCGACGGGACGGTGACGGGGCAGGATGCTCCCGGCACCCGGGCTCCACCAGAGCCGGGCGGGGGCGAGGCAGCCCCCGGGGGCGGCGGCTCCGCGGCCCTTCGTGCGGCCCGACCCGCCGCGCTGGCGGAGGGGCCCGGCAGCATCACCGGGAGCGGACAAAAGGGGCCCAAGCCCCCCGGACGCGGGGGAGAGGGGTGCTCCCGCCGCCCCCGGGCCCGCAGCGCGGCCACCCCCGGGGAAGGGACCCGGCCCGCAGCGCCGCCGCTCCCAGCCCCACCGCACCCGGGGGCTTCGGGGGACCGCCCCCTGCTCCCCCCCGCCCCGGGAGCGGCAAAGGGCCCCGGGGGCAGGGAGGAGGGGCTGCGGAGCACCGGGCGGGGGGGGAACACGGGGGTCGCCATGGCAACGAGGCGGGAGCGGCTTACCGGAGCCCCCCGGGAGGGGGGGCGGCGAGGAGCCGAAGGCGGCGGCGAGGGTCCCGGCGCCGCCAAGCCAGGCGAAGCGACTGCGGAGAGGCGGGGCGGAGCTGGCGGGTGGGGGGGACGGGACCGGGGCGACCGGAGCCCCCGCGCCGCTACCGCCGCCCCCCGCACCAACCGCGACCCGGACGGGACAGGCACCCCAGCGACTGCCACGGCACCGCGCATGCGCCACCATCCTCCCGTCACCGCCCTCTGCCCGCGGGGCGGTGCTACAGTGCTCCGCCCTCTCTCGCCAGCGGCGCATGCGCCTGGAGGCTTCGCGCCAGGCCGAGGGGCCCGGGGGGGCGGTGTGGGCCCTGGCGCATGCGCAGTGTGCTCCGGGCCCAGGGAGGTGCGGGCGCACCTGCGGGGTGCTGGTGGAGGCCCAGCGATGTCGGGGGTGGTGACATCCACGCGTTTTATTTCAAATCAGCCTTTTTCTCCATTGGGACCAGCCAGAGGTACCAGCGCTTTCAGGTGTAGGGTGCCAGCCTGCCTGCGGTGCTCCCGCAGGCCTGGGGAGCCCTGTCCTGCTTCTTTCCCTCCTCCGTATAATGGCACTGCGACCTGCAGCTTCACAGCGCGCGGCCTCGCCTCGCCGTCCAGCCCACGGTTGAGGGGAGGTTGGCTTTTCCCCATCCCCACAGGGTTGGTAGGCATCAGGTCACCGTGTGGTGACCACAGGGGTGAGATGTACCCAGGGAGAGGTGCCACCAAGACGCCAATGGTCACCTCAGCCTCCCAGGAGGAGCTCAGGAAACGGTCCCTCAGCCCAAGAGGAAACTTCATCTGCAAGGGTAGCCAGACTGATCCACAGAGTGTGCCGAGTGGGAAGCAGCGGTTTCCAAGAGGTTTGGGCTTCTCATAGTTGGGTCCCCTCAGTTTCACCCCCCGGCTCTGAAGTCTGGCACAGCCCGGAGATGGGCTCAGGGGAGGAAGGGCTCCCACGTCCCAGCTCAGCAAACTGCTTGCTTGGGCGGTATAACCCTTTAGCATCTCAGCCCTCTTCTGCTCTTCAGGAACATCTGAAACCATCTGCTTCAGTAATGGTTTGATTGGGCTTGGGAATCTACTGGGGAGCTCTGAGGAACGCCATGATGAAAGAAACGTGATTCCATGCTCATCCCAAATGTGGGGGGATACTAGCAAAAGAGGATTTTGCTTCATCTTATTTACATCTCTACAAAAAAAGCAAGTGCAATTCAGAAGGTGAAAAGCGTTTTTATTATTAACAACATCAAAGAGTTCTTGGGCTTTAATCATTCAGAAATACCTTCTGCACATGCAGTTGAAGTCTATCAGCAACAGAGGAATTTCAGGATTTAAAATGGCACGTATAGGCCCTACATGATGGAAATGCTGATATATTTGTAGCACACATGACAGAGATTTAATTTCTGAAAGACAGTTTAATTTTGCAATTAAACTGGACCTTGCTTTGCTTAGACAGAACCGGTCAGTTTGGTATTAAAAGTGAATGGCAAAATCATGTGCTACCTCTTTCAGGAAACACAGATGGCCTCATGAAGCTGGTTTTCTGCCGAGAAAACCTGATGCACTGTGGGAGCTCTTAGAGAGGATTTCACATGAACGAAGAAAAGGTAGGAAGTCTTGAAACAAAAGGCTCAAATAGGGACCCTGGAAGCTGACTCTCATCTCTTCCACCAGCAGAATAAGGTGAATGTCTAGGGCTTTGGCTAGGAGGTGGGGATCACTGCCAACTTCTACCTCTGTGGCCTGGCAAAAGTTTTCCACCCTGAAGGAAAACTTGAGAGATGAGATGCTTAAAACATTCTATATGCTGGAGAAGCAGGAAAAAACCAAACCATTGGATATAAAGTATAAGGAGAGTCATTACTACCGCAGAGCAGGGCAGAACTGCAGGCAGGTGTGAAATGGAAGAGAATCGGTATGAGGAGGCAACTGCTTCTTCAGGAGTCAAAACATGAGACTGCAAGTGAGCCTGTGAATATGCAGATTAATGAACCAAACCTCCTGCTACGTGTGGCCTACAAGAGCTACAAAGAGCTGCCACAGCTCTAAGACATCAGTAACAGACAGGGAGGGCCCAGCCACGGAGAGATTTCTGGCCTGTGACAAATGACCCCATCTCACCGTCGCAGTACTCAGACTGCCTGCTAGGGAGAGAACCTGGGTCCTTATAAGCGTCTCTTGTCAACATCTAGAAGTAATTAATGCAACAAACGGACATTATTTTTCTTTTGCGGTTCACCTTTGTGCTAGAGCTTTTCCTTACGACATCACATGTCTAAAGCAATGGACGGACTGGGCTGGATTGAGGCTAGTGGGAAAAGTTCTGTGGCTGGGTGCTAGGATTTCTCTTGCTGCCCAGCTCTTTGATTTGAAGGAGGTCGAAAAGGTCTTGTGGGTTCCAATTACCCTTCGGGGTCTTCACATACTGCAGCAAATCCAGCTGCTTTAACGGGGGGAAGCCCTGCTGTTCTTCCATCAGTTCCAGCAGCTGCTTCATCAGGCTTGAGGTCTCGTCTCTGCTGATGCTGTTGTAGAGATCTGAGGGATCTTGGCTCTTCTGAGAATCCCCCATGGCATTTGAAAGTGAAATATCCCTGCTGCTGGCTGTGTGCACGCTACCTAGGGCATTGTGGAGCCACATCAGGCGCTTCAGCCCTTGAAATGCCCTCCCTTTGTCATGCATGAGCTGATGCTCCGTCACTGCTCTTTTACTGCAACGGGAGGAAAGAGTTAGTTAGGAAACAAGCACAGCCAGATCTAAGCTCCTCTTTCAAACGGGGCTGATTTGCATCCATCAATCTTAGATGCTTCTCTAAGCTGAGGAAGGAGCATTGGTGGTGTCCACACATGATGTGGAGGACAGCCCCGAGGGGAGGCTAGTAGTGCTGGTGCCCACAGCCAGCCTGAGCCTGGCAAAGCCCGCAGCATCGGCACTCCCACGCAGGCTGGCTCGGGCAGCCTGTGAGGCAGCCAGTTCCTGAAGATGGGAATCTGAAACACTATGCCATTCCCAAAAGGTAAACCTTGAATCGCCTTTTTTTTAAAAAAAAAAAAAAAAAGGCAAACTGCGGAGACAGTGACAAAATTACCTTAGCAGGAATAAAGAGCTCTTACAGAGATTTGGTCTTTCCCAAATTTGGGTTCTTTTCAGAGGTTAAATACCAGAATAAAATGCCCTTTTCATTACCTTAGTATTCCAGGATTGTTGGGTTTGTTTCTTTCCTTCCAGAGCTGTACGTCAGGAGTAATTTAACAGAAATCAGTGGTGTCCGTGAAATGAAAACAAATCCTTATTTTCTTCAGATATACCAAAAATTTTGAGCCAAATATAACTGGGGAGGGCAGGCTGATTCTGGGATGCAAATACTTCTGGATTTCAGGTTGTTTAGATAACAGCTAACTGCAGCTATAGACTCCCACTGCAGATTTGGATCTGAATGGGAACCTAAATACGGAATTTTAGTACGTGCCATTTCCATGGCTTGTGTTGAACACCCTTACTTGGTTTGCTACACTGTGTTTAAAAGCATCCACTGAAATGTGGTATATGTTACACAGCTAAAAATGCAATTGGTCTAATTGTACACTGCATAGAGGGCTATGTAAAATGTTGCCATATCAAATGTATAGAATTTTCCTTCCACCATGCCCTGGAGTAAATGACAGCAGTGGAGAATACACCCCATTAAATCAAAGTCTTCTAATGATACTAAGTAAAAGGATGATATTGCTTACTTTTCAGTGTCTTGACACGTTGCAAAACAGGCAAAAAAAAGAATTGCCAAAAATGTAACCGTCTGCAGAGATCTCTGGGGCAGGAACATTTTCTCTCTTCTTTAAATCTGCTCCACGGGACAAGAAGCTGACAGTATGATCAAATATCTTTTTTCCTCTGTTCCTTCTTTCACCTGACAAAATGAATTTCAGCCTTTAAGCACTGGTAAAAGCAGAGCATTGTACTATGGTACATCATCCCAGGACCTCCCAGAACATCAGATGTGTGGATTTGTAACATATACCAGTAAAAGATGAATAGATTTCATAGTATATTTCTACATTTCCTTGCTAAGAGTCCTAGAGCTCCTTTTCCACTCTTGCCTCTCAATATACTACTTCCCACTCTTGTGCATTTGCAAGCACAGGAGATCATTTCATTTAGAACTGGCATGAGACCTTCCTGATAAAAACTTAGCAGAAAATTAACAAAAAGATTGGGATTGCTGCCTAAGAAATCTGTCACAAAACTCCGAGAAGAGTTTAAGACTGGACCATGCAGATCAAGTTCAAAGGTGTACTCAGCCCTGGGATTTGGACAGTTATTAATACAACCTTTTCCACGAGCAATACAAGTGCTGACATCTGAATCTGCCACTGCACGAGTGTCCTGCTTTCGGCTGGGATAGAGTTAATTTCCTTCCTAGTAACCGGTATAGTGCTGCATTTTGGATTTTAGTATGAGAATAATATTGATAACACGCTGATGTTTTGGCTGTTGCTAAGTGGTGTTTACACTGGTCAAGGACTTTTCAGCTTCCCCTGCTCTGCCAGGTGCAGAAGAAGCTGGGAGGGGGAACAGCCAGGACAGTTGATCCAAACTGGCCAAAGGGCTATTCCATACCATATGGCGTCATGCCCAGTATAGAAACTGGGGGGAGTTGGCCGGGAGGCAGCGGTCGCTGCTCGGGGATGGGCTGGGCATCGTTTGGCGGGTGGTGAGCAGTTGTATCACTGGTTTTTTTTCCCTTGGGTTTTGTTCCTCTCTCGCTCTCTTGTTGTTTCCCTTCTCATTACAATTTTTTTGTTGTTGTTCAAATTATTAAACTGTTCTTATCTCAACCCACAAGTTTTCTTACTTTTGCTCTCCCGATTCTCTCCCCCATCCCACCGGGGGGGGGGAGGGTGAGCGAGCAGCTGTGTGGTACTTAATTGCCGACTGGGGCTAAAGCACAACGAGGATGATTAATATTAGACTGATACTGGATTTCTTTTCTGTAAAGAACTGGATTTCTGGCTTAGGGAAGTGACAACTAGAAAATGTAATTGTGCAATGATTATTTTCATCTAAGTAATAACTGCATTCAGTTATATATCTGCTCCTGGCATTGGTACGCCTCTATCTACCCATCCTTTCAACCCCACCGCTCCTTTATCGCCAGGTCTATCATTGAAATTTCTGCATTTTTTACACTAATGACTGCACCCTGCTTTTAGGATTGGCTCCAGCCTGTTCCTTTAGTTATTTACTAGAAATCCTGTAGTAATTGTTGCATCAAAACCTAGATGGACAAGAAAACAAAAGTTGCAGCATTTACATTGTTATGTAAGAATAGTAAAGATATGTTCCCGTATAACGAGGCTACTAATTTTTTGAAGAAATAGTTCTTTTTGTGCAGAAGCAGTTTGGGTTAATAAAAAATTCAGCACCTCCTCAAATGAATTTTCTTTATACTAACTTGAATATTGAATTGTCAGTGACTGGATAGAAAGGCAAATTATATCATACATTTGGTTGTAAAAATTAAGCTTGTTCTTAATAAACTCTACTCCACTAATTTGTGAGTAATTTCCTTGGACAATACGTTCAAATTAAACTAGGCATGAAAGAACAAATAGGTACTAGTTCCAATTTTAAAATTTCTGTATTAAATACAGATATATACACATAAATATACATATAGATATATGTCTGCTTACGTGCTGTATATTATTTTAGGTTATGCTAACGTAGAACTCCTGCTTATACATAACAGATAAGCTATACTTTCCTATTGTGATCAATGATAAACTATGTATTAATTAAAAAGCACCTTCCAGTCACAAAAGTAACATCATCTACTTACCGTTGATCTTGTAGAGATCACGGAGATCTGCAGAGATGTGTCTCCTTGCCAGTCTTGTCGTGATGTTCCAGTTGCAATGACAAGAAGTGCCTTTCACCTTCTTTTATACCTGCCCAGAAACCACCAAAACAATAGAAATGATCTCTACAGCACTTTGTGACTAAGGCCTTTCCTCTCGTGTCAGTGAAATGAGACAGCTCCCTGTTTCCAGTGACAATAAATCTTGGATTCTAAAATGTTCTGTTCAGCTGTGACTAAGGAAAAGATCACAAGCTTGTGGACAGTTTCTTACTGCTTTGCTGTCTCTCCTGTTTTATGAGAACTTTTTATTCTAACACAGCGTTCCTGTGCCCCAAGATGATGGAAAAGGGATATTCAAACCTGTTGTTCCAGGGTTGATCAGGAAAAATGTCTCTGGTATGCAAAAGAGGTCTCCCTCCTTTGCTGTCCTCATGGACCCACATAGAGGACACTAATGTTGCGTAGCAGGAATCTGAATCAACAATACTGATGAACTCTGTAATGCCAGTTGTCAGACAATTAGCAAAATGGGACAGTTACTAGCAGAAAATCTAAATGAGGAGTTGGTAAATAAGATCCCACTGGATTTTAATGTTCAGTACAAATTTCATTTAAATCCACTGATTGTACAGTAAACATATTTGTTTTATATCTTGGAAACCAGGGAGATACGGAGAAGACTTATCAACTGACTAAACAGTAAAAATGCAAGTAAGTAGCTCAGGCGAAAAGCCAAATTCTGATATGCTTTGAAACCATACGAGTTGATGCCGTGTGAGGTTTGATACTCGCTCCATGATCTCTAACTAGGTGACTTCAATAGAATTTGCATACTCAGGATGTGGCTGGAGCATTAGGCTGAAACACTAGTCTGTTTAAGAGGACTAGTTCCTATTTCTCTAAGTGAAAGAAAGAGAATGCCTTTGTCATCTCTGAGGAAAAATTCCCTGGAAAGACTGAAGAGATAATTTGCTTAGAGTTACCAGAAGCTACCAATTCTTTTCACATAGGTACAGCCATACCTTCCCGTTAAACCCATCTCAGGTGGACGCACACACGTTGTCCAAACAGAGACAGGCCCTGTTAGCAGTGCTCGCACAACCTCATCTATTCTCGCAGCTTCTATGGACATCGCATTGCTTTTTATTATATTCCTCATGACGGCTTATTTTGAGCCTCGCTATTTCAGAGCAATCAAATAAGCATTCCTGATTTCATTATGTGAGTCCCAATTGTTAAGGAGAGTGTCACTCATTAAAGAGAACAAAGTGAGGAACTTTAATCACCAATTAAAGATGACATTTGTTAAATGTTGGTAAAATAGGCGTGCTTCGCATCTTAGTTTCCAGGGTAGCAGTTACACTGCAGTTACACTGAATTATCTGCCTGTGAAACCAAGGTTTCTTAGTTACATCTTCGAGGACTAATAAGCATTGGCCAAAGTCATGTCCAAAACATCTGGTCCAATTCATCCTTGAACTTTTCAAGTCTCCATTATATAATAGGTTTTCATTGAATGCAGTTACTGGCATCTCCAGCGGAAGAACTAATACCGCATTAATCCCAGTGACTGCAGGCGGGCCAGAGACACCGACATGGGGTCAGTCAATGGGCACTTGAAGCATTCTGTAATGGCCAAACCGCGTTGCCGTGGCTACGCTCTTCCACTGGATATTTCTTTCCACCCAAGGACTTAGAAGAAGTCAAAATAACCCTGGACATGACTTTGTAACATCTCCTTGAGAGGCGCATGTGAGGATGGACTGCAATGAAGTTATGATATATCTTTGAGAAGCAGCCGGCACAAAGAGTTACCGGCACTAGCAGCGCAGTAGGGGAGAGATGCTTGCAGGGATTGATTTCCATGGGTTGCAGTATTTCTAAAGGAAATATAAAATGTGTTGATTGCACAGCTTATACCACAGCCACACACATAGTCGTTAATATTTCTATGATGGGAACGTTGCTAATTTCACAAGGAGAAATTGGACGAACGGCACTACCAGGTGATATTTTTAGCTGGTATAGATTAATCTCTGCAAGAACCCTGAACAGCGTAGAGCCAACTAAGAGCCCGTTTTGCCAGGGAAGTAACCAGCAAACCCGGCTGATTGCAGTTTGGTTACCTCGGGGCCTCCCTCCAAGCACGCTTGGAGCCATCAAAGGTTTTAGCCTTGGCTTCAAAGCCTTTGCTCCCACCCTCCGGCTTGTCCTGGTCTTAAGGCCTGACTTCGCAGGAGAGGGTGCCTTGGCTGTTCCATCCCCTTTTTCAGCAGGAGTGTTGGAGCGAGGAGGGCTGTGCAAATTATGGTTTCCCAGTGCGCGATTCTTTTGTTTTGCTTTCCAGTCCTCTCCCCAGGGAGCCAGGTGGGGGAGGAAGGGAATATGGCTTGCTGCAGAGCATGAAAGAAAAAGGAAAGAGAAAGCCTGGAGGCCCAGTTGAGGGGGAAGGAGGCATGGGGGGAGGGAACAGAAAGCAGGGCAAATGTGCAAATAGCCTCGTTAGGGCAAGGGGGATCCTGGGATTTGAAAACTTAATTAGACAAAGACTGTACCGCATCGCTCTATCTGTAGGGAGAGGGACAGAAAGATCTGACGATTTTTTTCCACGTCTTCTCTGTTACTCACCACTAACAGGAGCGTGGGCTCCAGCAGCCTTTGTGCTTCTCCAGTGTAAAAACTGAGTTTGTTTTTTTGGATTGGGTTGTTTTTTTCCCCCTTAACTGCTGTTAGCCTAACAGATTACAGTTCATATGAGCTGCTGAGTGTGGTGTGTGGAAAGGACACCGCCCTGGTGAGAGGAAACGGTTTGACCACACTTGGATGGTGAACGGAGTTCCCCCGAGCTGCTGGTGCAGCAGCTGCTAATGAATGGCTGCTCTCCCTTCCTGGCCTCCCTAATTGAGAGATCAGAGGAAATGACACCTCGCAGCAAACGCGGAGGCCACGAAGGCCCGCCACACCCACATCATTCGGCAGGACAGGGGCCATCACTAGCCCTCTGCCCCGGGAGGAAGGAGCCAGCAGCAGCATCACCTCAGTAACCATTTAAAGGAGATGAAATTTAGGTCCTTGAGAGAGCAGGCTCCAGGCTTCCCCTCGGTTCGGGTGCTTATAGCTCTTCAGTATCACCTTCTGATTGCTGGGGGGGACAGACTTGTGCAATCCAGAGAGGCGTAGGTAGTCGCATTTGGGGGGGATAGGCTCCAGGGCCAGCGTCTAGGGTGCGTGGGCAGTTTTAAATCCTGGCCCCTAAGCCACTACATACTGCATCATCCCAGAGAGAACTCCCGTCTTCCAGGGGATTAAAATTAGAGTTGAACAGCAGTGAGTCAGGCTCACTGTTTGAATTTTCCATTTTCTGATCTCAAGCCAGATTTGCAGAAGTGCCTGAGACTCACAGCTCTGAACACAGTAGCAAGGGTAAGTGTTTTGTCCTGCAAAACCTGTCCTGGAGCCAAGCCTGGGGCTGCCTCTTTCTTTTTCCTTCCCAAAATAGTCTCCAGATGGAATATTTTCTGTGTGCAAAACAAATTCAGGTGAAGCTGAGACAAAGCCTCTAGTCCCTTGTGCTGCTTCTGTAACCCCCCACTGGGCTCCCTGAGTTTATCCCTGGTTCGACAGCGTTGTAGTACGCCTGGAGAAGCCTGCTGAGAACCTCGACTGAGCAGAAACAAAATAAAAGGAGGGGTATCCCCCAGTGCCATGGGGCCTGCCCGCCCTGGGAGGGAGCTCGCTGGGAGCGGCCCCTGCGAGAGGAGAATGCCGCCATCTGGTGCCCACGCCTTGGTGTGGCTGGGCCGGGGACAGAGGCGGGTGGGGCAGGTGGGTGCTGACCCCAGGTGAGCCGAGGGCTGTGGTTCAGGGGCAGCCCCAGATCCTGCCGGAGAAGCAGGGGAGCCCTGATGTTACCTGGGAATCGGCTCTCTTGTCCCCAGCCTAGAGGGCTTTACGCTAGAGGGGATGCCCAGTCGCTCATGTCTGTAGGACCAAGAAGGTGTTTCTGAAAGGTCCAAGTTGGCCAAGAGCTGGTCTGGATTTCTGATTTCTTTCTAGTGCCAGCAAATGGTGTACTGGCCCTGAGGGAGAGCGGTGTGTCAGTCTGCCACCATGCAGAGGTCGTGGGGCTCCCAGCACAGGGCCTGGGGTTCTAATTAACACCCAGTCCTCAGATGTAAAAGGTGTAGAAGGAGGTGGGACCCCAACAATGGCAGAAGGCTCACACCTGGAAAGATGGGGATGAAGGTTGAGGAGCTAAGAGTCTCCAAATGACGTGTCATTCCAGTAAATGGACTTCTTGCGGAATGATCCCGAAGTGCTTCAGTCTTAGGCATCCTGTGTCCCTGCACTGGATGCCGAGTGTGTCTTAGTTTAGGCCTATGAGGTATAAATTACAGTCTCTTGTTCCACTCTCCCTTTACTTAAGGTCTGAGGCACAGCTAAAAGCTTTCGCAGTGTAAAAATTTGTACATTTTCAAGGTGAGGGAATAGGGGAACAGGGACTTGTACCCTATAAACAGAAGAGCAGTCGTGGCAGGAATAAGCTTACACGAGCTGGTTGTAACAGATCTAAAGATCAGACAAGTGTAAGTCACTGTTTCTTTAGAAAATAGCCTTCATCAAGATTAGTCTGTTGGCAGGATGTGAAAATGAGTTAAATCCACAAGAACTTCACAAGCAGCTAGCTGAGGTATGACTACGTGCGTTCAGTTTTCTGACTGAAGTAAAGGCCTGTCCCCTCAGACCAGTTCCTGTTGTGTACGTGTAATGACATTTCCTAGCAAAAGACCTTTCTGTAGATATAATCATGCCAGTAAATAAGTATTTTTGCTATTGGCTAGTTTCGCTTGAGGAGCAACTCTTAAGAGATCCTATTGCTGATAGAAATACTCTTCAGTAAATATTGTCTGTCTCCCTCAGTATCCCTTAAATTTGGCTCACATGGCTGAGGTTTCTTCCAAACCGTAACAGCTAGAATATGTTCATTTTCTTATATGAGATTTAAATCTCAGAAACCATGACAGCAGCTTGAATATAACACCTTACTTCTTGTCAGTGTGGTCATGAATTCTGGTCACACAGATAACTGTGCTCTGCTGTAATTGTGCAGGCGTTAGGTGCCTTTTCAATCTAGTCTTGGCCAACCTGTTTAAAGTAGATCTGGTTTTGTTTGTAAGGTCCATGTTCTCTCCTTGCTTTTACGGAAGATCCGATGAATGTAAAAGTTCTGTACATCTCATAAATACCGGACACAAACAGTATTTTCTTACTGCAAAAGCAAGAGAGTTGCAATGCAGCAGAATTTTTCAAACTATCTTATGAACTTGCAATGAGGAAGAAAGTAATGTAACACAATGCAGCTTTCCTATATGCATACATGTACACATATATAGTGATGCTCAGAGCTGATTCAGGGTATCATCTTTTGGAGGACAATCAAAATGCTGACTTTTGAATTACTGAAGTGCTGGGTGGCTGTGTTGGGGCATCCTAAAACCAACTGTGGAAATAGGTTGGGGTTTTGGCTGAATACAGTTGCCTCTGTTCTGACCTCTGCCTTTTGTCATGGTTATGTGCCACGTTTAGTTTCTTTTCTTCAATCTAGAAACTAGATTGAAAGGTGATTGAACGCCAAAAGCAAACTGAAAATGGATTATGTTTGGATGACATGCTTTTTACAGCATGTGATTTATAAAGCATGGTGATGGGCCTAAGCCCATGTAAGAAGTGCCTTGAATAGAACAGGTAGTATATCCTAGATGAGTGCTGAATGCCCTGTTTACTTTGCAGGAGGTGAACCCACTTCTGAATAAATCCTTTGTTGCCAAGTCTGTCATCTGTAATTATTTTCATATGTCATGTGTAACATTGGTGTGAAGTTAAAAGATCTGTTAAGGTTACAAGGTTGTCCGAGTTGCTCTCTAACTAATGTTTGGTTGGTTTGGTTTCTTTTTTTTAAAATACTCATTATTGCAAAACTTGAATCATGTTTCAGATATATATTATGTGACGTGATGCAGGGTCTAGTTAATGTTGCAAACACCAATCGAGAAGGGAGGTGAGCATGGGAAATCACCGCCTCAGAGAAGTCATAAAGTGAAATGGCTGAACAGCCCCAAGTCAGCTTTGAATTATTTCCTTTCTTTGTGCTGCCTCAGGAAATTAACCATCAGCTAATTTAGATTACAATGCATTAGTTTAATTAAAAGCAGGTAACTGTCAGATAACTGCACACATGATATAGTTTAGAGCATCAGTTACCTCAAAATCCTTGTTGGTTTTCTGTCCCTTGGCCAATTTTGACCCTTGGGAGGATTTTACTGAGACGAGACCCTTAAAAATAATGAGGGATGCTGCAAAAGATTTTGGAAAATTCTAATAAATTATATCAGCTGGTTGTCTTTAATTCCAGTAATTTTTTTTTAGATGCTGGTACAATTCTAGTAGACTGAGGATGCCCCATCCTCTGCACAGTTCCTGCTTGGAAAACACAGTGCACGTGCATTAATTTGTACTCAAAATGCCTTATCACATATAATATTACTTGAAGTATTATTAATTATACTTGTACCAGATAAATATGTCTTGTTTGGCCCAAGTCAAAAAGGTAAGGTCTGGATTAAACACAACCTACAGATATGGCTGCAAAGTGATGTTTGGGAAGTTATTGCAGCAACAGCCCTGGATGGGTTTCTCACATTACCTGAGATAATGTGAGGTTTGTTAGGGAAACCTAACAAATCTAGAGGTTTGTTATCTAAGGCAACCCCTCTGGAGCAAGTTTTTTTTTTAACTGGTGTTAAAACTCATGTTATATGTCCTAGCTAAATGAGTGAGAGTTTAGTAAAGCATGTCAACACCACTAACAATGCCCTCTGTAACCAAAATTCCTCAGTTCAAATTGAGTGCTGAAAAACATCACTTCCCTCTTCTGTGCCTCAGTAGGCAGAAGCCCAGACATAAAATTTACCGAAAACTATGGGTTAACACTGGTTTGCTCAACACGTTTATTTAAAGGCCCTACCCATGGGGAAAACTGGCCATTAGTGAATCGAAGCTTTCATACATGTAAAATGCTACTTGATGAGGCATGATGCTTAAAAAACACGGCCTGAATGTATCCCACTGGGTCAGAAAGACGTAACAAGAAAAGAAAACCTTCTTTTTCCTTTTTAGCCAACAAAACAGCCTCCTTGTGTGTGTTGCCGTTTCCTGATTTCAGAGACCTGAAGTCTTCCCTCGATCATGAGTTTCTAAAGCGAAATTTTGGGCGAGAGGAGGTGAAGATCTCTCCGGCGGAGCGGCCGCAGGGCTCCCGCCGTTGCCGCTGACAAGAAGCCCGCCCGCCGCCGTTTGGGGCCGCGCGGAGGCGACGGGATGAAGCGAGTTGTCAATCAGCGGAACCTCGCCCTCTGATTTGCTGCCGGGTGGCGTCACGTGGGAGCGGGCTACCCGTATATAACGGCGGGCGGGGTAGGCGCCCGCCGCCATTTTGTCCAGTGAGGAAAAGCGGAGCGGGAGTCTCGTTGAGGGTCGAGTCGGCTACGAATTTAGCGCGGGCTCCCTTCGCGCGCCCTCCCTCTTAGCATCGGTGAGGATCTTCACCTCGGAGGGCGGGGGGGAGGCGGCACCCGCGGTCTCGGTCCCTGGCAGGGCGGATGGAAGCGGCGGGGCCCGGTGGCGGCAAACAAAGAGCAGCCGCCATTTTGTAAAGCTGGGCCGCGGGCGGTGGCTGCCGCCACGCTGAGGAAAGTCGGGCGGGGAGAAGGCGGGTAGGCCACGGATTGCTTTGAAGAGCCCGCTCGCCGTCTTTTCTCCGCGGCTGCGGCCAGTGAGGCGAGGTGCGGCTGGGCGGGAGGTGCCGCGGGGGTGGTGTGGCGCCTTCCCGCCCGCTCCGGGGGAGCGCTGGTTCCTCACGCATCGCTGAGGAGACGCTCTGGAGGGATTCCCGGAGCGCTCCCGGCGTGGCCTCCGCCGGAGATGGCGCTGCTTCTCCCCCCAGCATGTGCAGCTTCCCCCGACTCCCGCTCCGAGAACAATGGAGCCCTTCTCCCGCGCAGCGCTCCCCCTGCAGGCCCGGCCCCCGCTGTAAGCCAGGGGCAGGGGAGAGGGGCGCAGAGAAGCATCCCCCTTCGAAGTTGGGGGCCTTCCAAGTAAACGAAATTCCTTGAAGTAGTGAATTTTAATCACGGTTACGATATAGCAGCTAGGTTTTGTGTTTGTTTTGAACACTCTCCTTCCGCCCGCCCCCCCCGCACCCCTTCCACGCAGCTTAATGTTTCTATCATGTTGGATCATACAGCTGTTGAAGTTTCTGGGAAAAGCAACCAACAGAATTACTTCCCTCGTAAGTGAATAAACACTTGCTGTGTGTTAAATATACATGAGCCTTTTTTTTTTTTTTGTCCTAGCAATGCATCGTGACTCTTGTCCGCTGGACTGCAAGGTTTATGTGGGTAACCTTGGAAACAATGGCAACAAAACTGAATTAGAGCGAGCTTTTGGCTACTATGGACCACTGCGCAGTGTATGGGTGGCAAGAAATCCTCCTGGTTTTGCCTTTGTGGAATTTGAAGATCCACGAGATGCAGCTGATGCAGTAAGAGAACTAGATGGAAGGTAAAATGTGCTTTTTGCGTGATTGGCTTGTCTGGTGAAAATAAGAGAAATTGTGGGTAGTGATACGGTTTAAATTGGGAAGCTTCAACTGGCAAAACCAAGGACTTGACACATTTGTTATGCAATATTTATTCGTACGGTGCTATAAGTCTTAATAGCGCAGGAATAGCACTGGGACAGTTAATTTTACATTTTGGAGTTGGACTCCCAAGTTAGACATGACTTGGATCTCTTGGTGCGCAGTAGTTAAATTCAAGATGGTGTTACTATAAAGAGGCAAAATGATCAGGGAGACTCTCCTTGGTTCCTTTTCTGCCTGCTTTAATAGCACGGCAGGCTTTCAGAAGTGGCTAAACCTTTTGTCTGTCACACTGGAGGCTACTTTTTTAGACTGTGAATACTGTGTACTTGGACTAAAGTGTATACACAGAATGTTTTTCCCCTTGTCTATTCCTTTTCCCTCCCTTGATTCTGTGGGTTTTCTTCTGCATGCCGACTTGTCCCTAGACATGCTAACTGATGTCAATCTCTTTTCCCAGAACCCTCTGTGGGTGTCGTGTCAGAGTGGAGCTCTCCAATGGTGAGAAACGGAGTCGGAACCGTGGTCCACCTCCATCCTGGGGCAGGCGTCCTCGAGATGACTATCGCAGAAGAAGTCCTCCTCCTCGTCGCAGGTACTCTAGGTCAGAGTATGCTCATAGAGCTGTTGGCACTGTTACCACTTAGCATCCTAGAAGCAGGCTTTTTAAAAGCATGTTGATGGATAACATTCATCTATCTGATCACAATTTGGAGATGGCAAATGCTAAAAAAAAAAAAACCCCAAAACCCCACAAAATCGAGGTGAACTTAAGTTGTGTTGAATGTTGGCTTTTGTCCTTAGGTCACTGTGCCAGTTGGTAGTCAGCGCCCTCTATCCTGGACTTACCCTCGTTCCTCCTAAAATCTGCTCATCTTCTAGTCACACTTTCCCTTTCTTCCCCATACTTCAACTTAGGCTGTTCCTTTCCTTTATTCCATAGTGGCAAAACATGACATACAGCAGCTTAGCATTTCCATACAGATGTGTTTCTCTGCTTTGTTTGCACAATTTAAATACTTTCCAAGTAGGCAGCTGTTTAGTAATAGCTCAAGTAACAGTTGCTCTAAACATCTAGAGTCTTTACACTTTAGTTTGCAATTAAAACATCGTGTGACGATCCTGTCACTTGAGGTTTGCAAACCCAGCTCTAAAATATAGCAGGATTTTTGGTAACTGACACGTTCTTGGACCCAGACTAGCTGGTCTGGCGGTTTAAGTCTGCAACGTGGTTTTTGCAGGACTGAATTTACCTGTTGCAGGTGAGTGAAGTCCTCACGAGTCAGGGTTTCAAGCTTACCCTTTTGCTGTTGAAAAATAACACATTAGGAGTATTTGTTAGCTAATAGATGGTTGTACTGATGGCTTGTTTTTCATTTTTTTTATGCTTTTTGGTCCATCTATTAATAAAAATGAACCCGTTACAGAGTCACCATCATGTCTCTTCTCACCACCCTCTGAGTCTGCATTAGCCAGTCAACTAGCCCTTTCAGCGTCATGTGACCAGCGCGCCCCATTCAGCTTGGCTGGTGTCGTTTCACATGACCCAGGCATGGCCAGTCGTCAGGTTGCACCGCCCTTTGGTTCCCGAGCATGCTGTTTTCTCTCAGCCTTCTCTCCAACCTTAACCAAATCGGCAGCAGCCACCTCGACCGCCCACACATTCCCGGCCAATCAGCTCAGCTGTTTATTTACCAAATGTCTTCACAACAACTACAGCAGCAGCCTTCGGCTAACAAAAAAGCAGGAAAAATCCACAACACCCCCTTCGCCAACCAACTAAATACAACGCAACATCTGGCAAAACCTTTTCAGCAAATTCTTCTTGGCAGTCAGTCCGGCAGCCTCACCTCACCATTTCTAGCTTGTTGAAACCAAAAACTAGTAAGTTTTTCCTGCTTATACAGTTTACTGCTGGTTAAAATAAGGAGTAAGCGGCTTATAAGTAATTACTTTTCTCAATCAAAGGCTGGCTGTGCATAATTGAGTGGTAACGTACATATGTTGCTTGAGAAAACTTTTAAGGGTGATATGGAAGCTCTTACACTGTGAATAACGTAAAAACCGATATATTTGCATGTGAGATGCCAAACTAAATTTTTAATAAAGCTCTAACAAACTTAGCTTTTCCTTGCCAGAAAAGTCCTATCACCTTTAAATGGTTTTACTAACAGTTTTCAAAACTTAAAACAATTACTTTTTGGGATGAACTGGGCCGAGCTAAGGTTACTTTTATTTTTTATTTTTTTTTAAAGAAAATAGTCTAAACACACTCTATGGCATTAAAAATTACAATCACAAATATGCAGTTCTAATGTAGCACTTAATGGCATTATCAATATTGACACTGAGCGCATTTTCACTTTTTTTCCACTTGGTATCTCTTTTATGTCTTGTCATGGACCTTTTTGGCTTGCATGGGTTCCAAAACATTTGGTCTGTGCTATTTTTTTTGGAACCACTTGTGGGACTTTGGTGTGGTGTTCTGGGCAGTGTATTTAGTTGAAATGGAAAGTGTTGCATTGGACAACTCTGCTATGAAGCATTCTTAGTTAAAGCGAATTCGTGGTTGGAAACGTGCTGTTCACACTGAGCTTTGGTTTACTGCCTAATCTTTCCATGCCTTTTACTGGATGATGGATGCCAGTTATTCTTGGCACGTTCCCTGGGCCCAACAGTGAGTTTGACAAGTTGGGAAATGCCTCGCCCCGTTAATGCTGAAAGAATTGATAAAAAGCCTCACATTTCTTTTTCTGGTTCTAGATCACCGCGAAGGAGAAGCTTTTCTCGTAGCCGCAGCAGGTATGCATCAGTTAATTACAGACTGGACAGCTTTGTCTGGAAGGTTTAAAAAGAAACAAACAGCCAGCTTCATTTTTGGTCTGTATGCATTAATAGACTCCAGGGTAGGCACTGGAATTCGGCAGAAGGGAGAAATGGGTCCGCTTCTGTCGTACTGCTTGCCTGGAGTTAATATATTTACACAGCTAGTTGAGATTCCAGGGTCATCAGTTGAAGGATATCAAGAATGGAAGTAATGAAGTTTTTCTGTTCTGCAGCTGCCCAAGGTTCCTTTCCTTCAGATACTGTGAGCCACAAGTACAGCTGATGAGAAACATAGTGAGCGGGTTCTGCTGTTGCGTACTGCAGAGTGTTAGGTGGTAATGACCCAGTGGTGTAACACAGTTATATGTTGGGATCTTTGAATTTCCAGAGTTTGTAGGTGATTTTTATATTCTTGTAGGATAGGGTGCTGTGTTACTGGACGGGATGTGTAAGTATACGTGGACAGGCCGTGTTAGTGGAGGCACGGTCGCTTGCAGTCTGACTCTGAACAGATTTAAGCGGCTGCATAGGAATAGATGCCTGTTCACACCACAGCTTAAGCTGTGTTGTGTGGCTCAAGCTGATTATTCTTACCTGATGGAAAGGCTAATACCATAATCTTTAACAGGTTTCCCCTGGTTGAGTAGTTAACCTTTACTTCCTGAAGGGAAGCTCTTCAGATAGCCTTGTTAGCCTAATTAGTTCAGTGTTGCTTTGACACTGTAATCATCTTGCTTTGTAATCTTCAACAGGTCCCTCTCCAGAGACAGAAGAAGAGAGAGATCACTCTCACGGGAGAGGAATCACAAGCCTTCTCGTTCCTTTTCCAGGTCTCGCAGGTAGGATGAGTCTTAGAGTGGTTGTGTGTTTGGACTAAACCTGTAAAAATGATTGTTTCCATGTCTTAGCAACACTGAAACAGGTTGTGGTGGAGAATCATCTCTTGCTCCTTAACAATGTTGTTTACTTTAAAGAATTAAATACCCAGTTTTATTAAAGGAGCAGTGCTTCTAAAATGCTTAAATGTCATCTACTGAGTTGGGCTGGGAGGGGTTGAAGCAAAAGCTGCTGCTCTTGGCACCTGGAAACTAACACATCTTTTCTTCCTCAGTCGCTCCAGGTCAAATGAGAGGAAATAGGACTCTGAGAAGGAGCTGTGTACAGGAAGTCGTTAGATCTGAGGACGGGAGGAGTATGTACAGAACATTGTTTTGTTTTGAAACTTCATGAAGCTTGGTGCATTTTTAAAATGTTTTAGCTGTTGAACTTGCTTTGTTCCTTGTATCTTGTAACAGGTGGCAAATGTAAAGATGTGAATCTGTATATGGTTCTGAGCAGAAGATCATATGATTTGTAATATTAATCACTTTACAATGTACCATTCTACATAATTTTTTGTTTGTGTTGAACAGTAAGCAGTTTCTCGCATAGATAGAAGAGTGTTTCTGGTCTGGACGTGCCGGGGTATGTTTGGCTGGGATTCAGCTTTTGGGAGGAGGCGCGCAATGAAGATGTGTTCATTGCAGAAGTGTGGCTGTGAGTGGTGTTCGCCTGTGCCGAACGAGGCGTAGATGCTTCATAGTACAGTTCTCGGAAACGGTCAGGAGCGTCGAGCCAGTGGCATGTGAAGGGAATGACTGAGCTGCAGTTTTATCCAGAGCTCTAGTTCTGACTTCCATTACCTGGAACGGAGCTGCTTTATATTATGTGAAATATAAATTTTTAGCCGTAGGGTCAGTTAATTTTGTACTTCATGTGACTAGAGTACTTAAGTAGATGATTGTTTGACCATCTATTCCAGAACCTCTGAATAGACCAAATACACAGCAGAACTGACAACTGGAGTGGATGTGTTGAGTGTGTAATGGTACATTGTAAAAGTTATGAATTAAACATTTCTTTACTGTACAAGAATTTTCATGTCACTTGTAAAATGTCTTTTGTGAGATCCTTGGGATTAAAGTTTTGGTTACAACTTGTTGTTCGGTATTTAACTTGAGTACCTGCTCTATATGTTCGCTTTGCAGAGCATGCACTTGAGTCTTGTGGTGCAGCTCGGTTCAAATCAAATGCGCTCTGCAGCACGGAGTAAAATGGCACTCGCCACATCTCGCTGTGACACCTGCAACAGTAAATGTTCAGATGCTGTTGTACCTTGGCGAGGGCAGGGCCTCACATTCTGTCACTGGTGTCTAATGCCAGCACTACAAAGGCAGCCTAGGGGAGCTTAGCAGGTGCTAGCTTGACTTCTCACCTAACGGTGAGCTCTGTAATGCTTACTCAGAAAACTGGCTGGAGATTCACAGGTTCACAACACTTTTTGCATCCTGGATGTGGGTCTGTAGCAACATTTAAGGTATTCTTCATGTTTCAGTTTTGAAATCGCTGGTCTGTAAACTGAAGCTTTGCATGAAGATTTCACTTGCAGTGTAAAACCATGGTGTGGCTCGAGTGTGATTGGCGCTCCCAAACGGCCTAAGGCCTCCTTTTTTCCCTGTATCCAAAAGAAGTTGAGCTGCATCACGTTCCCTCATGTGCGTTTAGATTAAATCCATCGTACTGAACAGTCTTGTGGTTTAATTTCCTTCACTTGCGGTATCCAGGCGGGGACAAGATGATGGCAAAGCTGTGATGGAAAGAAATTCTTGCCTGGAAACAAGCAGTGTGGACAATACATGGTTCATCAGTCAGCAGCTGGGGCGGAGGTGTTGCCATCTTGGCTGCTGAGGTGTAGTGTTGATTTATTTTTTTTTAAACTACTTAGTACTATTTGTGGCTGCACTCGATTATCTTAAAGGTCTTTTCCAACCAAAATGATCCTATGATTCTCTTGACTAGCAGTTTAACAGCCCTGGGCCCAAACAGCTCGCAGTGGTACGAGCACAACCAACCTCCTGTTCACTGAAATGCAGGGAGGCTGCAGGTGGTGCAAAAGGCATGCACAGCCCTAAATCATCTTCAACTGGGAGCGCGGTGAGCTTAAAAGGTACAGAAAAACACATCAGCTCTGCTCCTCACCTGCGTGGGCTGATGAAGTTATGTTTACGTGATGATCGATACCGCTGCGCTGCTGCTGCTCAGGGTGGAAGTTCAGTCGACCTGTAGTCCTTGGCGCAGAGCTGGGCGGTTGGTCTCTTCTGTGCCTTCGGCAGCATTCTCTTCTCGGGAAAGCGGGGCTTCTGCGTCGGCCGGGGTGTGTGGGAAGGGCCGGGCTCACAGCCAAGCCGGGACTCCGAGGCTGTTGGCGCAGCGGCTGCCGCTGCATGCTGTGGCGGCTCCCCGGCAGAGGTCGGGGTGGCCTCATCAGCTGAACGGGGCTCCTGCCCTGCTGATTCCGACTCAGGTTTGGTCTCAAAATGTTGACAGACCAACTCCTCTGGGGATGTTTGTATTTGACGAAAGGCAGCCAAGGCCTGAGATGATATCATGTGCCACAGGCAGCTGTGTTCCCTTTTTTAATATGTGCTTCTCCCAGGGTTTGATTTGTGGAAGGATTGCAGCTCGTGTTGCCTGGGAGCCAGCCGCTCTGCTGGCACGTCGGTTCCTCTTGTGGTTATGCGGGGGGAGGGAACGGCGGGGGACAAGTAGCCTTCGGTAGTTTCAACTACTGAGGGGCAAGGAGGGACAGAAATGTGAAGCGTACGCTGCGGGGAAGCGGGTTGTGGTTTTCGTGCATGAGGGAGTCTGCAGAACTGGGAATATTTATCAGTTTCAGGTTTCTGACTTTGTAGTTTACTCCTCAGCTGAACAAAGAAGTCGGCCCTTAGGCTGGATCAGAACTGCTGTTTCACAGCAGACTACTGGGTTTATGTAATCAGGTGGGGTTTTGATGGGGAACAAAATTGGCAGCTTCTAGAGAAAGATGGGAAATGGGTAAATACTGGCTGTGTACAGCCCATCTTCCAGGGTATAATTAGCAAGTGTTATTTTTAATCCAGCAGCATGTTCTCGGATTTAAGGCTTCCAGTTTGCTTCTCTCGGAGGGTGACCAGCCTGGGAGCACTATTGACAGGGGGAGCATTGTGGCTTGTGTTTAAAAAGTCTACTCTGAAATTAAATTTACAAGGAAGTGCTTGTGTTGACCTTCCAAGGCCAGGAACATCCCTCACCTCTCCCCAAAGATTCTTAAACCAGGAAGAGCTCCTAAGCGATCTGTCCTGGCAAGAAGAGGACAGACAGACGCTGTGTAGTGGTTCCTTGGCAGAACTAGGTGCCTCGCACCCCATCCTCCGAGACAGCCCTGCTCTGAAGACTCCCGAGTGACGGGGGAATCTCTTCTGTCTGCTACTTCCTAAACTGTCTCAGGGCCGGGTTTCGTGGTGCTCACACAGATGTGTTAAGCGGCATTTCTAATTTGGGGAGAAGTTTAGCTGCCTCCGCTTTTGCCCGGCAAAAGCATCCTGAGGTTAATACTGCCTGAGCTCCTCAGCGCTCCTCAGCGCAGTATCTAAGCGCGTTAAACGACATAACTACCCTCTGTTCATGTGCGGTTTGGTCTTTTCTCACACTCTCCCTAGGGAGAGTATTGTGTGCAAATGGGTTTGCGAAGAAAGGGATTGTTTTTTTCTTTTTATGTACATGCTGCTCTTTGTTTATGGCAGAGAAGATCATTTTAAGAATGCGCCTCGCACTTAAAACAGAAAATGGAGAGGTTAAATATGTTCTTTCTTTCAACGGGGTACGTTCCACCGACCTTCAGACAGGTTCAGCTAACCAGGGTCATGCTTGGGGGAGAAACTGCAGTCTTACCAAGCACCGGCAGCGGTTCTCCGTAACAAAATTGTGTTTCAGGTATGTTCGGGGAGCTGCTGCAGTTCACCTCCCCAACGAGCCTGTTGCTGGAGCTGTGCTATTTTGTACTCCCGTCACACCAAAACCTCAAATACATTCTTGATAGAAAATCACTCGCGTGCTTCATACTCTTGGTCTTTGCGTTTCTTTTGGTTTGGACTCAAAGGGGGCAGGAGAGACGCTGCGCCGTGCCCTGGGGTCTTCCTGCAGCAGCCCGCCTTGCCTGGCAGGGCAGGTTGTGCCTCTGGCCTCTGAACGGCTCCGTGCCCCTGCGGCGACCTGTCAGCGGCATTCACCGCGGCAAGGGCCGAGTGCCCTAGCAGTCCTGCAGCTGTTTGCTCTTGCTGTTAACATGACCTCTTTTCAGTTTCCAGTTTTCCTTTCTTTTACTCATGATCCCATCACCGCAAGATGCCACAATGTCTCCTGACGTCAAGATCCACAAAGCATCTCAACATTTGACAAACTTTCTCCCATTTCTGCTGGTTTTAGTCCCTGTCCCCATACCCGTGTTCATATCATACCCCAGAAATACTGTCCCAAAACCTGAGCTACAGTCACCGTCGTGAATCATCCTACTCTGGTGCTGGTATCGCGCAGCGTCGCTTAGCTAGGAAAAAAAAAAAAGTGAAAAAATCTGGAGCATCAACCCCTTTTGCAAACAGAAGGCCGAAGGGCAGAAGTGCAATTCCAGTAGCTCCGGTTCGACCTTAGATCCCGCACAGCGAGACGATAGCGCAGCACCCGGGACCTGCTGTAAAGAGGCGGGTCTCCCTTTCCCTGCTGCTGAAACGCAGCTAGCTCCAATTTCACACCTCAACCGGCCAAAAATAGGCAAAATAAAGAGAGTTTTCGCTTGGCAACTCTTGCAGCTGAAGCAGCATCCCAGCCTGCCAGCCCACGCAAGAAGCGTTCTGGCTTCCTAGAAATACTGTCACTCTCTCGGTTTTCTGTTTCATTTCTGCAGTTTCACTGAGGCACTGCCATTAGTTACATGCTGTTAGTGCCCTTCAAACAAATGCTGTTGTGGACTAAAATAAACGCGAGATCCAGACAAATATAAAATAGGCTATGCAATAGGAACGCTATGTTCCCAAGTGATTCATTCATCTATTATTTAATAATTTAGTGGCTGACATAACTTTTAGTTGAACAAATCTTCACATTGATTCGAGTGGTGTTTCTGCTCGGGCCTCAAAGTAATTTTAGCCGTCAGATTTTCTGGGGGAGTAATCCCAATCGGAGAAGGGAAATGCACCTCCTTCCCAGCTGGATTCTGCCACCCGTTTCAGTGGCGTTACTCCACAACCGGCCTGCGGTACCCCAGGGTTCATCCTGCTGCCGTCACAGCCAGGCCGTCCTGTCCTTGGGCACTCCGCTGGACAACACACGAACACGCTGACGGGTTGCGATGTACCGATAGCACGTGCAGACACCGCACCACTGCCCGATGCCACCGGCGAAGCAGCCTGGCGATGTGCGCCGTGGTGTGCAAGGCCCTTGGCAAGCTGCAGCCCTCCGTCGGGAGCCGCGGTATCAGGGTGGAGCAGTGGTATCAGGGTGAGGCACCGTGTCACCCTGGGTGTCACTTTGGAGCCGGCTGGAAGATCGCTACTGCCAGCTGTGAGAGAGAAGCGTTATCTCCGCCGCGTGCATAGGCTGCTTGGCCCGTGAATATTCACCAATATTCAGCGGCGTCTCTGCGAGGGAGCCCCGCTGCTCCGCCCAGCCTTTCCCCCACCGCTGCCGACGGAGGGCTCGCAGTCAGTGTTTGCTATAAAATGTTTGCAGTTGCTCGTTTCTGACTAATACCGACTTTATTTGCCATCGCATTAAAACGCGGTCGGTCACTGCAGAACGCCTGCCGGCTGGACTGAGTGCCGTGCTTCCTGGTGCTAGCAAACGCTGGATTGATCAGCTTTTCATGCATTACTATTACACGCCTTTTGGGAGGAGGTTGCCCCAGCTAGAGAGAGAGGCTTCAGGCGTGGTACGCTGCTGCTCCTGCCAGTAGTCATTCTTCCAGCTGCCTGGTTGACATGTCCTGCTCAGAAACTCATGGTTGAATGTTCACCAGATTTGGAGTCGGGAGTGCCCCCTGCACAGGGTCAGTTCGATAGGGACTGGGGGGTATTTTTGGACCTATGGCACAGGTTCTCACGTTTCCTGTTTCACGACCTCCCTCTCCCTCTTCATCTCCTTCCTGCTCTCTTTGTGGCGTATTACAGTTGGTTGTCTACAAAGCCCACGTTTGTTACGGGAGGATGAGAAGGGCTCTGGTGCAGCGTCACTGCTGGCGGGTGATGTATGGGACATTTTTCACCTGTTTCCAGCCTCTGTGGCACTACTGACAGCAGCTCCCACATCCAGCGAATTTCCTTTCCCTGACACAACGTGGATTCTCACAGGCGAGGCAGAGAAACCACCGAGGGAGGCCAAAACCAAAAGAAAAAGGTTTTATATTGGCACCTGGAACTGCCCGACTCGGATCCCCCTTTGGTGTGACCGAGCAGAGCTCCACCACGGTGCGTGGACCGTGCCCGTCCCCACCGCCAGGTCTGGCACAGCTCTGTGCCAGCGCTCGGTGTCAAGGCCAGCGGAGGTTCAGTGCGGGGTGAAAGCTGCTCCTTCACCCCAGCTCCAGGAAATCCTGCTGTGCCTGACTGACACGTGCAAGGAAAGTGCAATCGACCCTTACCCTGGCGTCTAGGTGGCGGCTGTCATATCATCACCGATGGCTTTATTGGAAGTTGTACACATACAGCTGTCCCCTCCCATTACCTCTGCTCCGCACAGGACCGTGCACCAGCATGAGTCACCGTGCAAGACAGCCGTCCGTCTGTCTGCCCGTGGCGCATGGTCTGGGTACTGCCCTCCTACAGATGCCATTTCAGGCATCCCTTCACTCACGGTGCCCTGGGGCTGATCTGCCCCTGCCTCTGCCCCTTCCCTCTCTGCCCCACACCCAGCCCCACTCCTCGCCCCCCAGCACAAGGGCGAAGTGAATCACGACCCCGTGCCCGCCCTCACCCAGGGTGACAGGATTCCCAAAACGCATGCCATGAGCGGAGAGATCCCAGGGGACGCTGACACACGATGAGCCACCGCCTGGCAACGCCGGCAGGCACCGGGGCAGGCGAGCGGGCTGGCACGCGTCTCCCAGAGCCGCGGGTTTGGGGTTTGGTGTTTGGTGTCACTGCCTCCGCGAGCGGGAGCGGAGGGACTTGCCTCGCAGGCACCCCGTCCTTGTGTCTGACTGCTCTGGGCGGAGGGGGCTCCGCCGAATCGGGGGTTATTTTTAAAGCTCACATCATGAGCGAGCGTTAGCCAACAGCTCTCCGTAGTCACCTCCTTCTCATGCGTGGCTATAAAGGGCCGGATCATGCTCCCGGTGGATTTCGAGCAAAGCCTCGGCTCGGGGAGCAGCAAATCCCTCGTCAGCAGCGCTGTGCCACACGTGTCATCCATTGGGAAGAGGTTACCTCAGTCGACAGCTTCCCATGGGCCTGGCTGCACCAAGAGCTGCCGAGGGCTGGAGACCCCGTACGCCGCATGGACGGGAGCAATTCTGCCCCACGCTCCCCTTGCTTATTCCCACCCACGCGGTGAATCCTGCCGTGGAAGGTCCCGGTGGGCCTGGAGAAGTCCCTGTCCCCCCCCTGCCCACTGCCACCACGACGGGAAGCTTCCCCTGCCCTGGCTGAGGTGCAAGGGGGAAGAGCTGCCTGCAAAAAAAAACCTGTGGACATTTTGGATGGACCTTATTCCCCGCAAGGAGCTTTGCAAAAGGCTGGAGCTGTTCGTCCCGATTCCCAGCGGAGCGTCCGTGCCCCCTCCGCGGGTGCCGGCTGTCTGCACGGTCCTGCCTTCCTCTCGGGTCGTAGTCAATGAGGTGAAGCGGCAAGTAAATAAACCGGCAAACGAGCCCGAGGTTCGAAGCCAGGTACTCCCTGCCACCCTCGCCGGGCTCTGAACAATGAGGTCCTTTGCTGCCAGCAAAAAAAAACAAAAAACCAACCCACAAAGCTTCCAAGCTGCTCATGGAAAGTCAGTGAAGCAATTACGTTAATGACTATGAATGGGGCTAAAAACAATCTTGGGTGAAAATGAGTGAGGGGCCGAATGAAGCGACCGATTCATAGCCCGGCTTCCGCATCCAGGAATATTTCCAGTAAGCAAAGGCCTTGTTTTAGGGACTGTCTCATCCCCCATTTGTGCTTGGTGGGACTCTATTTCCACTCTGCTGGGTCCGGTGTCTCATCAAAATGCCTTCATAAATGGAGCAAACAAGGGCTGTATATGGCAGGGAAACAGTCAATTAACACGATCCGAGTTCTTTTAGGGGCAGAGTTAATCAAGCATTCAGCGTTTTGTCATTCTTGTCTTTCTTTCCTGGGAAAATCCTATTAGTATAAAATCACTTAATTGGGCACTTCAAAGAGCTGATGGGAAAACAGTCTTCGCTGGGATATAAACGCCATTCAGCCGAACACTGGGTTCATTTAGACTTTTGCTGGAGCGTGAGTGTTTCATTAAGAGCCTTCACGTTTCCCACTTAAAAGAAAAAAGCTTGTTAGTAGAGATAATAAAAAAAAAAAATCTTGGAGATTTGAATCTTGCTGAAGAGGGTTTTTACTGCCTGAATACGCAGGGCTTTGTTTCGGGGCTTCGTCCCCAGCAGAGCCTCTTACACCTATAGTGAGTGCCTGTCAATCTGCTTTCCTGAGCCGAGCGATTTCACACCTGCCTGGGGTGTTCTTGTGAGGAAAGGCTGTTCGAGGAGGGAAAGAGTCACCCCCGTGCCCCAGGAGAGGTGGGTGACAGCCCTGGTCTGACCTTTGGGGTGTAGCGTGGTGCGTTTCGCAGGACTGAACCCCAAACCCCGTGTGCTCGTCCCGTGCCGGGGTGGAGGTCCCGTGTTAGTTCCCCCTTTCTCGGGTTGTTTCCCTGGGCAGAAATTCAAGTTTTTGCAGAGCTTACTTTTATCCCACCTTGAAAAATAACGCAGCGTGCCCTGATCTGTCATCGCCAACTCCATCCCGAAAGGCCTGAAGGACGCCCATCTGCCCCACTCTGCTGTTTCTTCCCCCCGCATTGGTTGATCTAACAGGAATATTACATTTTCCCTCAAAAAACCCACTTCACGTACACCTTCGACCACCAAATTTCCAAACCTTCCTCGCTGCTGGGGAGGGCTGGGTGAGGAACCACACGGATCGCTTTGTTTCTGCGGTCGGCGCTGGCAGGCTTATGTCTGGGAAAACATCTCCATATATAATCATATGCTTACATCTTAATGACATTTTGTATTCAGTCTTTATAAAATCCTTACCAGTAGGTGTTCACGTGCATTTAAAACAGTTGTTATGAGCATGGGTTGGGCCTCAGCGTGTGATTCCCATCAAACACGCTGAGATCCTTCCTTGGCACAACGTTTGGTTCTTCACTTTGGGGTCAGGATTACCTTACGTGGCTCCATGAAGCCACGTTTCCCCATCCTCCTCCTTCTTCCCAGCCTCCTTCAAGGCTGGGGCATTTGAACCCTGATTTCTCCACCCACCTCAAACCATTCCCCCGCTCCGTGCTGAAGCTCCCACCCACTTCCCCTTGGCTTTTGGGGGTGCTGCTCCCCATGTCCCCGGAGAGGATGAAACTTGGTGTCAGAAGCGATGGGCCCGGGCACGTTCCCCTGACGAAACCCCGGCCGTGCCGGCGCTGAGGATGGGCTGAGTCACGCACCGACTCTGCCCACCGTGAATAATATATTTGCATCCCCGTCTGCAGTGGCTTCCTCTCCCCTCGGCGTCTGCGGGACCCACCTGGGGAGATCCGCTGGGAAGGAAACGCTCCCGAGGGCTGCCCGGCCCAGGCAGCGCCCGCCGCCCTGTATTGAGGTGCCCCTGGTGCTGGGAAGAAGGTTACTTCGAAGGCTATGAAATATGCAGCCATTTCGTATATTCCTCTTGCTTCCAGGCGTTAGGATGGGTTTTTCAAGCAAATTATAGGGACGGATTCTCCCACGATCACACCCCTCCCGGGTGGGGGTTTGGGACACCCCTCGGGAAGGGCGAGCCTGGGACTGGGACGGGAGATGCGACAGCTCCCACACGGTGCCTGGGACTGGGGAGAAGGAAACACCCGTCTGCCCTCGGCGCTGATCCTGGTCCCCGGCCCCGCGCCTCTGACCTCCTCCTACTACGTGTTGGTGGAGCTGAACATCATGAGTCACCTTTGGCATTTTTTTTTTTTTTCAGTTCCTGTACTGCCTTCTGTATTAATCACACGAGTTTTTTTCCCCTTTTTTTTTCTGGCGATGCCACTGCAGACTTGACCATGGACTCCCTGACCCAGACCCTGACGCCATTCCTCTCCCCACTTCCCATTTCCAGTAACCCACTTCGCTGAGGTCTCCTCTGATGCCGCCGCCGCCGCCGCCGCACAGCCGGAGCTCCCCAGCCCCCGGCGCGGGGGCACGAGGAAGGGGAGCGAGAGCGGAGTTTGCAACAGCCAGAAACCTGCCCCCCACCCCCCGATCCTGGGGCGCAGGGACCAAACCCCCGCCCGGCCAAAAAATCACAGAGAGAATTATAGAGTTATTTCCCTAAGGGAAAATCAACGTCCAATTTATTTTCTGGCTGCTTTTGCCCTGGAACGTATCCCCTGTGTAGCTGGGGATATTCGCATCGGCCAGGCCGGTCGGTTATCTCGCATCATTTTGCTTTTTTAATCCCTCGCTCTTGCATCAGCGGTTGCTGGAGTTCGCTGCGGGTTGCACAAGCGAGGCCACTCCTTCCTCTGCCACTTCGGGCGCTAATTTAAAAAGCTGCCCGTTTTGACAGTCCCACTCCCTGTTGTGTATTCGGAGGGGCTTTTATGTAAAAAAAAAAAAGCAATAGAGCCGGTTTAAGCAGTGAGCATTCTCTTGGTAAATGCTGCGTCATCTGAGAGTCCCGGCTCGCAGCTGGAGGCTGCGCTGACCGGGGGAGGATGCCCGTGGCGCTGCGGCTGGGACGGCACTGGGCTTCCCTTCGGTGCCCGATTGCATTTTCCTCGCATCCAGAGGGAGCGAACCAAGAAACTGTAGCTGGAGCAGAGCTGGCGGTTGGCGAGGAAATGATCCGCTATCGCACAGCGACGCATCGAGCCCTCCGCAGTGCGGCTCTAAAAGCTGCTCTTTGCAACCAGAGGCAAAAATCATTCCCACGTGGAAACATCAGCAACAGCTTCCCGGCGAGGAAAGGCCGTTCCAGCTCGCCCCCTCCTCTCCCTGTGTGTTATGAACGGAAAGACAGGCTGAATTCGGGAGCATCCCCAGCTTTGCCAGGATGGATTTCCTGCAGTGTGTGATATTAAGTTAGGATGCTTTCAGATTCCCCATCCTCCTTTCACCTTTCCTCCCCGTCCCACCGTGCCCGTCCAGAGGCAGCCGAGGGGACGAGCAGCCGACCCAAACACAAACACCGTGGCCCGGCCCGGCGCCGCGGCAGGGGGACCGGCGACGGCAAACGCTGCTGTGGCGTGCGGCAGCCTCCAGCCAAACATGCCCGAACATATTCTCCAGCTGCTCGGGCCGGCGGGAAGCTGCTGGTCCAGCTGGGAAATGCACGGGTGTTTTGACTGCCAAGGGTCCCGCTCAGCACCCCAGCACCCGCCGGCTCCAGGGGCCTTCGAGGGTGCCTGGCACTCCCAAGGGACCACTTTAACTTGGTCTGTGTCACGTGGAAGTGTGCTCTCACCCTCCTGTGCCCCACAGGATTGCACCGCATTTGCACCCTTGCTGCCCAAGTCGTGGTGTCCAAGGTGCCCGGGCAGCTTGTGCCATGCTGGGAGGGTGCTGCAGAACACGGCCCCCCGTGCACCGGGGTAAACTGACTCCGAGGGCATCAGCTCTCGCGCTGTGGGGCAGAGACAGACCCGCTGCCCCTGCTCCCGCCGCAGCACAGGGCGTAGGTGCCCTCTGGCCTTGCAGTTTAACCCCGGCAGAAGCTGCCCTGGGTTCAGACCTTTCCTGCCTGTGGACTTCCGATGCGTTTTCCAGATAAGGCACGGACGCCCCCAAATCCTCCCCGCAGGTTGCTGCAGGACATGCACGGACTCGTTCCTCGTCTTCATCCCTGCCCGGGTGCCTGCAGGACTCAGACCAGCAGATCCTTCCCAAAACGCTTTTCTCCAGCCACAGCCGGGTGCCGGGGGGGTTCAGCGGGCGGAACAGAGCCGGGCCCCGTGGAGAAAATCCGGCAGAAGAGGCCAGGGGCGGCCTGTGCGGCCCAGGACGGGGTCGGGCAGTGTCTGGGGACCAGGGGAGCATCCTCCCGGCGTGGCTCTGAGGTGGGCACCCCAAGGGCAATCCTTCCTTAATTCCTTATTCCCCGTTCCCCCTGGAATCCTCCGCAGTAGTGACCCGGGGGGCAGGAAAGCCTGGGTGGGATGTGGAGCACCCCCCCGCTCCAGCCAGTAAAGTGCTGCTGTCTAAGGGCTCTGCGTCTCCCGATGGGGAGGGGGCACCCCTGTGTCCCCTGATGGGGAGGGTCCCTGATTCCCCTGACAGGGGGGACCCCTGCATCCCCTAGGAAGGGGGTCCCTGTACAGCCTGATGGGGGGGTCCCTGCACCCCGCTAAGAAAGGGGGTCCCTGTATCCCCTGATGTGGGATCCCTGCATACCCTAGGAAGGGGGTCCCTGTATCTCCTGATGCAGGGTCCCTGCACCCCGCTAGGAAGGGGGTCCCTGTATCCCCTGATGAGGGGGGGTCCCTGCACCCCCCTAGGAAGAGGATCCCTGTGTCCCCCGCTGCGGGGTCCCTGCACCCCCCTGGGAAGGGGGTCCCCGCACCTGGTACCGCGCACTCCCGGGGCTGGGGACCGGGATGGGGGGGGTGGAACGGCCAGGACCGAGGCGGCTGCCCCGGGGGCCGGTCCGGTCCCGGGGCGGGGCGGGAGGGAAATCCCAGGCGACGCGGTGAGCAGCGGCGAGGCCCCGCCCCGCCCCGGTATAAAGCGCGGCGAGACGCGACGGGCACCGGCCGCCGGGAGACGCGACGCGAGGGTGAGTGCGGCCCCGCGGGGGCGGCCGGTGGCCCCGGCCCTTCCCTTCTCCGCCGCTGGCCGGGGGTGTCACCGGGGAGGGCGCCGGCGCGGGGAGCGGCAGCGGGGGAAGCGCCGCAGCGGGAGCGGGACCGGGCGGCGGCTCCGCCCCGGTGGCCGCGTCCCCAGCGCGGCGGAGGGAGCGGGGCCGCTCCCGGTGGCGGGGCCGGGGGTGGTCGGGCCGGGGGGGCTGGGGGGGGGGGGGCAGCACACGGAGTGTGTGTCGTCGTCGTCGTCCCCCGTCCCCCCCCCCCCCCCCCCGCCCCGGGCGCGGAGCCCCGGTCCGGGCTGCGCTCGCCCCCCGGCGGCGGCGGGGCGGGCGCGGCCGGGCAGCCCGGCCGCGGAGCATCCCTGCGTAGCCGCCGTCCCTCGGGGCTGGGCGGGGGTTGGGCTCCGGCCCCCTCCCGCTGAGCGCTCCGCAATAGGCCCCGCGGGCTCATCGGTGTCACGAGCGGGGCGTTCTCTGCGCCTCCCCCCGGGGAGGCACCTGCCGCGGGGTCCCATCGGCTGCCGGCTCCCTCCGCCGCGGGTGTGGGTGCTGCCAGCCCCTCCTGCTCCCCAAGCCTTCTCCCAGCTGGTGTAACTGGTCCTGGGTGTCGCAGGTGCCTGTGGGGCTGGCGAGGGTGTGTGTGTGTCCCTGGGAGTGCCTTCACCTCCCAGCCCGGCTGGGTGAGGTCTTAACGCAGCCGTGCACCTGCATCACCTCTTCACCCAAGCCTCGGGGTTCTCCAGCTGGGTTGCAGGAAACCTTGAAGCTCTTGCTTTGGAGAGGCTGCTAAAAGCAACACCAGCCCGATGGGAGGGGACAGTGACCCGGCCCTTGTCCTTCCCTATTTGGTGGCTCCAGCAATCTGCGAGCATGAGTCAGGGCGAAGCTGTTATCTCGAGGTGTGGGGCTCCGGGGTGGCACCTGGGCCTTGGCGGTGGCCCGAGGATGGGGAGATCGGTGCCCGACACAGGCAGGGAGGGCTGGAGGGCGTCCGCCCAGGGTGTTGAAACACGTCCCCTGCCTGCTACCTGCCAGGGCTTGCCTGGACATGCTGGGACTTGCCTCGCAATGAGGTCACCCTGTTTGTCTGCTCTGAGTGCCAGGAGATAGGAAGCTGGATTTCTATTTTTACTCGGGGATGCTCGGTCTGGGTTGGGAGCGGGGCTGGGCGGAGGGTCGGGGTGGCCCCAGGGACGGAGCGTGGCCCCACCAGCCCCCGGGCTGGAGGCTCTCCAGCCGCCCGCCGGCACGCTGTGCCGGTAGCGCGCCTGGTAATGCTGCGCAGGCGATCCGGAGGGGCTGGCGGTGCTGAATTTGGGCAGAAATGTTCCCTGCAGGAGGCTGAGCGCCCTGTCCCTGGGGACATTTGAGGGTGGGGGGTGCAAGCCTGGGGGTCTGTTGTGGTCCTGGCTTTGGGGCTCCCAGATTGGGTGGGCAATGACAAAGCTGTCTTGCACACGGGGATTTTATTTCTGTAAATCTTTTTTTAAAGCAGACTGAATGAGCGTGGCTATCCAAGCAGGGTCAAGCCTTAGCTCTGAAGGCCGTCAAATCCCAGAGCCTTGTTTGCTCTGCTCTGATAACGAGGTTCCTCGTAACCGTGGGTGGTGGGAGGGATCCATTAGCCCCGTGCATGTGTAAGGCAGAGGACTGCTCGGAAGGAAAGGCTTTGCCACTTACTGTGAAGGTCAAGGCTTTTGGCACCGATTTGAAAAAAAACAAACAAACAGGGTCTTGTCTCTGGTTACCCAACAGCTTCTTGCAGATAAAGAGGGTGGTTAACAAAGTGGTCAAGCTTGTGGTATGTTCCTGCAGTTGCTTAAAAGGCTTCCTTGCCACTGGGCCTGGGTTCTTGAGATGAAGAAACTGGCCAGAAAAACATCCTGTTGCTTCACTTGCCCATGCGCCAGCTTGCCTTGTGCCTGCGTGGAAGTGGGAACGCAGCAGGGTTGTGGATGGAGCCGGTGGCAGCATCGAGGTGCCGGATGCTCTGCCCTGGCAGGGCTTTACCTGCTGGAGGAGGAATGGGGAACGTCAGCACTTGCACCTTCCCCATCCTCCGACATCACACCAGGCTGTGTTTGACTTCAGTCGTGCTCAAGCCTCTGCCCAAGACACCGCTAAAATCCCAAATGTCTGGGTCCAAGATGAGTGCTGGCAGATGGAGGTCTCCTCCAGGATGCCTCATTGGAGAGCCCAACCCAGCTTGTCCCACCTTGGCTACTGCCTGCTTTGCCCTGGGAGCAAATGTGCCAGCCCTTGGGCTTGCTCGTGGCTTGCCCAACACCCCAGTAACTCGCTCTGCTTTCCTCCCAGCCACCACAATGCCCCTGTCTCAGAGCAGGGCTGGGCAGATGCCGTGCAGCAGCAAGGTGTGCAGGAACCTCTTTGGCCCCGTGGACCACCACCAGCTCCAGAATGACTTTGAGGACCTGTTGAGGCAACACCTGGAAGAAGCTCAGCAGCGCTGGAACTTCAACTTTGAAACGGAGACTCCCTTGGAAGGACACTTCAAGTGGGAGAGGGTCTTCTTGGCTGAGCAGCTGCCCCAGGAGGGCCACAGCCTGGTCAAGGTCACCGGCAGTGAGAGCAGGAGCTCCTTGGTCCCCAAGGACCATCTTGGCAGGATTTGCCCCGAGGGGTCACAGCAGAGCTCGGAGGTTTACAGGGCTGGTTCCCCACAGAGCTTGAAACGTGGGCAGACCACCATCAAAGGTGAGTGCTGGAGGCTTGCTGTCACTCCATGCATCCTTGGTGGTAGTACTGGTGTCGTGGCTTTCCTGGTAGGGATGGATGGAAGGGACTTGGGTGCAAGAGCCCTGCCTGGCTCCTGGACATGGTGGGGAGGGGACCACCCTCCATGCATCTCTCTTCTGGGAGAGCAGAGCCCATCTTCCAAGGGGAAGAGGCTGCAAACTGGGTTCCTTTTGGTTGCTGGGGCTTAGGCAGGGAGCTCACATTGGGCTTGTGGGTCTTACAGCTGAAGATGCCCCAGAGTAGTTCATCACCCTCAGTTCCCATGGTCTGAGCCTGTCCTCTAAGATTAAGGGCTGGGGTGGAAGTGCAAGGTGAGACCAAACAGAAGAGATGGTGGAGACCTACAGGCTCTTCTCTCCAGGAAGGCATGGCTTTGGGTAGGTGGCTCTAAAATGGAGTCCACCTGGGCTGAGTTTTGGGGTGCTTCCCTGGGGACACCTCCCTCTTCCTGTCCCACTGCTCCTGATGGGCTGGAGGCACTTTCCAACCCTCTCTTTCTGCCTTCCAGACTTCTACAGCTCCAAGCGGAGGATCGTCCCTGACAAGCCCAAGCAGTGACCTGGCGGTGCTCGGCTCCTCTGCCGTTGGGGACAGCTGCTGATGCTGACGTGCCCTGGGGGTGTCCGTGGCTTTTTTCCCCCCACCCTGTACTGTGTAAGCTGTCTGTATGAAGCAATGTAGAGTCTGTAGTTCCCTATTTATGAGTAGCTCTGGGGTCCTGAGGGACCTTCACTGTGTGCAATGTATAGGAGTAGCCCATGTTGAGGCTGGTAGCCCCACAGAGGGAATGGAGGAGGACTGAAATGGGCCTGGTGGGACTAAGGCATTGCCCTGCCTGCAGAGAAGAAAGTCTGTGTCTTCTGCCCTGTGTTGATGGGGCCAAGCATTATCCTTGCACCATCCTGCTGTCCAGCTGTGGTCCTTCCCCTGCCTGATGGCTGGCCATGGAGGACACTTGTGTCCCAGCCACCTGGTGGCACTAGATGTCCTTCAGAAAGGGTCACCGATATGGATCATAGGGTCAGGCTGTCCCAGGGCTCTGAGGACACCCCGGTTGCTGGCACACGGTGGTGGCCCTCTTCCCAGCAGGATGGACCCAGCGGTGGCAAGCCCGTGTCCATGCAGGGAAGCGGAGCGACACAGGGGCTGCTCCTTCCCATGGCTGCTTGGGAGAGGAAACGCTGCTCCCTGGACAGCCCTTCCTTCAGGTGACTCACCGGTGCTGTCACCCATCAGAGATGGGCTGCAGATGGTGACAAACCTGCTGGAGGTCCCCAGCGCTGAGCTCATTGTGGGACCAATGCTGCCTGGGAGGCTTTGGGGTCCCCTGGACTCTGCCGACCCAAACCCCCACTTTCTGACCTTGTTGTTGGCTTGTCCTTGTCGAGTGGTGCTGTTTGCCCTCCTCTTCCTGCCTCCTTCAACACTGACCCCAGGCTGGGGAGCTGCCTGCTCTGGCCATGTTGGACTGCTCTAGGAAGGAAGGAGTCCTGCTCGCCAGCAAGGATGACACCGAAAGATGAAATTGTAGCTTTTTTTTCCTGGACTCTTTCTCTTTTGGGGCTGGGGGGAGAGAGGACCTACACCTGGCTCTGCAGAGCGAGGGGCTTTGGTCACCTCTGGGACCGAGGGATGTCCCAGAGCGAAGGCTGCTTGGTCCCAGCGCTGAAGGCTGAGTCCCTGCTCTTGAAGGACTCAACACTGTCAGATCTCAGCACTTTCATGGGGTTCATCTCCTGCTCTGCTGGATTTGGACTCTGGAAACTGGTGCAAGATGGTCCCAGGCAGAAAAGGTACAGGGTCGACCTCCTGCCTTGCACCGTGATGCACTTTGCTGTCAGTGAAGCTGGCAAGCTCCCAGCACTAAATGTTTATTTATAAAAAAAAAATGCTATTAAGTCTATGTGGGAGGGAAGGGGAAATACCTGTTTGTCTATAAATGTTAACTCTGAATAAACACTTGTGTAAGGGAATTGGTGTCTCTGGGTTAATGGAAATAATTGTGGTGGGAGCAGGGTCTGGCTGTGGGGAGGAGGATGCTCTGGGCTGGGTCCTGGCCTGGCTCTGGGGGGCTTGGGAGTTGCTCTGGGGGGCTTGGGAGTTGCTCTGGGGGGCTTGGGAGTTGCTCTGGGGGTGCAGCCCTGAGCTAGGAGCTGCCTTTGGGCTGGCTGGGAGCAGGGGTGGCTGCAGCCCCAACCCGGGTGGCTGTGGGAAGGGGCTGTCGCAGCCCTGGGTGACTCCTCTGCAGCAGGAAACATCAAATGAGGGCAAAACCTCACCACAACCCCTGTGCCCAACTCTGCTCCCTTGGGACCCCTGTCTGCGCTGTGGTCCTGGGTGCAGGATGGGTGCAGCCACCATATCGCCAGCAGAAGCCACTGCTGCCTGCGCAGGGTCTCCCTGCGGGACCCCCTGTGTGAAGGTAGGCTCCTCTGCTGCCCACGATGTTCCCCCTTCCCCACCGTGACCCCCAGTCCCCTACTCCTAACCCCTAGTGCGCTACCTTGTGGGGCAGGTGGCCATTAGCCATGGGCAAGCTGGTGGTGTGCCCACTCCTCCTTTAAAGGGGTCGCAGGTGCCCAGGCCAATGCAGGTGACCCATGTTGTGGGACAGGGACATGGGATGGCACTGCTGATGAAAACACAGCAGCAAGGCCCAGGTGGGACTGGAGCTGCTGGATGCCAGGGCTGAGATCCCCTGGGAGTCAGGGACGTCCCCACCATCAGCTGCTTCCTCTGAGGACTGCGCAAGCCTTGTGTGTGGGCTGGGAGCTCAAGTTATGGTTAATGTGATAAATGACCCAATTTGCAGAGGATCCAGGTGAAAATAAAGTTTTGATGGTAACAACCTCGTGTCGTCGTTCAGCTGAGGATCCCTAAAGCATCTGCCTGTCCCCATAGCATTGGGTGACACCCACGCAGGCCCATGGCCCTTGAAATGCTTGCAGAGCACAATCACGCAGCCTTTTAGCCGCTGCTGAGTCAAGCCCTACAGATTGAGCCCTTTTAATCTTTCCCTTTATGTCAGTCCCTCCAGCCCCCTTGGCTGCTGCCGGCTGCTCCCCTCTGCTGTCACCTCCCGTTTGTCAGGAGCGGTGGCGATGGAGGACGTGAGAAATAAATCAGCAAATACCCCCTCGTCCCCGTTTGCGGGGCTCTGAGCACAGCCAGGCGCTGGCTCTGCTGTGTGAGACGGAGCTTGGCTCCTGGGCTTGAGCTTTGCACCCCCCTGGGAGACCCCAGCCCCGCACCGCCTCTCCTGGGTGGGGGACGACTGTGTCCCCCCAGCTTTGGGGACACAAAATGGTGATGGGCTTCCAGCAGCTGAGGAAATGCTGATGGAAACCTTGCGCTTCCAGCCCAGGTTGTGTTTTGCTGCTTTCCCATCCCAGCCTGGCCTCAGCACGGAGCGAGGATGCCAGGGTCCAAACTCCCACGACGGCCAAGTGGGACGGGGAGGAGGGTCAGGCGCTTCCCCTCCTTGCCCCGCTATATTCCATCCCCTTTCTCCGAGACCTGCCCGGCGTCTCCTCGGGGCCGGAAAGGGCCGTTGGTGCTGCGGGGCTCGACCGTACCCTCCCGTGGCTGGTGCTGACCCTGGCGCGGGCTGCCGGCAGGGCTCTGCAGCTGGAGTCTCGCTGGGCAGAGGGCATGAATCAATGAGCTCTCCCAGGGATGTCGAGGGTTTTCCCCCCAAAAGCATCCTCAGGGAAAGCAAAGCCAAAATTCAGCCTTCTCCGTGCAGCGGCAAACGGCCCCGAGGGTTGCGAGGCACAGTGAAAAACTGAGCTCAGAGGTGGTTTTTGCAAGTTGAGCACCACAGCCTGGCCGTGAGGTTGCCTCAGTCTGGGGTAACCAGCACCAGCTTTGCTCGGGGAGTGGAGAAGAAACAGCTGAGCCCTCAATTGGCCTAAAAATGGAGTGGTTGCACCTGAGCTGGCTGCCGCTTCGTTAGGTGAAACGGCAAACGAGCAGGGCTGGACCGTGACTGGGTGGGTGTGATGGGGCACGGCACCCGCGCAGCCGGTTCCCAGCAAGTGATTTAACCAGCTCGGCTGGGGAGGGACGGGCAGGGCACCAGCCTCCACCCCACGGCTCCTGCCCTGAGAGCCCGGGTTCAGGCCTGTGCTGTGAGCTCAGGGGATGTTAATTCTAGTTATAACCTAAAGATAATAGTTGGCGTTTCCCCTTGTTGTTATTTTAGGCTTTTGCTTGGGATCTTTTCCCATTTTGCCGTTGAAGTGGAGCAAAATTGTCTGTGCGTCTAATTCCCTTGCACCCTTGCAAGCCAGAGTGGTTGCAGACCACGGGCAGCCAGCGGCTTTGGTGCCGGCTTTAAAGCCGAGTTAATAATTCAGGCAGGATCCTTGAAAAAAATATCAGCGTGAGCAGCACAGTGGGGGAGATCTCCAAATCCTGGGGCCAAAGAGCCTCCACGGGGGGATTTTGCAGGTTTGTTCTGTCTTTGGTAGGCTGTTATAATCTATGGGTTATACCTAGTCTTGTAGTTTGGGTTACTTGGACTCTTAAAATAACATTTGCTGTTTCGCTGATGCTTTTCCCCGGCCCCAAACACCTTCCAGCCTTGGCCGGAGCATTGCAAACAAGGAAAGGATGGGGATTTCTGCAGCGGTTCCCGATGACTCCGGCAGTGCCCTTGCTTTGGGATCCGGGGGGCTTGGGGGGCCGGTGACCCTCCGGATGGGCCCTTCCTGCACCCCGCTTGCAATGCAGCAAACAGGAAACGTGTGAGCACCGGCAGTTGAGCGTAACCCGAAAACGGAAAGCCGCCTTGAGTAAGAGAGAAAATGAGAGCTCGGGCCCGGTGCGGGTCAAACACCCTCGCACAGGACCAGCATCCCTCCCGGCCCGGGGAGCCTCGCTGTCCTGTGCACCCTGAAACTCAGGGTCCCTCTCAGTAGGCGGGAAAGGTAAGCTTTGCTGCTCCAGGGGTAGCTCGAGCATCACCTTAAAAAATAGAAAAGCAAGGAAAATAAGGATTTTTTTTTCTCATTGGTGAGCCGGGGGGGGGGCTTTTTCTTGCTGCCTGCGGGGGGACTGTGGCTGGGGGCCCTTTTCTGGCGGCTGGGAGCAGCGTGGGGCGTTTTGGAGGGGAGGCAGGTCGCCGGGAGTCGGTGATGCCGTGGGAAGACCCTGCTCGGCCGGGGCCGGGGCCGCGCGGTTCCCATCCCAGTTTTTTCTGGGATGAGAACCTGCTTGTTCTGGGCCTCCGTTGTGCGGTGGGCTCAGCTCACCCCAGGGCTGGGGCAGGTAACTGCGGGCTTCCCCATGCCTTAAACAAGTCTACCTGCCCCCCCCGAGCTCCCGCTCCTGCTGGCTTAGAGGCTGGGACCACCGTAAAGGCACCTGGTTTCTACACCCCCCCGCCCACGGTGTCCTGTGGGACTCCAGCAACTCCACAAGACCCTCTTGCTTTAAGGGGAAGGGGATGTTTTTGGGGCCTATTCCCGTGTTTCCGGTGCACCCGGGGATTTAGCAGAATCACCGTTTCACATTGTAAAAGGAAAGGGGCAGAGGGCTGGAGCAGCCGGGGGTCTCCCCGGGCTGGGTGCGGAAAGCCGGGCTGTAGCCGGCTCGAGCGTGGCCCCAGCTCTGCATCACCGCTCTCCGTGACTGTGGTTTCCTTCACTCGGTTTTTCTGCTTTGCCATGCAGAGAATAACCCCTCACGGGGATGGCACGGGGGCTGTCGGTGACGCTGCCACCCACCCAGGATGGGGAGAGGGGAGCGGGGGGGTCCCGAGCTCCGACCCCGCAAGCCGGGGCGAGCACGCAGGCGTGATGAAAACCACCCCGAGGTCTCGCGCGGCTCTGCCTGGAGGTGACTCACAGCTGTGAAAGCCGGGGGAAGAATTTTAAAAGCTGCTGCTGAGCTCTGAGAAAGCAGGTGGAACCACCACGTTTTGCTCAGACCTCCAGCATCTCCTTGGCCGGTCCTTTACGGGTGTCACCCGCTGGCTGTGTCACCTCCCGGGTGGCCCTCGAGCACCGGTGGTGCCGGTGCTCTGTGCATCCTCCGTAGCCGGGGCGGAGCATGGGGAGATTTGGGATGGGTGCTTGGCCAGTGGCAGGAGAAACCGCTTGCCCAGTGGGTGCTGGGCTCATAGTCATCGGGGACGGCCGTTGCTCGCTGCGGGTCTGCGCCGTGCAATCGGAGATAAGCGCCTCTCTTCCTATTGCCAAACCTGGGGGCCACTTACACCAGCCAAAATGAATTTCCAGCTCGGTCCTGCTCTGCCGTCTCCCACTGCGCCACAGCAAAGGTCCCTGGCAAGGAGAGAGCTGGCCGAGGCTCAGCACCCGCCAGTTTCCCCTTTGACAGGACCGAGCCGGGAGCCATGGCCGAGCGCCGGGCAGCCGCCAAGGGCCGGCGCATGGGCTCCAGCCGGCGCAAGCAGCTGCGTGAGGGCTCCGGCGAGGCACCGGCAGCAGCCCCCGGCCCCGGCGAGGAGCTGCCGTGGGCGTCCGAAATAGTGCAGAGGGTGCAGGACTTCTTCAGGGAGCGGGACAAGGACCAGACGGGGTTTGTCACCCGCTCGGACATGCAGGTAAGGGATGGGGATGTCTTCTCAGGTCAAATGCCACCGGGGTGGCTGGAGACTGGATGATGGGTAGGTTTTTCTCCGGATTTGCTTTGTTCTTAGAAATTGCAGGAGGAAGATCTCCCATGCAGCGCGGAGGAGCTGGAGCTTGTCTTTGATGGGCTGGATGCTGCCGGCACCGGGCAGTTAAGCACCGAGGAGTTCACTGCCGGGCTCTGTAAGTGCCGGCACGCTGCCTCCAAGCAGCCCGGGCTGATCCTGGACACGGCCCCGGTGCTTTCCCAAGGGGGACCTGAAATGCTCCCCTTGCTGGGTGGCACATGATGGCCCAAAAAGTGTCCCCATGCCCGGGTCTCAGCCCTTGGCTCGCCTGGTGAGGGGTCCTATTGAGCCGAAGCAGCTTGCTGAAGCCATGGGGTGGGAAGCGTCGGGGTCTGGGCTTTGCTGTCGCCTCGGCCGGGCACTGAGGGTTTGGGGTATCTGTCGGCAGGGCAGTTCCTGAGCTCCCAAAAAGCTGCCAGGGACCACCGCCGGCGGAAAACGGCATCCCGGAGGGTCCGCTTGGTGGTCCCCAGCCCAGTATTGGAGGGGGTGGACAGCGAGGAGCGGAGACAATTCGCTGCCTTCATGGACCAGCTGGGCACGGACAACGTCTCTGAAGAGTAAGGCGCCCTGTTTAGCACCCATGGGTGTCCTGCAGGATGGGGCAGAGCTGCCCTAGGGGGAAAGGCTTGGGGCAGGGCAGGGTATTCCCCTCATTTGGTCCCCATGTGGGCAGTGAGCCCAGAAATGGCTTGGAAGGTGCCTTTGCCCCAAGCGCAGGAGCAGGGGACAGGATCGTGGTCACCCCAATGCCCATCTGTCCCCCAGGACCATGCACGCTGAATGGTGCGAGCTAAATGACCCGGGATCCCGCAGCTGGCCTGGCTTTGGGGGGTTCTGGGGGGATGCTCACCACAAAACACCTCTCTCCTTGCAGACAGGAGATCTGGCAGCTCTGGGTGAAGCTCCGGCAGGATGAACCCCAGCTCCTGGGCAACCTGGAGGACTTTCTGGCCAAGATGAGGCACCGCATCCAAGAAGCCAGGAGCAAGAAGGAGGCTTTGGAGGTGACCCTGAACAAGTGAGTCACCCCAGGGTGGTGGAGAGGGACGGGACGGGAAGAATGGGGACAGGGATGGGGCCCCCTGCTCTCACCCCAGCCGTGGAGATGCACCCAAGGCGGGAGAAACCTGGGTGCTTTCAGCATCTCCATCAGTGGCTGGAGCAGAGGCTTCACTGGGAGCTGACGTTTGGGGTTGGGCTCCCTCTGCAGTCACGCACGGGATGGCAAAAGTGCCGGACTCCGTCTGCTGGACACGTCCTTGCTGGGTGAACCCCTCCGGGCAAACCCGGCTGCAGCCTACGGGTCCTGTGGGCAATGTGGGGTCCCAGGGACCTGGACCCGCTGCAGCAGGGTCTGACCACCCCCCTGGCCTTGCTGTCCCTGGCAGGCATGTGGCTGAGCATGACAAGGAGGTGCAGCAGCTCTGCGAGGCCCTGGAGCAGCAGATCCAGCAGGAACAGCAGCGGCTGGAGCAGGAGGTGGGTCACCAGCTGCTTCTCTCCCCTTGCCACCCATCCTGGGAGGGGACCCAGCACCCCCAAACCCCTGTGGCGGCTCCCAGACGGGCGAGTGGGTGCTAATGTCCTTGCTGCCATCCCAGAGCATGGCCCGGAGCCAGCAGCACAGCATGGAGCTGCAGCAGGCACTGGATGCCAGCGAGAGGGAGGTGCAGCGCTTGGTCACGGCGCAGATGGAGGTGAGCTGGCCCCAACCCCTGGTCCTCCATCGTGCGTATGGGGTCTCTGGGCTGTGCCTGTAGCAGCAGCACGGTGTTGTACACCTGATCTCGGTCTGTCCCCACCAGTCCTTGATGCAGGTTGTGACGTCCATCACCTCTGCTTTGCCACCCCCATCCCCACGTTCCCCTCTGTCTGCAGAGCACCGGAGTTGAGTTTCCCACTCTTCACCATCAGGGGGGAAAATTCAGCCCCAGGTCTAGAGGAGATGGTTATCCATCGTTCTTTGGCATGGGAATCATGCCAAATTCACACCCGGGTGGGGTGTGAGTGTCCTTGTTGCTGTCCCACAGCTGGAGACGCGGTGCCGCAGCCTCCGCAGCATGCAGCAAGCTGCCAGCACCGAAAACCGGCAGCTGGAGGAGAGCAACCGGGTGCTGGAGGACCGCCTGGAGCACCTCCACCAGCAGCTCCAGCAGACCCACGAGCTCCTGCGGACCGCAAGGGCCTCAATGGCTCGGGAGCACGCAGAGGAGCCCGGGTGAGTAGCTGAGTGAGCAGCATCTCCCTCTGCACCTATGCGGCTTCCTCCTGGGGGTTGCAGTGGATGGGGAATCAGTTTGATGGGTCTCGGCCATTGCAGTGCTTCAGTGGTCTCCAAGGTGCAGATTAATCGTGGTTTGGTGTGAAAAGCATCAGAAAAAAAGCCGGGACTATCAGCACCGTGCACTGAATGTGTCCCTGTAGGGCAGAGTCAGCAGAGACGGGGACGTCCTTCACCCAGAAGGACCCAACCAGGACTGATCCAAGAGTTGTGGGTTTTGATGTCCTGCTCCAGCCCATTGCTGCCTCCGGGGCTGGGGACAACCCTGGGGCAGGGATGGATACGGCGAAGAGGGTGCAATCACCATTTTGACCCCTGTGCTCTGTGTTTGCAGGGACAGAGCGGTGGCAGAGCTGCCTGGCAAGATGTCCCTGTCCCCACAGGTACTTCAGCTGGGTACGCGGGGACGGGATGGGGCGTCTGTGCTCCAGGACCTCACGCTGTTCAGTTTGGGACTGTTGGGGAGCCCAAGAGCACAGGGTGCTTCTGCAGCAGAGGTGGTGCTTCCCCTAAAAGCTTTCTCAAACTGGGGCAGCATGGTGCCCTACAGATGTTTGGGAAGGGAGGGGGTAACAGCACGTTAGTTCTGATACCCCTAAGATTTTGGGTGGGTACATCTGGATACCTGCCGGAGAGCTCAGCATCGTTTCACGTGGATACACTTCCTTGCCAAGCGCTTTTCTCTCTTTTCTTCCCACCTTGTTTACTGCAGATGAGTCTGGAGAAGAGCGAGAAGAACCACTCCGAGATGCAGATCAGGCTGGGGACCCAGGGCACTGAGCCCAAAGCCAAGAGCACCCACCACGTGTAAGGGGTCCTGGGCAACAGCTGCTGCTTCAGCTCGTGCCCTCGACATCTGCGAGCCGGTCCTCCACCCTCTCCAGGCAAAACACGATATTTGGTCCTTTTAATGTTCCTTTCCCACCCCATCTCTCATCCCGGAGATCAGATCTCTTACCCCAGCTCGTCGCCCTGCATCACTCCCTTGGCTCAGGCACTTGCCGTATCTGGCCAAGAGTTGCCTTTTCATCTCCGATACTGTGAACACGGAGCCTGGGAAGAGGCACGCTCGCTTGCCGGGCAGGATACGGCCCTGGGTCTGGCTCCCTGGGTGTGCATCCCCCTTTCCCCTGTCCCCATCGCTGCCTGTGTGAACCTCCAGTACACCCGGAGGGTAAATACAATCGGGTCTGGAGCGATGGGGTGAGGTGATGGAGGAGAAACCAGCCTGGTACCAGCCCAGGTGGATGGGAGGGAGCTGCAGCCCGACCCAGGGACTGGGCTGACATCTCCCCCCCCGCCCCCCTTTTTCTGCCCTTTCCAGGGTTTGGGAAATACTGCCAGCAGAAACAAGCATTTTGGGACCCCCACCGAGAGCGAGCTCCACGGAAGAGGACCCCTTCCCAGAATTTCTGAAAGAGGAACGCTTTTCTGACCAAAGCTCTTTGCTAACAGAGATGAATGACGCAATAGCGGCTCTGAGCAAACAGCTGAAGCCACAGGCACCGGGTGCACCCCCCGCGCCGGCAGACGCTGCCCGGCACCCCCAGGATGATGCTGAGCCCCAAACGGGGCTGGAGGCAGCCGCAGCCCACGACACAACCCCTGGGATCCTGCAAGAGACCCTTCCCAGCCACGTTGGTCATGAGCTGTTTGAAGGAGACCTGAAAGAGGGACCAGCCACAGCTGAGCTTCGTGCTCCAGACATGACACAGGCTGGTGCGTCCGCGGGAGCCGGGCACTGCCGGGCTCAGGAGCCGGGGGCAGAGCAGGGAGAGAGCTCGGAGGAGGCCCGGAGGATGTTATTCCTGCAAGGAAAGGGTGCTGGTGAGAAGGAGCTGATGCTAAAGGCGGTTGAGCATCTGCAAGGAGCACCGGGAGAGAGCGTGGAGGCAGGAGAGCAGGCACTCATGGAGGTGGAGGGAGAAGGATGGATGCAGGAAAAAACAGGTTGGGAAGAGGCACAGGTCCTGGGAGAAGCTGAGGAAGTGGCATTAAACCAGGGAGAAAATCTGGAGGCGGGTCTGGGGCCACCTGAGACCGGGGAGGGAGGTCTAGCAGCAGGATGGCAGCTTGCCACAGATGAGCTTGGCCCAGCTGCGGCTCCGGAAGAGCGTGCACAGCCCCTGGGCACAGGGCTGGGGGAAGAGGCTGAGCTGCCATCAGGGCTTTCCGAGAAACTTGAAATAAAGCCTGGAGAGCGCCTGGAGCCAAAGCCACCATCCGGGGGTGAGGCGCGAATGGAAGCAGCCCAGGGGGACGGTGTCCTCCCCGAGGTGACAGAGGCTCCTGACCCCGGGATGCTGGAGGAAGAGCGCGTCGATGCGGAGGTGCAGCCCTGGGGAGAGACCTTAGATGCCGACGTGCCGCCGGCCCCAGCTCAGCACGGAGGGAGCAGCAGAGCCGGGGCCGAGGAAGGGGAGGTGGAGGTAACGCAGCCCAGGGAGGCAGAGCCGCGGCCGCAGGGTGAGTCTGCGAGGGGAGACGCAGCGTGGGGAGGGAGCACGGGTGCGGAGGGGCTGCTGCCACCCGCCGACGTGCAGGAAGGTGGAGTGGGGACAGATGTGCAAGCGCCGGAGGCCCAGAGCAGCGATGCCGATGTGCAGCTGCTCGCAGAGGTAGAGGAGCTCAAAGCGAGCACGGAGGCAGATCTGCAGCCCCCGAGCGAGGCCGGCTCCCCGGGGACAGAGCAGGGAGGGAGCGTGGCTCCAGGTGTGCAACCGCTGGATCAGCTTGATAAACCAGAGTTAGGGCTGGGGGAGGAAATGGGTGCTGCCGCGGTGCATGGGGAGGGTCCCTCCCCAGCAGAAACACCCGCGGGGAGCCTGGACCTGGGTGGGCTGTTCCCGGTTAAGGCTCAGGCCCTGGAACTGGTGGGGGCAGAGGAATCTCAGGCAGACACGCAGCTGCGTGGGGGTGCCAGTGCAGAAGCCCCCCGAGGAGGAGGGGACCACGCAGCCGTGCAGCTCGGGGAGGAGGCTGAGGATGGGGGACGAGGGCAGGGCGAGCGTGAGCTGCCACGTGAGCCCGTGGTGGCTCTGCGTGGGGCAGGATTCGGGCAGGGAGAGGAGGGGGCTGGTGTGGAGGAGCAGGCTGGAGCTGAGGGCGATGAACGCAGTGCTGGCAGGGGGGACCCCGCTCCTCTGCACTTGGGGCCGTTTGGGGTTCAGAGGCCAGGAGCGGAGGTGGATGGAGATGTACAGCACCCAGAGGAAGAGGGGGAGCGGGAACTGGCACCAGGAGAGGGCATGAACCACGATGGGCTGTTCCCAGTTAAGGCTCAGGCCCTGGAACTGGAGGAGTCCGAGGACTCCTGGGCAGGCACGCAGCTGCGTGGGGGTGCCAGCCCAGAAACCCCCCAGGGAGGGGAGGCTGGAGCAGCCGTGCAGCTCGGGGAGGAGGCTGAGGATGGGGGACGAGGGCAGGGCGAGTGTGAGCTGCCACGTGAGCCCGTGGTGGATCTGCGTGGGGCAGGATTCGGGCAGGGAGAGGAGGGGGCTGGTGCAGACGTGCAGCCACGGGAGGAGGCTGTAATCCTGGGCACGCTGGAGGACCGGAGCCCTGATGCCAACGTGCAGCTGCTTGCAGAGGCAGAGGAGCTCCAATGGACCCCAGGAGGGAGCACGGAGGCAGACCTGGAGCCCCACAGCGAAGCTGGCTCCCTGGACACAGAGCAGGGAGGGAGCGTGGCTCCAGATGTGCAACCACTGGATTTGGTCGATAAACCAGAGCTAGTGGAAATGGTGGAGGCAGAGGACCTTCAGGCAGACACGCAGCTGCGTGGGGGTGCCAGCCCAGAAACCCCCCAGGGAAGGGGGGACCGTGCAGCCAGGCAGCTGGTGGAGGAGGCTGAGGATGGGGCACAAGGGCAGGACGAGCGTGGGCTGTCGCATGAGCCCGTGCTTCACCCCCATGGAGTGGCCATCAGGCAGGGAGAGGGGGCTCCTGAAGGTGTGCAGCCACGGGAGGAGGCTGAAATCCTGGATATGGTGAAGGGCCAGAGCCCTGATGCCAACGTGCAGCTGCTTGCAGAGGCGGAGGAGCTCCAGTTGACCCCAGGAGGGAGCACGGAGGCAGACCTGGAGCCCCACGGCGAAGCTGGCTCCCTGGACACAGAGCAGGGAGGGAGCATGGCTCCAGATGTGCAACTCCTGGATCAGGTCGATAAACCAGAGCTAGTGGAAATGGTGGAGGCAGAGGACTCTTGGGCGGACACGCAGCTGCATGGCGTTGCCAGCTCAGAAACCCCCCAGGAATGGGGGGACCGTGCAGCCGTACCTCTTGTGGAGGAGGCTGAGGACGGGGCACAAGGGCAGGGTGAGCGTGAGCTGCACCACGAGCATGTGCTTCGCCCCCATGGAGAGACCCTCAGGCAGGGAGAGGGGGCTCCTGAAGGTGTGCAGCCCCCTGAGGAGGCTGAAAGCCTGGGCACGCTGGAGGACCAGAGCCCTGATGCAAATGCGCAGCTGCTTGCAGAGACGGATGAGCTCGAGTGGACCCCAGGAGGGAGCACGGAGGCAGATCTGCAGCCCCCGGGGACAGAGCAGGGAGGGAGCGTGGCTCCAGGTGTGCAACCGCTGGATCAGCTTGATAAACCAGAGTTAGGGCTGGGGGAGGAAATGGGTGCTGCCGCGGTGCATGGGGAGGGTCCTTCCCCAGCAGAAACACCCGTGGGGAGCCTGGACCTGGGTGGGCTGTTCCCAGTTAAGGCTCAGGCCCTGGAACTGGTGGGGGCAGAGGAATCTCAGGCAGACACGCAGCTGCGTGGGGGTGCCAGTGCAGAAGCCCCCCGAGGAGGAGGGGACCACGCAGCCGTGCAGCTCGGGGAGGAGGCTGAGGATGGGGGACGAGGGCAGGGCGAGCGTGAGCTGCCACGTGAGCCCGTGGTGGATCTGCGTGGGGCAGGATTCGGGCAGGGAGAGGAGGGGGCTGGTGCAGACGTGCAGCCACGGGAGGAGGCTGTAATCCTGGGCACGCTGGAGGACCGGAGCCCTGATGCCAACGTGCAGCTGCTTGCAGAGGCAGAGGAGCTCCAGTTGACCCCAGGAGGGAGCACGGAGGCAGACCTGGAGCCCCACGGCAAAGCTGGCTCCCTGGACACAGAGCAGGGAGGGAGCGTGGCTCCAGATGTGCAACTCCTGGATCAGGTCGATAAACCAGAGCTAGTGGAAATGGTGGAGGCAGAGGACCTTCAGGCAGACACGCAGCTGCGTGGGGGTGCCAGCCCAGAAACCCCCCAGGGAAGGGGGGACCGTGCAGCCAGGCAGCTGGTGGAGGAGGCTGAGGATGGGGCACAAGGGCAGGACGAGCGTGGGCTGTCGCATGAGCCCGTGCTTCACCCCCATGGAGTGGCCATCAGGCAGGGAGAGGGGGCTCCTGAAGGTGTGCAGCCACGGGAGGAGGCTGAAATCCTGGATATGGTGAAGGGCCAGAGCCCTGATGCTAACGTGCAGCTGCTTGCAGAGGCGGAGGAGCTCCAGTTGACCCCAGGAGGGAGCACGGAGGCAGACCTGGAGCCCCACGGCAAAGCTGGCTCCCTGGACACAGAGCAGGGAGGGAGCGTGGCTCCAGATGTGCAACTCCTGGATCAGGTCGATAAACCAGAGCTAGTGGAAATGGTGGAGGCAGAGGACTCTTGGGCGGACACGCAGCTGCATGGCGTTGCCAGCTCAGAAACCCCCCGGGAATGGGGGGACCGTGCAGCCGTACCTTTTGTGGAGGAGGCTGAGGACGGGGCACAAGGGCAGGGTGAGCGTGAGCTGCACCACGAGCATGTGCTTCGCCCCCATGGAGAGACCCTCAGGCAGGGAGAGGGGGCTCCTGAAGGTGTGCAGCCCCCTGAGGAGGCTGAAAGCCTGGGCACGCTGGAGGACCAGAGCCCTGATGCAAATGCGCAGCTGCTTGCAGAGACGGATGAGCTCGAGTGGACCCCAGGAGGGAGCACGGAGGCAGATCTGCAGCCCCCGGGGACAGAGCAGGGAGGGAGCGTGGCTCCAGGTGTGCAACCGCTGGATCAGCTTGATAAACCAGAGTTAGGGCTGGGGGAGGAAATGGGTGCTGCCGCGGTGCATGGGGAGGGTCCCTCCCCAGCAGAAACACCCGCGGGGAGCCTGGACCTGGGTGGGCTGTTCCCAGTTAAGGCTCAGGCCCTGGAACTGGTGGGGGCAGAGGAATCTCAGGCAGACACGCAGCTGCGTGGGGGTGCCAGTGCAGAAGCCCCCCGAGGAGGAGGGGACCACGCAGCCGTGCAGCTCGGGGAGGAGGCTGAGGATGGGGGACGAGGGCAGGGCGAGCGTGAGCTGCCACGTGAGCCCGTGGTGGCTCTGCGTGGGGCAGGATTCGGGCAGGGAGAGGAGGGGGCTGGTGTGGAGGAGCAGGCTGGAGCTGAGGGCGATGAACGCAGTGCTGGCAGGGGGGACCCCGCTCCTCTGCACTTGGGGCTGGTTGGGGTTCAGAGGCCAGGAGCGGAGGTGGATGGAGATGTACAGCACCCAGAGGAAGAGGGGGAGCGGGAACTGGCACCAGGAGAGGGCATGAACCACGATGGGCTGTTCCCAGTTAAGGCTCAGGCCCTGGAACTGGAGGAGTCCGAGGACTCCTGGGCAGGCACGCAGCTGCGTGGGGGTGCCAGCCCAGAAACCCCCCAGGGAGGGGAGGCTGGAGCAGCCGTGCAGCTCGGGGAGGAGGCTGAGGATGGGGGACGAGGGCAGGGTGAGCGTGAGCTGCCACGTGAGCCCGTGGTGGCTCTGCGTGGGGCAGGATTCGGGCAGGGAGAGGAGGGGGCTGGTGCAGACGTGCAGCCACGGGAGGAGGCTGTAATCCTGGGCACGCTGGAGGACCGGAGCCCTGATGCCAACGTGCAGCTGCTTGCAGAGGCAGAGGAGCTCCAATGGACCCCAGGAGGGAGCACGGAGGCAGACGTGGCACCCCTGGGTGCAGCTGGGATGCGGGAAGGGGAGCAGAGCCAGGCTCCTGGTTTGGATGCAGGTCTTTGTGCAGCTCACACCGCGGACGTGTGGGAGGGGGCTGCTGGTGCACGTGTGTCCCCTCCAGCTGAGGCCGCTTTACATCCTGAGCATGCCGCTGCTGCCGGGGGTCCTGGTCTGGAAGCAATGCTGGGAGCACTCACTGGTCCAGATTGGCAGATCCTGGAGGATGCCCAGACACTGGAAATAGCACAGGGAGAGAGGGCTGATGCAGAGGAGAGGGCTTTGGATGGAGCTCGAGGTCTGGAAGTGGTGCGGGGAGAGAGGCTGGAGGCAGGGGCGAGGATATTAGTTGAAACTCAGAGTCTAGGGATAAAGCAGGGCCATGATGACGGTGCGTCTGCGCTGGCCCCCCCGGTCTCCGAGGTGACATTACAAATCGGCACGCTAAAGCTGGAAACGATGATGCAGGAGGATGTTCTTGTTCCAGATGTGTGGCGGCTAGGTGCTTCGGAACAGGCAGCCCAAAGTGAGCTTCAGGAGCAGGTCTCGGCACAGGCAGATAAGGTGAGGCTTCACGCTGCTTCCCAGCAGTCGGAGGAGAAGCTGCCGCACGTGATGGAAACGGAGCAGGTAGCTGCCGGACCTGCCAAGCCTCCAAAACAAGAGGTGCCACCAGCATCAACCCTTCACACAAGGGTCCAACAGGAGGAAGATGCTGGGAACGATCAGTTGGGGATGGTCCTCAGAGACAGCTCACTGGGGGATGCAGCCAACAGCAGCATGCAGTCTCAAAGGCAGCTCTTGGGAGAACAGAACAAAGACCTCAGCGCTGGTCAACAGGAGGAGAAGCAAGAGGTTGGGTGGAAAATGAGCCAGGAAGGCGAGCCCAGCTCAGGAGAGCCAGGGGCCGTGACTGCAGATGGGGCAGGAGCTGCCCCAAGGGGTTCTCCTGAAGCCTCCCTGGACCCAGATCACCTCTACAACGTGCTGTTTGTTGGGGACTCCCACGTGGGCAAAACATCATTCCTGTACCGGTTGCACGCCGACACCTTCAACCCTCACCTCACCGCCACAGTAGGTAGGTCTCCTCCAGCTCCTCTCCAGCGTGGCTCTGCACCTGCTTGGGTGACCCTCACAATTCCCTTTCCTCCACCCCACAAGCTGCTGGTGATCATTACGTGCATGTTACAGCTCACGCCAAGCGTGCTACACAACCTGTCACCAAGGACCAAGTAGGAGCACCAGCTTCACACGCTTGGATGCTCCTGAGCAGGCAATGTTGGTCCTCCTTGCCCTCTCTAGGGCACCAATACTAATGTCCCTAGTGCTTTTTGCTCTGCTTTGCCTTTCAGCTATATTCTTCTCTCTTAACCAACCTGGTTTTACTCATCATGAGATTAGAGACCTTCCCAAAATCCAGCCATCAAAGATCTAAAAGCTGGAGGTTCACTTAGGACTAGCCTGCTTGAGCTGCAGCCTCAGACCACACCTGCACCATGTGCCTTCTCCATCCATCCTCTGTCACAGGGATGAACTCTACAGTACCAAAATATCCCTTTTTGTGTCTCCTAGGACTGGATTATCAGGTCAAAAACCTCGTTGTGGACAACAAGCGCTTTGCTATCCGCCTGTGGGACTCAGCTGGTCAAGAAAGGTAAGGTGCTGTGCTGTCTGCTTAAGGAGAGCAATCTGTGGTTTTCTTTTTTTTTTTTTCTGGTAGTTTAGTGGAAATGAATGTTCTTGGCTTTGCTAAGCAAAGGAGGGGTTGTTTAAGAAGGGACTCTGTACAGCGTGTGATCTGATAAAGAATAATAAAGGAAGTAATTAAGATAAAAATAAGCACTCACGCTGTTTGTACGGCCTCTGTGATCAGGATAGGGACAAAATCTGGGGGTTGCCTTTTTTGTAGACATGCATTTCCAGCTCTCCCACTGGGATTTGAGGTCGCTTCTAGGGGAAACCTCCTTGGACCTTACTGGTGACCATTTAAAATGTACGCAGGTACCACAGCATCACCAAGCAGTTCTTCCGGAAGGCGGACGGGGTCGTGCTGATGTACGATATCACATCGGAGTACTCCTTCTCGAACGTGCGGTACTGGCTGAGCTGCATCCAGGTGGGTGAAGTAGGAAAACCTTGTTCTGTCCCCGAGGCCTTGGAGCTGGCGGTGACTCCGAGATCAGCATTTCCCCACCTGACCTCTGCCACCGGTTAGGGATGGACATCTGAGGGTGACCAAGCCCTTTCTAAAGGGCATTGTGCTTTGCTTTGGTTAGAAAATAATTTTTCTTAGAGGATTTAAATTCAGATACTGACAACTTTCACATTTTTCCAGTGTTTCCTGGGGTAATTTGTTGATAGCATCGTTATGATAATGACCAACTTTTTAAAAATTAAAAACGGGTGCAGAGAAACGGAAAATGTTGAAAGTGATTTTGATAACACTTTTAAATCAAGAATAGTCCACTTTGAGTCCTGGGAAATGGGAGGTAACTCGTGTCTTATTAAACACTTCTTGTCAGAGATTTCCAGTCGAGTACAAAGTCAGTGTTTAAAAATGCTGGAACAAAATAGGATGTCGCCTTGCTCAGTGCCTGTAAATCTCAGCCAGAGAACCTTCTGGAGGGTTCCTGAAGTGAACATAAAGTGAATTCACTACAAGGGTAACTCGTCCAGTGCTCTGCCCTGTTAATAGACCAGGACAGATGATTTAAGGGGAAAAAAATCCCTTTCTTAAATGCTGTTTAAGCTTGTTTAAGAATTTTAAGGTTTTGTTATCAGCCCAAAGCTGTGCGCATCCTTCACGGTGCCCCAGGATGTGTCTAGACAGCGTGGCCAGCTGTGATTCAAGGGAGATTCGGATACGCTCCTCATCCTCCCCTCTTTAATTGCCCAGGAAGGAGCAGAAGACGGAGTCGCTATTCTGCTTCTCGGGAACAAAACCGACTGTGCTGCAGAGAGACAGGTCCCTACGAAGGAGGGGGAACGCTTGGCCAAGGTAGGTGCACAGCCCTGCTAAGGCGTGCTGCCCACCCAAGGTAGGCGAGGACAGCTAAGGATGGATGCCACCAGCCTGAGGACCTGGAGAAAGGGGAAAGCCCGTGCCTTACCTTTTGAGCATCGGTCTCTGAACCCATCTTTCACCCTTCCCTGCCTTGCTTTCCCCTTGCCATTTCAGTTTTGACTCGGCACTGCCCCAGTAAAACAGTTTATCAAACTGGATCTATAAATTAAAACGTTTTCAGGTCTGCTTATCTTTGCCGTGAAGCGTCACGTATCTTCCCAGCATCATATAAATAATAAAACCACCGAGCCCTGTCCTCTTTTACAAATACTGAAATGTTTAAAGTACGATTAATCTCTTCAAATGTAGATGGCTAATAAAAATTAGGCGAGAAGAATCTCACCTTTACCAACTTAATTTCAAAGTTTATGGGATTTGGGCCGGTATCCGTTGACCAGTTTTACAAATGGAGACAGTAGGACAAGGGGTTAGATGCTTCCCCCCCCCCCCCCCCCCCCCCCACAAACCAGTCCCTGGCAGGCACAAAAGATGTCCCTGGGAACATCTAGTTATGTCTCCATATTCACTCCACTAACCAGAGGTCATCGCATCTCGTTCTGTTTGCAGCGTCAGCCTTTTCCTTCATACTAAATGTTGGTGTTACAGCTACCAGAAAAGCTGGGTTTTATCCTCACGTTCCAGTAAATATAGTTACGGAGTTATTTGTTTCCTTCAGTCCTGCTGTTTCCCCTTGTCTGGGACTGTCCCTTGGCTATTTACTCCCATATTAAGCTATTCCAATACAAGAATATTACATTTCTATTTGGGCTCTGTGTCTTCCAGGAGCATCAGCTCGTGTTTTACGAATGCAGCGCTGCCTCGGGCCACAACATCTCCGAGTCCATGGTCAGCTTAATCAGGTGAGGCATGTGCTTGGGTTTTGCCAGCTGTCCTGGATTTCATGGGCTCCCTCCCTGCTTTTTTCACTCCAAATGCTGGTGTGTTACTGTCACCAGAGACTCCATGTGCCCAAATGTCAGGGAGAACACGGGGCAGCATGTGCACGGCTGGGATGAGCCGGAGATAAGTGCTGTAAGACATCGCCTGAATAGTCAGCATTGCAAGGAGATTAATAAAACCCTTTCCAGGATGCTGCTGATTTCTCCCTGGGATGACTGAAACAAATTCTGTCTGTGATTTGATTTAGGTTGGGGATTTTAGCAGAGTCTGTGGTTCTCGAATCACGCTGAGCTGGAAGGCTCCTAACTCCTTTCAGCCATGCTGAGCCTCCTTTACCAACGCTTGTCAAGACAAATAACACAGCGATACAAAATACGGGGGAAATACCAGGCTAATTTGCTTCCTTTTCTCCCAGGTTGCTCAAAGTTCGTGAAGATGAATTGAAAAATAAGGCAGAAGAGGTACCAAAGCTACCCCAGAAGAAAAAGGGCTGCTGTTGGTGATGGACAGACTCCTCCTGCTACGATCTGAAACTGTGGTGACAGCCAGAAAAGCATAAAAACAGCCCTCGGACACCATCTCTGCTCCCCACGCGTCTGCCTTGCCTGATGTCCCTCGGATGCCGAGAGCAAAAGCTGCTGTGGAGGAGCCGGCTGTCCCCCAGCCCCTTCCCCGCTCACCTCCTGCCGATATCCCAGAGCACACGAGCCCTCCAAAATACTTGTTGGGAAACTTTACCACTTTCTTTTGGAGACAAAAACCAGGCTAAGGAAAGAGGCAGAAAAGGAACCTAGCTGGAGCTGAGGTGCTGGAATGATACTGGAAGCAGCAGGGAGCAAAACCGAGTCTTGGGATAAAAGAAATGAATACTAAGAGTCACCCGAAGGCCGGTGTATAAAACACGGGGGGTTAGGGCCGTCAGCGCTGCTGTGCAGCGGTGACTTTTGCTCTGGCTTTGCAATCTGGTCGGATTTGATCTGGAACAATGAAATACGCAATATATCCTAAATGCACTTTGCAAGTCTCTCCAATTAGGCAAGGCAAAGCTAGTTTTTTCTCTTTCCTGGTTTATCGTGCCAGTGAGCAGTAACGGGTCTTGACAGAAAACTACTAAAAACTTTGCTCAAAATAAATTGAAAAGCCCCAAGAGCACGTCCAGGATAATAGAAAGAGCGGTGGGCTGGTGGGCTATATGATCAGCTAAATGCTTGCAAGAGCTCTTTTCATTGCGTTGCCCCCAGAGCAGATTTTTTGCACTATTGCAGCGAATCTCGGGACGGGCAGGGAAGAGCAAGCTGCTGCACCCTGCCCTTCTGCAACCCAGAGGGCTTCTCTGTGAAGTACTGAATCAGCTCTAAAACCCGGCGTGAAACATCTAAACAAGCACGTGTCACAATTTCCAGGTTTTTTTTCTTTTTACAGCTCGATGCGGAGAACTATATTTTTGCAGAGAAGGGAATGCAGACTAAATAAGAATACAAGTCATATTTTAGTATTTTTATATATTACGTGTCTTGCCTCGTCCCCCAGCAGTTCAACAGATGTATTTAAAGACTGCGCTTGCATGCAGATTTGGGGGAAATAATTCTGCTCAGATGGGTTTGCTTCTTGTTGCCATTATTATTTATATGTATATTATGGCAAAGCGTAATAGCCGGTTTCTGCTTTACAAAAATATAGTGAGAAGAGTTGGTTTTCTAATAACACTATATATTAAAAATACATATATATAATTCTGAATGTTTCTGACGGTTATAGCTCAGCTTTCCAAGGAAACAAGGCTAAAGAGCTCCTGATGTCCGTGTACACGTACCTGGTTTCTCTTTCCCTGCTCCAAACAGCTTTGGAGTCCACGGGCTCCGACGGGTAGCGATTGCAAAGCTATGAGACTTAGCGACTTCTGTGTGAAAAAAGGCCGGAGTAACTGAGACTAATTAACGTCCCCATGGATGGAAAAATTGCAGTTTAAGTTTAGTCTTTATCGGACAATGCCCAAATCTACCCAGGAGAGGCCTGCACCGCGCAGAGCCAGGCGAGAGCAGGCTTTCTTGGTCCTGCTGCTCACAGAATTACCCCTTTAGAGGGGCCAGCTCTCTGCGACAGCCAGCAGCGCTCAGTGGAAATGATGTTGATTTGCAGATGGAGATGCACGGAGATCACTGACGGACCAAGCTCATGCTCAGAAAAAAACAGGGTTATGGGCTTCACCAGGTAGGGTACAACTTTGCAATGACGCAGGAATTTCCAAGTCTTTTAGAGATGATTTAGCTCCTCTGCACGCCCCATCTCGGTGCTCCAGCCCCTCTGTACCACTAAAGCTCCCATTCCCTAACCCTCTTCCCCCAGCCTGCCCCAAGCCATCCTCCCTTGGCTCTATCGTTAAAAGACTTTAATTTCTTAACGCAATATAGTTATACTCCCATTCCATGCTGATTTCTCTTTACCATATTTTGTTATAAAAAATTTTTACTGCTGGAGCAGTGGGAGCAGCCTGAAGACCGCAGCTCCTCAGGAAGAGTTTATGTGGCTCAGTTCAGGGCTGTGCCTGGATTCGGTATTCCGGGTATCTAACAATGGCTTTTTTTTTTGTTTGTTTGGGCCCATCTTCACTATTTCTGCTTTGCTGTTTTATCTTAAAATAATATAAATCCAAGCACACTTTGCAAGTCTGGTCCATGATAAGAGAAGCACCATTTCAGCCTGCTCAACCCAAAAAGGTTCTTTTTTTACTGGGTCCGCAACGGTTCCCAGCTGCATGACCCCATGCAGAGGAAGACGCTGCTTTGCCGAGCGGTAGCAGGATTGCCCGGGAAAACGTTTTTATTTTGCTTGCAAAAGAAAAAGGGGCTGAGGTCGCCGAGGCTGAGCTCTCCCATTAGATGGCAGCAAATGCAGCGATACCTTCAAACTGTGCAATATTTGTGCTGCAAAGACAGACCGGGGAGCTTGAACAGGGCCCGAAAGAGGGATCTGCAACAGAAAAAGCTCCACAGAACAGCAGGCAGAACGAAACGTCTGTCTTATTCCCCTAGAAATCAGGTTTGGAAAAAAGGATTGAGTTTGTGCCCAAAGGTGTTGCATAAAACAAGCATCGCTCCGCTCCCAACCTCCCCTCCAAACTTGGAAATGAATTTTTCATTGCCAGGTTGAGAGAAACGCCAGGAAGGCAATGAAGCATGTTGGAAAACATGGTCAGCGCCTTGCATTTGAAAGCATCTTTCACTTTCAATAATTCATGGTCCCAGCAAACATTCCCACTCCAGCATCAAAGGGACCGCTCATTTGCAAGCTGTTAAACGCATGCACGAGTATTTGGAGGAGGATCAAGGGCTGCGATATTAATAGCAACGGGGAAACGCATATTTGTTCAGACCACAGGAATTTTTTTTTCAATCAGGTTGTTTCCCTTCGAGCTGTTTGTAATTCCTCAAGGTGCTCCACAAGAATTAGAGGAGCTGCCCCAGCCAAGCCAAGATTGCAGACGATCTCAGATACCAGCCCAAAGTCAGCAGGCGTTTACCACCGTCTCGCTTTGATGCGTCCACCTTGAGAGCAGAGAATCCGGACGAGGTCCTGACAAGTTGGAACAAATCGTCGGCCAAAGCTTTTAGTACCCCAGCCACCGGGTCTCGGGTCTCGCCTGGAATTTCACCCATTCCCCTTGAAAGGCAGTGAAATCAAGACGTGGAGACGGTCCCGCTTTGTGCACTGGGATTGACGGGGCAGGAAATTCAAACCTGATAAGAGGAAGTACTTTTTCTCGTAATGTTTAATTAAACTGCAGAATTCATCGCTGCAGGAAGTTGTTGAGGCTGAGAACTTAAACAAGGCTGAAAAGGGACCGGAGAGATACCAAAAATGCCCATTACAACCAACAGCTGTCTCTGAAAATGCATTTAATTGCAATTAAGGACTGAAGCCTGTGTCTGCGAGCTGGGTGAGGCTGAGGCCCCTTGCTCCTGCTTTCTTCCCAGCTTTTCATGCCGGGGGTGGCTCTGGGGACCTCTCTTTGCTCTGTCTCCCAGCCCTTTACTCCTGGAAGCCTTTCCTACACTTTTTAGGGCAGCGGCATCTTTCTTCTCCCCCCGTTCCCCAATACCCACCCTGTGCATGGTCACTGCTTGTTGCTTCAGCTGCGGGAAGGGGCATCCGTGCCCCCATGGGGGTAAGTGGGGTTCAGGGGGACACTGGATGGGTCTCCTTGGGGGAGCACAAATGGAGCTCAGCGGAGCAAATGGAGATAAATGGGACCGATGGGGCTGCTGTAGGGTCTGGGGGGGCTGTAGGGGGTGATGGGTGGGTGCTGTGGGGGGATGCTGGGGACTTAGGGATGGAGGGGGGTCTCATGGATGCTGTGGGATCTGGCTATCAAAGGATTTGGGGATGCTGTGGTTTCCGGGGGGGGGGGGGGGGGGGGCAGGGGAGGGGGTAGGTGTCTCAGGGGTGCTGTGGGCTCCAGCAGGTGCTGGGGGGGGGTCTCTTAAGGTTACTGGGGGGGAGGGGAAGGGTGCTGGGGGTTCAGGTGGGTGTTGGGGGGGGTCTTAAGGTGTTGGTGGGGGTCTGAGGGTGCTGGGGGCTCAGGTGGATGCTGGGGGGTCTTAGGGTTGGCAGGGGCGTGTCTGAGGGTGCTGGGGGGGGTGCCTGAAGGTAATGGGGGGATCAGGCTGGTGCTGGGGGGGCGGGTGTGAGGGTGGTCACGGACTCAGGTGGGTGCTGGGGGTCTTAGGGTTAGCAGGGTGGTGTCTGAATGTGCTGGGGGCTCAGGTGGGTGCTGGGAGGGGGGGTCTGAGGGTGCTGGGGCTTCAGACAGGTGCTGGGGGGGCTGCGGGCAGTCATGGACGGAGGTGGGTGCTGGGGGGGTCTCAGGGACACGGGGGGGGGGGGGGCTGTCTCCGTGTTCTGGGCTCAAATGGGTGCTGGGGGGTCTCGGGGAACTCCGGGCTCCGGTGGGTGCTGGGGGGTCTTGGGGCCACCGGGGGACGTCCCGGGTGCTGGAGGGTGCCCGGGGCCGCCCCAGCCCGGGCCGGGCCCTGGCGGAAGCAGGAAGCGGCGGGGCGGCCCGGCCCGGCCCCTCGGCCCCCCGCGGCCCGCCTCCATCGCGGGCGGGAGGAGCCCGGAGCCGGGCGGCGGAGCGGGGCAGCCGCCGGGCGGTGCCGGGGTGAGGCCGGGGGCGGTTGCGGGGGGACGGGGCGGGGGTCGGGGGGGCCCGGAGCAGCGGGGCGGGCGGGCCGCGGCCCCTGCGGTGGGCGCAGGCCTGGGGGGGTCTCCGGGCCTCAGCGAGGCCCTCGCCGGGCGCCCAGCTGCGGGGGTGGGGGCTGTTTTCTGCTTCAATTTATTGACTTTTTTTTTTTTTTTTTTTTAAAAAAAAGGCCCTGTCTGGAGCTCCTCTGCCTCCGAGATAAATAAGGGCGATGGCGTGGGCCTGCGGTGGTGGGGTGCAGGTCCCTCTCCGGAGGGTTTTTAGCCCAGGGCTGGGGCCTGACCCCCCTGAGCAGGGCCAAGGGAGGCAGAGAAAGGGCGTTAAAGCGGATGAGAATGGTTTTGTATTTATATCGCTATTTCAGGGTCTCCAGCGAGGCGAGCAAGCTTTCCCTTTTAAAGACTCCTCCGACAGCGTTTCTCTCTAAATACTTCGCTTTCTAAAGCCCGGCTCCAAACACCCCGCCGGGCTTCGGGTTTGCGGGTAGGACTGGGCGCTGGGGTGGAAACCCTTCAGGCTGAGAACCAGCTCTATTTATATTTGCAGAGCGCGCTGTTTATTCCTCCTAGGGTGCTGGAGTTCATAAAAAAAATAGCACTAACATATGGGTTCCCTAGTTTAAAAGGCCTGTCTCTGAGAGGTTGCTGTGTGGAAGGAATAAGACTCACTCAGTATGTGCGTGTGACGGCGAAGTGGGTACAGTAGTCTGTTGTTATTATTTTGCCGGTTGTACTGTGGTGATAGGAAGGGAAATAATGGCTTGTTATTTGTTTTTTAAGGCCTCATTTACTCTCAAAACAATGTGGGAGCGTAATGCCTTATTTCCTAGCTGAGGACATGGGTTACTGTTGAGTTTGTCAAGGAGCTGTGTTGGGTTTTTAATGTCTGTGACTTGCAGGGGTTGTTTTCAAAGGTATTTGCTCAGAGTTGAATACAAATGCAGAGGGGGGAGAGCTGGGATGTATCTTGGTGTTTTATCGTAGTAGGATGCTTGTGCTGTTTGGAAAGGTGATTTGGGAAATCACCGTGTTTGACAGCATTTCTGTAGGGATAAGTGTTTCAAGTGGTTCCAGGCAGATTCTGCAAGCAAGGGAAGCTCGCTGAATCTGCTGGAATTCGGCACGGGAGAGCTTCACAGGCAAAAGCTTTGGCACGCAGGAGCCAGAGGAAGCTAGATAACCTTTCAGACCATCTAGCGCACCAGTTGCAATGTCAAGGCAACTAGAGTAATCATAAAAGCTGGGGGGGAAAAAAAGGGCATTTAATATCCTGCAGATGTGCTGGCTCTTGCTTGTTATATGAATCAGGGTATTACATAAATGAAAGAGTTAGTAAAGCAATGTATTGTTTTTATAGAGCCAAGTGCATGCCAGGTGCTTTACAGATGAGAAGAAAAGGTCCCTACCTTGGAGAGCTTACAGTCCATAATGAGATATTATTGATCAGACCTGCTTTGGGGCAGCTTTGCTAGCCCATGGGACTGCTCAGGTGGTAAGATCTGGGACAAATATTTGCATGGAACGCAAGGAATGTCGGTAGAACAGGGCCAGGAGCTAATTAACCTGGCAATGTAGTGCAGCATGTTCTCATTGCATGCTTGGGGTTAGGTTTTAATTTGGCATTTTACTCTTTTGGTGTTTCTAAGGCTGTGGCTAGAAATTTGACGCTAATGTTAATATAACCTCTGACATTAGCTGCTTGAATTGGATGCTTAGGCAGCTGCTGACCAAATAAATAGGGGTTATTTTTCAGCCAGATAATTTTCCTGATCTGATTCACCATGTGACCACATAAACAAATGTGCAAGAGCAGAACAGGGAGTTGGTTTTGGGAGGAGAGGGGCAATTGCTGAAGCTGGTAGTCCTCTTGAAAAGTGGGGTTTTTTTCTGAAATGACACCCTAGCATTGCAGGAAAAAAGATATTAAAAATGCCAGTGCTTGAGTTCTGACTTGTAGGAACCCATGGTTTAGGGGGAGAGCTGTCGGCCAGTTCTTTACAGGCAAATCAGATTTCAAGTTTGGTTGCCTAACAAGAGAATCTTATTTCTTGATACATACATACATACGTTTATGGCTGATTTGTCCTGTGGGAGCAGCCAGAACAAGTTACAGCAGAGCAAATCTAAGTTTAGGTAGCATGTTACGCAGTGCTTGTCAGCTTGTTCTCAAGTGAGCAAAACGGATCTGTGCTTTTAAAATGCAGGTTGTGCTGTGAGGTGTGTGCAAAGAAGACCCGTGTAAATCGTTGTACAGTTCTTGCAGTACAGCGACAGACTTCGCAGAGCAAGGTGGTGAATTGGGTGAAGCAGCACGCAGGATTCGCGAGCTGGTTCCTGGTGTCAGGCGGTACTTTGGAGCAAAAGGGGGACAGGGGCCTGATTTCCATTTTTCAGCTGTGAGCTGGGTGTATTGGTCGTGCTTCTTGTGTTTTTACATGATGGGCCTCAGTCTGTGCTTTCAGGGCAATGCGTTGCTAAACTGTGTCTCTCCAGAAAGAGTTTTGGTTGTCCCAGTTTGATGCAGGGTAGAGTTTTTCCAGCTCAGAAACAAGCAGCAAAGCAAGACCTCACAGATGCTCCCTTTCTCCCAGCAGTGTTTGTCCGAGGCTAAATATTTGTCTAACAATGGGATTCTCACATTGGCAGCTATTAGCTTGTCCAGCAATTTCTTTGCATCTTTTCTTCAGCTCATCTGCTGCTCTTGGTATCGCGAGGCTCTGCCTTTGTGGCAGACAGGGGGAGTGGTAGAGGAACACGTTTCTTTTTTTGGCATCTGACTGTTGATCACTCATAGGTGTGTTCTTACAAGCTTCCCCATTGAAATTTCACGGTGAGAAATAATTTGCTGTCAAATGCCATTTTGTCTCTGTCTCGCCTGCACAATGCAATTCTTGCTGCGGTATTTACGTATGTGGCATTTCTGCATGTGAATGACCTGCAGGCAAACTTTCAGAGGAACTAGAAGCTTTTGTTGCCTGCAGAGCATGCTGCTATCACGTTACGGTTACTCAATAATCAGTTGGCCTGGACATTAGGTTGCGAAAATGTAAACAAATTGTAAACTGTTGAACTTTGCCCCACGCGTACTGCTTATTTCTCTGTCCTGTTCTTATTGCTGACAGGGGATTTGGTGAGAACAAATCTACGTTAAAATAAGCGACTAAAATTATAGCGCAGGAGAGCTTAGCTTGGCTACTGTGTGTGATGATCAGCTTTGTATTGCTGGCTCTTGTACTTGGTGAGCAATCGCTTTATGGGACGGATTCATTTGGAATAGATGAATAAATGGCGTTTCATTGATTTCTGGGAAGCTTTGTTCATTTACATAAGCTGCGAATCTCAGCCGGTTCTTCTCTTGTCAGGAAATTTCACGGCTTCTTTCAGTTCCCGGGAGATATTGAACCAGCAGAGACTATTAGGACTGCAGCTAAATTTGCCTTTGGCTGCGAACAGGTTTGCTCCAGAGGAGCCTTCCTTCTTGCCTAGACGTTGCAACGTTCCTGTGATCTCTCTGCACATGCTGGTGTTGAGCTGTACGGCTGGAGTGTGTTTTCTGTTAACGTTCTGAATCTCTCCGCAGGGATTTTTCATCGGAGGCCATGGAGCTTTCGGCCAATGAGCTCAGCATTTATGACAAGCTATCCGAGACGATTGATCTAGTGAGGCAGACTGGCCACCAGTGTGGGATGTCAGAAAAAGCCATTGAGAAATTCATCAAGCAGCTCTTGGAAAGAAACGAACCCCAAAGGGGACCTCCGCGGTACCCTATCTTAGTGGCTCTCTACAAGGTAAGATGTCTTTTGTGTGTGCACAGACTGTTTGAGGGTCAGAAGTTCCCCTTTTGCACCTGAGCCTTTTATTTCCCATTGCATTTTCTTGATGAATTTTTTCGAGTTCTTTATTTAAAAAGCTGTGAAGCGTAGCTTCCTTCCTTTGTCCCATGAGCTGGTTTGAAAACAGAAGACAGCTGACCGAGATTTGAAATTGCTCATGTGTGTTGAAAGTTTAGCATGTCAACACCTTCCTCTCCTTAAATTATTACAGAATGAGACTTGGATTGATTCTTCAGGCAAAGATTCCCACTCTCAGAACCCTCAGTGGAAATGTGAGGAAAGAAGGAGATTCTTAATGTTCAGGGTTGAATAATGAAGAGATCCAGGTTCTGTTTCTGACCCTGTCACAAGCTTCTACCTGTCTTTATTCTCCCTCTAGTCTCTAAAATAAATCTGTTGCCATGATGCTTGATGCTAGAAAACTGTTTTGAGACCCTTAACTAAAAGATGCTGTAAAAAGTTTTGCAAAGTGGGTCAAAGGATGCTATTGTTAGGTAGGTTCGAGATGTTTGCTACAGGGATGAAAAACTTCCCACTGGCATAATATTCAGTAATATTTTAGTGTCATCTTTACAAAATCATCACGATGGTTTCTATTTAGAAAAAAATTCAAGCTTTCTTCCTCATGTCCTATAAAAAGCTGTAAAATGAGTCAGGAGAACAGGAAACTGGAAATTTGAACTTTCAGCTTCTGTTCTGGTTTTTGCTGTTGATCCACTTTGACTTTGGCCAGGGGGAGAAATGCGTCATGTCATCTCTTTAAGGCTTATTTGGGATTCCGGTATGGAGGAAGGAGCTGGTGCCAACTCTGCCAAAGTGTTTCGAGGCTTGATGGATGTTTGCAAAAAGCCTTGAAAACCTTGTGTAAGAGGAATGGCAGAAGTGCAAGCTTTTATTTGATTAGGTGGGAGGAATCGGAACTATCTGTAGATAATCCTCATTGCTCTGGTGCTGGCTTATTAGCAGTGCTAAAATATATGAACAGAGTTGTGTGGCTTGGGTTTGAAGGCTGTTTAATTTTGTCCTTGGACAGCCCTAACAATAAAACTGAGCGACAACTCTGTGTACGTAAATAGCATTGCAGTTGAAGGAGGAGCCGCAGCAAAAAATTTGAGTGTTCATCCTACAGCGCACAGCCACAACCCTTTGATACCAGCGAGAAGGTGTGTCCTGTTCTCAAGACACATCAGCTCACTGCAGTATAATTAATTATGGGCCTCTCTTCTCTCGCAGGGCCTGCTCACGCTGGGATTGGTCTTGCTGACTGTTTACTTCGTGATCCAGCCGTACAGCCCACTGCCGCCTGAAGCTCCGCTCTCCAGAGCCCAGGCCTGGGGCTCCCTCGTCGGTCACATCCGGCTGCTCTCTCTGCCCATTGCCAAGAAGTACATGCTCGAGAGTAAGGAAATTATTTCTCTGCTGTAGCATAAGCCTAGCAAGAAATACCAAGTTAAATACCAGCCATGCGAATCATTTGAGTGTCTCCCTGGGCACCAAATAACAACTGTGCTACTGGCATGGCACCATGGTTTTCTCTTTTCCTACCACTGTACTTAAAAATAGCATCTTGAATTCTAGCTAGAGCTTTTTCCCTTCCATTCGTTGGGGCTGAAGCGTATTTTATCTCTAACTTCATAATTTTGTTCTTGCACATTCTCTTTTCCTTGCTTTTAACACCTCGGGTTTTTTCTTCCACAAGACTTTCCCTTCCTCTAAAAATCTCTCCAGTTCTGAGAATCATACTGAGATAGCTATGCTGGGTAAATGTCACCTTTTTTATTTTTTCTGAGTAAGCAGGCAAGAACAGTTTGTCAACCAAATCTTGATATCTGTGAGCAAATGTAGAAACCTCAACATGTGACCTGGGTTTAAGGAAAAGTAGTTTTTGCCAAGTGGCATATTGGGAAAGGAGTGTGGGCCTGAGAGCTATGGTGTTTATAGTAGTTAACGTAACGTTAAGGGTAATGTGTGTGTGAGGAAGCTAGATAAGTGGCTCCCTAATGAGGCGGTCCCATCATGGGAGAGGAACATAATAGATTTTCCTAGACTGGCATAATAGAAATGGAAAAGTTTGAGTATTTCTCATTCTCAGTTAATAATTTCCACTGACTTAGACAGGCAAATGGGTGTAAGCATGGGCTCTCCCTCTTTGATAAAATACAAAGAGTGTCAGTAATGATAAAGCTGTGAATTATTTTGAGCAGGGACATGGCACAATGTTGATCGTCTGTCGGCTCACTGTAAAAACAAACTCCTGTATCCATGCCCTCAACGGATTTATATTTAGCTTCGGCAGCTCATTGTGTTGGAGTTGTCTGTTCTGGCTCCGACCTTCCTGCCGTAGCTAAAAAGAGCGCCCTGAAATGCCAGCGCCGTTCTGCGTTTTCTCTGCGTGTCTCCCTCTCTTCCGCTGACACGTGGGATTTCTGTTGATTGGGGTTCGTATGGGTGGGACAGGGTATCCCTCATTGTTCATCTCCTTCCTTAAACACTGGGATCTCTCACAGGGAGGAAAAAAACAAAGGCGAGGAGATGGCTCTGATAGCTACTTGACATTAGTAGCCTGCTTATCTAATGCATTTCAGCGTTGACATGAGTCTGTGCATGCCCCTCTGCTTCTGTATGGAGAAGGAAACCAATGGGAACTTTAATGCCCGTGTTTATTCAGTGAAATTTTGTTCAGAAAGTTGACGGGTTCTTCCTTCAGATGCCGTAGGGCCCCCTTGGATGGGGAGAGCCCAGGGAGGTTCCTTGGGACAGCAAAAGGTTTCTAGGACAGGGGCTGCCTGAAATCATGAGCGTCTTGCTGTGAAGATAATAAGAGTAGGAGCAAATCTGGGCTACTGATGGGAAAACCAGCTGAACAGGGAGGAGGCAGGGAAACATCCAAAGGAGCAGGGGAGAAGGGAAGGGAAGGATGGATGGGTGGATGGATGGATGGATGGGGAGAAAGGATGCGAGGTTGTTTAAATGCATGTAAAATCCCTCATGCCTCCGTGAGTCCCGGAAATCTTCTGAAGTGATGAGCATTAGGGTGGTTAGCAAGCCAGTTCTGGGGAAAGGAGGGGAGGTACAGAGGGGACGAGGCAGTTCCCGCTCTGTTTTTCCAACAGTAATAGGTTGTGGTGGAAACCACAGCATGTCCCAGTTAACAGATTCGCTAGGGATGGCTGGGGTAACCTTGATATTGCCTCAGCAAAAGGAACTGGACTAGACCCCGACTATTGGAATGGGAGAGTGCAGCACCCAGGCTGAACCTTGGCTGGGTTCCTGTGGGAATCCCTCGTGTCCTGGCTTCCCGGCGGGCAGCTGCAGCCACTGGGGCTGTCCCAGCGTCCGGCTGTCCCAGCAGCGCTGGTGTCAACTTCATGACTTGTTGCTGAGCGGACCGTGGTAAAGCCATCCGGCAGGGATCCGGAAGAGGGAGTTTCATGGCGTGGGGCTGAGTGGTCTCCTGAGCTCTCTTTCAGCCCTGCCTTGTGCACGATGTAACGTTTTGCCCTTAATTTTGGCCTTGTGGTCTGCTGAAGGGAAGGGGTAAAGCTACATCTTGCCGTCCTGTTTGTTGATGTGAGCGTAAGGCCGGGAGGTCTTGCAAGCAGGTCTAGCATTCTCCGGTGCATGCTTGCATAGGAGAAGGCACCGTGCAAGGATACTGAGTGGCAGAGAAAAACACTAACCAAGGGACTTGACGTACAGACTCCTCTTCCTTTCTCTGTGTAGATCCTGGTAGATGAATTTTTTGAGGGGGCTGAGGATGAAACTTGGAGCTTTCTGTGCTCAGGCACCAGTTCAAATCCAGCTCGGGCTGTTCTTGTTGAAAGCCACCTGTTAGCAGTTTGGAGGCTGCCTTGGCCCACCGGCAGTGCTGGCAGACTTCCCCCGGCTGCACCGCCCAACGTGGTGCGGACAAAGCCCGGCTGTGGCGAGCGTGGGCGCATGGGTGGTCCGGTTTGCTTCCTCTGGGCCCGAAGCCGCATGGGCAGGCAGGGGCAGCCTGCCTGCATGGGGCTGCGGTCTGGGGCTGTGCTGTCCCTCCTGAGCCTGCTCGGGGAGTAGTGGGCCCAGGGCAGGTTTCCTGTCTCCAGGATTGCAGGTTGGAGCCTGGTCCCCTGGTAGATGTGGGCTGAGCAGCCAGGCTTGTGTTGCAGAACAAGGGGAGCTCGGATGCCTGGTTTCCCCTGAGATCCAGAGCCTCACATTAGAGTGGTGGTGAGGCTTTGGGAGGATTAGGGGTGCAGGATACTGCTCCCCTCTCCCTCCGGCTCAGGGTGACCTGCCTTCACTCTCACCTTCATCCTCGTCCCTCCCACCCCAAGAGCCGTGCCGTGGGTGACAAGGGCTGCCTGTCTGTCGGTGGCTGTGGGTGGACCTTTGAGCGGCCGAGGTGAGGAGCAGTGTCCCCAAAGCGCTCTCTTGCGTTGAGTTTGTAGGAGTAGGTCCAAAGTAAATTTCCTTTTTGCCTGTCTCTCTGCTCTGTTGCTTGCCCGCTTTCTCCCCCAGATCAATTCCCATATTAAAACTAATGTTCCCACCCTTTGTTTCTTCAAAGCTGACTCTTAGACCCTTGGGTTTGGCATCCATGCGTCTCTTTCAGCTGTTTTCCCAGGGCTAGGAACCAAGGTCCCTTCAGTTGGGGAAAAGTTCTGCGGAAATGTGGTTTGCATTTGCTCTTCCTGAGCTCATGTTTACGCAGAGCTTGTGAAAGCCCCAGCGCTGGGTCACACTGCCTGCTCCGGGCTGGAGGAAATGCTTCTCACCATTGCAGCGTGCGGCTGTTAGCTGGGTAGATCAGCGCTTCACGTAGTCCCCGGGGAGGGGGATGGGTTTGCAGACCTCTGGGCTCTACCTGCTATAAGGAACACAGTGGATTTTGGGTGGGCATATGGGTTAACTCAAGGCTTTCTAGTGCTGTTCTGAGGGGATAGTAGGGCCTGTGTAACCTGGATTCATTTCTCTTCTCTGACATAGGGAATGACTTGTCCACCCCAGCCTCTGTGTTTCAGTTCTCTGGTGCAAAGTAGGGGTACGAGTACTTCCCTCTCCCCTGCAAGCATTAGGAAGTAATATAATGAGCTCTCAAAGTCTGTAGTAATTGGAGCCAAATGAAAAGGGGTTTTCTCTTTTTTTTTTAACAGTTTTAAAACCACAATGGTGGTCACTCTACCTGTTTTTTTTCAGTGGTTCTTCCCTTCACAGCTGTGTGACATCCTTATAGCTTTGTTAATAACTAAATATGAATTTTGATGTCAGCTGGTTGATAACTGTTCCCTGCCGGCCACACAGAGCAACGACGTGATGAGCAGAGCATTAAGCTGCTCTCACATTAACTTGTGTGTCTGCCCATGGTAAGTTCAGTCCTTGCAGCTCAAAAACCTCAGCGGAGTGGGTCAGTCAGTGGCAAACAGGCTCTCGTCCAACAACATGACAATTTGCACGTTGTACTGGTAGCAGGGGTTTGTACTGACCTCAAGGAAAATCCAACTTTGCTTCTAATAATGAGACCCGGTCCTAACCGCATGTATCCTACGCAGTTCAAAATCAACTGGATCAGTAGCTGCTCAGCGCCCGTAAAATCAGGTGCAAACACACACTTCGGAAAAAGGATCCTGTGCAAGTTACCCCCAGCTCGGAGAAGACTCCTTGTGTTTAAAAACTCCCTTTTGCATAGACCAGAAGGGCTAAAATCATGTTCATTGGTTTTATACATAATCTATTTTAGAGGAAGGAACCCTGGTGGAGGAGCAGCGTTTAAGCAACACCTTGTAAATGGCCTGTCACTGTCACATCCCAAGGCCTGCCGGGTGCCAGAGCTATTTGTAGGGATGGGTCGCAGCAGGCTGGGTTACTGGGAGAGGACAGCAGCCTCTGCCTCTTGGCTGGCCACCTTCGATTTAGCTGGAGGCTTGCCTTGGCACCCGGCCAGGTCCTAGCTTCTTTCTCATCTTAACCCTTTGCAGGCAGCCTGCAATGGGCCAGCCGCAGCCATGTTTCTCTCCGCTTCTCGCACTCCTCTCCTCCCCTCTTACTGTAGCCCTGAAGTGCATTTATCCTTGGCGCAGCTCCGTGCAGAAAGGGAGCATCCAGCACGCCTGTCTTACACGAGAGGGGACTTTCTGCTTCCTGAGCTCAGTGTGGGCTGAGCACCCAGGTATTCAGCCAGCCTTTCCCCATGGGTTTTGCAGCCCACGCTGCATCTGACCTGCTGGGTTCAGTGATGCACGAGCCCGAGGAATATGGGCCTGCTCTGAAGGAAAGGGTTGCACAAGAAGGCTGCTTGGGAGGTAAAGCAGGGTCTGATTTCTAACTTCTTGCTGCCTTCAGCATGGCCCTCTCCTCTTGCTTGCAAAGGATCTTTTTTTTTTTTTTTTTTTCCTAAGCAAAGTCTAGCTGGATTGCTCCTGTGTTCGTGCGTATTCTCATGCACCCTCTCTGGGGGCTGGAGGGTTTTGAGGTGTACGTGAGCGTGGTGTGGGTTGCAGCGCTGTGCAGGGCTCTCTCCCATCCCCATGCAGCTGTCGGTTTATCCGCTCTTTGTGTGCGTGTGTAAACAAGCCTTTCAGAATACAACCTGAGAGTGACCAACAGACACCTGTGTTGGCTCATTCAAAGGGGAAAAAAAAGGATGACTCTGCAGTGCAGGGTGGTGCCAAGCTGTTTTCATATACCACTTTGCTTTGGCTTCTGTTCAGCCCGTGGACTATTTATTTGGATTTGCTGACAGTAAACTAACTCCAAATCATTGTGGTAATCTGGAACATGAAAAACCTCTTCCTTTTGCTTCTATATTTTGATGCCTCCAGAATTTCTTGTTTCCTCATTTGCAGAGCAAGTGAATTCTCGCTTTGGGTTTGCTTCCCTGGAAAGCGAGCGAGTGTGCCATACGTGCCCTGTTGCAGAGGCGTTTAGCAGCCTGGCAGAGCCCTGTTTGCACTAGTGACACAGGCACATCAAACCTTTTACAGACTCAAGCCACTGTCAGGCAAGTGGCAGCAACTGGGAGGGATTCGCTTCAAAAGCGTGCTGTTCCTCTGAGCCAGATTGCTCATGCAGACGCTGCCGGAGCAGCACAAGCTGCCTTCTAGGGTACGGAAGCAGAGGTGCAGGCTGGAGTGGATTTTGGAGGCTTTCCTGACAGCTTGGTCCCTGCCTTTGGTTTTCTAGCTTGGTAGGTGCAGACTTCTGGAAATAATGCTCTTTCGCCCCAATGGACTGCAAGTTCCTCTTGGGCTAGGCTGAGCAGACTTGATTTCACAGTGTCTCGTTGGACCAAAATCATTTTTGTGCTTTGCTAGAGATTGATTAATCATCCTTCAGTTGTTTGACCAGCCGTTACCCATTAGTGAAATGATGAGTAGTTCTTTGAGCTGTTGACTTTTTACCCAGAACAAAAATAAGGGTTTCTTGATGGGTTTATTTGTAGCTGTTATTTTGTTGCAAGCTGTTCCTGAAAATGCTAGGATCCAAACTGGGAGGTACTTTCTTCTCCTGGCATAAATATATTCAAAATACTCAGAGTGACAAAAAAGTTCAATATAAGAAAGAGGTGAGGATCTTGTGCTGAACAGGGACCCTCTTTGTAGTATATATTTAAAACCCCACTGTGATGCGTTCCTTAATCAGGACATCCACACTGTAATTAATAAGCACTCCTTATGATTCCTGTCTGACTTACTCAAGAACCCATCAGTGTAGCCTGACTTTGACGTGACATTATAAATGATGAAATTCATTTTCAGCCCAGTGAAAAATTTCAGCAAGATGGAGCTTGGGAAATGTTGCTTTTGCAACAAAGAGCTCCAAATGTCTCCTCTGAACTGTGCCACACAGTAACTACAGAGCTCCTAATTTCTGTATCTATAAAGTAAGAACGATGACATTTACTCATGTCATAGGCTGTGACTGTGAATTGATGTCTGTAAATTGCTTTGAGTTTTTTAAAATACTGTTTTATCTTTCTGTAAGGTCTGGGAAAGAGGGCGTGGTGATAAGCACATATAGTATATCCTGTTGCAATGACATAGCGCAAGCTATTGACTCGAGGAGTATAGTATCTATAAGTCTGCAGTGGTCCCAACGTGGCAAGTGGCTAGTCGTATCTTAGGAGCAAGAGCAACCTGGCTTGCATGTTCTTTGGCTGTCAAAGCAATAACAGTAGGTTATGAGCTGCGGCTTCACTTTAAGGTTAAGGGCTAGACCTTGCAAATCCCTGTCCTTAAAATAATGGAAAACAGCACTGTAAAATCCAGCATCTGGAAGCTAGATATTTCCAACTGGAGGGAGAGCTGCAGCCCTTCTGTGGTGATGGTAATTGGATATCAAGAGCACTGAGGATCTCATGGCCCCTTCGTCACTGGGAATCTTACAGGTGGGATTGAATGACTCTTAAAAAGCTCTGCCCTATGCCAGCTGTAAGAACCAGCTTGTAGTTGGGCTTTTGCTATGAAAATGAGTGGAGGAGCTAGGTATCCCACAGGCTGTCAGATGCACGTCTGTAAAGGGCCCCTTCGGCCAAGGGGAAAGTATGGTTGCGGACAGCAGAGGGTAGGCTGAGGTCTTAATCCCTTCCTTTAAAGGGTCTCTTCAGATCCACCTTGAAAAATTCCCCGACTTTTACAAATGTGCAGCTGTAGGGAGACATTGTAAACGTGGAGATCGGCCTCTTCTCATTGTTGCATCTAGCACGTAGGAACGAGGCTGTGGCTGTCAGTGCAGTGCCACAAATGAGTCACTGCGTCGGGCCTGGGTGAGTCCACCTCCATCCTGAGCTTACATTTGAATTGGCCAATGTAGAGTTGGTCATGCTTTTTGAGAGCCCTGAGGTTTACCTGCTCCCCTACCCTGATTACAAGTATTTTTGTAGTTCTTGATGATATGTTGGATCCTGTGAGGGACAATCCAAAAGTGTTGTGGGTGTTAATGAACATTTGCAGCCAGGCTTGTACAGTGGACCTACGAGAAAGGACAGAGAAATGTCTTGTGAATATTCAGGGCACGGGCCAGTCTTTCTTGAGAACCCTGAGTTCATCCTAGGCTTGCTGAAGTTGCTTGACTGCTCCTAGCACTGGTCCCTAGTGAGGTATGTGGTGGGACTGGGGAATAGCGTCATCCTCAGAAAAGAGGAATTGGGAACCAACCTTTGCAGATCGTGGAGCTGCTTAGTGCGTTAGACAGCCTTCTGGGGAGCTTGCTTCTAGTTATTGTGGGTGATGGTAGCAACAACCTATAAAAACAGAAGACCTGGGGGGACTGTGAAGTCCCGGGGGAGTCCCCCTTCTCCTGAGCCAGACTTTTCTGTGCAGACTTAGCTGTCACTTGCCTGCTGGAGACTTCTTCAGCCTTGCAGTCCTGAGCGCTGGGGAGCAAACCAGCTTGGTGGGGAGCCAGTAAGCTGCCTCAGCACCTGCAGTTCTACATGCAGGAGGTTTTAAGTTTTCAACACTTCGTTAGGGTCAGGAGCAGCCCTTGGCTCCTTGCATATTGCTGGAGCAAAAGGTCCCCCTGCTACAGGGCTTCCCTTTGAACCTGCTGCAGTGGCAGACTGATATTTCGCCCTCCCTATGGTCCCTAAAGAGAGCAGGGCTGTTGCTGAGATCCTGCTCTCAGATCTACATGGGCAAGTTTCCATAAGTTTTATTGCTTCACTGCAACGGGCAGAAGGAGGGCCAGGTCTTCTCAGTAACCTCTTAGCTTCCAATCTGGTCGTCCACACCCAGCATCTCTGGGGTTGTGTGCACACACGCCTCTCTAGTGCTGGGGACAGCCAAAAAACTTGGGAGATCCTCTGTGAAAATGGCCAAGAAGGGCGGGGTACTCATTTTAAATTGATTGTAAATTGAAAATTATTTTTCTGCATAGTGGAAAGTACAGTCATAAACTCCTTCTAGCATTAATCATAGATGTGTTTTAAGGAAAGTTGTTATCTCTCTGTGCTGTGTTAGCAGCTGGAAGTCCCCAGCCCTGGCTCTGCTAGGAGTTACCCTGACACAAGGGAGGAGACAGCTCTTGTTCTGGAGAACTGTTAAAGCATAAAAGTAAATATTAGGTGGGTACGACTGATGGGGAACTGAGGTTCTGCTTAACAAACTGAAGGCTGCTCCTCAAAAAGGGGTGAGAAAGCACAAGCACAGAGGAGAGGTTAGTTGGGACTGGCCCGCGCTTCTGTCGCGTAATGGATAGTTGTACGTGTCGATACTACAGCTGCTTTCCTGCACTCAAACTCCACAGGGATAATTGCACACGCCCAGCACTTTAACATTTGAATGCGAGTGGATGGGACCATCGTGTGACGGCTGCACGTGATGGTTGCACTGGGATGAAGAGTGCATCTTTCTTTTCAATCTCCGAGCAGACTGTGCGTGCGCACAGACAGCGCAGTCGACTTAAACCAAAATAATCCCCCAGGGTGTCTGGACAGGGTGATAATGTAAAAGGAATGCAGGGAGGGTAATCGAAAAAGAGAATAAGCATCCTCGGTAAAACTCCTGCTCTGGTCCCCAGTGTGCAGTTGCGTGCCCTCTCCTCTGCGCGCCATCTCTTCTCCCTCCCTCCCTGGCAAGGGCAGGCGCTTCTCACTGCCCGTACTTGTCATGCCAGTCACACGCGTGCTGGTGCACAGACTAACACCCTCAACAATAAATCTAAAAGATTAATTACCAAAAAAAAAAAAAAAAAAAAATCCCACAACCCCACTTGCGGCATTTGAAATGCGTCTCAACCGTGCTCCGCTTGGGTTATTCATGGGGAAAAGAAATAACCTCCTGAATCGAGCAATTGAGAATGCAAATATCCCAGCCTAGCTCAAAAGAGGAATGGAGCTCTGTACTGTCAAGCTGATTAGCATCCCGTTACGTGGGGTACTGCCCTGAGCCCAGAGAGAAAATTTTGGGACAACTGTGCTTAACGCTCTGGGATGAGGTTTCTAAGTTTTGCCCAGAAAGAAATTATAGTTTTGCTACTCCCTGTATGATGAGAGACCATAAGATATCACAGAATCACAGAATCACAGAATCATATAGGTTGGAAAAGACCTTTAAGATCATCGAGTCCAACCATAAACCTAACACTGCCAAAAACCATCACTACACCATGTCTCTAAGTACCTCATCCAAACGTCCTTTAAATACCTCCAGGGATGGCGACTCAACCACTTCCCTGGGCAGTCTGTTCCAATGCTTGATAACCCTCTCGGTGAAGAAAAATTTCCTAATATCCAGTCTAAACCTCCCCTGGCGCAACTTGAGGCCATTTCCTCTTGTCCTATCACTTGTTACCTGGGAGAAGAGACCGACCCCCACCTCTCTACAACCTCCTTTCAGGTAGTTGTAGAGAGCGATGAGGTCTCCCCTCAGCCTCCTTTTCTCCAGGCTAAACAGTCCCAGCTCCCTCAGCCGCTCCTCATAAGACTTCTGCTCCAGACCCTTCACCAGCTTCGTTGCCCTTCTCTGTACGCGCTCCAGTACCTCAATATCCCTCTTGTAGTGGGGGGCCCAAAACTGAACACAGTATTCGAGGTGCGGCCTCACCAGTGCCGAGTACAGGGGCACAATCACTTCCCTAGTCCTGCTGGCCACGCTATTTTTGATACAGGCCAGGATGCCATTGGCCTTCTTGGCCGCCTGGGCACACTGCTGGCTCATATTCAGGCGGCTGTCAACCAACACCCCCAGGTCCTTCTCTGCCAGGCAGCTTTCCAGCCACTCTTCCCCAAGCCTGTAGCGTTGCATGGGGTTGCTGTGGCCCAAGTGCAGGACCTTGCACTTGGCCTTGTTAAACCTCATACAATTCACCCCAGCCCATCGATCCAGCCTGTCCAGGTCCCTCTGCAGAGCCTGCCTACCCTCCAGCAGATCAACACTCCCACACAACTTGGTGTCGTCTGCAAACTTACTGAGAGTGCACTCGATCCCTTCGTCCAGATCATTGATAAAGATGTTAAACAGAACTGGCCCCAACACCGAGCCCTGGGGAACACCGCTTGTGACCGGCCGCCAACCGGAGTAAACTCCATTCACCACCACTCTCTGGGCCCGGCCGTCCAGCCAGTTCTTTACCCAGCGAAGAGTACACCCGTCCAAGCCATGAGCAGCCAGTTTCTCCAGGAGAATGCCGTGGGAAACCGTGTCAAAGGCTTTACTGAAGTCTAGATAGACAACATCCACAGACTTCCCCTCATCCACTAGGCGGGTCACCTTATCATAGAAGGAGATCAGGTTGGTCAAGCAGGACCTGCCTTTCCTGAACCCATGCTGGCTGGGCCTGATCCCCTGGTTATTCTCTACATGCCGTGTGATAGCACTCAGGATGATCTGCTCCATCAGCTTCCCCGGCACCGAGGTCAGGCTGACAGGCCTGTAGTTCCCCGGGTCCTCCTTCCGGCCCTTCTTGAAGATGGGTGTCACATTCGCTAATCTCCAGTCAGCAGGGACTTCCCCAGTTAGCCAGGACTGCTGGTAAATGATGGAAAGGGGCTTGGTGAGCACATCTGCCAGCTCCTTCAACACTCTCGGGTGGATCTCATCAGGCCCCATAGACTTGTGAGTGTCTAAGTGGTGCAGCAGGTCACTCACCATTTCCCCCTGGATAATGGGGGCTCCAGTCTGGTCCCCATCCCTATCTTCCAACTCCAGGGGCTGGGTACCCATAGAACATTCGGCCCTGCTAATAAAGACTGAGGCAAAGAAGGCATTAAGTACCTCAGCCTTTTCCTCATCCTTGGTCACTGTGTTTCCTCCCACATCTACTAGGGGCTGGAGATTCTCCTTAGCTCTCCTTTTGCTGCTAATGTATTTGAAGAAGTGTTTTTTGTTGTCTTTTATAGCAGCAGCCAGACTGAGCTCTAGCTCAGCTTTGGCCCTTCTAGTTTTCTCCCTGCACAGCCTCGCTACACCCCTGTAGTCCTCCTGAGTTGCCCGCCCCTTCTTCCAGAGGTCATAGACTCTCCTCTTTCTCCTCAGTTCGAGCCAGAGCTCTCTAGTCAGCCAGGCCGGTCTTCTTCCCCGCCGGCTCGTCTTTCGGCACCTGGGGACAGCCCGCTCTTGTGCCTTTAGGACTTCCTCCTTAAAGAATGTCCAGCCTTCCTGGACCCCTTTGCCCATAAGGGCTGCCTCCCAGGGGACTCTGTCGACCAGTCTCCTAAACAGGCTGAAGTCCGCCCTCCGGAAGTCTAAGGTGGCAGTTTTGCCGACCCCCCTCGCCGCTTCTCCACGTAACAAAAACTCTATCATTTCATGATCGCTCTGCCCAAGACAGCCTCCAACCATCACATCACTCACCAGTCCTTCTCTGTTGGTGAACAAGAGGTCCAGCGGGGCACCTTCCCTCGTTGGCTCACTCACCAGCTGCGTCAGGAAGTTATCTGCCACACGCTCCAGGAACCTCCTGGACTGTTTCCTCTCTGCTGTATTGTATTTCCAGCAGACATCCGGCAGGTTGAAGTCCCCCACAAGAACAAGGGCTAGCGATCGTGAGGCTTCTCCCAGCTGCTTATAGAATAGTTCATCTGTCTCCTCATCCTGGCTGGGGGGTCTGTAACAGACTCCCACCACAATATCTGCCTTGTTGGCCTTCCCCCTGATTCTGACCCACAGACACTCCACCCTATCATCACCATCATTGAGCTCTAAACTATCCAGACTCTCCCTGACGTATAGGGCTACCCCACCACCTCTCCTGCCTCGCCTATCCCTCCTGAAGAGTTTATAGCCATCCATCGCCGCACTCCAGTTGTGCGAGTCATCCCACCATGTTTCTGTGATGGCCACCATATCATAGTTTTCCTGACGTACAATGGCTTCCAACTCCTCCTGCTTGTTGCCCATGCTGCGTGCATTGGTGTAGAGGCACTTCAGCTGGGGTGTCGTCCGTGCCTCCTTCATAGAAGAACACCCCTTGCGTGCTTTGAGGCATTTCACTGGTGTTTCCCTCTTGGCTCCCGTTGCCTCAGTATCCCCTGGCTCAACTCCGCTCGACTTCGGCTGTGCCCAAGCGTACCCCGTGCATCTCGAGGACTCAGGCCGACTGTCCTCGCTGTCAGCCGCTCCCTCCAACCATGGCACGTCGCCCCTCAGCTTCTCTCGGGCAAGCCTGATATTATCCCCCTCCCCCTATGTTTTCTTGTTCTCTTCATGGCGACTGCCCTTCCTCTGGTGAGATCTGTCAGCCTTTTGTTTCCTGTCACTGACCAGCTGTTTTTTGTGAGTTGAGTTTTTTTGTTGTTGTAAAATTGAAGCTTTCTACAAGCAGTGGAACAAAGATTTTCTTTTTTCTCTTGTGAGCGGGGAGGGAAAGTACGTTGGAGCAGTTTCTCATGGGAGTGGGACTTCTGCTTGCAATAAGGATTTTACACTTTGTTTTGCCTTTTTACCTCTTTCCCTGAAAGCAGTGTAGACGCGTCTTCCAGAAAGACTAGGAATTATATCCTGATCCCTTTCAGTTCACATCCCAGCAGTAGGGTGGGAAATGCAGCATTTGGGAGTTGACTGGAGATATTTAGAGAGAAAAAAAGCAAAATTAATCCCAGTCTGCTCCTTGTTGTTATGTCCCAATGAAGCTAAATCCTCTGTAACGTTCCTCATTGTCGGTTGCAGATGTCGGAGGGAAAAATCAAAACAGGAGCTTTCCTATTAAGTGCTGTTCACCAGTTATGACCCATGTGCGGGAGGGTGAGCGTGGCTGGAAACCACGATGGCAGTAACAGGCAGGCTGTGTGCAGGTTTTTCACCCCTAAAAAGCTGCTGTGCATCCTTGTTTCCCAACTTCCTTTTTCAGCCAGGTTTCACTGTCTCTTCCTTCTCCCCTTTCCCATCCACTCCGTTTCCCGAGTGGGTGGCCTGCAGTCATGTCCAGGAGACATGGGCTGTGTTCACACGTGCTGGCACCGAACGGGGCGGGTGGGCCTGTTGCGAGGGACAGATCTCTGGACGTTTCGTGTGAAGTGTGTCCCAGGCCTTGGGTTTTTCTTAACTCACCCCAACAGATCAGGTGTTTGGGTGGGTTTGCTGACACTGCCTGAGTTAAACATCTCCCCGTTGGATTAAGGCTGCAGAACCAGGGCTGTGACTGCCACAAAATTAGAGCCGTGTCCTTTAAGCATGGCAGCTGCTCCTGCGGATCCTTTAGCATAGAAATACGTGGGGCATTCAGCATTATCGGCTCTTGTCCTTTTCATTCAGTGCTGCAACAGGTCTCTTCTGTTAATATTTACTTACTCTTTTTGTGCTGGGAGGGCTGTTAAGTTGGAGGAGGGAGGCAGGATATAGGCATCAAGGAATGGTTTCCTGTAAAAATTGAATTTTTGAAGATGTAAACATATGCAGTGTTCGTTGTAGGCCAGTTCAGCTGATTGTGGTGTAACAATGATTTCTGGAATTTAAAATGGATATAGCTGTAGTCAAGGGGTTCCTCATGCTGGGACTTTTCTCCCAGTTTCATCTCAAGTCAATGCATGGGATGAATGAAAACAGCAGCAGGACATCTTGGTGAAATCCCACGTTCCCCAGCATCTTCTACACATCAGACTGGGCAAACTTTGAGTGCGACAGAGTCTTAGTTAACACAGAGGTAAAGGGGAGGGTAGTGATTTTAGGAATGTCTTAACAAGGTTCATGGCACCAGTGCTAACGACGGTAGAGTTACTCTTTTCAACCTGGATCTTTTTTGTCTTCTGGGTGTCTCCTTGATAACATGTTGGGATTGCTCTTTTGCTTGTGGACTTCTTTCAATTTAATTGCGCTATATATGGTGGTTGCGATCCTTCTATTGATAATGAAAGGGCAACAGCCTGTATGCCTCATATGTACAGAGAAGTGGAATTTCCATAAAGCTCTCCCATTTCTCACAACCCCGAGCTGTATCTCCAAAATCTTCAGTCTGTGCTGGAAATGTTCTGTGATGAGTTCCCTGCCCTGGTGAAGCTTGCTCTTTTTGAGTAACTTACAGCCATGGGAAGCTATAAGAAATCTCAGTGTTTCATGTTAGGGATAATGAGTTTGTCATCGAGTCTGTCTCCTTTCCATTTCATTTTTGGTCTTATTAAACAGGTTTCTCTTGTTTCCTCCCAAGAATGCCAGGACTGGTGGGCAGCAGGTTGCAGACAGAACACTTCCACGCTTCCTGCAAACTGCACAGTCTGTTCTGCTGTGAAAAGCCTTCAGATAGTGACAGACTTCGGAGAACTATCAGAAAAGCTCCCGAGGTCTCAGCCTTTTCTAATCAAGGTAATGCATGGATTTGTAAGGCTGGATGATTAGTCCAAACTCTTGAATAGCACCAGCCAAAGACCCTGTCCAGTATTTTCAACCACAAGCTCAAATTGCTGATTGAGGTAGAATATATATCTAAGAAGACATTTAGCCCCAGTTTGGGGCTTTGACATCTTTGTCAGGGGGTGAGGAGCTCACTGCAGCCTTAGCAAGTTGGTCCTCTGGCTAATTATCATTGTGGTTGGAAACTTAGCCATCTAGATGGCTGTCACTCTTGGGTGTTCTTTGGCGGGATGGAAATGGGAGTGGGGAGGAACCCTAGGTGCACAGCTTTTGTTTTGTGTCGTTTAAGACAGGGCAGCATCTCTCCTATGAAGAACTGAAGCATTTTCAGTCCCAGGATCCAGAACTGGCAGAAGTTATAATAGAAGAAAATTCAGCTGAATTGTGGAGCTGCCCATTTTTCTTTCCCTGGTGAGTCAAAGACAAACCATGTGATAGATGTGTACATCCTTTCTGCAGGGGTGCCCAGGCTTTTTGCCTATGTGAACTACCAGGAGCTTGCACGTTGCACTTTAACTGGAGGGAAGGGGAACAGGAGTGGGTTAGAGTCTTCTGTCGACCTGCTGGCACTGATTTGATCCAAGGAGAAGACTTCTGCAACTAAAAATAGAATGTTGCGGCTGGGACTTCACGTATTGCTCCCCTTACAAGTCAAAAAATATCCCAGTGACTGCTTGGTCCTGTTCTTCAGGCCATATGTTAATCATCTGGGCTGTGGTCTGATCACCTGAGGCAACTGGTTTACATTTCTAATTCCCTCTGTTTGCTCAGTGGAAATCCTCCACCATTAGTGCTGACTGAGAAGAGGTGTCATGACTTTTGTAAAACACTGAGAAGTAACAGAAAGCTAAGGGATCCTGCAATTTCTGGCTGGTCTCGTACAGGAAAAGTGGCCTACCCTAATCCTGGCCCTCTGTTAACTGTGCGAAAGCCTTTAGCGTGGCTACAAGACATTTGAACAATTCGGAGCTCTCTAAGGTTGCAGAGCAACCCAGTGTGTTAGCAAAGTCTTTTCATGTGGAGAAGAGCGAGAAGTAACGTGGGAAGGTGCCACCTGGTGTGGAGCAGGCTCCCTGGCATGTTTGTACAAGCAATGGAGCAGTGTCCACGCAGACTCGGAGAAGGGCATGGTGGAGTCTGGGCTTTGGCTAATGCTCAGATGGGATCTTCTTGCCGCACTTCTCGACCACAGCGCTGGTAGACGGATGATCAGGGTACAGAAGTATTAATCATGTCAAGCCGCTCGACAGAGATGTAAAAATAACAAGCTCCACCCTGCCTTTTCCAGTTACATTCCCTGGCCTAGAGAATAGACTTGGATTCCCCCGCCTTGCCATGTGGTTTCAGTTATGGTTGCGTACAATGCCACCTCTCTGCATCTTTTGTAATTAATGGATCCGACCAATGACTCAGATCATTTTAAGGGAAGAAGGGAGGGAAATTAAGTTTAGGCATCCATGATGATCTGTTTGTTCCCTGTTTACATGGTCCTGCTGCAGGTACTAAGAGGAAGATATGAAGGAGTACAGGTTTAGAAGCTGAGAGGTTGAATCTTGCTCCTAGGGGCTAATCTATCAGCAGGCTGTTTATCCAGCATGAATATTTGTGAAGAATTTTGCTCTTGGAAGTAGCCTTTTAAATACAAGCATTATCATTGTGTGATATTTCTTTAATATGGGTTGTTTTGTTTTGTTTAGGAACAAATCTGTGAATAAAACTCGGATTCTGCAGGAATTTTTCCCCACTTCCTCTTTGCTGTCCTTCCCCAAGACAGTGTCCCTGGAGAGCTGCTTCCTCATCCGCCATCCAGATTTGGGGAATAAGGTGAGAAATTCATCCCAGAGACATTATCTCCCTGTCTGTGAATTGTCCTCCAGAAGCTCCAAGTCTTTGGGGGATTTGCAGGACATTTTCAGCTGATACAGCCCTAAACCCTTCTGTCGGGATTGTGTCAGTTCTGTCCATCCCTGTGTAACGTGGCAGCTCAAGGTTGCTGTACTGCCCAGAAGTCGTGTCTACTTTTGTGCATGTGGTGCACCGCGTCTATCTCCTTCGGCAGTCAGAGGTGCCCGTGGGGTGTCCCAGCTCCGTTCACGTTTATGTCCTGGCCTTGCTCTGTAGCTGGGTGAGGGGATGGTCTTTTTGGGCACAGTTGGGCAGAATTAATTTAAGAGTTGCATTTTAGGAGCTGTTCCTGGCAGTTAAGTCTCACCCATTCTGAGATACCTGCCATGGAGACGTTTCACTGAAGATAGTGGCACTTCAGGCTTCTAGCCTGATCTCCTCTGTTTTCTTGTGGACTTTGGGGGTGTGGAGGGCCTGTGTTGCCTTGGACAGAAGAGGGGAGGAGGACCCTTTTGCATGCAGCTGACCTCAGCTATGATCTACTGGTAACTGGGGGGAGCAGCAAACCTGTGGTTTGCGCTGTCTCACCTTGCTGCAGGGCAGTGACTTGCCCCTTGTTTGATTAGACAGACCCAAGAAAAGCTAGGAAGGTTTTCAAAACGTTGTCCTCTCATCCTAGAGCTACAGTTTGCACAGCCTCTTTGCTGTTGGAAGTGGACAGCTCACCCTGTCTGTTGTACCTCTGGATGAGTGCAGAGGACACTGCGAGATGTTCAAGGTGGAGCTGGAAGCTGGAGATTTGGGTGAGTACCGGTGCTGTAGCATGCAGGGTCTAGGAGATCCCTTGGAGTCAGGAGACTGCTTCCAGCTGGGTCTTTTCTGTCTGACACCTGAGAAGGTGGTGTGTGCCATTACCACCTCCAAACTGGTGTGTGCCTGCTTGTAGCAGTACAGAGGAGTAATCATTCTGGACTGGGAGTTTGTGGCCCTGAAGAACAGGATACCATGAGATGCTCAGTGTAAAAACTGAGCAGTATGGGCTACACAAGACACAGTGCTCTGCCGGGTGTTACAAACCCAGCGTGTCATTGAGAGCAGTGTCTTTCCAAAGAGCTTCTGCATACCCGCATCACTTCACGGGAAATGCGAGCAGTCATTAAGCATGGATTCATCTAATATGGCCTCTTCATTGCATCTTCCAAAGGTTATGCCAGCGCAGATTACTGGACGATGAGCTTCATGGCCAAAGGGACAGAGCCGGCGGTTGTTTGTGATGGAGCTGCTAGCTAAGGATGGTGGGGTGGGAGAACAGAGCTGTTTCCAGGACAAGAAGACTTTCAGCTTTGAAGCCAAGGCAATGTCTTGAATGTGATAGAGCTGGGGCAACTGGGGCAGGCAGCTTTGCCACCCTGCATGTTTACAGTGTTTAAAAATGACTGTTTTCCTGACCCTTGAGGTAATTCTTTGCCTTTCCTCAAATGTATTTTGGGAGAAGCGCAAGCTATTTATGAACTTCCCTGTCCCCTCAGGTAAGCCCTGGGTTTGCAGCAAAGGGTTTTTTCCAGGAGCAAGAGAGGGATTTCTCAGGATGAGATTCACCTTGTGTCTTTTGTGGATTATGGCACTTCTGAAACTTCCTGGGGGGTTTGGAGTGGAGGGGGTCTGTGACATTTCTGTGTGCGTTCCTCCTGAGGAGGAGGCTTTGAGCCTGTCTTGTCGGGCCAGCTCTATAAAGGGAATGAATTGGTGATGTGTCCCGACTCCACCCCATCTCTCCATCACGTACATAGCTGTGTGCCTCAGTAGTGTGCCCCGCAAAGCCAATCTCAGCTCCGTGCTTCAGGGCCGAGATGAGCCTTGCAGCCTAAGGGCAGAGACCCTCACCCACTGCATCGTTCTTATACCAAAAGAATCTGTTCAGGCCTCTTCTTTGTGTCTTGTGATCACTCTTCTGCGGTCCTCTATCAGCAGGTTGTGAGTGAGTCAAATAGTAACTGTGCTTTTTTTTCCCCCACCTCCTTTCCTACAAAAATACTGATGCAAGTTTTAGTGGTGATGGTGCCGAGAGCGCAGTAGTTCTGGATGGCGACGGGGCTAGGTGCAGAGCAGCTCTGTACAAGTTTCATCTTCTGATTGTGCACCTAAGGCACCGGGGCTGCACGACCATTTCCATATACTCCTTGCTTTGAGAGGTCCTGCCTGCGTTCCTGGCCCAGGGTACCTACGGGAGCACCTGAAAGCTTCCTCATCCCTGGCATTTTTTGCATCGACTCCTTCCAGACCTGGAACTCTGTCTTCAGAATGAACGTTGGTTTTTCCTGAGTCCTTTCCAAGCTGCCTTCGCATGCTTCCTGTTGCTTGAGCACTGCTTTATCCAATGCCCTGAGAGAGGCTCGGTTTCAGTGTTTGCAGGCTGCGGATGCCGCGCTCCCTTCCAAGTCTGATCCTTTGGGTCTGATCCTGCTGTTGAAGATCATTTACAGATGTGTCAGGCTGAACTCATAGGCCAGGGCTGAGGTTCAGGACATACTCTCACAGTTGTTAATATGGAATTGGGAGGGGTTTTGTTTGAAAGCAAGTTAACTCTGCTCTCAGGAGCGAGAACCTTTTCCTCTGTAAATATTTTAGGTACGTGTAAAATGACAGATTGGAAAAATGTCTATCCAGCCTTTGTTTTTGAGCAAGACGTGGAGAATGGGAGCAAACATCGTACTAATCTTGTTAGGGTCTGACAAAAGCTGCCAAGTGGGATGACCACGTCTGGCTCCTGTGCAAGGATAAGGCAGAGGACAGTTCCTGCTCCAAAGAATTCAGTCTGAGGCCTTGACACTATGAACATTTCTATGCATAACCCTTGTTTTTTCTCCTGTAAACAAATAAGAACAACCCCAGCACCCATGTCAGTCTGTGTGCATGGCCCTCGACACTGGACCAACATGCACCAGATGTAGTAGAACCAAAGGGGGAGAGCCTGACTCTCTCAGGACAGAAAAGGACTAATTTAATTTGTAGCAAAATATTAAAGGGAATTGGATTAATAAGACTTCTGTTAGTATTGTTAATGCTTAGGGTGTGTTTTACACTTGTGACACTACATGCAATCTTGTACATGCCAAAACACACACACGCCACCCCTCTCCCTCCTCTTAAAGCCTGGGTCTTAGTTCATGGAAATTCATGGAATTTGGTGATGGCAGAATTAGGGCCTCATTAGCAACTGTTGCTATTTACACTTTGGCAGCTTCTCAAGTCAAATTCAAAGGCTGACAAGGTTACTTCACCTCTTACTGGTTTTGTACCTGATCCATTTCTGTAGAGCATTTGGTTAGAGATGCGTACGGAGAGAACCTGCTGGACCCATTATTGCTGAGATTGCGGGTGGTTTGGTGATGCTGTTACTTCTAAGTGTCCTTGAATGTAACTTGTAAAAGAGCTGCGGAGACAATTCTCAAGTGTCTGTGAAATGCTTGTATTTTGTGAGTCGCACTTAAGCCATTGTCGCTGTCTGGCTCCTTTGGGAAGAAGCAGAGAAAATGGATCTGTTTACTGTTGCTGTTTAGATTGGGGGGGAAAGGGGCGGCTCTAGGGCAGCAGGTTTGTGCCTATTTAACAAAAGTGCTCTCACGTATTGCGTATTGCTTCTCCCCTCTGCAAAGAGTTGCAGCTGGTTGGACAGAAGATGGTGAGCCTGGACTGTTTGCAGATCAGCTTTCCAAGTGCACTTTATGGTCTCTGCATAAGTTTCCAGATCTGTGTCTAGGCGATACATTGCATATGTCCCAACCTTGCTCCCTTTGGAGTTTACATCATTTGTTTTTAAACTTCCAATATATTTTCTCTTCCTATTCCAAAAGCTGTAAGGAATTAGCTGCTAAACTAAAACAGGAGGGCAATTCTTCTGCTGATAAAGATCCGATTTTTGGCCCTAGCCAATGTTGAGTGCGGAGCCCCAGTCTGTAGCACGGCTTCTAGAGCAGCTCCTGTCTTCCACTGCCAGAGGAGCAGTGCTAATGCCTTCCGCATCGCAACGCGGGCGAGGAGCTGGGATGGAAAACTCAGAGGTGAGGCCAAAGTGGCAAAACTAGGATGGCCAAAAGGAGGTGTTGACACCTTGGCCAGATGGCTGCAAGTGAGCCCTGGTCATCTTCCTCAGCCGGGGCTCCGGCTTCCCGGGGCCTTTCCAAGGAAGCTGTGACTTCCCTAGAGAGCCTGGCGGTTCTGAGTGATCTGCTGAGGCTGAACTGGGGGGAATGTGGCTATTTTCTCAGCTATTGAGGCATCATGGTGACAGACGTGATCAGATGAGTCACAGAGGGTGTGTGTCCCATCGCGGTCTCCCTCGCCTCTAGCTTCGCTTTGGCACTTGCGCGTATCCAAGCGTATGTGCTGGTTTGGACAATCCCCCTCTCCCCACCCTGGCCAGCTCAGAGGGGTGCCCAGTCAATGCATGTGTCCCGTTTTTTTAAAAAACTATTTGCATGCTTTAGAGCTCTTTGCCTGTGAGCTGGGAGATGGACTCCCGCTCACCCGACATCCCGGAGGCTGCAAAGCTGCTCTGAAATCACACCAGCGAGGCGCAGAAATCGGTGCTACCCGAGAGCCCAGTGGGCAAAGACGCAGAGTGGTCAATTCTCCACTTGTCAGGCTAGAAAGATGGGCTGTCGCCCGTCAGCTGGGCAGGAGGATTGCGGTTTAAAGCTGGTTTCCAAAAGCAGGGGTCATTGACCGTTGCTCTCAGTCCTGAACTCAGGGTAACTGAGAGGAGAAAGGAGTATTATGATTTACTTCAGTACCAGGAAATCAGCATCCCCTACGGGAGCCAAGCTGCCAGTTTCTATTGATTCTTTTTCTTTTCTTCCTTTCTTTTTTATTTTTTTTTTCCCCTCCCCACTGGCATTGCACATACAAATTCCCCCGAGGCGGCTCTGCAGATCCCAGCCTCAAACTCCCTTTGCAAAACCCTGGAGAGCTTTCTAGGGTCAGGTTTCCCAGGATTCTTTAGCTTTTCCTGCTAGTCCTCTTGCTGTAATGGTCTGGCAGAGAAGCTGGTTTTACTGGGCTGGATCAAAGCACCTCCCTTCTCTGGTGGCTGGCCTCCCCGGCTTTCTAGCAGCAAGCCTTGCACGTCCTTCTGCAGCAAGTCCCGCTCGCAGCGTGGGAACACCCCGAGCGAGGAGGTGGGGAGCAGGAGAGCATCTCGTTACTGGAGATACGAGCTCTACCAACTCCAGCATCTCAGAAAGGTGATCCTGCCTTTAACCCCCACCTTCACATCAATAACGCCGCTCTGGGGAGCGAAGTTTGCAGGATCTGCCCCGTCCCAGGCTCAGTGGTCCATGTTTAGCCCCGTGGCCCCCAGGAGAACCGAGCGCTTTCTGGGGTGAGGCCATTTCGGTGGGCCTTGCGGTGGGTGCACAAAGAGCTCTTGCTTCCTGCAAACCAAACTTTCTCCTCTTCGTAAATTTTATACGTGGAACTATATATTCTCCTCTTCAGGAAACTCCTTCTTGGATAGATTTACTGTCCTGCTGAGTTAAACAAGGGAGATGCTGGACTTCCCCTTTGCTTTGGAGATTCAAACCAACGCCAGGTGACTTATTTTTAGCATTATCTCTTTGCCTACAGGGAAGGGGAGGCATGTTACAGAGGCTCAGGGGTGCTGGGAAGTAAAGCTATATATGCATGAAGACTGTTTCAATGCTGAACACTATAAATTCAGTGGTGGATAAAAAAGAATGTAAATATGCACTTAATGCAGAATTTTTATGGATGGTCATAGTTTAATATATTGCAAACTTTGTAAATACTTGGAAAAAGCCTGTAAAGTGTGTAAATAAATGAGATTTGTATGTAAGAAGAATAAAAAAAGTTTTTACTTTTTGCAATTAAATACAAGCGTTAATGCACCTTTTCCCCTTTCCTGATGTATTTTCTTTTCATGTTGCAGGGCAGCCATTGAGGGGTTGTTTAACCCTTTTATAGGGCACTTTTTCTAAGTGGAAGTGTCATTTTAAGTGAAAAGTCGGAACACTTTTGTTTGGAAGATGTCAAAAGAAACACTTTGCAAAATGTTTTGTCAGTTTTAGCCTGGTTCCCTAAACAAAGTTGATGCAACAGCTCTGCCTGTCCCTCCTTTCTTCCCAATAACAATCTCCGTCCTTCCTCCACAGTTCAGCTTATTTCAGCCAAACCTTGAGGGGTAGAAGACAATAAGCTCCTCCAGAGTTCATAAAAACAGGCAAGTAGAGGAGAGAAAGATCCCGCTACGAGCAGGACAACGCGTTAGCCTTGTTAGACACCAGAGAAGCCACGCTGAAGACCCTCAAGCCTGGGGTCAGTAGAAAACCAGGCTTTGTTGCTTCTGCAGTGCAGGGTCGTGCCTTTCTGGAGCCCACCGGCCTTGACCCAAACCCTTCACACCCCATCAGGTGTCGGTGTGCGGCTCCCGTCTCCTGTGCTGAGGCTGCCGGCTCCCCGGGGGTGCGGTGGACGGGCTGTTCCTTGAGTGAGCAGAAGGAAAGCTGCATTCCTCATGCGCTTACCTAATGCCAGCTGGACACAGGCTTGTCAGCTCCAGGGTGGGGCTTGGACCTTGTGCTGTTAAGCTCGATGCTTCAGACGTTGGCTCCAGAAAGAGCTGTCGGGGCAGGTTGGGGAGTTGAGAAATGGCCCCGCACCCCCTTTGCCAGCAGCACCGCCTGACCTTGCCGAATGCGTCGGCTGTTACTCACGTTTCCCCATGAGCCACGTGCCCTGGTTGTGACTCCTCCAGGGCTGTTTTCTCTTCCCTGTGAGCACTGTGTGTTCCATTTTCCTTAATACTTGTTGCTGCGCTACCTCCTGCGAGGCTTAGTCAGGATGCCATGGTGCCAGGGGCTATGTGGAGCTTGGCCCTTCGTCTCCGCATCACGCTTGCAGAGTACACGTATTGGGCTCTTCTCAGCACGGCGAGCTGGCTGACAGGAGTTGGAGCCAGTGTCGATCCTTTCTAGATGTTTCTCCAGGTCTCTGGAGATGCAGCAGCAGAGTTTTTGAGGTGTCTCATGATGGAGACAGGTCTGCCTTGACTCAGATTCCAGGCCTGCAGTTCACCTTAGCAATAAATGGGAACCTTTGGTTTGACCAGATGAGTTGAAGCTAGCCTGTTGAGATGTTAGCCTCAGACCCTGCTTGCAGAAATTGTTGGACTATTGAGAGTATGGGAGACCCTGGACCTAATGAAGGAGAAGGTAACGTGCAGAGGTAAGAGATTTGGGGGGCAGTAGGAGAGATGTTGTGGCAAGAGAGGTGATCAGCGCGGTCCAAAGCAAAAGGAAAAATGGCAAAGCATCGCCTGGGGAGCGGAGAGGGGGAGGCAGAGCCGACAGCTTGTGATTAACTTGGCTCTGCTAGCCAGAGCTGCCCACCCGCTGATCCTTTCTAATAGCCTGTGATCCCCAAAGGCAGCTCCTGGAGCAGAGCCGGGGCGGTTGCACAATCGCAGATGGGGAGGAAGAGGCTGCAGGCAGGCTGGAGGGTCTCTGCCGGACAGCCTCCATGGCGGGGCGATTCGGGCCACCTGATGTTGAGCCCTCCAGGTGTCTGCCTGGGGAGGGAGCACAGCCTGTCCCCGCAGAGCTAACGGCTGGTGACTCCAGCCAGCCCTGAAGGCAGCTATAGACTCTCAACTCCCCTTTTTTGGGGCAGTTTCAGCTGTATAGCCTGTTCTTCCTTTCCTGCTCGCCCTTCTCCTGATGGCACAGGTTACCCACCCCCTTCCCAGCAGGCTGGGGCAGCCCCGGGGGGGCCGCTCCTCAGTTGCCCACTGCTTGCCCCAACGCGGCTGGTGCAGACACGGGGCTGGACCAGGTGGGCTCTGGCTGCCAGCCGCGGAGTTACTACGCTGCAAACTGCTCTCGGCAGTTGCATCTTGTTGCCTTCCTTTCTGGACACAGCTGCGTTCCAGGGACAGGGGAGGACCCTTGTGTAAAACAGGGCTTTGCCGGTTGCTCAGGGATTATTATTATTATAGTTTAGGAGAAAAGGGACAGGAGGTGGAAGAGGGGACCCGTAACTGAGGGCTAAGGGGATCTCTGAGGTTTGGGGCAGCAGAGGCTTGGATGAAAATACCAATCCGGGGATTACGATTCAGGCACGGGGTCTGTCTCGGGGAGTGGACCCTGCACACTCGTTGGCACCGGCCGTACTGCTGCTTCTCCATCAAGGCCGATATGTGAGATGGGTGTGTACTGCGTGGCTCCAAAACTGCTCTAATAAAGAAACACATTTCCTCCCCAATCTTCAAGCTGTTGGGTGTTCCTTGCTTTTGGGAGGTGCTTTAAATCTGACTGCCAGAGCCGTGGGCTGCTAAGAGCAGAAGCTGGCTGCACGATGCTGAGCTCAGGTCTTCCTCCCGTTTTCCTGTTGCTCACGGCGCTGGAGCTGAGCTGGTCCCTGAGTGATGAAGAAAAGAAGATCATCTTGGATGAGCATAATAAATACCGCTCCCAGGTCTCTCCTCCTGCTATGGATATGCTGAAGATGGTAAGTGGCTTTTATTCAGGGGAATGTCAGAGGGTGTTTGTGTAGTGCAAGCCTCGATCTTAATGCTAGGAGGGATCGGGGTTTTCTTTAGGGGAGGCAGAGCAATTCTTGTGTAGGGTTACAAGTAGGTATCAGTGGAGTTTCCTTTCACCTATAGAGTTGTCTTTGTTTGTGGAAGTTCCTAAGCGTGATCCGAGTCCCCTGATGCTCTGTGTGAGAGCGATGCAGCTCTCGCTCACGCGTGTGCCCGCTGGAGCTCCTTGTGACGGGGAGGAGACCTTGCCTTCAGCAGGTGCCCCGGGCTGGAGGGGGAATGCTGCTGTGCGGGGCATCGCCTGGTGCATTTTATTTGCCTTTGCAGGTGAACGGGCTTTTATCTATAGGAGGGAACGTTAACTTCAAACGTGACGGCCGGGTCATTCAGTTATTTGGGCTTTCCATCACTCTCCTAATCCCCACCATGACTTGTGCATGGCTGTCTTGGAGGTGAGGGATCTCCCATCTTGCTTGGGGAAACTGAGCCAGGTGCCCGCCATCACGTGTGGCTGCAGTGGCAGCAAAAATGAGCTCTCGAGCTAGTGCTGCTTTTTGTCTTATTCGGACCCTTGATTTTATTAAAATTCAGCTATCGTGTTTTCTCTTGCACCACACGTGATTCTTCTCACTGTTTGCAACACGCGTGGAGGAGGAGGAGGACAACTGTTTGTCGTGGATAGTCGGAGTGCTTTGCTCTTCGGTCACAGTGTGCTTGGAGGAGACCTGGTGCCTGGCCCAAAAGTTGCACAGGCTGAATTAAACCTTTGTGGGCTGGTAAATGGGAGCTTGCTGAGCAAATGAAGGAAAAAGCTATGTTCAGGTATAGGGGGTCTGACTAGTGCCTTCAGACTCAAAGGGGGCAGAGCGAGGACCCTAAGCACCATGATCCCACAGACACTCACCAGAGCAAGGCACAGAAAACTTGGAGAATAAGGGCTTTGGAGCCAAAGTCTTAGAGAATGCCTGAAGGAAACAATCTCTCAGGGTCCTTAAGCCAGCGGCAGTTCTGAACTGGCGACTGCTGCTCCTGGCTGAAGCTTTGATTGCAGATCGCGTGCTTTGAGATGCTCCCCTCCGCAGCGTGGCTTTGTTTCTGCTTAAACATACAGGACCCGTGCGCAGCCCAGTGCCAAAGGCTTTTTTTTTTTTTTTTTTTCTTTTTAAGCACAACAAATGTTTAGCTTATAGCAGCCCTGACAATTTCTTGGTAGAAGTTTTCCATGAGAGCGCGGTCCTCGCCTCCCTCCCGGGACGTTTGCTTGGGCTGTCTTTGCCTCCGAGTTCACCTGCTGCCGTGGCACCGTGCCCGGCTGAGGTCACCCTCCGCTTCTGTTTGGGACACGGATCTGGTTGCTGTGGAAATAGTTAGGCGACGGGGGGGATACGTAGCCTAAAGCCACTTTTCTTTTTTAATGAGGCAAATCCTGCAGGTGCGAGTCCCCTGGTTATGGAGCCCAGCTCCGTGCCAGAGGTAGAGGGGCGTCCGCTCCCCAAACTGGGTTTCCAGCCATCGCTCTCAGCCTGGCTTGGGGCCACGGAGGGAGGTCAACCAACGCTCTGTGGCCCCATACAGATATTTCGGTGTTTCCTTCCCCCCCGGGTTCCTTAGCGCTGCTGCTCAGGGCCCGTCCACTTGTCCTCAACACCCCGATGGTGACGTGCTCTGCATCGGGGCCATGCTCTGTCTCCCTTTGGATCCAGCCCTGGCTCTGGCCGGGAAGGTCCCCCCTTAGGATCCGCCGGTTGCTGGGCTGCCTTCCAGCCGGCTGCAAAAGCAAAGCTCCCGTCTCCATCAAATGGTGCAAGGACGGTCCAAACAGCTGCGGCGGAGGTTTCCCCGTATGCCTCCCTGCGAGAAAACCTCTCCTCCTCCTCTTCCTCCTCCTCCTCTTGCATATCAACGCGGGGGACTGCAGGCCAGTGGGCTCAGCTGGTGGGGGGGCCGCTGCCGCTCCGGAGGGGGCTCTTGGCAGGCAGCCGGTCGGCCACGTCTCGGATCCAGGCAAACAGATGATGTTTCCCCGGAGCGTGTGCTCCCAGGCTCTGTGCAGCTGCTAGGGAAGAGGTGTCCCGCTCTCCTCCCATCCCTACCCTGGTCAAAGAGGGATGTCCCCAGGCCCCCTCCTGTGTGACCCGGGGTGAGTTTCCTGCCTTCCTCCATCTGACTTCACGGTTTCTCCACACTGAGTTGAGGATGCTCCACGATGATGATAGAGATGCTCCAGGCAAGGTTGTGGGAGTTGTCCTGATGCACTGACCTTCCCCTGTTTGCCCTGTCAGCTAAGGTTTGGTTTGTGCTGGGACTGGCTGTGGAGCTCCCCTCTCCTGAGGACAATGTTGAGTAGGGATTTGATTTTTACTCATGAGTGGGGCAATTGTGGCCAGAGAGCCCAGATTTCCTTGGTACGTGTCCTTGCGTATGTCGGAGAGCCCCGTGTCCCTCTCCGTATGCCGACACGGAGCTCCTTTCAGAGCTGGGACACGGAGCTGGAGGCCTTTGCTCAAGCCTACGCAGAGAAGTGCATCTGGGACCACAACAAGGAGAGGGGACGACGGGGGGAAAACCTCTTCGCTATGGCCCCAACTCTGGACCTGGAATTCGCTGTGGAAGACTGGAATGGGGAGGAGAAATACTACAACCTGACGACTTCCATGTGTGTCCCCGGGCAGATGTGTGGCCACTACACCCAGGTACCGAGCTGGTGGGGCGGAGGGGTGGGGTTGTCGGGAAAGGAGGTGTACCAGAGCCCCAGCTCCTCCCAGAGTCTTTGCAAAGGGATGGAGAACCAGGCAGGAATCGCAATGATACAGGGGGAGCTGGGCACGGTGCCAGCCATGACCAGGCTTTTTAGAGAAGACCTCTTTTAAACAAGCTCTGCAGCCCTTTTTGGCTACTCAGCAGAGCTGGGTGCCAGCTTGTCTTAGGCAGAGATATGAGGTCTCGGTGTTTCTTCACAGCTTGGGTGAAAGCGAGGAGCAGAGATGGTAAATGTGGGGATGGATATATGGAGGGTTCCAGGGTCAAAGCAGAGATGGTGATGTTCTGCCTGGGTAGACTATATGGTAGGAAAGCTGTGGCACTTGGATATGTGGACTACAGCCCTGGGTTGGGAAGGTGATCCAGACAGGGGCAAGGGGCAGGATCCTGAACGCTAAAGCAACGTGGAGATGTGGGATCTGGGGCACACACTGAGATGAGGGGGACATTGGTGTGGTGACAGATTAGCCTTCAAGGCCAGGGGACAGCTTGCCAACAGGGCGTCCGCCTTCCCCCAGTCACCTCACCTTCCCCCCTGGTCTTTGCCTTAGGTGGTCTGGGCAAGCACGCATCAGATCGGCTGTGGGGCAAAGTTTTGTGAGAAGATCGACGGAATTGAAACAGAGGACATGTACCTGCTTGTTTGCAACTATTATCCCCCGTAAGTCCTATGCCTCACGTGGTTTGGTGCATCTTGACGGGGTTTCTGTGCTGGCAATGTCCTTCCTTCAGTCCCTATAGCAGAGCAGGATTTGGCCTTGTTCAGAAATAAAAGCAAAGCGATTCCAAGGAAGGCCTTTGCTTTCTTGGGTTGGTCACAAAGGAAGGAAGGGTTGTCTGGTGATCTTTGCCCGTGACTGCGACTGCTGAGGTTTGGTTCAGCTCCTGGCACAGACCTGAGGAGGGAGCTCCCCTCCCACCCAAGAGCTGCCCAAGGCTGATGCTGCAGTAGCTGAGGGTGCAACCGGCAGCTCCCTGCTCCGTGCTTTGTTCTTCCCCGCCAGCAGCAGCGGTCGCCTGGGGTGGAGAAGCCCGTTTGCACCAGCAGGAAGGGTTGGCCATGGGAGGAGAGGCGGGTGGCCGCTTGCGAAGCCTTGGGGACCGCTTGCTTGGAGGTGGTGAGACCAACGAGAGCGGCCGGTTGCCGCCGACCTTCGTAGGGGTCTTGAGCAGAAGGGAGACAAAATCACATGTCCGAATGCCCATCGACTACTCTGTTCTAAGGGGTGGTGAAGGATCCGGTCCACGGAGCTGTCTCCCCTGGTTTTAGCAGCCTTGGGGTCAAGCTGTTGAGTGAACGGCACTGACAGTCTGTGGCAGGAGACCAAGACCTGTTTTTTACATTAATCCTGAGTTTTGCCTCGGCTGGGATATTCCAGCTGAATCAGACCCCCTCTTTGGGATGGGTGTTTTCCCCTCTCCTCACACCTTCTTTTTCTGGGCGTCTTCTGCTTCCAGGGGTAATATGAAAGGCCGAAAGCCGTACAAGGAAGGACCTTCATGCTCGCAATGTCCCGAGGGCAGCGTTTGTGTCAACTCCTTGTGTGGTAAGTGAAGCGAAGTGGCACGTGTCCCTTGACAGGCTATTGGGACTCAGACCCCGGGGTTGGGGTCCAAGCTCTGAACCCTCCTGGAGCTATCAGGAAGCCCTGGACCAGCAGTTCCAGGGCTGGATCATGAGATATCAGGTGCGACGGCAGCCCCTGAGGCAGGTCAGCTGCCTCAAGATGAGGAGGATCAGAAGGACCTCATACCCCCTTAGCCAGCAATTGTTGCCCCATGAGGATGCCCTGATACCGAGGGGCAGGAGGCCGTGTGAGGGAGATGAGATGTCTCCAGGTTGGGAACCCCAGAGTGGGGGATGGCCTGAGAGGGGTCGGCTGCTGCTTCACCCCCCGGCTGATTTCTGCTGGCCCTGCTCAGTGCAGGGGACCTGTTGAGGTCAGCTGACCCCAGCCCTAATTGATGGCACTTTTCATCTCTTACCAGAACCCACTGTAGAAGAGACCACTCCAGCCCCTGTGACAACAAAGGCAAGCCCATCCACCCCAACCACAGCCATGCCAAAACCCACAACCACAGCCAAACCAGAACCCGCAACACCAGTGCCCACCACAATCACAGCGAAACCAGAACCCGCAACACCAGTGCCCACCACAGCCAAGCCAAGACCCACAACCACAGCCGAGCCACCACCCACAACTATGATCCCAACCTCAGCCACGCCACCACCCAAAACCACACTCCCAACCACAACCTCAGCCAAGCCACCGCCCAAAACCACACTCCCAACCACAACCACAGCCAAGCCACTGCCCAAAACCATGCTCCCAACCACAACCTCAGCCAAGCCACCACCCACAACCACGCTCCCAACCACAGCCAAGCCACCACCCACAACCACGCTCCCAACCACAGCCACAGCCAAGCCAAAATCCACAACCACACTCCCAACTACAACCACAGCCAAGCCACCACCCACAGCCATGCTCCCAACCACAGCCAAGCCAAAACCCACAACGCTAGCACCCATCACGACAGCCAAGCCAAAACACGCCACCACGCTCCCAACAACGACCCCAGCCAAGCCAAAACCCACAACACCAGCAGCCACCACAGCCATGGCCAAGCCAAAACCCACCATGCCAGCACCCACCACCACTACTGCCAAGCCAAAGCCCACCATGCTAACAACCACCATGCCAAAACCCACCACAACCACCACTACAGCCAAGCCAGCACCCACCACACCAAAACCCACCACAACCACCACTACAGCCAAGACAACACCCACCACAACCACCACTACAGCCAAGACAACACCCACCACAACTACCACTACCGCCAAGCCAACACCGACCACACCAAAACCCACCACAACTACTGCTACCACCAAGATAACACCCACCACACCAAAACCCACCACAACCACTACTACAGCCAAGACAACACCAACCACACCAAAACCCACCACAACCACCACTACTGCCAAGCCAACAGCCACCACAACTACGGCCAAGCCAGCACCCACCACACCAAAACCCACCACAACCACCACTACAGCCAAGACAACACCCACCACAACCACCACTACAGCCAAGACAACACCCACCACAACTACCACTACCGCCAAGCCAACACCGACCACACCAAAACCCACCACAACTACTGCTACCACCAAGATAACACCCACCACACCAAAACCCACCACAACCACTACTACAGCCAAGACAACACCAACCACACCAAAACCCACCACAACCACCACTACTGCCAAGCCAACAGCCACCACAACTACGGCCAAGCCAGCACCCACCACACCAAAACCCACCACAACCACCAGTACAGCCAAGCCAGCACCCACCACACCAAAGCCCACCACAACCACAACTACGGCCAAGCCGGCACCCACCACACCAAAACCCACCACAACCACCAGTACAGCCAAGCCAGCACCCACCACACCAAAGCCCACCACAACCACAACTACGGCCAAGCCGGCACCCACCACACCAAAGCCCACCACAACCACCACTACAGCCAAGCCAGCACCCACCACACCAAAGCCCACCACAACCACCACTACGGCCAAGCCAGCACCCACCACACCAAAGCCCACCACAACCACCACTACAGCCAAGCCAGCACCCACCACACCAAAGCCCACCACAACCACCACTACAGCCAAGACAACACCCACCACAACTACCACTACGGCCAAGCCAGCACCCACCACGCCAAAGCCCACCGCAACCACCACTACAGCCAAGCCAGCACCCACCACACCAAAACCCACCACAACTGTGGCTAAGCCAAAACCTGCCACAGCTACAGCCAAGCCAACACCCACCACACCAACATCTACCACCACCACAGCCAAGCCAACACCTGCCGCTACAACATCAGCAAAGCTAAAACTCACCACTACCACACCAGCACCTACCACAACAGCAAAGACGCAAACTGCCACGACCACAACCCCAGAACCCACTGAAACAGAAAGACCCAATCCTACTGAGGCAACTGGGCTAACTCTTTCCTTTGAGCCCACGTTAGACCTGGATTATAAAGTATCTCCAGAAGTAGAGGTAGACACTGGAGAGCCTCTTAGCCCCTTAACTACAGAGGATCCAGCCTTATTAGAAAGCATGGGCACAGCCTTCAGCCCCAAATCAGTCCCCGAAACAAATAAAGGTGTCAAAGAGGATGGGAAAGAGAAATCAGCCTTTTCCAGTCCACCTCCATCTCTCAGCCAAGTTGTTCCAGAGATCAAGTTAGGTTTCAATAAAGCTGAGCTCATAACCCCCTCAAAGTCAGTGGTCTTCAGCCCTGAAGAGCCCACCTTCTTGCGCTTAACGTCACCTTCCAAAGACAAAAAAGGGCAGAGCCCTGCTTTCCAGACCTCCCTCTCAGGTAAGGTAATTGTGGAGTCTGTCCTGGCATGGACACTCAGACGTTCAGTGATCCCCAAGCAGCATGGAGAGCGCTTGGGAGGAACCAGTATTGGACTGGTCCTCTGGATCCTCCTCTCGTACGTGGCACCAAGCCTTTTCCTCACTCTTTCCTCTAACACTGAAAGGGGCTGGTTGGATGTCTCGTTTGTGAAGCATGGTTTTGTTTACAGCCTGCTGCCCACTAACCCACCAGCTGTGTCATGCCTTCGCTGGATCGGTGCACTGCTGCCTCGCACCTCGTGGTGTCTTGGTGCACGTCACTGATGGACCTGCATGAGTGGGAGTTTCTTTTTTGTCAGATCTTCCCCTTTAACTCCACATTTTCTTCTCTTCTGCCAGCAGGTGCCCTGGACACTGAAGAACTGGAGACAAACTCAGATCAGACAAGCATGGATCAGCCCACGGCTGGAGCCCCCAGTACCTGCTTGGGGCTTTCACTCTTCCTCCTACCCAGTGTCATCCTGGTGGGCCTTCTGCTTTGAATGGTCTTTCTCAGCTGTCCCTGCACCAGTCACCAAGGCTTTCTTCAGCATTGGTTGTTCCACAACCCTGGTAGGCTTGGGAGACACCACGGACAATTCAGGTTGACACGCTCTCTTCTTACGCTGCCTTACCTGCTCCAGCCCTGACGAGCCAAGGGCAGCTGGCAGTCCCGTGGGAACTTGGTCCCCTTCCTGAGGAGACCCAAGGGCAGGAGGGTGTCTGCTATAATGCTGGTGACCTTGGATGCTTCTCCTTTCTTCCCAGCCAGCCTGGGCTTCTGGTCCGTTTTCAAACTGGAAATGATGAGCTATCCCACCCACCCGTGTGGCTGGCAGGCCCCGCCACACCGTGTCTCCAGGGAAAGCAGAACAACTTGGAAATCTGAGTGGCGATGAGACGTGGTCACTGGTTTTGGTGTTTGTCTGTAGATGAGACATGGTGGTTGGGTTTGGTGTTTGTCAGGATGAGTTTCCAACAAAAATGCTCTTTTCCCCTCCTGATGTGTCCGTCTGTCTCAATTTTGGAGAAATTTCATCTCTTCCCTTCTTGTCCAAAAAGAGCGGCTTATTTTTTCTCCCACAGGAGAGGATTTCTCTTTCCTTCCTGGTTCTGGTATAGCTACGGCCAGTACTACCCAGATGTACTCCTTTCTCCTCCTCACACCTCTGCAACCCTTGCCTTCTTCCTCTCTTCTGCTCTCTACACGTGTACCCATTCCACAGTTAGTCCATCGCCATGACTTTATTTTACGCGTGTGCCTGCACCTGCGTGCATGCACAGAAGAAAAACCTTCAGCGCTAAAGAGGAGTTACCGGCTCCTTCATACAGCTTTCTTCTGCATGGCTTCCTTCTTTGCGTAACTTAACTGTATTTGAATTTAGATACAGATCCCGGTTGACGTATATTTTGCGTGTGGTGGAACCTGGTCCAGGAGAAACGAGCCATCACGTGTGCTGGTACAATTTGAGCTCAAGAGAGCCAAGTGAACGATGTTAGAGGTTACCGGTGGTTCCAGGACTTGTTGGAGGACTGCTTTCGTTGTCTGGGACACTGTGTGTTTTATTCCCCCATGTCTCTGCTCCCTTCACCTGAGGCTTCCCAGTAAGGTGTGTTAAATATGTGACAAGTTTTGCAGACCGGTGGAAGGGACTAGGAGATACAGTCCCTTCGCTGGTTGGTGCATCCTTTGATTTCTTAAACAGATGAGGTGGAGAATGACCTGAAGGCCAATATTCGCGTCCTCCCCCGTGATGCTGTGTCCTGTGCATCCCCAGAGCGTGCACCGAATAAATCCTGCTGTGAAAGTCTGTTGTGGGGCGTGCAGTGTCTCGCTGGGGGAGCTGGAGGCCGGGGGCCTGCTTATTATATCTGTAAAATGTTCTTGATCGTGTGCTTGGGTAGAATCGCTAAAAAACAACGTGGCTCCTGGGGTGCCGAAGGGGGGTTTTGGCTTTCCAAAAGCATCCGGGTGCCGGTTCTTGCAAAGTTGCAACTTAATGTTTTTAAGCCTGTGTAAAAGCAGCAGCAGCAGGAGATTGAGGATGACGTAGGGAATATTCCCCGATCACCCAGCTGAGTGCAAAGCAAAAATGTGTCCCCACCAGGAATTTTTGGGCAAGGAAAGCGAGAGGAAGAGAGCTCGGAGAGAAAAAAGAGATCAAAACTGGGGCTGGAGCGCTTCTGGTTCCCCGTGTGGAGAGGCCCAGCAGCCGGCCTCTCCCGCCCCCAAACACACACTTTTTCATCTTTGCAGCAAAGCAAGCAGTGAAACGCAAGCGTGTGTCCCCAGACCCCGTGTTTCTGCAGCATTTTCACCGCAGAACATCACCCAGCTGCGAGCAGCACGCGGGGAAAGGGCCTCGCGAGGCGTAAACTCGCAGCACAGGAGCGATGCTGGGATCAGACCTCGGCTTTTTGCTTTTCCCCATCCTTCTGCCCTTGCTTTGCCTGGCGAGGCTTCCCTGTGGCTCCCTGAAATCCTGCTGCAGGAGCCCACAGCACCGGCTCTCTTGCAGGAAACCAGCTGCCTGCGGGGTTTTTTTAGGTCACGGTCACCGCTAGCTCTCCTAAACGGTGACCGGCAGATGGCAGTGGGAGAGGCACCGCAGAGAACTGGGCAGCTCTGAACTCGCTACGCAGAACCCTACAGAGAGTTTAGTGCTTTATTTAATCACAAGCATCAGATGTAGTTAAGGATCAGATTAAAAATAACCTCCTGCCCAGGTGCCGTGGCTGCTGTACGCTCTCGTTGCAGGCTGAGCTCTTGCTGCCGAGCTGCTTTCGGGGAAAAAAAATCCAGCCTTGGGTTAGGGGCAGATGATAGAAAACCAGCCAGAGCAGCTGCTGTTCGCCCGTTGTAAGGGGCGAGGGTTCGGGCAGGGATGGACCTGGGAGAGCGTTTCAGGACCGTGACTGCTTTTCCATCTGGGTGAAGGAGAGCGTAGCGTTAATTCCCTACAAACAATAAAAAAAGCAGAAAAGCATTTCTCCTCCCAGCAAAATCAGGGCATTTGGTCAACACCTGATTTTTTGCCATGTTGGATCCCCCACCCTGCTGAGAGCCCTCATGGAGCTGGGAGCAATGGTGCTGCTGATTAACAGCGTTAGCAGAAGCCCATCAAAATAATTCTAGGATTTAAATATTTTATCATTATTTTGGGGCTAGTGAACCTTGTAAAAACTCTCGAGTTTTGTTTTCCTTAAGGTTTTGACTTCTGGAGACATGCAGTTGTGCAAGGACCTATTTATACAGTTCCTTGTAACAGAAAATTCAAAACCAGAAGGCAAATCCCCTTTCCTCTTCCTCCCGCACCCCAGGACAGCGGGGCCGAGCCCTGCCAGCCCAGGCGTTTGGGCGGCTTTGGTTTAACCCTACCTTAGGGGGGTTTAGGGAAGGGGACCACGTGGCAAGGACAGGGCACGGTGTGGTGCGCAGGGGAGGACACAAAACATTCAAGGGAGACTTTTGCAGCGTTTCCACTCCATTTCTGGGCTTGGCATGAAGGATGCTCTGGCGTCAGGGTGACGCGGCGGGCAACTCCGGGGGGGGGAAAGGAGCCAAGACCCTGGCAAAGGTGCTGCTGGGTCCCGGTAGCCCCATAGCCATGTGTGGTGGGAGGAGGAGGAGGCATTTAACCATCAGCTGCGGTCAGTTGGGTTAAAATCATGGGATTTGTGGTGTTTATAAGGCTTGGCTGCTGCATTAACCCTGCCTGCTTGGTTCCCACCCAACCCCGGGTCCTGTTTCCCAGCAGGGAGAGGGACGTGCCCGCTGCAGGTTGAGCGAGAGGTCGCTTAACTTCGTGCTCCCGAAGCTCCCCTGAACGTGGTGAGTCGGAAGGGTTGGGGCAAGCCAGTACGCCGTCCTGGGGGGTCTGCAGCTGGGGCCGCGATGCTGGTAGGTCCAGCTAGCCGTGCGATCCCCTCTGAGCATTTGGGCTGAAAGCGCTCTCGCCCTGCAGTGTCCCCAGGGGTGCCAGCGGGGACCCACCTTCCTCCCTCTCGTTTCCTGGCTCCTTTTTGCTAAAAGAAAGCGCCTGCTCCTCCTTGCCAACGAGGCTGGCGATGGCATCTCTGCCACAGCGCGGCTGCCCCGCTGAGACGTGCCTGGACATCCTGGCCAGCGAGTTAGCTGGGCGTCCCAAATATCCACAGTTATAAGCTCGGACAGCCTGCTAGCCCCCCTCCTGTGCAGGGGCTGTCCTTTCCCATATACCAGGAAGCATTAGAGAAAGTAAATATTGCCTTGGCAGGCTTCTGAGCCCTCGTTGTGATTTATCGGAGACAAGACGATGGGTTAATGGAGCCTGGAAGTCCCTGTGTTCTTCTGTTGCTGGTATCAGAGTTATAAACATGCTTATAGCGATGACTGTCCAAGGCGGAGAGAAGCCCAGCCTGCAGCCCTTGAGCTGACTGAAGGTGAGGAAGCAGGTTAGGACTTCGTGATAGGATTCAGGTGGGCCCAGGAAAGCACCTCCTGACAGCCAGAAGGGATGGTCTCAGCTGCTCAGCCAACCCAATCTGCTCCACATCCTCATCGCGTCCTGGCTGGGGCTTCCCTTTCACGCTCAGGATTTTTGGTCAAATGGAGAATTTGGTCAGTGACGCACAGGAATGTTGGCCACCCATTTAGAGGTCCCAATTCACCAGCCAAGGCAGTAAAAAGACACTGTTTTAAAAAAGTCAAAACAAGTTTATTTTGACAAGAGAATATCTCCAGTAATATTTTATTCATGGCTTTCAGCTCACACAGTTTCACTGCTTGAGATTCTCTGCATTAACATCAATGCAGTGGAGAGGGACTGAACCGAATTCATTTGGGACACACAGGCTTAGTTCTTTTCTACGGGATACCTCTTAAATATGAAGTGGATATGCTACCCTGTTCCCATGCTTGTGGTGCTATTTTGGTACCTTCCAAGCAATTTGCGGGTAGGAGCCCTGCCCCTCAGCAAGCAGCTAGAGGATAATAACGCATCTAAGAGGACCAAGCTGTAGTTTTGCACAGCAAGTCGCCAGGACTGCCGAAGAGCCAGATTTATGGAGAGAGGACTGCATTCCTTCGCCGCTAGACACTGCGGCATCCCCACCCACCAGCTGTGGCCCAGCCTGAGGAAGTCACGTCCCAGCCTCGCTGCAGCTACGCCCCATCCCAAGAAGCAGAGGAGCCTTAAACAGGCTGCTTCATTTGGGGGAGTCCCATGGCCCAAGCAGTCAGGTCTGAGCCCCCCTGTGCATTTGCTCAGGGTGAAATTTGAGGGCTCCAATTTCTTTTTGCAGCTCTCTTCCCGCTTCATCTGAGAAGGTGTCCTCTGCTTGCCCTCGGTCCCCGATGTCTCCGATCTCACGCGTTTCCCCGACAGTGAGATGGCAGTGATAATGGCCTGAGATGTCCTTCAGTCTTGAAGAACTGATGCAGCCCTGGTCGTATTACAGCTCCACTCACGGTCTTCATCCTACGCTACTTTGGAATATGGCAGAGGGATAGTCCCACCTGCTCCTAAGACAGAGAAGAAAGAACAATTCCCTGTCCCTTGTCAAATGCCTGAGCTCTGAAGCATGCTGTCTTCTCATATGGCTGTTGTCAGATGACAGTGCTACCTGCCTGGGAGAACCCAGGAGGATTAGGACTTGCTCCCTTTGGCTCACATCTCTTCCTTACCTGTCTCCCCTCTAGGACAGGGTGTTAGTCTGAAACGTTGGCTTATTCTATGTAAATACACAAGAGCCCTAATCTCCTCACCAGGGTTTGCACACAAGTGAGTTAGATTGGTATGGATTATCAAATCAGAAAGAACCACCCCCCGACTCTATACCGTGGGAGAGCTGGGAACTTGTCCAAAACAGAATGCACTTCCCGAGCAGGGGCCAACCAGCCAAATCTGATCAGCTCCCAGGGCTTCGAGTCCACAGGCTAAGCTTGCTCTTGGATCTGATCTAGTTCTTAACCCAAACTTCAGAACTGGGTGCAACAAACTTAAATCACAAGCTCGGATCTAGCCTCTTTGTACTAAAGTATCCACTCCCCTGCAGACTCGAGGACAGACCAGAAAAGAACAGCACACTTAAACCCTTTACAACTTGAGCCCATCTCCTGCAAAAAAAGAATAGAACTGAAGCACCAACTCATTTCATTGTTTTCTGGCACCCATTAAAGAGAGAGACAGATTTTCTGTAAGTAGGTGGCTCCATGCTCATACGACCGAGGCACGGAGCGGTCCTTGGAAGAATGCAATCCTGGATGCTGTAAAAGAAGATCCACTGAGTTGTTCAACAACACCATGCTGTGTTTTGGGATCCTCAACAGAAAGGAGTGATGCCTCAGGAGGTCTGTGGCTGAGCCAGTCCTCCAGTGGTTTTGCTGCTCTTTAAGGAAGGCAATAGACTGTATAGTTATCACCTGAAATGGGATAAAATCCCTCCCACCAAACTATACAACCTACTACCTCACCTCCACAGAGCAGTGCAGAGGTCTCGCCTGATTCATGGCCGTATCACTGGCTTTGCATTACTTGTACCGCCTGCCTCCGTGCTTGGAGTAGAAGTAGATGATGAGAACTGAAGACCTGACTGTCTCCTTAGGAAAGACAGTAGATTGTATAGTTAGCTCAAAGGGAGGATAGGACTCCACAACTATTCAATCTACTACCTCAGCCTCAAGGACAGCTTGGGACCGTGGCAGTCTAAGGTAATGAGATGATCCTTATCCAGGCGTCGGCTGCTCTGCGGCTCCTGTGAAGAGAAATGCATGAAAACTCATCAGACTTCAGGATGTTAGGGAACAGCAGTCTCGTACCCAACCTTGTCCTGGAGCTCCCTTTCCTTCTTTAAACTTCCTTCAGTCCACTTGGACTATACTTCATCCTTGGCAATCACACTGGCCGCAAACTTTATGCACCCAAGGGCTTACAGAAGCAGCAGTCCTCCCCTTTGAACCCAGGGCCATACACGGAGATAGCACGTCCCTTCTGAAACCGCAATAACGCCAAGTAACATACAGCCAGGCTGACCTCACCTCTTGAACACACGGCATGTCTAGAACAAACCTGCCAGACCAGATAACAGAATCCATCCATTTAGCTGCTATGCACTCCAGGGAATTGAGCAGATTAGAAATAACTGAGTACAAGGAAGCTTTTAGGCTGCAAATGTAATGGTATCGAGTACATCAAGGCAGATCTCATTTCCTAAACAAATGAGTGCAACATGCAGGCTTGGTGTCCCTTTAATGCTATAGCACAGCCAGGCAATATTAGCATGGATCCGAGACAGACTAGCTTCCCCCCGAGCCCTTGGCTCACCTTCTGAGACTTTTTCATTCGCTGTACACCCAAATACAGATGCAAGGTATTAAGTCGGTAGTTTAAAAGAAACGTGTGAGGTTCTTTTGCAATGAGAAGGAATTCCCCTTGAAGATTAAAGAAAGCCATAATGCAAAGGGAGCCACCGGTAGCACATTAAGCAGGCTGCATGTGCAGCACAGCAGAGACCCAAAGGAGGACTTCCCACGAGAGCTCAGCAGCAGGTATCCCCAGCCTGCCCAAACATCTGCTGAGTGTTGTGGTGAGAGAGGCGGGAGCTAAGGCAGAAGTCCCCAAAGGGACAAAGGCTGCCTAATGCTTTGTGCTTCCACAGCTAACAGGCAACAGCCTAAATAAGTGAGATTCCCAAAAGTTTGGTGAACTATTGTAGCCCTCGGTCCCCGATGTCTCTGATCTCACGCGTTTCCCCGACAGTGAGATGGCAGTGATAATGGCCTGAGATGTCCTTCAGTCTTGAAGAACTGATGCAGCCCTGGTCGTATTACAGCTCCACTCACGGTCTTCATCCTACGCTACTTTGGAATACGGCAGAGGGATAGTCCCACCTGCTCCTAAGACAGAGAAGAAAGAACAATTCCCTGTCCCTTGTCAAATACCTGAGCTCTGAAGCTCTGAAGCTATTGTAGCTGGAATCCTTGAGGTGAGAGGTTGGGATGGCCGGGGGTACAAGGATATCCTTGCAGCAAGGTTTGGAAAGTGCTCCTGTTCCTTTGCAGAGCTGCCCAGAAGTCCTTCTCACTGGCGCTCAACACAGTCCAGGTAATTCTCTTAACTTCCTTTGACAAACTCAAGCCCTCACAGATGACCTACTGTGCCAGGCCATCTAGCCCAGGCCTCTCCTAGCGTGACAGGGTATAAACAACGTCAAAAAATCAATGTTGCAGGACTGATTCCTACAGCATTTAAGCACCCAGCCCATCCACAGTGCCAAGTACCTTGCATCCCAAAGAGCCTTCTGATGGGAAATATTATTCTTCCTGTTTTATTGGCATAGAAGGTGATGCACAGAGGTTGCACGTCCCTCCTTAGCACACACAACACCAGCCAGGGCTTCACCGAGGTTACGATCAGGCTCAAAGGTCCATCTGGTCTGTCACAGGCCCCTCTGCCTCCTCGGGGACAGAAGTATTAGTTTAGACTAAAGTGTTTCAGCTTCCCAAAAATTAAGCTAGTGCCACAGGCATCAGCCAGAAGGGATCATGGTGGCAAGAAAGCCAGCGGTTGCTGCAATGGTAGAGGACTGGGGAGGTGGGTGGCCCAGATGATCGCATCAGGTGAGGCATATAGCAGAGGATGCTCATCTTCTCCAAAGAGACTCTTGGCAACTGACCTGGAGGAACAATTTTTCCCGATTCCCAATCTGGTAACTTATATTATTTTAAGCATATAAGCAAGATGTATAGGCCAGGCATTTAAAAGATCACTCTTGATACCATTGCAGAGAATAAGCATTTGGGCCAATCTCAAACTGTGGGTGGGAAATTACATTAAATAAGTCCTAGTTCACACAGATCTAATTATACATAGAGAGAAAAAAAATCTCTTCTGACTTCTATAAGTAATCCTGCAAACGGGAGATTTAATTATAATAATTGTCTTAATGAGTACAGGTTTTGGGAATACCCAGCTGCTGACTCTGCAATCCTGATCGTGCCAGGATCCATGAAGAAAGGAGTCGAACAGGAGGATTTAGAAATACTATGCCCGGTAAGGATCACTACGACCATCCTACCCTTAGTATCACCGTCACACTTGTTTGTGCTAGGTGCTATACAAATCGCAACGACAGCAAGCCCCTCTCCTGGATGGCTTGTGGTCTAAACCATCAAGACAAAAGATGGGGAAAGAAGGAGAAGCAGAGAGGTGACCAAATTTGCCAAAGATCACACAGCAAGTCCGTGGTAAAGCTGACACTGGAACCAGCCTTGGGAAGTTCTGCTCCAGTCTCTGGTCACGCTGCCAAGGCAACGGTTTGCCTGGGCCAGCCTAACCAGGTTAGGACAGGTCAATATCCACCGTTCCCGACTGTCTTTGACAGAGGGAAAAAGTGATGTTCCGTTTTAATATCTGCAGGAGAATCAAAGAGCCGGGGAGAGAGAAGATCACACACATACTGGATAACAGCTCAATGGTAAAACCCCGATGGGGTTTCACAAAGAGGCATTATGAATTAGTCATATATCCACGCAGCCATAAGATTTGTGCAACTCCGTATCTACCGAGATTCTCAGCAAAAATCCCACGGCAATCGCCAAAGTGGGCTGCGTTCCATCTCTGCCCTGCTTTCCAGACACGAAGCCGTCCCTTCTAGCATATCGCTGCTGCAGCATTAGATTTACAAGTGCCTGAATGTGATGTAGCTATGCAAAATTCTGGATAAAATAGCCAACAGGGTCTGTGGGAGTCAGAAGCCTATACCCTAAAGCCTCTCACTGCCTTCTAAGTTATTTAAGCCCAGCTTTTGAAGATTTTTGGATACTTGACTGCTAAGAACTGGACCTCTTTGAAAAACACCATTTTCTGTGCAGACCTTAAGGTGATGGCACTGCAATTTTCCCTTCCCAGACTCACAGGAGTCCTTCAAAACCAGCCAAATTTGATTTTTGTGAAAAAGCTCGGTCAGTCTCTGTGAGAGACTGCAGGAAGGTCCCCGTGCTCAGCGTGTGCCACAGCCCAGTCCTGCTGTCTAGAGGTGCCCGGAGGGGTGAGAGAAATCGGTAGGTAAAGGATTAATAGGTTTCTTCACAGCAAGATCCTCCAGGCTGGCAAAAAAAAATGGCATTTCCAGTCCAGCTTTCAGATTCATTTTTGGGAGGAAGAGGTGACCTACAACTGTTCTTCAGTTAGCAGGGCTCAGGGTGGCTCGTGGTGTCCAGCCGATCAGACCCCCAGCAGACAACCCAAGCATCAGCCCCCCCAAATTTCGAAGCGTCTGAAGACCAAAGATGCCCGAGCGCGGCCAAGTCTCTGCCTTTAAAACGGGGAGGCACGGAGCCCGCCTCAGAGAGTAGCTGGAAAGGCTCCGAAGCTTTGAGGAGCTGATCTGGTTTATTAAGGAGCACTGAATGAAATGGAGGAGGGGGGAGGAGGGAGGAGAAAACCATAAAACAACAAAGTCGCTCCTTTAAAAGCAGACATTGCTTTCAGCCTTTGTGTAGCCGCAGTCCCGTGCGTCGGTGCCAAAATGTGCTGGGGACAGGCAGGGCTTCTCAGTGGGAAACCAGGGCCCCGTGTCTCTGAGAGGCTTTTCAGCCTCCTGGAGCACGGGCTGGACTGGGGCAGAACCAGCCCCGGCCAACACGAAGCCTGTGTGCAGCCAGCCAGCTGCGTTGGCACAAAATGGCTGACCGTCGGCCATTTTGTTTCCTTAGCTTTGCCTGTAGGGAAGCCGGTAGTGACTTCACGTCCTCGCCTCGCTGCGTTGCTGGAGTAGAAAAATAAAAAGCAAACGGACCAAAAAAAAAAAAACCCAACCAAACCCAAAATAAGCAAAACCAAAAAGAAGTGGGGAAGGTTTTCAATAGCTCCCCAATGCTGCCGGGGCGTGCAGCCGCATACAGCACCGTTCAGAGCCGTGCGACTACCGGCCGGCAGCGAGGAACCCGCTCACAGAAAAAGCAGCAGACGGCCCAAAAAAACATCTTGAACGCACCCCGTGCCACTGGAAAGCAAAAAAATGACATTTGCCAAACTAGCCATGAGGACAAGTTGCTTTTAACTTCTCACAGGCCAGGCGAACCTCTCAGAAAAGCAAGGCCAACCGTCTTCCCAGACACCCGAGCCTGGAGTCGATATTAAAATATCACGCTTCGAAAGAGTTAAGCAAAGGTGCTGTGAATAGGGAAAGGGAAATGGAAGTAAAAATATTTAAAGTTCATTCCTGCAACAGCCCCCGTGGCTCAGCAATGCTTTTCCTCCGTGCTCTTTTAATGACGTAGGGTATTTTCATATCGATGTTGTCGTAGCATTTGTTTATTATTAAACAATGAGCAGGTATCTTAATAAATAGCTACTCATCTGTTAGGGGTTGTTTCAAGTCCTGTCAGATGTTTATAAACATCTGGATCATCATTAATGAATCTGGTATTGTTATCTATAATACATGCATCTGTAACCTGCTTGTTACATGACTTGTCTTTCATTAACCCTTCATAAATCCGTTATTAAAGGTGGCCACAAAGGTAACGTTTTTTTCTAAACGTTTGTGTATTTTCCTTGTAAATTAGCATATAATTTACACTCTCCTGAAGGAAAAAAAAAAAATCCCAGAATTTTTGTCATAAAACAGGCGCTATTGATATTTCATAGAGTAATTTCTCCAAAATACTAAAAATCAAGAGATATAAGAGAAGAAAATCTTTTTGGTTTATTTTTACCTGCTCCATACTCAATTCCATAGGTTAACTCAAAAATCTAAAGACAGAAGATCCTTTCCTGTAATACTCTATAAAACTCTTCCATTAATACTGCTTTCCTTCTCGATGTTCAGTTCAAAAGCTGCTCACAAAAGGTGCGCAGGTAACGTCCACCCCTAACGTGGATTTGGACCAAAACATTTCATTTGCAATGCGAACTGCCTGCCCAGCGCCCACGCATGCAGCCCCGGCTCCGGGACCACCATCGCCCGTGCAATTCTCTACATTGTCCGTTCTAAGCAAGCCAAGCAGATATGGAGGCAAATACCTTTCTGTGCAAGAAAAGCGATTTCCCTTCTTTCTGCTCTCCTTCCCAGCTCCTCTCTGAAAGTGTCTGCTTCTCTCCAGATGTCCGGGCAGCCCCTCAAGGAAAGGTAGGACGATCACCCCAACACTGATGCCTTATCAAAGACCGATCCAACCCCCCCCCCCCCCGTGCCACTGGACAGAGATCTGTTCCTCCGAGCGTCCATGAACGAAGAGACGTGACTACTAACTCCAAGACATCCAGGCTACTGAAGGAAATGCAGAATCACTTTTAAAAAAAAAAAAAAAAAAAAAAAAAAAAGCTTTTATTTGGCGCATGTTCTGGTATTTTTGCCGTGCTTCTGCGCAAAATTGTATGGTAACGCCACCAAGTTCCCTTAAACTTTCAAGGCATGTTACTGTTGATGGCGTCTCTGTCGTGTATCACACCTTAACGTGTGCAGGATACACACGCCGGTGCAGTAAACAGCTTGTTATCACAGTACAGCTCCATCCTCGTGAGAAAAGTAAGGGCTTAAAAAGCCAAGAACAGCTATTTCTTTTAATATTTAAATTAAGATTTTGTATTCCCGAGATGAAAACTTTCAAGGCAAGAAGGCAATAAACAAAACAAAAATCCCTAAAAAAAAAAAAATCCTCCGGATCACATCGGCTAAATCCAGGTACTGTCAGATCAGTGGAAAGGTCAGATCTCATATTCACCAAAAACAAGAGGACACACAACAGGTTAAAATGCTACCGTCCGGCAATGACCGGCTCTAATCATACCAAGCTGATGTGTAAAACCATCCGCCCGTCCAAAAACAAATTAGACAACAGTGCTCTCTGGTACTTTATAAATACAGAAGAAAGGAGGGCTGTTTTATTGAATATAGCGAACAAACCTTTCCGTCCGGCTATACTGTGCAGCCCCGCGACTCTGCATGCACCAAGTAGCCTTACGCTGCTAATACAAAAGCTCAGTTTGGCAATTCCAGGCATTTTCAGTGCTCAACATACGCCAAAACTACCCACTCTCTGCCTCTGACTTTGGTCTCGTTCCAAAAGGTCCTTTTTTTTTTTCTTTTTTTTTTCTCTCTCTCTCTCTCTCGCTACAGCCGGTGCCACGTAGAGACGGGAGAGTTGGGCTCGAACATGGCCGCAGCCTCCAAAAAAGAGCCAAGTCCCAGCGTCCTGGCTTCCCCCTTCCAGACGGAAAACAAAATGGCCATGCAGCAGCCATTTTGTTTGCTGCGGGATGGGAGGGAGAAGGGAAGGGAAGGGAGGGGAGACGCAGGCCAGGCGGGAGCACGCGGGAAGGATGGGGGGGGAGAGGGAGGGAGAGGGGAGGGCGTCGATTCGGCAGGAACCCAAAAGCTCTGCAGCGATGCCCGGGCGCGTCCTCCCTTCCTCCCGCCGGGGCCGAGCGGCCCCGTCCAGCCCCGCAGCGGGACCAATGCAGAGGGACGGACATGGGGTCGGCTTTTCCAGCCCTCCCAGGCCAGTTGAGCTTGAGTTGTCCGGCCTGACAGGGGTTACGCTTCCTTCCCTGGGCCTGGCTGGCACCTCCATCCTGCCCGCTGGCACGGGCAGGCTCCTGCCTGGCCACTGCCGGCACCGCAGGGCTCGGGCTCTGCGAGAGCTCCCGGTGGGAGCCAGGCAGGAGAGCGGAAACCAACCCGGTAACGTCAAACTCCTGAACTTCCCTGGGCAGGAAACGGTGTAAATAACACCCGCAGGGAGGGGGAGAGGAACCCGGAGCAGGCGAGGAGACCTTGGGGACGGTGGCTCAGCAACAGCGTGGCCTCTACAACCCAGATCCTAACGGCACCTGCGGTGAGGAGGCCCGGGGAGGAGCGATCCGAGGTTTCCTTGCTCGCTTCTGTCCGGACGAGCCCGCCTCAGAAACGGAGCCACATGGCCGAGGCCCATGCAGGGTCTGGGCTGGCCTGCAACGACGCCTGCCCGCTCTCAAGCTCACCAGGGGACAGTGCAGGCAGCTGCCTGGTCCCTGCCATAACGCAGGGTGCGGGTCTGTCCCTCTGTCCCTGTCCCTCCGAGCACGCCAGGAGGAGCGAAGGGCTGTGCGAGCAGCGGAGGATGGGGCTGAGCCGCGCTGCAGGCAGCAGAAGGCTTGCAGGCAGCCCTGCCTGCCCAGTGATGAGCTGGCTCTCCCCGGCAGTGCCTCGTGCCCGCAAAGCACCTCGCAAGCTCCGTGACTTTTCCCTGTCTTTCTGCCCTTCCACAGACCAACACCACAACTGCCCATTCAGACAGCACGCCTACGGCTTGAGGGACCGGAGAAGAACGGGGTGAAACCTCCTCAACCCTCTTCTCCCTAAAGGACAGAGCTGAGCTCCTAGTTAGCAGCCCTACTGAAGAAGCCAACAAGCTGCAGAGATGAAGCCTACTCTCCACCGTAGAGGTGAAATCCCTTCAAGTCCTGACGAAAACCAGACAAAAGGGTTTTAGAGCAGGGCAAGCACCTCGCGACCTTGTGTGAGAGCACCCAGCATGGGAAGGCCCTGAGGAGCACACAAATCAAACGCCCCCGGGCTTTCTGCTTCTGTAGGCGAGACAAGCGGTGAAAATCAGGCCTATTCCCAGGATTTAGGACGGGTAAGAGTTCCCAGTTACAAGCCCTATCCCCTAAGGATGCAGGGAACTGGAAATGCCAAAACCTAGCACAGTTTTGAAGCTGTTAGAGATCTTGTAGGAAAATCCTATAAGGAAGGTTGTTAATTGGACAAGGCATTTTGTGGCACATTCATGTGGGATAAATTTAAGCACTGGAGGCTGGACCTGCTAAGCTTTATCTAGTCAGTGGGGAGGGCAATTTCTCTGCAGAGTAATTCAGAGCAGAAACATTATGCCAACATCTTGAATTATCCTCTGAAGAAACCGAAAATCTTAAGATTTTTTTAATAGCCACTATTCCTCACCATCTGATCCTCTACCAACTTTCTGCAAAGTCACCTAAGATCTCCAGGTGAAAATTATTATGAATGTATTGCTTAGTAATTTGTTGTGATTGATTAGTCTCATTAAAATGTCCCTGAAAATAAGCATCACCTGTAACAAACTCTATCAAGTGCCTGCCCGTCCTAACTTCTCATATGGGCTTGGTGGGGAGCCATACGACCTCAAAGGAAGGTTTGTGCACTTTATATTAACCTTGTAGCTGGGGAATTTTGAAGGTATTTGAGAGATCCAAGTCTGGTTTATTTTAATAGGATTTGGGAAGGCAAGGCTCACTTGAAAACCCTAGCTTTTGCACTGAAAGAATATTGCATTTCTTGTGCAATACTCTTCCAGGAAAAACATCAAGGCAGCTTGCAGAATAAAGACCAAAGGTTTCTAGATGCCTATAGCAATAGATCAAGAAATGTCCGCATGCAGCATGCCAGTTTGAAGCCAGAAATGAGAAACAGTTTCAGCTGCTCTGACACCAATGCTCTTTTCTAGAAAAACCCTGACAAACTGAGGAACTTTATTTTTATCCTTATCCTAAGTGAAAACTTATTATAAACGGGGCAGGACAAGGTACATTTACAAGACAGGGTGTTTTGCCTTTTCCAATAACGGGGCCCTTAGATCAGGAGGCAGCACCTTGCTGGTGGGTCCTGAGATGGAGCAATAGGGGATTAGGGACATGCATGGGGTGGGGATTGCTGAAGACATTAATAGCCCACACAAAATCACATATAACCCCTCAGCACTAGTTGCTTATTCAATATATCGTAGTCAAAGGGCAGGGGGTGCGCACGGGGTGAAGGATGGGAATAAGAACTTAAGAGTAAACAAGAGGGGGTGTGCGCTTGGGAGGGTTGTTGGCATGGAGGGGAAGGTATCTGACTGCGTAAGCAAGGGAAGTAGATCACGAATGCACAGGTTTTGTGGACCTGGGATACTGAGAGAGCTGAGATGGTTTGTGTTAGGAGAGGGAGGTGTGAATATGATTAAAATGTTGGAGCTTTACAAAGGACAAGGGAGGAGTTGCTGAGCAAGGGGATATTTTTGTAGCCTCCAATGTGGGCTGCTGTGAGCTTAGTAAACTGGTGGTAGATTAAGACGTGGTCATGAAAGAAGTCCCTTCTACAGGACAGGCCACTTGCTCTTGGTGCTTTCTGCTTTCAGATGTTGCTGCTGTGGCCTCACCAGAGCTCTCGTTCAAGGCACACTGTTAACATTGCTGTTCAAGCTTCCGCTATTGTGAAGGGCTTACTGCCTGGGCAAAAGCCAGTCGAAAACCCGGAGCAAAGGATTGGTGAGGCACATGGACCCATAATTAAGCCCCAGGAGACTCTCTTCCTCAAGGATAAATCATTGAATGCAGGAGTTGGTTCTCATTCTTCTACACACATATGCTTGCTGCCAAGGACTGTCATTTGATAGTAGGTAGAGCAAAGCGTGCTGTCTGACTTCAGATCAGAGCTGGGTCAGGAGAACAAGACTGTCATTTCTGTTTGGGATCCGGACTCGTGAGAAAGGGTCTGTGATGCTGTCATGGCTCTTCCAAGCCAAAGGACTCTATCCTTGTGCTTTACCTCTGTTTTTTCCTACCACATTGTAAAGTTGTGGAAATCAGCTGCTCATCGTCATGTGTTTGTGTCTGTGGACTTCCTCAGCATCAAAGCTTCCCCTCTGGCTGTTTGCTGGAGTCTCTTCGGGTCTTATCCTTCTGGTCTATTCACATCCCAGTGAGCCCACACAAACACAACCCCGCCGTCATCTCTCACATGCTCTCTCCTCCCCGCACTGGCCATTTTGCTTCTGGTTCATGAAATTTAGAGTGGGTGAAAATGTGAGTAAGAAGCAAAGGGATTTTATTCATTTGCCGATGAGAAAAACGTTCCTTGTGAATGGGGAGAAATGGCATTAGCTTTTTTCCTTAGTTGGTGTGAACCTGTGGGTGAACCAGATCGCCTTCTCTGAGTATGTTTGGATGGATTCTTGTCTTCTTCAGGTTTGTCCAGCAGCATCTTTCCCCACTGGGCCTGAGCACTCTCTCGGGAGTCTTTAGAACTCCTCCATTTCTGTCTCAGGGCAACTACGTACATAAGGTGGCAGCAGCAACAACAAAATCATTTGGGAAGGAAAAAAACAAACTTAAGAGCTGCATTGCTGAGCTCCTGCATCCAGTCTTAGTGAGTCACTTTGCCTCTGTCTCCTCCTTTGGGAGATAGATACTCCCTACCTGGGATGGTGAGAAGGTTAATTAGTTAATGTACTAATTAACCGAATGTGCTTTGAACAATGGAATTGCTTGAGGCAGTAGATCTCATGAAGGTCTAAGTCTAATGCGGGCTTTAAGAAGGGTGGGCTTCCAGTTCTTCTCATTGGGACACCTTGCCCTTGGCCAGAGAGAAAAGAATTGAACTTATCTGCATTATTCATGCTGTTGCCACAGCACATCTGAAGCACAAATGGCCAGAGTCCATCCAAGCTCTTCCCTGCTTCTCCCACCAAGGCTAAAGATGCAGCTGACTTTCTTCTTCTCACAAACACAGCTCTGGGGCTGCAGACCAAGGAAGCGGAGAAATCCAAGCTAGGGTTTTTGACAACATTGCTAGTCTTTTTGGTACATGCCCAGCAGTCTGTGACCCATATCCCACCTTGCTCTGGAGGACTGCATGCGTCCAAGGCAGTTTCTCCTCTGTCTTCCAGAAGATGGATGGTGGTAGAGAGCGCGCTGCCTGCTAAAGTGAGAGGTGGCTTCACTTTCCATATCACTGGGACCCATCCCAAACTGGATTTGGAGCTGCAGCTGCAATGAATCCCACAAGCCAAACCATTTTAGACTTTGGCAAGTCCTGAGCTCGTCCAAAGGCCATTTCATGCATCTTCAAGCACATTATGTGCCTATAGAGGCAACTGAACAGTGAAGTTGAACCCCACAGCAGAGGCTGTAACCTAATTCTGAAATGTTGCCACAAAGGTGTAACCACCGGAGATGATGGAGGTTGTTTGCCTTACTCAGGCATGAACACAGCAATCCATCTAGACCCTGCACTAGATCAGGGTGCCAAAAGTTACCCCTTAAGAGTGAGACTGTCCCCAGGCCATCCTGTGTGGGCTGGATGGAAGAGAAATTGTGACAGTTTTGATTGCTCAGGGAACTGAGGTCGAGTTTGATTTCCAAATGTGAGACTAAATTCTCCTTCCATTACAGTTCTACAAGCTCTGAAACTCTGTAGGTTTAGCTGGGTTCCTCCCCAGCTGGAAAAGAAAATGCAAGGCAATGTCACAGCTATTTCTTCTGTGTCACATTTATACAATGCAAAGGCCTAATCTTAAGAAGCTGAAAATCATAATTAGGCAGGCAAGAACCTACAGTCTGAAAAATGCATCCCTCTTTCCAGTCTAGCCTAGTCTGAGGCGTGTATTGTATTAGGCTCTTAAGGGCTGAGTTTTCAGAGCTGCGTGTTCAGAAATGAACTGCCGCTGAAAGCAGGCCCCCTAAAATAAGCAAGATTAGCAAATGTTCCCACCTCCAGCAGTTCTGACGATGACACCAACAGACAGATTTTTCATCACCCTTTTGGCTGAGCCCTTCTGGAGCTGTGGACATATTTTCTACAGGCAGAGCGCTTTACAAAACTTCCCTTTTCCACCACAGAAACTATACAGATTCCTAACTGCAGCCAAGTTTGACCACAGATACCATAACACAGATCCATCTCTCTTCCCTCTTTGTTGATGCAAAAATGCCTTGGAGAAATAATATCAATATGTCTTTGCTAATTGATGGTGTTGTGTTGGCTTTGACCCATCAGCTGATTGGCCATCCTCAACTGTCATTTCCTAAAAACAATATTTTTCTGCTTGTTTATCTTCCCTGGCCTTGTTTGCACACAGCCACCACCCAAAAACCTCTCTCTGTCCAGGGAGTAGGATTTATCGCCTCTGTTTCAGTAGCAGCAGAACACAGAACAATGTAGGGCCTATGCAAACAAGTACTGCTGTTTTCTTTTGCTTTTCATTTATTCCTTAGTGGTAAATCAGTGCATTCCAAAACAAACAAAAATTAGAAGATTTAGGACCCAAAGAGCAGTCCAGAGCAATATAATAGGGGCTGAAGACAGGTTGCATTTAGAAGTTAAGCAACAAGTACCCCTTGAAAGCAAATGAAATGTTTAATCTATGATGCATACCTCAAATTGTTTCTGGCCGGTAATGACGTTTTGGCACTCTGCAAATGGCAGAAGCTCAGGTGCCTGGATCACTTAAGACTACACACAGGAGAGATCTGGGCTGAGCGTGTAAACTGCTCTGGGTAGGGACCACCTTTATCTTCCGTACGTGGATAGCACTTAGTACAATGGATCCCTCAAGACACTCCAACGACCAAATGGGACCCAAGTAAGAGCTAATATAAATGCAGGTTGACACAGTTTGAGTATACAGGACACCGGGACTGGGAATTATAACCCTTAGATTTTTGTCCTGACTCTGTCATCAAGCTTGACCTTTCAGAAGACCCTAAAGGACCATGCAAGCTTGAGCCACTGCATTATGAAAAAGCATTGATCCGTACACCAGCTCCTCCTTTGACTTCATTTCAGCCCAAGCCGGCACGTTGGCTTGGCATCTGCAAGCCAATGCAGGGTTGCCACTTGTTTTCTACATAGTTGGACAAGATTGCCAAGGAAAAGAAGATAGAACGAGTCCTCAGGATCCTGCATCACCAGCTATCAACTGTAATCAGCATTCCTACAGAGCAGGACTGAAAGCCCAGTCCCTTCCGCGACCGCGTGGGGACTGTATAGCCTGTACTCAGGATCCCACGTGATGAACAAGACTTTACAAGCCTGGCAGCCGAACATAATCCACCTTTACCTGCTTGTGGTAAAGTTGAGCTCAGATGAGGAGGCACCATCTGGAAAGCTGAGCTTATCAGTGCGTTACAAAGATCACTTTGAACTTTTGTTCAAAGCCCTTTGGAGAAGATGCCCGCCCTCCCTCCAAAGAAGAGGCTTTTCCTGGGCTAGGTCCTACGGTTTGCAGCAATCGTAGCTGGTTTGTTGGCTGCAGCTCCCCTGGGGCTCCCTCTGGCCTGACCTACGCTGCTGAGCCCGGCAGGGAGAGAGAGCAGACACCGTCACAGCATCCAGGGCTCAGAGCGAGCCTTGTTCTCAGCCTGCCTGGAGTGGCCATGGCAGGCACAGATAAAAACAGTGCCTGGGAGGCATCTGCCTGCAACGGGGCGTGCGCTGTTGATGCGCAAGGATGAACAGATGGGTTGATTACACAGGGAGAAATGGACACTAATCGTATCCAGATTCACCAGCTGCAGGATTTCCTCCTGAGCCCTAAAGGACAGGAAGCCCTTACCTGCTTCGTTATCCTGTCTCTGTTCATTAGCTCCTTCCCCCGCCCTGGGAACCACATCTCGGCTAATCCCCTGGGCAGGGGAGGGCCCAGACTGCAAAGCTGACATCCAGATGGGAACTCCCACAGTGCTCAAGCATGGCTGGATCCAGCCCCAGGTCAGGGGCCTATCCTGGCTGTCAGCTCCAGCCCAGCCAGGCTCCACCGGCTCAAGTTTCCCTACTTTGGGAGCTCGTTGCCAGACTCTTCTTTTGCCGCTGCCTCTCTGAACAGCCGGGAAGATTTCGGGACTAATGAGAGCAAGTTGTGCAACAAAGACTGTGTTGGGGATCGACACATCATGTGTCACCACGTCTCTGCTGAGATGCAGCCGTTTCTGGGGTGGAGTCCAGCGTGTGTTGAACAGCACACGGCTGATGGAGCCAGGGAGTGAAGGAGCTTTTGCAGATTTAAAACAGCAGAGGCAATCCCCCAGCAGGCTGTAGGACGACTGGCCAGACTGAACTGGGAGGTGATGGTGGAGACCTTATCTGTATTCTTACTCCTGGGAGACTGAAACATGCTGAGAGGTTGGGTTTCGTCGCCTGCTTAGCTTTTGCGCAGTGTCAGCTTGGAGGAAGGAGCAAAACCCTTCTAGACCCCTTTATCCTTGTCCCTCTGCGTCCATCCCAGCTCTCTTCAGCCACAGTGATGTGCTCCCAAGGCAGTGCAGCTGGAGGCACGATCCCAGGCGTCCTCCCTGGGGGGCTGCTCAGCTCCCAGGGTCTTAGCCCAATCCTTCTCCCACAAACAGGAGCCCTGGGAGCGGATGCACAGAAATTCAAGCTGTTGATCACGTTGGTATCGGCACCCACCCTGACTTTTGCTGGAGCCTCCACGTGAGGAGTACAGCCTGCTTGAGAAATGTTATAACCCAAGCTGTTGCTCCGAGTCGGGCTTTTTGGGACCCTCTCTCCTTGCATGCCCAGCGTGCCTCCATTCCTAGCCCTCAGGCTTCTGTTGTCAAATTCGGTGCAAGCAAATTAGCCTGCTCCCATCCTGCTGCCTGCTCCCAAGCCGTCCTGGCTCCACACACCAGGATGCCACGTGCTGCCCCTGCGACCTCCATTCCTCTCGACAGAGCCGGTGCCCAGCGCCGAGCAAGCCAAGACTGAAGGAGAGGAGAACCACTCCCCGAATTCTTGGTGTTACTCCCAGAACCTCCCTGCCCAGCCAAAGCTGCTTCAGGTCCCCACGCCTGGCACTAAAACATCAGCACAGGCCATCCCGCAAGTTCAAACCAGATCCTGAAGATCCTGACTGAACAGTTGACCAAGTCAAAGGTGGCCATGGCTGCCCTGCAGAGCCCTCAAGGTGGGAGGAGGAGGAAGAAGCACAATGCTTGTCATGGTCTTGCAGGTGAGGAGAAACCTCCTGCCCGGTCCTGCATGGGCCAGGGCTGCCCTGGCATGCACGGCCATCTCCCTTGGGCTGGTCCTCGGTCCCCAAGCCCAGCAGAAAGGTGACGCTGATGTGCCGGCAGCAGCCACAGGACAGAACAGCACTGGTGGGAATGAGTGGGAGAGGTGCTTGCAAAGCCACCGCCCCACAGCCTGGCTACGGACCTCCCAAAACGACAGGGTGTTACATACGGGGTGATATCTGGTTGTCATTATCACAATAATATAATACCCACCTCTTAGACTCCACAGACCTCACTTTAGGCAGCATCTTGGTCATGCCCTTTGCTGGGCTACTTCTTGTCTTACATTTTCTGTGGCCAGGACTATCTTGTGAGTGACCCTAGCACGCCAAACCCAGCATGCATTAGCCCTGCATATCTCATGGGCTTTCCAACTGCAAAGCCAGACAGCACAGCTCAGTGCCCATGAGCAACCCTACAATAACAAACCGGCCGCCTCGCTTTGTCCTCCCAGACCTCACCTTTCGCAGCAGCCAAGTAACATCAAAGATAAACAGTAGCCATGAGCAACTCCACAATAACAAACCAGTACGACAGAAAAAAGCGGAGGGAAATTAGGGAATGAAAGAGGTGGTAGAGAGAGAAAAAAACTGCAGGAAGGAAAATAACTGATAGTGATTCTTCTGAGGACCAGCTGAGGGGTAGGACGGAGGGTAAATCAGATCTGGGTGCCGTATGTTCCCTCTGGTGCATGAAGCTGCTAGCATCAGCTCTCCCTTGGGTGTGTTTCTACAAGGATCCCGTTAAACTTGTGCCCCCAAATCCATTGGAACAATTAGTGGAAAGGCTGAGGACAGAGCCCATAAAGGCCAAATTCAGTCTCCCTGCCTTTTACCCCCTCTTTCCCCACCAGAAGTTGTCACTGGAGTGGTGAAGCCGAATGCGTGGATGGTCCAGCGTGGGGAAGCTGGTCCCCTCAGCTCTGGCCTGTGGAGCCACAGAGCACAGCGTTTTCTGCAACTGTAAATCACGCAGTTTTCACCAATGCAAGTTCTGCTCCAAGCTTTTTTTAAAAGGAAAAAAAAAGGAAAAAGAAAAAAGGAAATCACAATCCAAACTCTGCCTTGGCCAAACCTGGCCCTTTTAAGGAAAGGAAATTTCCCAGAGCCACCCTCGACAAACCTGGAAGCCCGATCCTGCTCTCAGGAATGTCAGTGCGAATCCAGAGTGGCTCTGCTGACTGCTGGGGGTCAGAGCAGCCGAACGAGGCTCCAGCCTTGGAGAAAAGCTCCTGGTCTCCTGCCTGGAGATGGAGCAGAGCTCGCCCCAGAGCAGCCTGAGAGCAAACTCCTGATTCAAAGGCAATAAACGGCAGAAAGATCCAACTCCCAATTTCAAGAATTCATCCTTTTTGCTGAGCCATGTTCTGGAAGCACGAGCCCTATTTTGCTGCGAGCTGTGTGGAATAAAACAGCTGCGTCCCTTGGCTGGATGGCTCTTCCAGGGGTGCCAGATGTTTTGCTTAGGACACGTCAGAAGTGTCTTGCTTGAGTTCAGACTTTCTCTCCTCTCGGGCTGCCCGCTGCGGAGCCCGCTGGAGCCATCGGCTTCAACGCGGTTTTTTTATATCCACTCTCCGCTAGCTTTTCCCAGGGAAGCAGTAGGGATTGGGGACAAATTGAGAAAGGTCTGGTTCCACCCTAGCCCCTGTTCGTATAAATAATCTGTAAGGGGAAAGCCGGACTGACGAGCAAAACGCTAATGCCACCTTCTCACTGGCATTAAGGATCTGGATGTAAACCGGCGTGTAAATGCGCTCCGCTGAAGAGGGCATCGCAACACATTTTGGGGGTCAGACCCCACGAACGACTGACCGCCCCCAGCTCCCACAACACGGGAGTTTCAGCTTCCAAATCAACCGTGGGTTACTGTGAAAACCTACCTACGGCTGTGCCGAAGGGCACACCAGCGAGCGGCAAGGTTCAGAGCCGGACCCCGGCGTCCCAGCTGCCAAACCTGGGTGCACGAGGCCACGCAGCCTCGCTGCGGGGCCGGGAAGATGCGCAACAGCATCTCTGGGAGGCAAGGGGCGGGCAAGGCCATTTTGGGGATGTCCCCGGAGCACGGCCGAGACGGCCAGGGCAGGCTGGTGGGTCACGGAGGCAAAGCAGGGCCGGGGCATTCGGGTGCTTTGTGGCCAGTTCAAAGGCTTTACTGTAGGGCCATGCGTCACTCACTGAAAGAGGATTTTTTTCGGAGGAGGGAAGAGGAGGGGGGAAGCCGGGCGGGGGGGAAGGAGGAGGGAAAATTTGGTGAAGGAGGAGGGGCGGCTTTCATGGCTCCCGAGTGCCTGCGAAGTGCACGGTGGCCAGGAAGGAGGACCCTGCCCTGCAAACAAGCTGCTTTTGTTGCGTCCCAAAAGGGCCTAAATTAAGTTTGACAGAAAGAGGGCAGATTCACACGCGCTGGGGCCAAACCCCCGGGCTTGGTTACAGCCGGGCAGACCAGGAGAGCTTCGGCCCGGCGGTGCCAAATCTCGCCCGGGTGCAAGGGGAGAGGCGCGAACCTCCACGAGGCAGAGGCACTGGGCGGCCGCGAGCAGCCCCGTTAATCGTCCCGATGCCTTCGCAAAGCAGCTTCCTCCCAGGAGCGCCCGGTTCGGCCCATCTCCAAAGCCTAAAGGCCGCCATCGCTCTGGGAAAAGCTGCCACCGGAGCGTTCCCTCGGCCGGCTTCGCCTGCCGGAGCTGGCAGAGCCTCCCGCCCCGCTCCCGGGCATCTCCCCGGCCCTGCCGCCTGCCCTGGCACGCCATGCCAGCGTGAAAAGCAAGCCAGCTTCTAAACAGTTAACATTGACAAAACCAGACCGCTTGAGTTCCCTCCTTCCCGAATCGCTCCTGGTGTAATTCACCCCCCCAAAAAGAAATAAAATTATCCTCCTCCTCTGACCTTGCCCGGGTGTCCTCCCTCCCTCCCGTCCTCCCTCTCCCTCCTTCCACCCTTCCCATGCCCCCACCCTGCGCTGGCACAGCCGGCCGGGAGCCCGCGTGCCCGCCGGTCTGCTCGGCGCTACAAGCTCCCACCACGTTAGCTGCGGCTGCCATGTTGAATTGCAAATCCGACATGATTCGACATATTTTTTTCCCCCCTCGGTGGTGCCCGGTGGGGAACTAAAGAAGCACCCGCACGACACGCACCCAGCCCCGGGTGGCTCTTGGGGACGTCCCGGGCGGCGGGGCGAGGGCAGGGAGAGGAATCATCCTCCAGTCCTGCTCCAAACACTGCACGTAGGAACCTGCCTATCTGCTATACATCCCTCTCTATAGGAGACCGATTTTAAAGTCGGATGTTTTAGCACCAAGGGCCGGAGGACTCGACGGGAAGGGGTTTCGGGGAGAAGGCAGGTTACAGCAACAACAAAGCGACTGAGCAAGTGGAGGAACAAAACATTATTTCAAATCAAAGGCAAAAAAACCCAACCGCACGAACAAAAAAAAAAAAAAAAACCAAAATTAAGAGTGAGGTTCGATTTCGTACCAAGGCAGCAAGAGAGACGCACCGTGGAAGAGAGTGGTTTTGTTGTTGAGTGGTGGCTGGATTTAGCTCCGCTTATCCGGACAATCATCGGGGAAGGATCCTTTTCCGAGAAAGGCCAGTTTGAGTGAGACAGCTTTTTTTTTTCCCTTCTCTCGCTCGCTCTCTCCCCTTTCCTTCTCCTCGCAGCTCAACGCCAAGAAATGGGCGGTGCCTGGATGCCAGGCTCCATCCGAACGAGACACCCAAGGCCAACGGAGGCTGGCACAAAGGCGAGCTGGCAGGAATTCCTGCACTCGCAGCCGCGCGCCCGCGGGACAAGCCCGCCACCTCCCAAAAAATCAACCTCCGCCACTGCCCGCTCCGGCAAGTTGCCCCATCGGGCTCGAAAACACCCCGCCAGGCTCAAGCACGGGGGGAAAAAAAGGACAAGGGGAGAAAAAAAAAAAGCCAAGACCTTCCTTTGCATCGACGCAGGTTAAACAAAAGGCCTGGGGAGGTGGATTATTTTTTCTTCCGCCCCCCCCGGGCTCCTTTTCCCGCCTGCCCGTCCCCCTCCTCCCTCCTCACGCCCTCCATCGCCGGCTCCCTCGCCCGCTGCCCCAGCGTCCAGGCAGAAATGAGCCCTGGGCTCCCTCCTTCCTGGTTTTAGCACGACAGGAGGCGGCGGGTCCTTGAATAGGAACGCACACACCCAACGCGAGAGGGATCCGATGGGGGGGGAGGAAAAAAAAAGGACAAAAAAAAATATATACAAACAACAACCCACCCGCCATGGAGGAAGGTTGGGAGCAGTCGCCGCCAAGGGGGGCGGATTGGGGGTGGTTTGGGTGCCAGGGGGTATTTTTGGCCTTTTTTTCTTTTGCTGCCCTAGCACCTGGGTTGTGCCGATTGTAAAAGGGGAGTCGCGACGGCTTGGGGAAGGGACCGGAGAGAGGGGGGGGATGGCCGGGGTTGGTAGCGCTGCTGGGGAGATGCCAAAAAAACAAAACAAAACACGTTTTCATTTTGTCTGCACCAGCCTGGGCGCAGGCGAGCGCGGGAGAGAGGGAGGGAGAGGGAGGCGCACGCTGCCAGAAAGCCACCGCGCTCAGACGCGGGCCTGCGGCCACGTCCCTCCGCAGCCGCCCCGGCAGCCGCTCCCGCTCCCTCGTCCCCCTCTCCCTGCCCACCCGGCTTCGCCTGCCAAGTCCGAGTTGGCACGGCTCCCCCGGCTGCGCCGAACAAAGCCGTCACCCATCCCCGAGCCAGCGCTGACAGTAAGCAAAGTGACAGGCGCATCTTCCGCATGTTAATCCAAATGGCGAGAAGGCGAACGAGCGACGGAGGCCCCCCCCTTGCCATGCACGCACCCCCCCCCCCCCGCCGCCGGCCCACGCGCCCCACCCTTGGCACCCGCTGGCCCTGCCGGCCTCGTGCGGGGATGGTGAGGCCCCCGCCGGCGGGAGCACTGAAGCCTCCCTGTCGGCGAGGTTTAAATCGAGCCGAAGCCCCGCTCGGCGGGCAAACGAGGCCACTCGGCATCTGCTGTACCTGTTCCCGCTGCCTTCATCTCGCCTTGGAACCGTGACAAGAGCGCACTCGCCTCTGGTGGGCTCTCAAAGCCGCGGGTCTGTAACCCTTTGCAGGAAGTTGGCACCGATCCCAGGTAGGACTTTACTCCCCGGCTCTCGCTCTCTCCCCCCACCTCCGCCTCCCGCTCCCTCCCCTCCGCTCCCCCACCCATCCTGTCCCTTGGGCCCCTCTCGCGTCCCCCAAAACACCTCCCGGCCCCCCGCTCCCCCTCCGCCGCTCGCCCGCCTCGTCAACCGGGGGGCAACGCGGGGGGCGGCCGGCCGCTGCTGGGCGCCCACCGAGACCCGCGCGCCCGCCGCTCTTGCACACATACCCTTTAAGGATGACCTGGGCAACACAGAGAACAACAACTTCCTGCTCCGGCTCCCTAAAACGCCTGTTTCCACGCAGGGGTTAGGCGGCGCGGCGAGACGGGGGGAGCTGGGAGGAGGTTTGGGGGTTTGTCGTCATTGAACCGTGCTTTTTTTTTTTTTTGCCTTTTTTTTTGCCTTTTTTCTTTTTTTTTTGGCCTTTTTTTCTTTTTTTTTTTTGCCTTTTTTCTTTTTTTTTAGTGCCTTTTTTTTTTTTTTTTTCCGGAACATATATTTTTGCCCAGCAGCCCGAACCCAACGCAAAGGGAAAGGGGGGGAAGAGAAATCAAATGGGAAGAGAATAGCTCCAAGTCGGCAGGACAATGCACGGGAAACGGGGAGATTAGCGTAGCTCTCGAAATCCATCGCACCCGCCCCGTTTCTGAACCGTTCGCCCCCGCGCCTCGTCTTTTTTAATACTCCCAGCTCCTGAATTATTCCAGTCCACGAGCGGGAGGGGAGCGCACAGTCCGGAGTCCCTCGGAGCTGCCAAGAGCATTGCAACAGGAAAGAAAGAAAGCGAGAGAGGGAGAGCCGGGCAGAGCCCTCACAATCGAGCAGCGAGAAGAGCAAGGAGAAATTAACATCCAATTAGTGCCGTGTTTAACGGGGGAGACAGAGGCGGCTGTTGTTTTATTGCCCTGTTCTTTTCAGGCGCATCTGACAGGCAGCGGGGAAGGCACCCCTGCTCCAAGTGACGTCATCATATTTTATTTTTTAATTATTTTTTTTTTCCCCCCCGTTTTCCCCCCCGTCTTTCCTCCTCCAAGTTTTGCGGAGACCGTCGCGGCAACTCGGCCAGGGAAATTTGGGACTTTCTCGCGTTCAAGCCGCCGATTCCCCCCTCCGCCTCCGGCCTCCTTCCCCCCCCCATCCCCGACACCAACCCCGGAAAAACAAACGCGCCAACCCACCCCAAAGTCTTTGTTCTTCCAAAAAAAAAAAAGGAGAAAAAAAAAATAATAAACGTTGGGATCAGAGCCGGAGAGAGCCCGGAGGAGGTTTCTCCGCGTCCGAGTGCGTGCGTGCGTCTGTCCCCTCTCCCGTCCCTCTCCCCAGACGGCTCGTTCGCCTTGTAAAACTTTGCGGCATGTGACGCTGCTCCGGCCTCCTCTGGCAGCCTGACAAGAGCCGCGCTGCCCGGCCGCAGAGCGCAGGCGGCTTTTAAGGGAGAAACTCCATTCCTAAAGATTAGAGAATTAACACGTTTTCAGCAAGGGACAGTGCCTCGGACAACGGCCGCCACGGTGGAGGCAACACAGACCCTCACCATGCCGGGTCGCAGCGGGGGGAGAGGAGCCGAACCAAAAGTCAGGGAGACTTTTCCCCCCGGCCCCGGCTCGCCGGGCCTGCTGCTTCTCCCCTGGGACAGGGGGGCCCGGTGCCATGCGAGCGGCCGCGGGGAAAGGAAGGCATCTCGGCCGACCCCGGCCGGCCTGTGCCGCCACCTCTTTCCCCCAAGGCCTGGGGTCTCCTCGGGGTGGGATAAAGCACCGCCAGCTCCCCCCAAGAGCACTGCCATCCCAGGAGGGGACAGGGCGGCTCGGCCTGGGGGGATTTGAGGAGTTTCCCCAAAAAAAGGGCCCACGGCAGGGAAGGGGGAGCGTGGAAAGCAGCTTCCCCACGCTCTTCCCCTCCTCTTGCAAGCTGCCAGTGATGGACAGAGCCGCCACCGCCAGCGTGGCAGGTCAGGCCCCCACGCCGAGCTTTCCCGCCCTGCCCTTTGCGGCCTTTTCTCCTTGTTTCCAGCCGGTATTTCCCTTGTCCAGCGGGGGGGAATCCAGCAGGACCCGGCTCCTCCGTAACCTCCCGCTCTGGGTGAAGGCCATCCCAGGGGACGGGGCCATCCCGCTCCCACCGAGGACAGGGCTGTGCAAAGACAGGGGACGACGGGTCCAGGGCCACCGCGCCGCCGGCGCCTGGGTCCGGTCCAAGTCCCCACCCTGAGCATTTCCCGGCACCAGCCGGTCCCACCTCCCCGGCAGCAGGATCTCCTCCACGAGGGGTTTTTTTTTTGTTTTTTTTTTTTTTAAATAATTCTTTGCCTACGTGCAGCTCGGCGCTGCGGGAGAACAGCGCAAACAGCCTTATCGAGGGCAGCCACACCGCAGGGGCACTTCCTCATGCTCGGCCGCAAGACCGGGCCCCTCCATCGCTGCCAGGGCTGGCGAGGGCTGGCAAGGGGGGCTGGCAGCCCCTGGCCTTCCCGCTGACCAGACACCGGGGTGATGGGCACCGTACAGTCATTGGGAGAGGTTTGCTGGGCCGCATTCCTCCCGCAGCCGCAGCGGGGAGAGCAGCACGGCTGGGTGGGGGTGGTTTGAACCGAAGGGTCTTTAGCAGGACGGCTCTGCAGGGGGAAAGGGAAGGACGATGCAATCGGTCCGACCTCAGCTGCACTTTCCCTGGGCACAAGGGCTTCACCAGCACCTCGTTGCTCCCCAAACCCTGCCAGGCCCAAGCGTCTGGGCCCCGCGGAGAGTCAGGGCGGCCTTGACCCGACTTTCCCTCTCCCGGCTGCCATCGCTGCCTCCCTTCTCCACCCAGCAGCTGGGAGCAGATGAGGCCAAAGTCCCGGCAATCTCCGTTTTCCAGTGCGCGGGCACAGAACGGCAGCGATCTCCACCCATCCCAGTTTTGTGCAGGAGAGAGTCAATATTTAAACCTGTTTGTTTCCTGGGCAGATAGGGGAGCGCTGGGGCTGCAGGTGGGAGAAACCCCAGGCTCCGTTGCTGGTGCCGGACCCAAACCTCCTCCTACACCCCTTCATTTGTTCTCCCGACCGCAGGTTTCACCCCGGATCCCCTCTCCTGCGGGCACGGGGCCTCGTCCCCATCAGCTGTGCTACACGAGCACCAGCTGCGGGGCCGGGCACCCACTAACAGGGCAGCAATTGAAAGGAGCAGGGAGCCCAGCCGCAGTTTGGGTTGTCTCCTTGCCTGCTTCTGGTGCAGACACTATCCCCGTGGTGGGACACCTCAAATGAAGCATGGGACAAGAAGAACCAGGGTTAGAAACAGGAGGAGGTAAGGAAATATTTAATCATCCTATGAATGGCAGCCCCTGCTTCGAGGTAAAACAGTGCATTGAAACCTTTGTAAACCTGGTTTTCATTTAAATTGACCAAAAACTATATTCAAGTGTTGTGTTTCCAGCAAACCTCATGGGTCGCAGTGAACTGGGCAGAAATTGCTGCCAGGATGCTTGCTCTGGTGCAGATTTAAGTAAATTCCTTAAAGGAAAGGCAATAGGACTTTTCATTGCAGTGGCTGCAGCCAGGCTGTGCAGAGGGTGCAGGAGGTTTTACAGGCACGTGACCAGCAGAAGGTGGCCTTCATTTTGAGGGTAAAGGCACACGTTCCTGAGCAGGCGTGGCGTGATCTGGGAGATGCAATGCCCAGTGTTGGGGTAGGCAAGACGCCAGCTCACGCGTTAAAAGGCAGGTGGGTAAGGGCCCTGGGAGCTGTGCAGGGGAGGATGGAGCGGCTGAGCCCGCCCGATGGGCTCAGAGCAGGTCTGACAGCAGCAAAGGGTCTCCACCATCCCTTCCAGGCTTGCTCAGGGTCCATTTTAACTCCTAATACCCACTTTCATGAATGTTGTTTCAAGCAGCTGAGCCCACTGCTGCCTCCACCCTCGCTCCAGGTGCTCCCAGTTTGCTCAGCCTAAACCTGCCGACCTTCCATGGAGGTGAGGAAGATCAGAGGGAATCTGAGTTTGCAACAGCTGGTTTAGCCCTGATTTTGGGGAAGAAACCAAGGGAAATGCCTGTGTTAAACTGAAACCTTCCCTGAGTGAGGGAGCCTGTTATGCAGAAAAAAATTAACACTTTTTTTTAAAAAAGAAACGCCCAAGAGTTGTTGTTTTATAGCTGTATTTCAGAGCACGGTTAAATCCTCTTTGAAATAATCTCTGGTGTTAGGGAACAGGGCCATGCATTATTTAACTTTTGTTACTGTAACATAAACTGTATGGGAGGAAAGGAGGACAGACAGGACCGACTTCACAAGACCGAAGGGAGCTGGGTGGGAACCACCGGTCCCAGTGTGTACCAGTGCTGTCCCGCACGCCCTGGCTGGGAGGTGTGGATCAAACCCATCTGATGGAGGAAAACCCCTGTGCGATGGCAGGTTGGGGTTTTCCAGAGGACCAGGATGGGATGTGACCCCAGCTGCTGCTGCGGCAGCACATGGGAACCTGCTCAAGGACCCCAAAACCTCTTCGCAGGGAGCGCAGCAACACCTCTGTGCAAAAGACTGCTTCGTGGGGGAATCAAACAGGGGAAATCTGCCTGGCTGCCATGACAGCACAGACTGGTGCAAAAAAAACTCTTGTGTGGGGAGCTGAGGATAAATCCTGCCCGGCTGCCACCGGTGAGCTCTGCTGCGCAAGGGCCGGCCATGCTCCCATGTGCCTGAGGAGCCCTTGACCCCGACGCCTCGCAAACCTTTGGCCAGCTCAAGGTTTATTCCTTTACTCCAGACAGCAACGGACCGTGTGCTCCTCCTGCAAGGAGAACCCTTGGGCGTGTAGCTATTAGCAGGACACTGCCACGCAGCAGCCCAGTGCCGCAACACACGGCTCCGTGTCCATCAGCGAAGCGGCGATGCTCGGGTTTGGCCGGAGCCCGGCGGGGCTCGTGGTCCTGTCGGCTGGGAGACGCTCGCGTGATGCAGTCGTGCTGGTACGGAAACACGCCGCACCCAAGCACGGGCCGGTCCAACCCAGGACCCATGTCCCCTGAGCAATGCGTACAGGCTGCCTGCCCGGGTTACACCCAGCAGCTCTGTTGGGTGTTATCCTCAATACAGCCCGTCCTGCGGCAAAAAGCCCTCCCAAAGCGGTTACCAACCGCAGCACACACCCTCCCCAAGTGCTCTCTCCGTGTCCAAGTCCCAACGCTGCCCTGGAGCTGAGCCATACCTGTCTCTTTGGGACTGCGCTGCTCTTTGTAGTGGGGTTCTGTTTCCCTTTTCTGTTTTGATGCTATAATTTCCCTTTCACGCCCGTGGGAGGTGGTGTGCTCCCTAGTGTTCAGGTACCCTCAAACCCTTAAATATGGGTCACAGGGTTGATCTAGCCCAGGATGAGCTGCCTGCCACACAAACGTTTGCCCTCTCCAGAAGAGACAAGACAGGAGGCTGGTCAGCTGGCGTAGCCTTCCCAGCAAGGCGACCTTGGATCTCTTGCCACTTCTCAGCTCAGGCAGAATGAAGCAGTCTTTTGTCCCTGCATCTTGGGGCTGGCTCGTTTAGTACCTGGGCATTTTCTGGTCTCCCAGACTTCCCCAGTGACTCCAGAGCCACAGCCTGGACCAAAGAGACAAGACAACTCACTTCTGCTCTCTCTGCTACACGTCCTGGTCGAGACAGCCACGAGGATGGGGCTTTGGTCCAGCTGGAGCCTGAAGCCAGACCTCCAGAAGCCAACTTGTTGCTGGCCTTGCTGGAGAGGAGGTGTCTTGTTCTGGCACCACGGACTTTGGATCGAAAAGAAAAAATATACATATATCGAAACAAGCTTAGGGTTTCTTGAGGAGTCCAAGTTCATCACCTCTCCCTGCCGAGGAGTCAGTCGATGGGGAAGCAGGCGGCTGGCATGGGTGCTCTGCGGAAGAGCAGGCTGGAGCCGCGGAACAGCTGCCCCTGAGGAGGAGGGAGAGCACAGGGTCAGGGCAGCCCTGCTGAGACCCGGCCGGGGAATTGCAGCTGGTTTAGCAGGGACCGACTCGTGCCCACTGCAAGGCCTGAGCACCCCGGGTTGCTATGGAGGAGAAAGTAGGGTTTCAGCCCCGTGGGTGCTGGAGTCGGGCATTTCCCCCAGGGATGACTGATGGAGAGGGGCAGAGCCACCTCGCTTTGCTGCGTGCAATGCATTGGCGCAAAGTTTGCAGGCTGCAAGCTCGGAGCATGTAATGGGCAGACCAGTACTGCCATGCCCGATACCAGTGCCAACTGGAGGGATGGAAACAGGTTACAGAGCACATCAAGGATGCAGCACAGGCACTTTTTGGGCAGCGCTGGAGACCTCAGGAAGGAGCAGAGGGAGCCCAAGGCCTCGCGTGTGCCCTGCTCCCTCACCTGAGCACTGAGATACCTCCAGCAATGGATCCAGGATGTAAACGCAGGAGCGTAGGGAGGGAGGCCGGCACGCAACCTGCATGGCAACAAGAAATAGCTGAGATGGTATGTACAGATGTCACTTTATCCAGACAGGTAACATAAGAGCGGCAATAAGTGTAAGTGAGGACACAGAAACAGTGTCCGTACCGGGCTGAAGGCCAAATGACCAGCTCGTTATTTACAATGCAACAGATCGTGTAATTTAATTACCCCTTGGAGTCTACAAATAAGGAGTGTACCTGGATACGTTAAGAGTCCAGGACTATACGCTGTATCTACACCTTCAAGAGCCACCAGATATGAAGAAAAGAAAACACTATACCAGCGGCTTGGATCCAGTCCCCTTCCCCTAAGCACGAATGCGGAAGACTTCTTGCAGCAGTGGGTTCGGGAAAGCAAGTTTGGTCCTGCTCCTGTCTGCACCCATTGCCCCATTAAGAGCTTTGCTTTCGCTCCCCAGAGCCAGCACGGTCCCTTTGATCCCTTCTGCCTCTGGTCTAGTTCCTATCAGACCACACCACCACGACTCTCCCTATTTCTCTCCACTTGAGCTTTTATGCTGCTCTTGTCTGTGCCCTCTGATCTAAAATTATAAGCAACCTGGGACAGGAAACGAGCCAACTCTGCGAGGTGCCATATAGTTTACGGTTCTGTATGAAAGCTTTACGATCGTTAGCAGAGGATTCAGACAACAAGGGGCTGGAAGAAAGGAAGGGAAAGCCTTAGATCTCAGTGTGACGGACATACCCACAGTTGTTCACTGCCATGAGATCTCCCACGAGAAGGAATGGGTACGTCAGCATGCTCACAGCGATCTGAAAGCACAGAAAACCGGTAGCCTCTCTAACGTTCATCATGTCAAAAAAGCTAGTTCCAGCTTTTGCATGTTAGCAGAGTTATCCTCTGTTAGCAGAGTTATCTTTGGATATAAAGCACAGACCAGCCTCTTCCCCCAGACCGTGAGCTCTCACCTCACAGATGTCAGGAAGAGGAGAAATGACATGGCAGTTGCCTACGTACCCCCATCACGAATTTTGTGTAGCTCCGGATCACCGATGCCTGGCTGAACTGGAAAGAGAAACCAAAGGGATTATGGAGGAGGCTGGATGACACCAGGCTGTCGCTGTCACTACACGACATCCCTCAGCCTGAGACGATGGGTGTGGGGCAGGGGAAGAAGGCAGAAAGCAACAGCAACCACACCGCATCCCAGCTGAGAATCAGGGAGAACATTTGCTATCAAACCTGATCCCCTGAACTGCAGCTGAAACACAGCCCTGAGCAGACATGGCATCTTTAGCACTTTTACAGTGTTTTACCCAAAGCCCAGTGTCTGTTTGTATTAAATTAGCCATTAACCTCCCATTAACTCCTTCCAACTGCAGGTGCTTGGTACGGGCCCCCCAAACCCTCCATCTGGCACTTCCACTCACGTTATCGTCCACCGCGTAGGTGTTGATGAAGTGAGCCAAGAGGTTGCAGCACCAGAGGAAGATGACATCCCCCAGGATGTGAGGGACCAAACCGCTGCAATGGCAAAGAGGGGCGTGAGGTGCAGAAGGGTCCCAGTGCCGCCTTCCGAGGCGCCCAGCCCTCCCTCACCCCCTCCACCAGCGCAGAGGAACCCCACTCCCCCAAAATGCATCTTTACTTTGGGAGGAACTGAAGGGAAAAGGGGAGATTTCAAGGAAGAGCTCTGCCGGCCTTCAAACACGGTCCTACGCGTGCTGCCAGCTGCTCTGGACGGGGGATGCTCTGGAGTGGGAAGTTTGGGATCTGTGGCTTGGCCATGACTCAGCCAAGTGCCCTTGTTCTACCCCAAATCCTTTCTTGGCCCGACTCCTGCTCGGAAACCCAGGCAAGACACAGATGAAGCGGGTTTCTGTTAAGCTCATTTGCAGATGCTGTTCCGGATGCAGAATGAGAAGTTCATCTCTTTGTGGAACCTCCCTCCTTTTAGAAATTAAAATGAGGGGGGTTGCTCCTGCAAAACCTGCTCTACTGCAAAGTGGGATTAACTGGGGGCAGCACTCCCGTCCCTGATTGTCCCCGTCCCTGCTGCCACCTGAGAGCACGGGGACTCGGGGTGATGTGCTGCTTTGGCTTATGGCTCTCATCGACACGTGGGCCGGAGCTCCCAGCAGCACGAGCACCCCCGGCTTCTGCAACTAATGGCACTAAAACATTAACAAAGCGTTTCAGAAGGTTTCTCCGGTTTGTCAGAGCTCCTACAGCATCTGTTGCACCAGCGCAGGCATCGAACGTGGGGCCTCCTGCTTTGGGTGTGCGGTTGTTCCACTGCAAAAGGATCCAGGCGTGTTTTAAACCTGCCTGTTTCACCAGCAGATGTGTTCAGACAGTTCTTCTGAAAATGAGCCTGTTGAGAGCCACACGAGTGTTTGCTGGGCTGGAAAGAGCCACCTCCAAGCACTCTAGTCCGAGTCACTGATTTCTTCCCAAACACCACGCTGCCCTTCGGAGAAGGGGCCCAGTTTTGTTTCCTGCTGTGGTCGCTGCAGCAGCAGAGCGGCAATGAGGACTGCATGCTCTGATCCAGCCCGCTTCACTCGCTTGCTGTTAGGGTTTGTACTTTTTGGAGACAACCTGTGTATTGTCACGGTGTACTGTCAAAGGTATACAAAGGTGTACACTTTTTGGTGTATTGTCAGGGGCTAGGCACAGCAGAAGTCCTCAACAGAAGATCTGCTGGCTTAAAAGATGCGATACATGAGAGCAACGGACAGGACAAAGAAATCAAAGCTCTCTGGTCCCAAAAAGATGGTCTGCTTTGCATTTAGCATTCAGCCTTTGTAAAAAATCCTTTCTCAAAGTCAAGTCTGAAGCAGACTCCTGAGCTGCTGCAGATACAACAGGGGCTTAATAAAGTCCAGAAACAGAGGGCTGGTCCAGGACCAGGCCATGGCAGCCACGTAAGTAAAACCTCACCCATCTATCGATGATGATCCCATCCCTCTCTCTACTCCGTCATCAAAGTAATGACGGATGCTGGGCCTGAGTTCATGGGATGACTGGAGACCAGGGGTCTAACAGAGCTGCAGACAGGGACTAAAGAAAAACCAAATTCATTTGTGCTACAACTCTCACGCCTGGCGAGATGTCCAAGGAGATCTGGACTAGGAATATTTTTAGAAGACGCAAGTCATTAAAAGCTGAAACAGCAGCAGGCAGCTGAGGAAGCCTGCGTGATGTACAGTGATGCAACCCCGCAGGAGAAACCCCGGTGCTGGGGAGCCGGGACAAGCCACCTCCAAGCTGACCCTGCGCGGCAGTTTCAGAGCCCCAGGAACATCTTTCTGGCCTGCTGGCAGGCAGGACACTGCTGCAGATACGAGGGGAAGCGAGATAAGTCCATCCCCTGAAAAGTCTTTATCTCTAGCCAGGCACACATCCAGAGCGAGCGTGTGCTGCTGTTATTGCTGCGTAGAGGTTATAAGGCCATGAGAAACAAGTGCACCGCAATGATTTTAAGGGAGTGGATGTGTTTGGATTGCGTTAGGAGGGCTGAGAGCAGAAAAGCAGCAGTTTGGTCCTACAGATGCAGTTTGTGTTCCCCTCACAGCAGTGTGATTTCCTAGCGGGGTTGTAGAGCACGTATAACTTCAGAGCCCTCCTGAGACATTTTGGGTTGTGTTAAAGCCTTTCCTGTGAACTATTAAGTTTAATTAGGCTACCAACAGTGTTTATTTTATGTGGAGGAAGGGAACGCGGCGGCTCCTTTCACATTATTTCCTCGGGAGGTGGAGGAGAGGGAGGGCTGCCGGGCAGCATGCTCCAGCTGTGCCCCACGCACAGGGAACATCCCAGAGGAACCTGTATTTAATGGAGGAGATTTGGGGCTGCACAGCTCAGCAGAGAAGCTGTGGGCTGCAAAAGGAAGATGCAGTGACACCCAACTGATGGGGTCTCTGCAGACCCCTGGCCCTTTCCCCTTGGGGAAGGACAGGGTGAGAGCCCCTGCGATTGCTTGCCTCTTCCCGATGCATTCATGTTTCATCTGGAGGCCCAAATTTTGTGATTGCAGAGCCAAAGGCATCAGCCCTGGAAACCCCTCCTGAAATTTTGGAATTGCTTTTACTATTATTGACATAATAAAGTGAGTTATCTCCCCCCCGGGAGCGGAGGCAGCAGGTGGTTCTGTTTTTATATAGATGTGGGAAAAAAAGGCAAGAAATGTTAAGGGTTCAAGCAAAAAGGTGTCCACTAGACTTCCACTTTAGCGACGCCATCAACTCGCTATGCTTCGTAAGCGGCTGGAAGCACCTTTCGGCTCCTTTCGGTCCAGGCAGCATCACGCTCCCGCCATAGAGGCAAACCTGCTGCCAGCACAAACCACCTGCTCATTACAAGCGCCCGCAGTGCTCTTCAGAGGAATGTGCTTCTTATCCAGGCCCTGGCTTTGATTTCAACAAGGGGTCTCATTGTTGCACTTGACCTTGGTGCCTGTTGCACAAACAAATGCTTTAAATGCCCCTTCACTGAAACACAAAGAAGCACCAAGGGAAAAAGAAAGGTAAGAAAAAATACAGGGTTTTCCCTCGGCTCTGAAGGTTTGATTGAAAATAAGATCTGGGGCAAACTTAATGGTCAAACTGGGGCGCTGTCAAAGGCACAGATTTAATCTGTGCTCATGGGAGTGATGCGAGAGTCCTGTGATCAGACAAGGTTTCAGCTGGGGGAAGCTCAGCACGACTCCTTTAACTGAGGTGGGCAGAGCAGCCAGAAGAGCCATCGGCGCCTTCGGACTATGGGAGAAAGTATTTAAACGACAACTCACGTACACAAAGAATCCCAGGATCCCTTCTTCCTTAAATATCCTGCCGATGGCGCCGAACACACCGCTGCCAAGAAAGGAAAAGAGCTATAAGCGTGCAGGGGTTGCTCCGTCTCTGTCCCGCGCAGCTTCACGTGCACTCTGCAGCCACCAGCCATAGCAGTGCCCTGCCAGCCATCATGGCAGCAATGCAGGCAGCTCTGTTCTCCTGCTTCTCCTCAACCCACGAAGGAGGGTTGTGTCCGCGCTCTGGCAGTCGGCAACGACGCCTGGGACAACACTCAACTTGCTGACAACTGTTTAAACGCTGAAGCTAGAAGAGCTCTGCTTGGCTTTGTGCGAGTGGATACACGTGCCACAACCACGGCACATAGTATGCTTTGATTAGGCTGATTCTCAACCCAAGAACCCTGTCCTGCCTCTGGGAGCTCGGGCTGGCAGTTGTGGGGTAGCTGCAATCACGTCTAACACGCTTTCAAGTGGCTGCAAGTGCAGTTTTGCCCTGCAGAGAGGTAGGTATTACTGAAAAAGGCTTGGAAAAATCTTGCAGGCTAGCAGGGTTGCAGCAACGCTTTGTATTACCTAACTCTGCCTCCCTGCTGACTTCCCTTTCTATTAACACCTAAAGCAAAAAGGCAGGAGACTCGCCGTGTGATCAGCAAGGCGCATTACAGCCACCAAAATCCCCATGGTCACAAGGCAGAACAGAGGCACGCCAGGGACAGCGGCCAGCCTTCCCACCTCCCTTCACCCCACAGTCACCCACCCTCTAACCATGGCTCAGATTCACTTTTCAGTCTCCCAGACCTCCTGGGTTGCCATATCCCCCGTTGAATGGGAGCATCTGGCACGGCTGACTCCAGGACTCGCGCTTCTGTGTGCCCGAACCCTTCGGAGCTGCAGCCGCTCACCTGTATTTGACTTCCCGGCCTACAAACTGGACCATGCAGCGCATAGAGATCACTACGAGGAAAGAAACACAGAGCTGACAAAGAAACAAATCCAGTTTGGGTTGCAATGGATGTAAAGGAAAATGCAACCTGACCCTTCTGTCCTTCCTTCCCTCAACTCGCATCACCTCCAGCTCCTCTCGGTGGTCCTCATCACCGCAAGAGAAACCAGGCACCAGTGCCCTCCCCTAGTCTGTAAGTGATGGGAAGGATTTCTGGCCCTAACCCCAACGGGATCTCTAGGACAAGCTCTTGGATGAATGGGACGAGAGCACCTCGCCGCTCGGCTGGGTTAGTCCCTGAAGGCCAACCCAAGTGTCAGCCTCCCTGCGCAACCACTCAGACCTGCGTCTGTTCTGCGGTTTCATACGAAGCCATTTGTGATAGAGAAGCGCATCGAGTAAATGGGGTTTTGGGGCAATCCTCAGTCTGGAGAGGGCTGCCAGGCAGAGGGAGAGGACTCACCGTGCAGCGGATGTGAGACAACCCGGGACACGCACTGCATCATCATCTCATGAGATGTCTGGGGAGAAAAAACCCACACCTGTATGAAAAGCTGCGCTACTCCACCTGCACAAATCAGGCCCTTTCCCTTAGCGGAGTGAAACCCATTTCGGGTCCCTCTTTTGAAATCTGTTGTTCGTGGTAAACCTCTATTCCTACAAAATATTTCACAGGTAGACACAGAGCGGCTACTAAATACCACAGCCTTTTCACCCAGAGTTTCTCTCCAAGTAATTTCACCCACAGCCCACAGTTTAAGAGTCCTTTGCTCTCCAGGCACATCCCTAATGCAATCTCCCCGGTCACTCATTAACATGCAATATCCACTTCTCACCTCTTTCACCACTTTCCTAAGGGAGGTCTTCACATCATCCTTGTTAGAAACATGCTCCATGTCTTCCAGTGGAAAGGCCTGAGCGGAGACAGAAGAAACGTATGGTCAAAACTGATGGAGATGCTGACCCACAAACCCTCCATGTCTGAGGACAGGAGGAAACCACGAGCAGTTGCGCTCTAGATGGGAGGAGAAGAAAAACAGGCAAGAAGGAACATAGGAGAAGGAAGGATGAAAAGTAAAACAGGGGAAGAGAGGGGTCACGAAACCGCTTACAACAGATAAAAGGCAAGTGGTTGTTCAAATTAAATTAAAGTTGTTTAAAAAATAAGTTGTAGGGATATGGGCACTGCTCTCCTCCTGTCCTGGAGGACTATTCAAAGCCCTTAGGAGATGGAGAGGGATGAGCGCTTTATTCCTCCACGTGCAGTCGTGGCTGGGTGCAGGCACACGCAGGCTCCCTGGCTCTGCTGCAGTAGCACCAGCCGACCCAACAAGCTGATTTATGGAGAGAGAAGCCGACCTTTACCTTCTTCACGCTCCCCCTGGTGATGGTTGATAAAGTGCTTGAGATGAGGCGAGGAGTAAGACCACGGAAGAGGCCTCTTTTCCCATCCACTTCCACAATGTGTCTGGCTGGGTAAGAAAACACCAGGCTGCCGTCAGTCGGGAACCGGCCAACTCGCGGAGAGCATCCCAAACACCTCCGGCGTGCAGCCGAAACCGCGCCGGAGCTCAGCGCAGCACGGCAGCCGCTCTGCGGTCCCACCGTAAGTGATTTATTGTAACAGTCCTAAATAAATTTCATATAGGATGCAAAGAATCCTTAAGTATTCCCTGTCACATCTGTCTAATCTGGAAGGGCAGCTCCAGTCTTTTGGGCTACTTCTCGTCTTTTGATTGTTTTGCTCACCTGAAAGGGCTACACGGCAGTTTGGACTGAACCAGGGTAGGGAGGGATCACCTCATGCGTTGTGGGGTGTCACCTCCTCCCTCCGCCCCGGGGCGTCAGACTCAGGGTTAATATGGATCTCACAAACCCAGGTTCAGTTCCTGCTCCACCACCTTCTCCCCGGCAAACTTCCTCAGGTCTCCAGCCCAAAAAAAAGCCAATGGATGCAATTTCTCCCTGATATAACACGGTGGAATACAACCCACTACATGCTTGTGGGTACCAACTGCTCCTGCCCCCATCCTCTGCTGTCCCAAGGGAAGCCAGGAAGGCTCTGCACGTCTCCATCACCCAATGCTGTAAATCTATTTGGAAAATGCATCTTCCAAAGGGTGGCACTGGAGCATTTCCAGCCCTGGGTGTTCCAGGACAGGTCTGCAGTGCTTTCGTACTGCTCCTGCGCCGGGTCCCCCTGCCCCACGGGTACCGCTGTCCGATTTTGGGATCAGCCCGACTTGACTTTCAGGACTGTGCGCTCCCCTTCCCCACAGCAAACCCGCTGGGAAAGCAACCCCCAAGGTCACAGAGTATTCACCCGCCTCTCCTGTGCTGCTCCACCCACAAGGAGAGAAAAACAGTATTTTTTTTTTTCCTTCTAAACATCTTACCTTCCCTTTTCTTGGTATTTCTGTCCCTTTAGGGCTCCATCTACCACACAAATGAGCAGGGCAGGGGGCCAAGTTATTGCAGGGCTGTTTTGTAGCGAAGAAAGGCACTTTGCTATCTCTAACGCACACAAAACCCTCCACCAACAAACCTACACTCCCTAAACCCTCCCCACAGCCGCCACTACGGTCCAAACCCGGAGCAACGTGTCACGGGAAGGGGATGCAGCACCGGGGCCACCATCTCCTTGTCGCCAACAACAGGTAGGTAAATCTGACGGCTTTGCAACTAGTTGTAGGGTTTTATGTCTCATCGCAGCCTCGGGATAATCCCAAGGATGCTGCCAGGGATGTGGGAGTGCTGACGGAGGTCAGCGCGGTCTACCTGGCAGCTCCCAGCCCCGTTTTTAGGCAGGACCTCGCGCTGGCAGGGGGGGGACATTCGCTCACCGTAGGTGAAGAAGCCGGGCAGGTACAGGACTTTCCTTCCCAGGACGTTTCTTCCAACGGTTGGAGGTAGTGGCTCATGCCCGACCTGCAAGAGAAACCCCGTGAGCAGGTCCCTGCCCCTGTCCCGGTGCTCCCGAAGCCCCTGGGCCACACGGCCTCGATCCCGGCATCCGCAAGCTGCCGAAGGGCCACGTGTCCCCCCCCCCCCCCCCGTCACCCTCAGATACATGGGGTGCCATGACACGGGCAGTCCCCTTCCCATTATATGGGGTCCCTAGGGTACAGGGGGTCCTCGTCCTTCCCGTTTTATGGGGGTCCCTATTACAGAGGGGGGCTCAGGACACTGCAGGTCCTCGTCCCCCGGTTATATAGGGGTTTCCCATCCCTCATTATATAGGAGTCCCCATTGCAGAGGGTATCCTCATCTTTCCCATTTTATAGGGGTCCCCCCATCCCCTGTCATATGAGGGGGTCCCGATACCCCTGCTATAAAGGAGTTCCCACTGTATAGGGGTCCTCACCCTTCCGTTATATAGGGTCTCCTATTCCCTGTTATATAGGGGGTGCCCATCGTGGAGGGTACCCTCATCCTCCTATTATACAGACTTCCCCATTTCATACAGGGTGACCTCATCCCGTTACATACGGGGGTTCCCGTTACATGGGGGCCCTCATTGCCTCCTTATATAGGGGTGTCCCCCCATTATATAGGTGTCCCCATTGTGTCCCCTGTTATGGGGGGGGGGCTGTATATATAGTGGTCCCCAGCACACAGAGGTCTCCATAGGGGCACTACACAGGGGTCCCCCTCCCTTCACTATATTGGGGTCCCGATCCCCCGTTATACGTGGGCTCCCCGTCCCCCCCCGGTGCCCCCCTCCCCGCCCGCCCGCCCGCCCGCCCGCACCCTCCCGGCGGCCCCGGACCTGGACGAGCAGCTTGACGTAGAGCAGCGGGTGGCTGGCGGCGGCGAGCCCCGCTCCCAGCACCACGAACAGCCCCTCCGCGCCCTCGGCCCGGGCCGCCCCCGGGGCCGCCCCCCCCGGGGCCGCCGCCGTCGCCCGCCCCGCGACACCGCCAGGGGGCGCCCGCGCCGCCGGGGGCAGCGGCGCCGCCGCCGCCATGGCCCCCCGCCGCCGCCACCACCACTGCGCCTGCGCCGCCCCCCGATGCGTCGTTGCGTCACCGCGCCGGGCGGGGTGGGCGGAACCAATGAGTGAAGGGCGGGGGGGGGGGGTGCGGGCGGAACCATTGCGTGAGGGGCGGGAGGGGAGATGGAGGCACGGTGTGAGGGAGGGGACGGGGCGGCCATGAGAGGGGGCAGCGGCGGCCGGACGAGGGCCGTGACGGGGAAGGGGGGAGGCAGCGAGGCCGCGGGGCAGGGGGGGAGATGTGGCGTGGTGGGGCCGTGCCCTGCGCCCTGCTTTCCTGAGGACTCTCCTCAGAGGGTCGGCTCCAGCAGGACACGCGCGAGGGGGCTGTCTGTGGGGCCTGCAGCGGTAGCGAGCCTCCCACCCTCTCCCTGCCTCCTTCACAGCAGGTCCCTTCCAGCCCGTTCACGGCCCCTCCTCGCAGCCCATGAGAGTCAGTTCAGACTCTCGCACAGCCCGTGAGGGACATGCCGGGCTCCAAGGCCGGTGGGACGCAGCCTGTGCCATTGCTGGGGGCTCCCAGCAGGCAGGCGGGTGCAGGTCAGGCCTCCTGCCCAGCTTGTGCCCCTGCGCCGTCCCTGCGACTGCTGTGGGCTTGGTTACGCCGCCAGTTTGGGGCACATGGCAAGGTCCCCCCAGGCTGAACAAATTCCCATTGTTTTCTCAGCGTTTCTCCTAATTGCAACCTGCTGCGCTTCCTCTTTTCCTTTTGAGGCTAACCCAGAGACAAGCTCTCCTACCACAGTAAGGACGGCAGATGCTCTTTGCCTTGAGCAAATCCTCCTCCCCAAACAACATCGTGGGTCCCAGAAACGCCTTGAAGCAGAGAGGGGGAGAGAAGGGAGCCGCAGCCATCAGCGCCTGCCCCTGCAGCTCCTTTACACCCGGGACCCGCTCCCAGCCGGTGCCATGGAGGGAGAGGCTGATAATCAACGGAGCGTGTTGAACCTGGTGGCTGTGTTTGAAGAGCACTGGTAAGGAGGGAGCATCCTGGGTGCTGTGGGTGCGTTAGGGCTCCATGGGGCATGGGTTTCGGAAGGAAGAAACCTGCTGTGGAGGTGGTTTGGAGGCTGTGGAGAAGCTGAGTAGGCAATTTGCTATTCTTTAGCACTCAGATCTGCCCCGGTGTCTTCCTCCTGCTGTGGGGTCATGGACAGAAGTCTGAAAACCTCAGTGGGATGTGAGTGACTCTGCTGGAGGTTTCTGTGCCTGGCTCAGGGTTAGGTTGTGGCATGCTTGTTCCCTCCACACTCGGCACCTTTGCAGTCAGCCTGGCTGGTTAATGCTTTTTCCCCTGCTGCTGGGGAAAAGGAGTTTGATTTGCCAATATGTAGGCAGGGGTCTTCACTGGGAATTAACTGCTTGAGCGTCTGGGAGGATCCGAGCCTCGGGCACCAGCCTCAGACTATCCAGTTGTTTGCAGCGACCTGGCTCCTAGGAAAGGGAAGAGAAAGCATCGTGTTAAGGGGGAGAGCGAGTTCCTTTTGGGCTGCATGCAGCCCCATAAAACAGTGCCTTCACTTGGAGCGTGAGCTGGGACCTGCAGACAGCATGTGCCAGGTAGGAGCGAGGGGATCTGCCTTGCCCCTGGCGTAGAAGTAATTCTGAGGTTTGGGGTGAGTCATCGTTGTGGTCCGTGCCTCAGTTTCCCCATCCGTTGAATCGGGATGCCAAATCTTGCCTTTCCTTCTATCAGTGAGGTGCTCTCAGTGAGCCTTAATGAGGCTAGGTGGTTGGGCAGGTGAGTTTTTGCAGCACTTCCTAAAGATGGTCAGGCACAAGATTTCCTTCTGCTCCGGGAACTCCGCCTGCATCTCTGCTGTGTGCTTTGCCCCGGGCTTTGTGCTCTGGATGGCTCCAGCGCAGCATGGTTGTCCCCATGGTCCCACAGTCGAAATTTGGCCCATGATATCGTTGCATTGGAACTATTTGCGGCGTTTGATCTGCCTCCATTTTGCTGCTGCAGTGCGTTTGTTGTTTATCATGAAGCGTGAATTTGATTTAGAGGAAATAAAAGTAACTGAATGACTTTTGGAGGAAGCTGGGGAACCTGGAAATGAGTTACGGAAACAGAAAACAGTTTAGCCCAAGTCAGCACAAATAGAAAGAGAGAAGTTCCCTGTCAGATCTCAGTTTAGGTTGGCACAGGTCTGGGAGGCACTGGGAGGGACAGATAAAGCCTCTCTGTCACGTGAAGGGTTACGTGAGCCCCCGTGGACAGGAGGGGATGCATGCGTAGCTGCGGATGCGCTCCCAAGCTAACAGACATGTGCTCATCAGCATGGGGATGGACCTGTCATCCTCTTCAGATGAGTGTCTGCCACTCAAGTCATCTCCTATCCTCAACTTTGTGGTTTTATGTTCAGTTTCATCCCGGTTTTCCCCTCCTCCTCATCCCACTCCTGTCTGCAGGCCACCGGTGGATGCCTTTCCAGTTTCTGCCCAGAGCAATTTACCAGAGGGACCAGCTCTCGGATGACAGACAACTCGCTTGCTGTCATCTTCACGACCTGTGCCCTGTGTGGCTTCTCCCCCATGCATGCTTTGGACCTGTTTGCCTTGTCTTTGCCAGAAAAGGGAAGAGCAAAAACCACAAAAAAACTACCCTTCTGCAAAACCACCTACACAAGCCCTCCTCTTGGCTGACACCTCTTGGCTATTTGGCTTTTAAAGCCTCGTGCCCAAGGCTACTGGCTCCCCACTTTGGCTCCGTGGTGGCAGTAGGCAGAAAGCCAGAGCTGTGCCAGCCCTGCAAAGGGCAGGGCTATGTTTCGGGAAATAAATGGCTGTGGGTGGGATAAATGGCAGAGTCGTGCTTTTCTAGAGCAGGATGGGGACTGACCACATCAGCAGGAGGCACTGGGAGAAGAGAGGCTGGATCCTGGCCCCCATGGAGGCTGTATGGGCTTTCAGACCCTGGTTTGTATCAGCAGGGTTGTAGCGGAGCAAAGCAGCATCAGTGCTGGGGTGCTGCTGGGTCTTATCGCCTTCGCTCAAGGATGGTGGCTTTAACCTGGGCCTGGGAGCTGGGTGGGCCGTGCTGTGCTGGGGGAACGGATGAGCTGATCACGCTGATTCCTTCGTGGCAGGGCTGGCAAATTTGCCTGGAGGGACAAGCAGGCTCCGCACGGCCAGACTGCTCCTGCAACCAGCCAGCCCCAGCAGCTTCCAGCATCCCCTGCCAGCCAGAGCCTCTCCCAGATGGCTGCCAGGCACCAAGCGGAGCAAGAGAATGAGGAGGAGGAGCAGCAGCGGGGTCAGCGAGGGCTCAGCTTCAAATGCCTCCGTTCTTTCCGACACAAGATCAGTGAGGACAACTGGAGGAGGCAGCAGGACCCAGGCCTCGAGCCTGGCAGCAAGGTAAGCTCTGGCGAGGCTGGCAGGTGCCCACGTTCAGGCAGGGAGTCGCGTGGGCTGGATCTGAGCTGAGGTCTCTGCTGGACCTGAGCAAGTCCCTGCCCTGCAAGGGCTGGTGCGTGGGGTGACAGAGAAGTGGCATCTTTCCTGGTGCTTCGGGCATAAATTCCCCATAGTCAGATAGATCCAAGCAGACCTTGTCTCTTCCAGCTCTGATATAACTGCGCTGTGGGAGTCAGATGCACAGGTGGGCCCAGCCAGGTCCGTCCCAGCGTGTCCCCAGGGCTGTGCTGCCCTTTGCCGACCGCAGGCACGTTTCTGGAGGACTACATTCAATTCCTAGGTGCAATTGTAGACCATGGGGTTAACCCACCCCACCCTGCCACACTCCTCAGGATCGCTAGCGCTGTATTGCTCTGGGAAAAACAGGCACAGAGAAAAGCGTGACCCAGGAGGACATGAGCCAGGCTTCCTGACAGCCCCGAAACAGCTTTGTTTTCACCCTTGTTTTCACTGCATGCTTTGCAGAGGGCCTTGCCTTGCCCTCAAATGGAGCGAGGTCCAGTTTGATGCTGGGCTGTGGTCTGTGAACACTGGGGAACAGAGCTGAATCCCCTCAGGCTGGTGGGGGTCGTGTCTCTGCCTACGAGATTGAGCCCTTCTCTCCATGCAGGAACCAGAGGAAAAGAAAATCGCTCTGGAGCTGCTAGAGACAGAGCAGGCTTACGTCAACCGTCTCTACCTTCTCGACCAGGTGAGCTGGGGAGCAGAGGGGCCCTCACAAGTTTGGGAAGCGATAGCCCTGCTGCTCTCTACCCCCGCCAGCACAGCTCGGCCACTCCATGCTGACAAACCAGGCAGGACCACGGCGCAGCTCCACACTCACCAATTTTCCTGTGCTCCTTGGCCTGGACTTGGACCCTGTGGCAGCGCCCGGGCTCAGTTCAGGGTATGCACAGGCCAAGGACTGTTTACTGGAGATTTTGGAGAGAATGAAGCTGTACAGATGAGAGCCACGGGGGGCTGCTGGTCTTCACAGCCAGAGAATGAGTCTGGCCTTTGCCTTTCCTACACCCCACACCTCCAGGGAGCACCTCTGTCCCAGCAAAGCCTTCCATCCCCCTGCTTCTCTCTTAGGGCCTGGGATTTCCCTTCTGCACAGAGTCAGGCCTTTTCACTGGGTGACATGCCAGTCTCAGGGAGGGAATGGGGTCCTCAAGCCTCTTCCTGACCCTTTTTATTCACCCTTTCTTTCTTCCAGATATTCTATACAGAGCTGATGAAAGAAGCCAAAAATGGGAAGACAGTCCCAGAGGAGGTGGTGAAAATGATCTTCTCCAACATCTCCTCCATCTACCAGTTCCACGCCAAGTTCTTCCTGCCAGAGCTGCAGAAGCGCATGGAGGACTGGTGAGCTGCAGGAGGGGAGAGCAGGATGCCTGGGTTGCTTTGCCGGAGTCGGGGAGTGGTGGTGAATTTGGTCTCCCAACACAACCAGGGAGTTCAGCCTGTTTTGCTCCAAATGTCTTTGTGCTGGAAAGCACTTCCTTAAAACAATCCAGCCCACCTCAGGGTATTTCTGAAAAGGGGGGTGACATCTCAGGTGGTTTAGAGGTGTGCCCAGGCATGAACAGCCCAGGATGGCTGCAAGCTGGGGATGTTCCAGTTCTGGAGAGTGGGAAGTTGTACGGGGATGTAGCAGGTCACAGTGGTGAAAACGTCTGTCCTCCACCATGCACAAGCCGCCCCTTCGCTTTATTCCTCACTGTCTGTCTGCCCCACTGGACTGAGGAAGCTGCCGGTCTGCGGTTCCGTCCCACAGGAGCTGCAACCCGCGGATTGGGGATGTGATCCAGAAGCTTGCGCCGTTCCTCAAGATGTACGGCGAATACGTAAAGAACTTCGACAAGGCCGTGGAGCTCATCACTGTCTGGTCGGAGAAATCCCCGCCCTTCCAGGAGCTCATTGCTGACATCCAGGTAATGGGCCACAGCAGGGTGGGGGACTGCAGCAATGCTCCCCAAAATCTCCCCACGAGGGAGAAGCAGTGGAGGGTGGGAGCTGCCTTGGCCACTGTTTCTCTCTCTGTGTGTGGTGTCTCTCCCCAGAAGAGGAAGGTCTGCGCTAACCTAACACTGCAGCACCACATGCTGGAACCTGTGCAGAGGATCCCACGCTACGAACTCCTCCTGAAAGATTATGTCCAAAAACTACCCCCCAAGTCCCCAGACCGGGAGGATGCAGAGAGTAAGGGCTCCGTCTGGCTCTCCCCGCTGTGGGGAGTGGCAGGGTGGGTTTGTAGGGGAAATAACAACCCCTGATGTTGTACACAGGCATCAGAATACCTGGATTCTCTCACCAGCTGCCCTGTGCCCTTGGATAAACCTCTCATTCTGACCCTTTTCTAGCAGGGAGAGGGATTAATCTGCCCTTTCAGGCTCTATAGAGGTCAGCAGGGAAGATGGGTGGTGTTTCAGGATAAGGATGGTCCCTCCAGAGCATCCCCCAGGGAGACCTGCAGTGACCGGGGGAGCTGCCAGACCCCAACGGATCACAGCAGCTCCTGGTCCTGCTGGGATGGAGGGATAAACGAGCCGCCTGTCTGTCCCCCCGGGACCCGACCGTGCCACACCGCACAGTCCAGCCGGACCCAGACGCTTGCACAGTGTTCAGGGCCATTCAGGTTGTGTCCAGGGGAGGGCAGCAGCCACCACATGCGTGGCTCCCCCATGAAGGGAAAGACTCGGGGGTTTTCTCCCGCAGATGCCTAGCAAGTGTTTAGCCCTCCTCCCTTTCTCTTCTCATTGCAGAGGCCCTGGAGATGATTTTCATGGTGGCCAAACACTCCAACGCAGCTATCGCCGAGATGGTGAGTACCTGTCCCAGCTGTCAGCGCTTTGCGGCTCATAGAACGGTGATTTGCCAGATTTCCTCGTGGCCTCATTGCTGTGCGACTCAGTGGAGCACAGCCCTGCCCTGAACGGGACAGGAGCACTGTGGGTTCAGCAGAGGAGGTTAGACCCTGCTCCTGATGCCTGTTCCTGTCACCCTGAGCCTGGGGAAGTCATGCCTGCAACATCAGCCGTGATGTGACCGGCTGTTTTGAGGCTGGGAGGTACTCTCGAAGATCAGTCTGGGGTGAGAGAGCTGTGCCACCTCTCCTGGTACTCAGCAGCTGGCGTGGGAGGTGGGAATGGATGGGAGGCAGGGGTGACAAGGTTGTGGCTGCTCAGCTCCACGCAGAAACAGGTCCCTCTGCCTCCCCCAGGAACGGCTGCAGAACCTCTGGGCGGTCTATCAGCGGCTGGGCCTCGAGGACGACATTGTGGATCCCTCCAACGAGCTGATCAAGGAGGGGCCGATCCAAAAAATCTCCACCCGCAACAACAGCACATCGGAGAAGTACCTGTTCCTGGTGGGAGCTGGGATGCCCAGGGGAAGGGGCAGGGAGCAGATAGGATAGGAATGGGGAGAGGGGCAGCGCAGCCTGGACGGGGTGGTGCTGGCTCATCTCTACACAGAGGGGATGAATTCAGACCTGGGGGGCTTGAGCCCCTCGGTGCAGGGCACCCTGTATAGGACGTGGTTGGGAAACCTGCTCATCCCCTGGGCACGGCAGCCCTTGGGGAATGTCACGCTCCAAGAGTCCTTTGCAGGGTGGGAGAGGGCAGGGGCAGAAGCAGTCGCTTTTTAGGCTGGATTCTTCCCAAAGACCAGCTCAGCTTCACCCCAGGGGGGTGAAGGACCCTAGATCTCAGGGAAGCCCCCAGCTCCGAGCCAGGCAGGTGCTGGGCTCCAACCAACCCTCTCCTCTTCCCCCTGCCCAGTTCAACAACATGCTGCTGTACTGCGTGCCCAAGGTCATCCAGGTGGGTGCTGAGTTCCAGGTCCACCTCCGCATCGACGTGGACAGCATGAAGGTCAGACAGGCACCTTGTCTTTGTGCTCCCCCCAGACCCTGGCTCCCCTAAAATGCACCCCGCTCTGGAGTGTAATGTGGCTGCTGCCCCACACTTCCTTGGAAAGGAGGGAGGACCTGGAGCCAGGGGTGGCTTTGTGGGTGAGGAGGAACGGTTCATGTGCTTTGATCCTGCGAGATTGCAGTGCAACCTCATGCACGTAGGATTTGAGGGGCTGAAGGGCTTGTGCCCAAGGGAAATCACTGTCCCCCGCATCAGAGAAGGTCCCTGTGTGCTGGATGTCAGCTGCTCCACAACCTTTCTTTGGTCTCTTTTAGGTGCGGGAGCTGAACGACACACAGTTCCCTCACACCTTCCTGGTCTCAGGAAAGCAGCGGACGCTGGAGCTGCAAGCTAGGTAAGGGGAAGGACGGCAGTCCTGCAGACCCTTGCAAGGAGGCGGGACGCCAGCTCATTCGTCTCCTGTTTTGTACCAGGTCTGAGGAGGAGATGAACGCCTGGATCAAGGTACCACTGAGTGCTGGGAGAGGTGGCAGATCTCACTGACCCCAGCTTGGATGCCTGGGCCCCAAACCAGGCTGATCCCCCACTGCCTGTGTCAGGGGCAGCCCCCCCAGCTGCCCCTCCAGCCCTGCCTTCCCCTCTAGGCCTTCCAAGATGCCATTGACAGGAAGGAGAAGAGAAGCGAGACCTTTAAGACAGCAGTGCATGGGCTGGAGACAGGCACCCCTGCGTTGAAGGTAACCCTCCTGCCCTCCCCGTGTTTTGCCTGCCTCCAGCACCCCCCTGCACAGAAGCTCAGGGAGAGCCCACTTTGCTGTGCCTCAGTTTCCCTAGCTAAACAGAGCTGGGGGGGAAGGCTGCAGACAGGAAGAAGGGCTGGGGAGAAGAAAGGTGAGAGCAGAGGGGCTGGGACCACCCGGACCATGGCTAGCCAGCCCCCGCGATGCCGTCTCCTACCCCCAGACAGAGGAGCTGGGCCGCCGAGCCCCACAGTGGGTGCGGGACAACCTGGTGACCATGTGCATGCGCTGCAAGGAGCCCTTCAACGCCATCATGCGCCGGAGACACCACTGTCGAGCTTGTGGATATGTGAGACACCCTGTCCCCCCTCTCCTCCCTCCCTCCTGGCCTGTTCAGGTGGCTGCTGGGGCAGGAGCGCACCTCTCCTACACCTTGTACCCCTTTCCCCGGGCTCAGGGCTGCTCCTGCCCCTCCGCTCCTCGTGGAGTTGTCCCTGGGATCCCCCAGCCCTGCCCCAGTCTCACTGGTGTCCCTGTCTGGTGGTTGTAGGTAGTGTGCGCTCGCTGCTCTGACTACAAGGCCGAGCTACAGTATGATGGGAACCGCCTGAACCGCGTGTGCCAGGAGTGTTACGTCTTCCTGACGGGCCACATGGTGCTCGAGGACCGGGAGGGGAAGCACAAAGGCATCCTGGAGGTGAGCTCTGCCCCTCTCCGCCCGTCCTCCCCATGCCCTGCTCCTCTGTCCCTCTTGCTCTGAGCTCTGCCACCCACCCTGGTCGCCAGCCTCACTGTCACAGCCCGGCCACGCGCCTGCAGCAGGAGGGGTGGGAGTCACTCCCGCAGCAGTCAGAGGGTGCCTGCTAATTGCAAGGCTGGTGATGTGCTAAGCCCCCTCCCTCCCGCTCTGTGAGCCTTGGGACCAGGCATCCAGCGCGCTCTCTGCCACGGGATCTCAGCGGGACCCTCAGAGCCAGGACCGTCCCTCGCCTGCTCCTGGTTTGGGGAGGTTTTGTGGAGCAGGCAGGGAATTCCCCAGGAAATGACCTTCGCCTAGTGCCCTGTCTGCTTCCCGCACTGGGTATTTAGGGATCCGTTTGCTGTTTTTTTGGCAGAAAGGAGCCGCAGAGGTATCGGGCAGGAGTTTGCTGTGCAGTTCCCTGCAGCTGCTGGACAAGAACGGCAAGGGGGGCACGCGGGGCTGGTTCGTGATCCCGCAGGATGATCCCCTCGTGCTGTACATCTACGCAGCCCCCCAGGTGAGGCCAGGCTCGGCTCCATCTGCAAGGGACAGCCCAGTGTGCCCGTCCCCTGCCTCCCACCGCTGTCTCCGCTCTTGGCAGGACGTCCGAGCACACACCTCCATCCCGCTGCTGGGCTACCAGGTGAGGGACCTGCCCCAGGGCAACTCCCGCCACCTCTTCCAGCTGGCGCAGTCCCGGCAGGTCTACACCTTCGTGGCCGACACCGAGGAGCTGAAGCGGCGCTGGATGAGGGCCATGGCGCGCTCCGCCGCGGGGATCACACACCCGGAGGAGGGTGAGGATGCGGACTCCTGTGAGGAAGCAGAATGAGGCCGTGCCCACCTCCTGGGCTGCCTGGTGGGTCAGACCTCCCCCCGCCCGTCCTGCTCGCAGCCAGCCTCAGGCAGCTCATCGACCTCTCCGCGCTTTGGTTTTTCATCACGAAAAGGGCAAGGCAGCGGCACGTTTGCCACCACACGGACAAGCCGGATCCCCCTTCCCCTCTCTCCTTGCTCTCTGCACTGGACAGAGACGATGGAGGTATCCGAGCCGTGAGGTGGAGGGAGAGCCAGGGGGTTTGGGGGAGCCTGCGCCCCTGCAGCCAGCCTGGCCCCGGCCCCCTGTGCCGTGCCGCCGGCTGCCGCCCGAGGGCAGCAGCGCCTCAGCCTTCCTCCCAGCCTGGCCCCGGCGGTGGATGGTGCAGGGGGCATGCCTAGTTTTGTGAAGGCATCTGTGGAATTGGGACTGCTGTGATAAATCCTACCTGCAACCCCCGTGTGCAGCCCAGGGAGCCTTTTTGGGGGGTGTATTTTCCAGAGCGCCCCGTGGGATTGTCTCCAGGGCCCCGCATCGCGTTATTTATAAGCAGCCGCCATCGGACACCCTGCAGAGAGCCGGCTCGGGGACCCTAGTGCTGCATTTAGGATGTCCCCCTCCCAGCCTCTCACCACTCCTGACCTCACACTGCTGCAGTCCCATGGAGTGGGGGTACCCCTTTACCACAGACACCCCCTGCCTGTGTTGCTGAGCCAGCCTGCAGGCCTGTCCCTCCCAGACTTTCCCTGCACCCCATCCTGCCCACAAGCACCTTCTGCCCTTGTACTCTCTCTGGTCACTCCTTTTCTGGGGGCAAAATGCTCTGGGACAAGGCTGGGTCCACACAGGTGGTGCTGCCGTGCTGGTGCGGGGCAGAGATGCTGAGGAGACGGGGGAATTCCCCTCTCCGTCGTCAGCATAACGAACACCCCTGGTCGTTTCACCCAGCGCTGCAGGCTGCAGCCCCATGTTTCTCTCTCTGCATCCTCTTTAGCTCCCCAAAAATGTTGCCCAGGCAGAAGCTGCCACTTCTGAGCCACGGGATGCAGGAGCCCCACGCGGGGAGCTGGGGAGCCCACTGTCCGCAGCAGGCAGGGAAGGCTGGCCCTAGCAGGCAGGGATTTCTGCCTGCACCTGGAGCACGTAGCAGCTCCAGCCCAGCAGCCGGAAGCGCGGCAGCCTTGGGCAGGGCCCAGGGGTGTCATGGGCTAAACGGATCCATGGAGAGCGGGAAGGGAAGCGAGTTGGAGCCAGATACTGCAGCTGGGGACAACACTTGGGGAAAGGATGGGGAGCAAAGATGAACCACAGCCATCACCGCTCTGGGGGGCTTCGGGGAGCTAGGAAGAAGCTGCGAGCATCGTCCTCCTTCCTCGGTCTACTCGGCTCATCCCAGGAAAGGGCAAACCGTGGTGGATTTATCTCCTCCAACTTAAGAGATGCCGTCAAGGAAGGGGGAGAGGAGCTAGATGTCGGGAGGGGGGGGGGAGAGCTCTGCCAAAGCAATTGCCCCTCGGGGTGCCACCCAGCACAGGGCTGAGCCCAGAAGCAAACAGCAGGGGGGTTTCCAGAGACACCCCAAAACCGCCCTCACCTCCTAACCCCCACCTCACGTGAAGGGAAAACCCCAGCACCCCTGGAAGAACGCAGGTTGCCGCCGGTGGGAAAGAGCCAGCAAGGGAAAGCCCGCGGGGCTGGAAGGTTCTGCGTGGTGGCCTTCCGCCTCGGCGTCACCCCTGTGTCAGCGAGGAACAAAACAAGCCCGGAGCGGGGAGCTGCCATCAGCCCGCGGCTCATGAATGGGCCTAAGAATAGATTTCCTGTTTACCGAATGAGAAATCGCTTCTGGGGCAGAGGGCACCTGGGTGCTATTTTTACCAGCTCCTGCCCCCCCTCCTCCCGGCCCCCAGCCGCCCTCGGGGACCACGGTCCCGCTGCAGCACCCACCTGTGCCGGGGGAGAGGGGCTGCCAGGGAGGAGAGGCTGCGAGGGATGGAGGGGCTGATGATGGGGCACCGGGGCAGGTTACTGCCACGGCCTCGGCGTCGCGCCGTCCCCGAAGCCGGCTGGCTGGGAGACGGCATCACTCGGCTTCCCCGAGCATCCCCAAAAAAGCCTGGTGGGAAACCTAACTCATGGGGTTTCATGATTCCCCCACTCTGCTTTCCCAGAAGAAAAAAAAAAAAAAAAGGAGATTTTCGCACCCAAGACGTGCAGCAAACGCACCGATGGATTTTTGTCTTCCTGTGCTTTTTTGGTCCCCTGGCTGCGTCGCAGCGATGGTCAAGCAGAGGAGTTTGGCTTCTTGCCTCCCCGCGCAGAAAGCGAAACCCCATGGAGAAGTCGCGCTGTTTCCTATTCTGCAGAATGAGGAAGGCTCGGAGGCCATTTACTGGAATCCCCCCCCCGCCGCAGCCCTCCCCGCGGCCTCTTCTTGTAAGCACTGACCAAAATACATTGTGAAACCCACGCGCCGCGGCTACGCTGGGGGCCGGGCCACCCCTCATTGAGAAAACCCAGCCCGCGGCAAAGGGGAACGGGCACCGGTGCAGCCGCCGCTTTGCAGAGGCTTCGTTGGCCCGTGCTCATCCCAAACCCCGGGTACTGCACCCCAAAATCTGCCCCGTGCTGCGGGGAAGGGGATGCAGAGCGGTTCGAGGGCACGGAGCGAGCGGAGAGGTGGCCGGCGGGGACGCGGAGAAGAAGTCGCCCCTGCGCCCCGCTGCGGGGCTCAGCAATCCCCCCTGCTCCCCGGGAAGGGGCTCAGCAGGTCGCGGGGCCGGTGCCCCCACGTGTCCCGCAGGTGTGGGGTGGGACGGGGACCATATGGGCCCTATAAAACCCCGCGCCCCTGGCCTGCAGGGCTGCTCTCTGCTTGCCCTGGCAGCCGCTGTGCGTGCTGGGGGCTCTTGGTCTGTAGGGACAGGCTCTACAGGGGGGTTCTCTACAGGGCAGGCATTCCCCCTCTATAGGGACTGCTCTATACGGTGTATTCTCTTGCTTGCTAATTGCAGGTCCCTATAGGGGCTGCGCTCTGCTCTGTGAGATGGGGTTTCCTGCTCTATAGGGGCTGGTCTCCCGGGGGCTGCATCGCTGGGGCAATAGCTCTTGCTCTACGATGCCTGGGTTGGGTTGTAGAGGAGTTGGGCTCCATAGGGGCCAGCCCTCTGCAGCGGGGGCTCTCGCTCTATAGGTGTTGGGCTCTATAGGTATCAAGCTCCACAGGTGCATTCCCCTGCGCCATCCCCTATAGGGCCTGTGACCCACAGGGGCTCTGCTCAACCGTGCTGAGCCTGCAGCCCCGAGGGGGCCGTTCTGGCAGCGTCGCCCTCGCCGCAGCGCCGCGGTGCTGGGGCTGCGCAGGCCGGAGCTGCGGCAGCATGGCCTCTCCCCGCCGCGCAGCCTCCGCAGCCCACGGGGGTTTCCACCGCTCCCACCGAGCGCTTTAAATAATAAATACGCCGAGGCCGAAGGCAGCCGCGGCGGAGCCCTGCCCCGGTGCATCCCTCCCCGCCGTGCCCGGGGCTGCGGGGGCGTGTGGGACCCCCATCTCCCCTGAGGCTGGGGGCACCCCCCTGGGTGGGGGGATTTAAGGATGGGAGATGATGCTAAATGATGCAAAATGTCTGTGATGCTCCCCCCCCCCCCCCAAAATACAGCCAGGATCATGCAACCTTAGGGCTGGGGTACCCCCATCCCGCTCTGCACCCTCCCAAACCCCCCCAGGGAGCAACGCAAAGCGGGAGGGGGACCCCAGGATCCAGCCAGCTGCACCCCCCTTTTCATTGCGCTGGCAGGACCTCACTGCCGGGGTGTCCCCAGGCTCGGGGAAGCTTGGGGGGGGGGGGTGCAGCTTCCACCTCCTTTTCGGGGGCCCCCGCAGGCTGCTGGCAAAGGGCGTTTTGTGCAATTGAGACCCCGGTCGTGCATCTCGGCGTCTGGCGAGGCGGGAGGTGTTTCCCGGTGGCGCAGGAATTTGCTGTTTGCGCCTGTGTTGCAGGAGGCTGGGGGAAGGAAAGGGGGGGGCGCTGACGGTTGTTATTATTTAATTTTATTTTCTTGCCTCCATCCAGGAATCTCTGCAATGTGCCGGCTGCTCCCTGGGAGGCTGGGACGGCCGTGAGTCACTGCTGCCGCTGGAACGTGACTCAGTCCCGCTGCTCTCCCCGGCAGGACATGACCAGACTGCCAAAGCCAAGGAGAAGCCCCAGCACCCCGCCTGCCCGTGCCGGCGGGCGAGGACGTGTGAAACCCCCCCAGGAGAGCTCAGCCCCCCGCTTCCCACAGGGATATTGGCCCATCGCTGCGGGGCAGAGCTCAGGCTGGGGGGCAGAATGGGGTCTTTTATTTATTTTTATTTATTTTTATTTATTTTTTCTCTTTTTTTTTTTTTTTCCCCCCAGCCAGGAAAACCCTCCCCACCCACTCTGGCTCACCCACCCGTGGGTCGCCGTGGGGCTGTGGGTACCTCCCCGGGGTTTTGCTGCCCCATCTTCCAGGCCAGGCCCTATGGAGGAGCAGGGAAAGCCCTGGATTGCCCCACTCCTGGCACAGCTCCTGCCCCAGTTCCCGTGCCTCAGTTTCCCCATCCGGTGGGGAGCGGAGATTTCCCCACTGGGGAGCGGGACGGGGGTTACTTCAGGTTGTGCTTTGAGATCGGTGACTAGCAGCTGCGGGGGGTTATTATTAATATTAATAACCAGGCTCGGTCAAGGCTCTGGTGGCGGGGGGGGGACGTGAAGCAGCCCTGAGTCACGGGCCAGGAGCAGGGGGTGGCCCAGCCCTGCGCTGAGCACCGACGTGCTCCCGGCACCCCGGGACCATGACAGCCAGGGGCTGAGGCCGTCCCGCTCGTCTCACCCGGGGCCGGATGATGCTGGGCACGAGCCCTCCTCATCCTCACACCGCTGCTGCGTGGGGAAATGGGGGGGGAGAGCAGCAGAGGCAGCCACGGGGCAGAGCTGAGCACCGGGACGCTCATCACACCTCAGGCCACGCGGTACCTCTGCGGCCGCAGCTGCCTCTGTCAGCCGTGATTGAAAGCCAAGCTGGGATGGCAGGCCTTCTCTGTGATCTTGTTAATTAAGAAATACATTTAATTAGCAGCACCCCAGCTGTGACTCAGCTAATCATCATGATCGAAACACGAGCCGGACTCCAGCGCTGGGGCACGGCAGCGCCAAACCCCTCTGGCAGCCACAAGCCCCCAGCTCCGCTGTGGGACCCCGTCGCCCGCCGGGCGCAGCCCGACGCCCTCCTGGGGTTTTGGGGTGAGTTCTCCCCTGGGCTGGAGGCAGGTTGGGGCTGAGACCGTCCCCGTGCAGCACCTCGCACACACAGGGTGTCGTCCCCACCCGGGGCAATTACCCATTGCCACGCTGCGAATAATCGTATTAATAACCCATTTACCGTGCTATAAATAGCCTCCGTAATAACACCCTGGGCTTTCCAGGAATAGATCGTCAAAAATGTGGGGAAAGCCATTCCCACCCTGGCCTGGGTTGCAGGTGGGGAAACTGAGGCACGGCTGGGTTTTGGGCAAGGCTCTCGCCTGCTGCACCAAGCCGTCTGCCAGGCAGCTGTGGAATTTGCTCCCGAATAAACTGTCATGTAAATGAGCCCTTATGTATATTTATAGGCGCCGTCCTGCCAGCTGGAATCTAATAGGGGAGAAAATAAACTGGGAAACTGCCTGGAACAGGAGGGCGGCACTTCACACCTCGGCCCCGTGCCCCGCCGGCGCTGCCGGGGATGGGCGTCTGTCCCTGGTCCCTGGGGTGTCTGTCCCCGGTCTTGGGTGCCCAGCCCTGCACCCTGGGGTGCACAGCCCTGGTCCTGGATGCGCAGTCCTCGTGCTGGGTACCCAGCCCTGCACCCCAGGGTGCCCAGCTCTGGTCCTGGGTGCCCAGATCCTCAGGTGCCCGGGTCCTGGGGTGCCTGGGAAGCTGACGCTGGGTGCCGTGCAGCCGCTGCAGGCTGCAGTAGGCTTTGGGGTCTGGAAAATTTGGGGGTGTTGGGGTGGGCACAGCGGGTGAAGCTGCGGTGCGTTTGGCATCCCTGTGCACGGGGGGGGGCTGGCACAAGGGGCCCCCTCCCCACTCAGCGGGGCCTGGGTGGCACCTCGGTCCCCAGAGCTCATGGTGGGTGCTCCCTCCTTGCTGTGCCAGCGATGCACACACGTGTGTGTGTGTGTGTGCGCGCATGTGCGTGCGTGCACGTGTGCACATGCATGTGCATGGGTGTGCGCGCGTGTGGCAGTGCCACGCAGGCGCTGCAGGGTGCGGAGCACCCATCCAACGGGCAGCCGCTGCAGGGGTGGCCGTGGCAGCGGGGCCGGCGGCAGCACCCATGGCCGGGGAGCGGAGCCGCACGCCCGGGGTGCCCTCGCCCGGATTTCCCGCAGCCTCCGCAGCGGTGCTGGGCGGGGGAGCAGGCGGCAGCCAGCGGGAGCGAGGCCGATTAGAGATGCAGACAGCGCTGCTCGCCTAATGTCTTCCTGTCTCGAGAAGACAGCAGCAGCCCGCGCGGCCCCTCCGCCGCCAGCCTTCCCTCGGCACCCCGCACCTCGGCGGGTGCCCCACGCCGGGGTGCAGCCCCGCTGCCCGTGTCCGGCTTTTTGGAGCGCGGAGGCGGCGGGTGGCACGAGGACACGGTCCCTCGGGTCCCAGCGGGCCATTAAGGGCTGCGATGGCGCCGGGGCCAGGCGTGACCCTGCTGCCGTCGGGGTGGGGTTCCTCCCTGGAAAGGCAGGGCGGCGAGGCCGGGGGTTTTTCGGAGCAGGGATGCTGGCAGGGCTTCGTGCTGCAGCACCTCTCCCTGCCTCCCTGCCTCCCTCCCGCTGCTCCCGAGCACTCGCCGCCGTGATTCCCTGCAGCGGGCTAAAAATATCCCCGGGAGCTGCCGCCGGCACTTGGAGGTGGTTATAAATAACCCGGGGGGGTGGCTCACGCTGGCCCCGCGTCGCTCCGGCCCTTCCCAGCTGCTGCGGGAGGAGGTCGGAGCCCCCGTCCTCGCCGTGCCGCCGGAGGGGCAGATGGACAGATGGAGACGCGCAGGGAAATGGGGACGGAGCAGCCTCTGCCCCTTGACCGCGCGGGGAAACTGAGGCACAGGTGGGCACAGGTGGGGCTCCGCTGGGGGGGCGAGGGGAGGCGTTGGGCCCATTTGCCTGCGATGCTGGGGGAGAGGGGATCGGCCCCGTGCTGATGGCAGGGCTGGGGGGGGACACAAACCCCTGCGCTCGTGTCACTCTGAGTCACATCCGCCTGCCTCGGATACATCCCTCCGCATCAGACCCGTCCCTTTGCCGCAGCTCCATCCCCCTGCAGCAGAACCAGCCTCCCGCATCCGACCCATCCCTCTGCGCTGGATCTGTCCCTTCGCACCAGCTCCATCCTTCGGCTTCGGCTCCTTCCCTTTGCACCAGACCCATCCTTCTGCCTTGGATCCGTCCCCCTCCATCGGGTCCAGCCCCAGACCAGCACTGCCTCTCTCTCCCCACACCGCCCTCCTCGGGGTGGGGGACAAGCTCTGGGGACCAGCTCGGGGATCTGCCCCCTTCCCTCCCCCCGCTCCATCTCACGGGGCCCCAGTCCCGCCTCCGATCCATGCACCGAGCTGGGCAGTTCTCATGCCCCTCCGCCTCGGGCAGCTCCACGTCGTGGCCAGCTTCCTCCAAGGCCACAGGGAACGGGGCCGCAGGAGGGGGGTCCCGTGCAGGAGGGGGGGTCCCGGTTCAGCCCCATCGCCCGGTTGAGGCCGAGCGTCCCGGGGGAGCCCCCTCCCGCCGTCCCTCCCTCCTCGCTCCCGTTCTCGCCACGTCCCAGCCCACCCCGGCAGAGCTGCCAAAGCACAGGGCAAATGGGGACAAGCTGGGAGAGAGAGTGATTTTTTGCGAGCGTTTATTTTCCTCCATCAAAATCCACCAGCCAGAGAAAGCAGCGGGGGGAGGGAGGATGGGGAAACCCATCAGGTTTCACGGGGGATGCTGCCGTCCCCCGCGCCGGCGCTGTATTTATTTCCTCCCCTCCCCACACCACATTTCATGTCGGCCCCGTAACAAAGCTGGGTAATAAATATCAGTGTGCTGGTAAGCGGTGAATCACCGCCCGCTCCTGGCGCGGACGCGCCGCTGCCGCCACGGCAGCACACGGTGTTTCTGTCCCCAGCCCTGGCCCCCCGCCAGCCCGCCGGGTCCCCGGGCAGCGAAGCCCCCGCCGTCCCCGGCTCCACGCCACAGCCAGGCCACCGGGCAGTTTCGGCCGCAGCACAAACATGTTTGGCCGCATTGCCCTGGCTCCCGCCCCAGGCCGGTGCCAGGAATCGGCTCCAAAAAACACGTTTTGTGGGAAGGCACCCGCTAGGCAGTAACATTTTGCCGGCTGACGGGAGGCTGCGGGAGACCCAGGGATGCTCCTGTCCCCTGGATGCTGGGGGTGGCCCCGCGCCAAACCCCCCGCTCACCCCGTCCCCTGTTGTCCCCAGAGTGCCTAAGTGGTCCCCGTGGGTTGGTCCGACCCTGGGGCACGTCTGCTTTTCCAGCTCCACGTCCCCCCCTCAGAAACCCCTGACACCCACCAGCCCCGGCTCCTGCCGCCTCCCTGCTGCCCGCACCCACCCTGCGCCCTTCGGCCTCAGCCCAGCCCCTGTGGGACGGAGCGGGACCCCGACCCGGCCGCGGTTTCCCTCCCCGCCGGGTCAGCGCGTCCCCGGTTGAAGAGCCAAAGCGACGCAGCTGTAAAGCGCAACCGCTGGCAGGATGCCCCGGGCTCGGGGAGCACCCCCAGCACCAAACCCCCTCCAAAGCAGCTCCCCAGGGACCCCAAACCCACCCCGGACCCCAAACCCAGCCTGGGTCCTGCCGCTGCAATGAGTCCGGCATATCTGGGGCCATGCACCCCCCCCCCAGCTCGGTGTCACCCTCGGTGGCGAGTGACGCAGCCCATCCCGAGTGCCACCGAAGTCTCGTAGTCCCCGGGAGCTGGAGTTCAAAGTCCCCCGAGCGGCTGATCCCCTCCACAAGTTACAGAAGGTCCTTGGACCTCGTTAGGAGCTGGTGTGAAGCTGTAATTACCTTAATTAGCTCTGGGATTGCATTCCCTCCCCGTACTAATTTCGTTTCTACAGTAACCAGCCCGAGAGGTGTGCGTGCGCTTGGAGCGAGACGGAGGCAGAGCCCCGGCAGCCAAACCAGGCGCCCCGAAACCACCCCGAAACCAGGGGCCACCCCCAAATCCCCACGCCCCAGGGGCCCAGCCAGCCCCGCTCTCCCCGGCAGAGGTTCAAGAGGGTCCTCGGCGTTTCCCACCATCCCAAGGGGTCATTTGCTGCCAGCAAAATCCATCCGGCTCCGGGGAAGGGACCGGTCGGGGGAGTGGGACCGAAGGCTGATGGTGCCCGAACGCACCGGTGGATTTAGGAGCGGGCAGAGCCTGGGCTCGTTCCTCGCTGCTGGTATTTGCTGTAACCCAATATCCCCCTGATGTAAGAGCCATTTGGGAGGAAACCATAAAAGCTTCAGGAAATGGGTATTAATTCACATCGTGGCAATAAAAGGGAAGGAGGGCTCCCGGGCAGCGCGGCCGCCTCGGGGGAGCGAAGGCGAGCGGGGCTGGGGAGCGCAACCTCTGCCGGGCAGCAGCCAGGCAGTCTTGGAGCGGCCCCGTAACTGGGAATTAAACCCCCCCTGAATCTTTTCGGATGGAAAGCGGGGTCTGCAAGGTGGGAGCGCCGAGGTCTCGCCCGGCTGTGGGTGAGGCACCGCTGGCCCCTCGAGCCGGGCATTTGTTTGGAGCTGGAGCGTGGCTTGGGGCGACTTTCTCACCCTGGAAATTTGGAGCGGGTCCAGCTCTTCCCCTCCAAACGCCAAACCCTCCTCTGACTGCGTCCCTCCCCGATGCCAACAGGCCTTGGCATGGAGAGGGCAACCCCCCAGCACGGGCAGAGGCCAGGGCTGCTCCTGACCCATAGACCGAGCAGGGGGGAGCGAGGATAGGGGAGCCCCACGCTCCCACCCTGCGCAAGGGCGAGGACCGGGCGGTCCCGCTGCCGTGCTGGTCTGGTCCCGGCACCACGGCCATCACCATGGCGGGCACCCTCCTGCAATAAAAAAGACCCCTGAGCCGGGCAGGATCCGTCCTGCTGCTTGTGAAGGGAGCGGGGCGCTGCTTCGGGGAGCCCCAGGGGGGATGCGTGCGGGGTGCCCTCCCCTCCGCCGCACCGGGAGCCCTGGGCTCGCCGTACGCGTGGGGCTATAAATAGTGCTGGAAAGCAGGTTGCGATGCTCCCATCGCTCCGCGGAGGATTCGGCAGCCCGAAAAGCCAGCGGAGCCCAGGGAGGGAGCTGGGAGGGTGCAGGGCAGGGACCACGCTCCTGCCCCCTGTTTCAGGCATCCGAGAGCCGCTTTTCCCGGGATGGATTTCTCCCCGGCGGCGGGCAGCGGCAGCAGGACGGGCGGCGGAGGCGAATTTCGCTGAGTGGTTGCTTTTTAAAAATAACTCTGCCTTTGTCAGCAGGTCAGGGTTGCTCCAGATTGAATAATTGCAGCCGCCCAGCCCTCCCCTGCTCCCGGGCGCTCGCTGGCAGCCCCAGCCCGGGATGCAGCGGGCGGATGCTGGACCACGGCCCCTTCGCCGGCATCGCTGTCCCCAGGGGCTGAACATCTCCCGGGGGACACGATGCTCTGCATCCCCCACCCTGCTTCCCCCAAACCCAGCCCGAAAGCCTCGGAGGGTGGTGATACCCCACGCTCGCATCCCCAGGGCTGGGGGGGGTACGGGGGGAGCTGTGGGAGGAATCGGGGTGCGTGAGGACGGAGCCGTCGGGCATTTGCCGAAAGGGCTGACTCATGCGGTAATTATGCCTTAAACGTGAGCACGTTTGTGCAGGGATGAAAGATGCTCACAGAAGCCGAGGCAGGGAGCTCGCCCGCTCTCCTCCACCGAAGGCTCTGCCCCAGCCGCCGCCGCAGCAGGGAAGGAGCAGATCCAGTCGCCTTTCATCGGGAGCAGAGAAATGCCCCATCTTTGGGGCAGCAGCTGAAGGACGGGCAGGAGGGAGCGTGGGGGCGATGGGGGAACTGGGAGGAGAACAGACAAGTGGCAGGAGAAGGAAGGTGAAAGCCTGCGGAGCAAACCCTGACGGCAAAGAGCAGTGCCTTCAGCTGAATCGCAGGGAAGCCAGCGATGCTTGGACTGGGCACGGCACGGCATGGCACGGGGATGCCTGTGCGGCACGGTTTGAGGGCTGGGCTGGCTTCCAGGCAGGCAATGTTTGGAAAGGGATGAAGCAATTCGGCAGCACCGGCCTCACTGGGCACCTACGGCATTGGGAGGGGGAATAAAGCACATGGGAAGGAAAAGCTCGAGCGTGAACGGCAGCGAGCTCAGACCGGGGCCAGCTCCAGGCTGTCGAAGTCGATTCCTAAATTCTTGCAATCGGAGAAATACTGCCTGATGTGGGGAAAATGGAAATGGTCTCTGTCTCGGCGGCCAAAGGAGGGGTTTAGGGCAGGAAAGCAGCTCCCTGGGCTTGTCCTCGCTGCCGCGGGGACCAGGGACGCTGTCTGTGCTACTTGGGGCTACGCTGCACCAAAAGGATGCTAAGGAAAACGGGAAGGAACAGAAACGCCCCAGGCACGTCCCCCGTCCTGTCCCAGGCAGGATGGGGCCAAGGGGAGAGGCCACCTGCAGAGGCCAGGCTGCCTCTGGCCACCCAAGGGCTCCCAGAGAGCCCCTGTCCCCATCCCAGTCTCTTTTTGGGGCAAGCTTGGGAGCAAATGCTGGTGTTGCACAGGTAAACCCTGCTCCAGGAAGGGAGCGGGTGCGGTGCAGAAACCGCAGGTGCCTTATTGCTCCCTACGAAGACCCACAGGACCACGGCGTGTGGGAAGACGCCTGCTTGGCTGGGACTCCATCAGTGGGAGACGGAAGGGTGGAAAACGGAGGAGATGCTGTTTGGGCTCCCCCGGGCCGTTTTCCCCCGATAGCAAAGCAGCGGCACGCTCAGCATCCTCACGCAGACGTCCTCACGCGCCCTTCGCCGAGCCGGCAGAGACGTGAGGTCTCCCCGTCGCGACGCTGTCGCCTGAGCAAATGCCGACGGCGAGGCCAGATCTCGCAGAGAAATCCTCCGTCTTGTTCAGGTCTGATTTACACCCCGGAGACGCTGCCACGCTCGGTAAAGCCGCCGCTGATTGATAGCAGCGCGACAGCATCCCACCCCGCGCCATCTGCATCCCTCGGCACCCGGGGACAGCCCCGCGCCGCCCGCCCTCCCGCAGCCCCATCTGCCCGTGATGGCATCGCCCCACGGAGCCGTCCCCACACCACCGCCGGGACGTGGGGATGATGGTCCCCAGCACCCTGCAGCACCCTTGGCCGCCTCCAGCTCCATCGGACCACGAAGGGACCGTGCATCCCCATGCTGCTGGGGTGAAGCATCACCGGGGTCCACCAGCCCCCTCGCCACGGTGCCCGGCAGGTAGCAGCTCTGCCGGAGGCTGATCCGGTGATGAAGCAACGGAGACCTTTCCACGTCCCCATCGCGTATCTGCAGTCGCTCCCTCCCTCCCTCGTTGCAAAATGCCTCCCCGAGCTCTTTCCATTAAAATCAAACCCTTCGGCACGTTTGGGTTTGGGGTGAACGCCGGGCGTGGGGTGGATTTGGCCTCCCATCCCTCCTCCTCACCCCCCCATGCCGTCTCAGAGGTGAGAAAGGAAATCGCAGCCTTGGTTTTCCTCCTTTTTTTTTTTTTTTTTTTAAATAATAAAGGCAGGGAGCAATTTGGGATTGTGCTGCTTGCGGAGGGGCTGGCGGCGCGCCGGCGCTCGCCGGGTTGGCGGGGAAAAACGGGGAGGGGGGATATAAAAGGTTTCATGCGGTGAGCCGGGCACTCAGGGAAGAGGCTGAAAGGGGGCGGTGAGTGCTTTGTATTTCATGCTTGAAGGCACCGAGGCTTTTACCAGCCTTCCCGCGATGATTTAAGACCAGCTCTGCAGTTCAGGAGGGGATCAGAGCCGCGGCTGGCAGCTCGGCAGGACCCCCCAGGTTTGCCGGGGTGAAGGCTGCTCCGGGCTCGGAAATGCCCCGTGTGGGCAGGTACCAACCGTGGGTCTTCGTGGGGCAGCTACGGAGTCAGCGGGGGCATCTCTGGGGCACGAGCCCGGTTTAGACGTCTGCCCTGGGATGTGCCTTATGGGACGCGTGACGAGCCCCGGTCCCCGCTGTCCCCCCTGTCCCCCGGCTGCTCAGCACCTCGTCTGCAGCAAGAGGGGTCCCCTCCATCTCTGCCCGTGCAGCTCGTCCCCCCTCAGAGGGCCGTTCGCTGTCAGTGAGCGTGCTAATCCTATGGAGGAGGGGGGATGCGGGTTGTGGGGTCCTCCCTCACCCCCAGGTCCTCCTGAGCTGAGACCCCAAGAGGCAGAGACCCCAAAAGCGGGTTACTGCTCCCCAGGGGGGCTGCGCGGATGGGCACGGGGGGGTTGCAGTCTGCTGCTCCCCGGCACAGGGATGCGGGGGGACCAGCCGCATCCCCCAGACCCATTCGCTCTGGAGCACAGGGTGCAGCCCACGTTTTGGGGAGCACGTGGGGCTCAATCTCATGCTTCAGCCACGGCAGCAACATGTTTGGCACCGAGGTTTTTGCCGCTCTCGCTGGCACAGCCCAGCAGCCTGGGCTCCATCAGGTTGGTCCATACCCCGGGACCTGGCCCCTTGGGCCCCCCAAGTGCACCCCGGGGCGAGAACATCTCCTCCGGGCCCCCTATTCCCCACCCTCCATCCCAGCCACCTCCGGCCCCGCTGGGGGTCTCACAGCCCTGCCCCATCCCATCTCCCCAGCTGGAGCCGGCCCAATCCCCTCACCCCACCTGCCCGGGGCTATATAAACCCAGAGCAGCCCCAGCTGATTTTCCTTCTCTGGGCTTTGCTTTTTTCTTTCTAATTCTGCCTTAAACCAGGCCTATGGCTGCTCATCTCCTCTGCCAGGGCTCTTCTGCTTCATCCTGGGTAAGATGCGGATGGGAAAAGGGCTGGAAGGATCAGGGATGCCGGCGGTAGGGTCGGATCACGGCAAGTAAATGGCACGAGCGGCAGCGGAGGCTCTGGCCCTGGCCCTGGCGAGGTGTGGCTGTGTGCTGCAAGGGGGGGAGAGCAGAAAAGCTCCTGAAGAGGCTGCAGGTTTGTCTGCAGCTCGGGGGGGGGAACTGGAAAAGAGAAGTGGGGGTGTGAGCAACGGCCGGGCAGGACCTGAGGTCTGCTGGGGAAAGGGAGGGGGGGAAAGCGTGAGCCCCGAATCCAGGTTTGGGGGTGAGAGCGGCCAAGGACAGGGATGCAGGCGGGAGCGTTAGCCCGAGCGTGCAGGGGAAGCACTGGGGGAGCCCCTCGCTTTGGGATGCACCGGGGTGGGGAATGGGAAGAGCTCAGCCATGGGAAAGCAGCCCCCCGGGACCCCCCCAGCACCGCTGCTTCCCCCTGGCAGCCTGGAAAAGGGCACGGGGGCTTCAGCCTGGCTTTGGGGCAGGCACACAGCCGTGCCCGGGGTGACGCCGGCCGAGGAAGGAGCCCCGCTTGCCACAGCCATGCCAAGGGCTTTACCGCAGAAACCCCAGGGGAATTAAATGTCAGGTTGCCCCCGGCCAGCAGCACGGCGGGTGGGAGAGCCCCGGGGGGCTCCCCTCCACCCCAGACCCCCCGGGGGGCTCGGCAGGGTGGGGATGCAGGGACCCCTCGCCGGAGGGAAATGGGGCCTTGCCAGGGGACGGGCAGAGCCGATAACCCCCCGCCCCCCCCGGGCTGCCCTTCCTGAGCAGAGGGAGCCGCAGATAAAAGCTCCGCAGCCAGAGCGGGGCTCAGCTCCAGGCCTGGCTTGGGCTGATACCGGCCCCAAAGGGCGACCTCTCCCTGGGGCTTGGCTCAGCCCAGCAGACCGGCTGCCTCCCCCGCTTCACCCCAAATCCCCCCCCACTCCCCGGATAAGCACCTTGCATCGCTCTGATTGACCCGGGTGATAGCCCAGGCATGCCCTTCCCCTGCTCTTATTCAGGTTTGACCGCACTTTGGGGGTGGGAAAAAAAAAAAATCTTGCTTATTATAAAACGGAGACCTGCAGCGATGCCCAGATCTGCTTGCAAACCCCTGCGAAAGCCTCCGGCATTGCAGGTCGAGCCGGCGAGGCCGGGAGGAGCTGGTGGGGGGGGGAAGCAGCTGCTTTGGGATTATTAATGAGCAGCGAGTGATGGGAAAGGCGAGGATCAATTGAAACAAAGGAGTTCAATGGTAAAAAGAAACGTTTGCGGAGTAATGGGAGTCCATTTCTCCAGCCGACTGTCGGAAACGCATCCTGTTAAACATCCATCAATTATCCCAGCTTGCAAATGCATTAAGGTAATGAGGAATTATCCATCAAATACACTTAAAGCCAGTGCCCCCCTCTGCCAGCTGCCCTGCAAAGAGCCACTTCAGGAAGGGAAAATGGCCTGAAGGTGGATGGAAATGCGGGGGGGCAGCGAGGGGGCCCCGGGGCTGCATCCCCCAGAGCCCGGTTCAGCCCGGAGGACGCTTTCCCAGCTCCAGGGTCAGCTCCTGGGCTTGTCTGCCTCCTCCTTCGGTACCCGTGTTTCCTTCCGAGAGCTACAGTGACACCGGCTGCTGTCCCCCATGGACAGCCCACCTACCTGCTCCGTGCCTCAGTTTCCCCATCCCTCCTGCAGCGCTGCCCGGGGTCACCCATGGGTGCTGCTCGTGTCTGCGCCGCATCCCCCGTCACCTCTTTTCCCAGGAAGAGAAGTAGCGGTGAGCATGGTGTGTGGTCTGGTAGCTAAATTTCCTGAAACCCGTTCTCTGGCACTGCCTCCCTCTGCATCGCCCGCACCCCTTGCGCCCCGGACAGCCCCAGGGTGGCGGGGAAAGGCCTTGCAGCCCCTTAGGATGCCGATCCCTAGGCTGGGCTGGATGCACCGAGCAAAAAATAAAAGCATCTGGGTGGCAGGATGCTGCTCTGCCATCAGCGGGAAGGGGGTCTCGGAGCCTCCACCGCCTCGATGGGGTCTGCAGGGCGGCGGGTGCGGTCCCTGCGTGTGTCGGGATGAGCCTGTCCCCACGCGGGGGTTTGGAAAGCAGCCGGAGCGCTGCCGTTGGCAGCGGGATCCGAGCAAATAGGAAGATGAGGGATGTGTCCCGGCACAGGAGGCTGGATGGTTTGGGGTCGGTGGTCCAGGTAATTAAAAGGGTTTGACCCCTTTGGTGCTGGAATCGGGGCCAGTCTGGGAGTTTTCCCAGCCAGGCGATGGAACCTTGTGGCAAGCCCTCGGCCGAGGTTTCGGTGCCGTGATGCGAGGGTACGCATCTTCCTCCCCAGGGATGGGGCTGGGTTTATCGGGACGTTCTCCTGGCAGAGGATCTGGGGAGCTGGGGCTGCTCCGTGGTGCTTTGGTGTGGATTCTCTGATGTCTGATGCTGTGGTTGTGGACAGGCTCCTGCCTCTCCCTTCGTGTTGGGGGAGGATTGAAGAGCAAAAGTCAGAGTTTCTCCTGTCTGTACACCTGCCTGGTTCCTCTCAGCTCTGCCAGCACTGCTTGGTTTGGGGTTGGAGGTGGCCAGCAGCTTCAGAAGTCCTGGGAGGAGGCAAGCGGACAACCAGCGCAGTCGCAGCCTGTGTTTCCGTAAGGAATGGGGAGAAAAAACAGCTCCTGGGCTTGTCTTTCCCCGGGCTGATATCCCCATCTCCCAAGCCCCTCTGGCAGCCCCATCCAGGCTCAGCAGGACCAGCCTGGGCTGGGTACCAGAGCATCCCTCAATCTGTGGCTCGGTGGCAAGCTGGGCCTTGCTGGGAGAGCGCTCGGCCTGATAACAGTAACTGCCATTAGGTGTCACAAGAGCATCAGGTCTTTGCTCTTCCTGGGAAGATGAGCGGTGGCATGGGACAGGAGGGGTGGGATGATGAAGTGGCCCTTGGGGTGGCACCTCAGAGCTGGAGATGCCCCGGGCAGGGGAGATGAGCTCTAGCTGCTGGGAGGGGACTGCGTGTCCCTTGTGATGCCACTGTCATCCCTGGAGGCCACCATCCTTCTGCACCCAGCCATCCCCTTCCCCGTCACCTCCTGGGTCTCCTGCCCTGGCGCTGGGGACGGGCAGGAGGTGGCAACAGGTTCCTGCTGTCCCACGCTTGGCCCTTCAGAAACCCGGTGCGTTTTATTGCATGAAAGCAAAAGCAGCGGCCGCTCCCGAGGAAGCGGCCAGCGCTGGTGCCTCGCTCGGCACCGCGGCTCCTCCCTGCAGCCATTCCCGCCTGCAGCCAGTGTCCTCCCGGTATCCTCCAGGGCTGAGAGATCTGCAAAAAACGTGGCACGTTCCTCCCCATTCAGGACTTATCCAGCACGGGGGGTCTGCGAGGGCAGGGCTGGGCAGGCTCTGGGTGCTCGGCTGCGGAGGGGTGCTCTGGGGTTTGTCCCCTCCTGGGATTCCCGCTCCCTGCTTGCTCCCATCAGGACTCCTGGCCCCGTGCCACCTCCCACCGCCCTGTGCCAGGGGCAGCTGCCACGCTCAGATAATCTTCCAGGAATTTGCAATTCTTCCCCCAAACGCCATTTCCCCTCTTTAATTTCCCAACACGACCTGAAACAAAGCGGCATCCAGGGCTCAGCACCTCGATAAGGCACCGCTGGGGAAAAAAAAACCTTTCTCTTCTCTCCAAGGCCAGGCACGAAGCTGTGGTGAGCTGATAAAGCCAAAAACACTGGTTTTCCCGGGGGAAGGACCGGAGCGGGAGCTGCCTCAGGGAGCATCTCCCCCCCCCTTCCCTCCCGCTGGCTGGAGGGGACGGAGGTGGCTGAGCTCCCCGAGTGCTGGGCTGGGACAGCTTCCCAGCCCCGGGTGACCTCCCAGCATCACGTCATCTCTCCCCGCTCGGAGAGGCTGAGTTCATGTCTGGCCTCCCCGGAGCTGGGGACTGTGCTTGGCCTGCCCGCCCCATCCCGTGCCCAGATGCCGGGGTGATGGCCACCTCCGCAGCACGAGCATCTCAGCTGAGCGTGTGCCCTGGGCGGGTTCTGCATTTCCCCATGGCATCTCCGTGGGATGTAACGGAGGTGTCCCAGGGCACCGCGCACCCCCAGCTCACCCCAAAACCCAGGGTGCGGGACTCACAGCCTCAAGTCACCGTCCCGCAGCACGCCGTGCCACCGGCTGGGAGGCACAGCGAGGGGCTGCTGGCGTGGGGATGCTTTCCCCGTGACTCACAGCATTCCTCGCAGGTCAGCGGCGGCCGGAGGACACCCCGACAGCCCTCGCCGCCCCTGCCCTCTGCCTGAACTCCACTGGCAAAGCAAACTTCCCCCCGTGCCGGATGCCGGGGGTCCTCGGCCCCGCGGCTGCACTGGGCAGGGGGGAGGCAGCGGGGGTGGCCCTGGGTGGGGATGGGGACGGGTGACGGAGAGCCCGTGTGGGTATTCGTGCCGGCAAATCGGCCTCTCTGCGACCTGTGGATTTCCTCCTCTTCCGCCACCAGTTCTGCAGATCCCCAAAGAGGAAGGGGGTCCCCGATGTGGCCCCGGCCCCGGGTGCTCCCCCAGCCCTGCCTGGCTCTGTGCCTCGGTTTCCCTGTGCCGGAGCAAGGGGAAGTGGTGACGACCCCTCTGATGCCATGCACAGAGGCAAGAAGGTTCCCGCTGCTTCTCCCCCCCCAGCTCTTTTTGGGCACGTCCCGCATTTGCTGTTCAGATTTCTCCCCACCTGAAATATTTCCCTTTGTTTTTTCAACTTGAGCCCTTTGAATCCGCTCCTGGGGACCCTCGGGGTGCTCCCCGTGGCACAGCCCTGCATCTCGCTGCATGCCACCACCCCCAGCCATCCCATCTCGTTGACATCCAGGTTACGTGTCATGAGTGGGTCAGTTCTCTTTGCTACTGTAGCACCCATTCCCAGCCGGGACTGGGACCGGGGCAGGATGAGTGCAGAGGAGCTGGTGGCAGCGAAGCGGCCCCGCAGCACGTGAGCACCCATCGTGGCCGTGGCCTGCCGGCTGCCCCGGCACTCAGCACGCAGGAATGCCGTGAGTTTGCAAAGTGGTTTCAGCGAGACGTTATCTAATGGAGGAGGAGGAGGAGGGCGGATTAAGCCAAACCCACAGCACCGGCTTTCAATTAAACCAGGCGAATTTACTGCTTCTCCTTCTGACACAGTAAACACACGCTCCGAGCGGCCGACGGGGTCCCGACCCAGCATTTCCCCTCCCTGCCCCGGCAGGCGAAGGGAGCAGCATCCCGCGGGTGCTCACCCCGCGGCAGTGAGAAACCCTCCGGGCTTTGCGTTATTTACCACCTCGCAAAGTGCAGGGAAATGTGGGCGATGCCACAGTGGGCACCGCGCCCCGGAGCCATCCCAGGACAGGGAAGGGACGGGGCGGGGGAGAGATGGAGACCCGGGAGAAGAAACACCCCAGCAGCGCCCACTGGATGGGAGAGACGCGGAGAGCCCCGGGGCTTCGGGTAACGCAGCAGCACCCTGGGATGGAGGGTGCTGTGGTCCGAGGGATGGGTGATGCTCGGTGCAGGCAGCCCTGGTGCCAGGCTCAGCCATCCCTGGCTGCCCAATGGCCTTCCCCCGCGGCAGCTCCCCTCCACATCCCCGCTTCGGTCCTGCACGTCCCGGTGCCTCAGTTTCCCCTTCGGAGCGGGGAAGGGTGCAGGCTTTCCGGGGGTGGCAGGAGAAGGGCGAGTCAGGCAAGCCGGATGAGCCAAGAGAGGATCTCGCAACCGAGGCCGGGAGCATCCCGCTGGCGCTGTGGACCGTGGCTGGGTGCGAGGTGCACCCGCACGTGTGCCAGGGCACGCCTGGCATCCGCTGCCAGCAGCCCGGCCCTGCCCGGCTGCCTCCTCCGCCCGAGATGGGGGGGGACAGCAGCAGCCCCTTTCCCCTAACCCCACAGCAAAGGGGTCCGGTGGGGCCAGGACGGTGCATCCTGCCACCCCGACCCCAGCACCGCCAGGCACCCAAGGCTCCCCGAGCCCTTTCGGCCATGGTGGAGGAGACCTGGGCATCACGCTGATCCCTGGCTTTGGGAGATGAGGCCACGGTACCCAGGTGGGTGGCACGGAGCCCTGCCATGCCGCAGCAGCACCCGCGCCCCGGATGCAGGCACCCGGCCAGGAAGGTGACAGAGGAGCCCGGCAAGGCTGACGGGGTGACGTCCCAGCACCGCCGCTGACGTCCGACGGAGGGAAAAGCCCTCCCTAGAGCAAATAAGCGGCCAGGCTCTGCAAACCCGGCTCGGCGGGTGTCTCCTGGCAGGTATCTGGGTCCCATCTGGCCGCTGTTTACCTGCCCGCTGGAATCCACCCTGCAAACTTCCTCCTCGCACGGTCCAGATAAGGTGAAGGAGCCGCGCTCGGCCCCGCACCGGCCTCGCAGGGAGGACCCCGGCACCCCGGCCTCACCGCTGACCCCAGGCTGGAGTAGTGATCCCCTGGGTGATGCTTGGTCCCTGCACAGGGCGGTGCTGCAGGCAACAGAGTGGATCCCAACAGGGTTTTGGGGGATGCGAGCACCCAGCAGCCAGCCCCTGCTGGGTCGCCAAGCCCGGGGCTGACCCCTGTTAACGCCACCCAGCACTGAGCACCCCGGGAGCTGCAAACCGGTGTCCAGGGAGCAGGCAGCGCTGCTGGGTCCCCTTCCAGGAGGGTTCAGGCAGGTCATGGCATCCCTGTTGCTGCCTCAGTTTCCCCCTTGGCTGGGTTCGCCTGCCCCGCACGTCCCTCCCTGACCCGCGGCACTGGCTTCTGTGGCGTGCAGGGACCTGCCGCCACGCAGGGAGGGGACCGCGCCAGGTACGCGCCCGGCCATTACGCTGCCTGACTCAGGCAGGACCCTGCCTGCCGTTTCCACCGCCGGCAGCTTCAAATGCAGCTGGGACTGCTCAGCCCCTCGGTGCAAACAGGAGCCACCGGCTGCACTGCTCCGGGCATGGGGGGGGACCAAAAAGTCCCCAACCTGCTCCCATCCCATCCCACAACTTGCACCGAGGTCCTACATTCAACCCACGGGACAAGGGGACCAGCAGGTGCCTGGCCGCAAGCACAGCCCCAGGGTTGAGCCCCTGCACCCATCAGCCCTTTCTTGGGTGCTCCCAAGGAGATGAAGGACCCCCCCATTCGCCTCGTCGCCCGCCTCCAACTTTTGCAAAGGAGAGTTTCCAGCGTGGTCCTTGCTACTCAGGTGGCTGGATGAGGGGGAAGTGAGGCTGAGACCCTACACACTTCATTACACCTTGCCGTGAAACACATCCACACTCTCGCTCTTCTGGCAAGCAGCTGGGGCTTGCAGCGCTCGGGGCTGTGTTTCCACCTCTATGGAGGGGGGAAACTGAGGCAGGGCAAGCAGGTGCCCACGGGGCGATGCAAGCCAGGCGGGAAGGACAGCGGCAGAGCAGGGAGCGAACCCAGCCCCGGCCCCGCGCTCGCCAGCGCGTGTTGTGAAAGCAGACGGTTATCAGAGCGCCAGCGTCACACTCGGAGCGAGCGGCTTCCAGGAAAGGAAGGAAGTGTGGGGTCACCCAGCCCCGCTGCCGCCCTTTTCCAGCAAACAGCCCGGCCGTGCTGATAACAGGGCCATGCCACCGGCTGCGAAGGAATTCGGGGCCGCCGGCTGCACGCGCCACCCGAAATGCAAGATTTCCCCCCGTTTCCTCTCCCATAAAAGCTGGCAGCGGTGCTGGGGCAGCAGCGGCCAGTGCCGATGCCGCCGGCTCTTGTGTGGGATGTGGAGCGGCATCACGCATCGGCAATGCCCCAGTTCCACCCCGGTGCCTCTTACTGGTAGGAACTGGGAGTCACTGGGCTGGGTTTGCTCCTGGGCTGCGCCGGGGGTGTGGGAAGGTGCTCGGGGATGTGTTTCGCGCTGGGCTGCCCCGGCACGAGGTGGGTAAACCCCAGTGCGAGGTCGAACCAGGACACGGCAGGGCACGGGGATGCGATGGGGAGCCGCTGCTCCCGCACGCCTGGGTCCTCTCCCACCACCTCCCGCCGGACACGGTCCCGGAGGCCGGCAAACCAGCAGGGTTTCGGGCAGTCCCATCAAACTAACGGGGCCCCAGAGCAACACCGGGGCAGGACCTGAGCCCCTGCCACCATCCTGCCATGCAAAGTGCCCCAGGAGGGAGCAGGGACTGGAGCCTGGAGCCTGCTCCACCCCGATACTGAGAATAATTACGTGATTATGCAATTTGGAAGCAAAGTGCAGATTAATCTCTGATCTCGTTAGTCCGTGTTTTACCATCTGCTTTGTACAGGCAGGAGAAGCCCTCGCCCCGCAGCGCAGCCGGGGAGAGGCGATGGAAACCCCTGGGGAGAGCCGGAGTCCCACGGCACAGCAGGACCTGGGTGCATCAGGACATGGGTGCTTTAGGAAAGGGGTGCATCGGGACCCGAGCACCTTAGGATAAGCGGATGCCACCCAAGGCACCAGCTGTCACCCACAGCCACCTGCCCCAGCCCCAATTCCTGGAAGCCAGGCCGGATCTGGCTCGGTGCGGGCAGGGCTGCGCTGGGACTCCTCCTTTGACCAACAAGGCCAGGCGGCAGCGGCACCGGCCCTGCGCTCCCCAGGGGTTGCCAGGAGGGAGATGCTGGGGTTTAAGCCACGGGGAGGGATTTATCATAGTCCACATGGGATAAAGAGATGGAGGGATTGGACCGAGGACATGCAGGGGGTCTGTGGCAGAGGAGGGACGGCCCTACATCTTCTGGGCTCCTCAGGGGCTTCCCTCCATCTCCTCCACTCAGGATTTTTGTGCCAAGCAGGCAGGGAGGGCGAGATCTGCCTTGTATTATGCTCTTGCCAAGAGACCTGTGCCTGCCCCAACAGCCTGGGCGCAGCATCAGGCCCAGCCTTTGCACCAGGGCTGCTCCGAACCTCTGCACCCAGCGAGGGGAGAGCCTGGTCTGCAGGCTGCCTTTGCGGGGACGGGGCTGGGTTTCCACCAGAATTTCTCCGGGCTGGGGACAACACCCTGGCCTGGCTCCCTCCAGCACCCAGAGCCCCCCGGGGTAACGGTGGGGCAGCGACTGGTACCCAGGAACCTCCGTGTCCCCAGTGGGGCTGGACCAGCGCTCGCATGTCGTGGGCATCACGGGGCGCAGGGGACGGTGCCCTGGGAGTGGGGGGGTCCCAGCAGCCCGCTGAGCTGCGCAAAGGGACGAAGGCCAAACCTAATTGCCCATCGTCTATTCCGGGGGTCACCGCTGTCCATCCCATCTCCCCACCGTCTGCCCCACGTGGCAATTCAGCCTCCTCCAGCTTGGAAACAGCATCCGGCCTCCCGGGAGCCTCCCGGGAGCCTCCCCTTTTCCAGCCACAGACAAAACCCTCTCCCGCTCGCCCCACACGCTCCCTGGCCGCGTGTCGGCTAAAGGCTCGGGAAAAGATGAAAGGGATTTCCCGGCTGACCTCCTCACCCCACACTATTTGCACCTCCTTTCCCTCACGCAGACAGACATTTTTCCCATGCTCAGGGGGTCAGCGCCCTCCCTGCACTCCCGGCCAGAGCAATGCCAGGAATGTACCTGGGAATAGGCAGGGCTTTGCAGGGTGGAGGGAGAAGAGGTGAGCCGAGCACCCTCTGGTCCCCCATCAGCCACCAAAATCATTTTTATAACCTTTAATAGGTGTTTTTCTCGTGCAAATGCTCTGCAGAAAGAAACCCGTTCTGCCAGGGCAGGCTGGGGGTGCCCGGGCACGCTGAGCCTTGGATGTAGCTATATTTTGTGTTCTTTCCCCCAGGTGATGCCACCCAGGCTGCCAGCCCATGCTGCTGGTCACCGGGCCGGATCCTGAGTCCCAGGCACGGGCAGGGGTCTCACCTGGGTGCAGGGTCTCCCCTGGCACAGCCAACGGTGCAGGTGCACCGGCTCAGCCTCCTCTAAACAGCACTTGGGCCGATCCCATCCACATCTTGGGCTGATCCCATCCACGTCTTCCCTGGCTTGCAAACCATTTTTTGCCCTTTCATCCCCTTTTTGGGGTGGAATAAGCCCATCTCCCCCCTCCAACCCCGCAGGGGCTCCGTGGCCTCCCTGTGCCTCAGTTTCCCTGGGCTAATCAGGGAGAACAGCCCGTGCCCAGCACACACCCCCTGGAAGTGGAGCCCAGTTGCCCGCAGCATGTGCCAGCGTCTCTGCCATCCCAGGGCAGGCAGCCGGGTCGGATCCTGCAGCATCTCTTGGCCCAGCCTGGGGGGCTGCACTTCCACCCTGCGACGGTCCCTTCCCGGCTGTCGTATCAGAGACAGAGAATAACAGGGAATAACGTAGGAGAAACGCATTTCCCTTCCCTCTTTCCCACCTTGACCTTGCATCCCCCAAAATCGCGATAAAGGGGAATGAAAATGAAGTGTTTGGGGACAAAACCTGGGCCCCGGCTCAGGAGGTGGTGGGACGATGCCAGGCGATGCCCAGGTCCAGGGGCTGCTCCCATCACTCGACAGGGTACAAACCCCGTGCCCAGGCGTGACGCCCAGCCCGTGCCCCCTGCGCAGAGCCCTGTGTCTCCGGCTGCCCCCTCCCCGCTGCTCGTGCCCCCTTTCCCGGGCACCCAGTGGGTGGCACAAGCCCTCTCGGAGAAGCGGATTTTCCTGCCTGTGCACAGGGATGATCCGGGCGTCTGCAACTCAGGGGGACGGGAGGGATGCGAAAGCTCCTGGGGCCACGGGAGGACACGGAGGGGAAGCCAGGCCGGGCACCCCAGGACACGCCACGCGTGCCGGGGACCGGCTGCTGGGACCTCGCTGCGGAGGGGCTCTCGGGGAGGAAATCACGCAGGGGCCGGGGGCAATCGCCCCGCTCTGCTCGCCGGGGATGGGATGCAGGCGGTGCGTGGCCTGGGGTCCCCACCGTCACCCCAATGCATCCCTTTTTCCCTCTGCTCTGCAAGAGGGTTTGCTTGTAAACAGCAGCCGCTGGGTAGCACTTTTAATCCCTCGCCTCTTGGCTATTATTCATCCCCGGCTAACCTTAAAGCCTCCCCCTTTTTCTCTGCGAGGCACCCCCAGAGCAGAGGAAATTCCTCAGCCCTGACGTGATGTGAAACACGAGCGGCTCGGCCCCAGCCGCCCCCTTCCCTGCCCCAACCTCGCCGGGCCATTTCCCAACCCAGGTTTCCCTGTAGCATCCCATTCCCCCCCTCCCCTTTTTTCCCCAACCACCCTTTTCTGCTTTAGACATTGTAACCCGAGAGGCTGGAAATGCAGCTCCTTTCATCTTCCATTTCCCACATCCTGAGAGTCTGGGGAGAAGGAGCCCACCCAGATGAAGGAATCCCAAATATGTGGCTCCCTCCACCTCCCCGATCCCCTCCGCCGCCCCCCGTGCGGCTCCATTCACAAAGCAGATTAGCCATGCTGCCGCCTCCGCGCACACCTCTCCCAAAAAGCCCGCGCTAAAAGCCAACGCGCACAAAAAATTAAAATTAATAATAAGAAGAAATCCCCGCGCCTGCTCCTCCCGGGGTGTGGGATGGGTCCCTGCATCTCGGCCCCGCTCGCAGGGCCCAACACCTTGCTAAGGCGGAAGGGGGTCGGCACCCTAAGGCCCAGGACTGGGTGCTGGCTTAGAGGGGTTTCGGGGTGCTCCAGCGCACCGGCGAGGACCTTCCCCCTCCCTGTCCTCGGGTGACTCCAGCCCAGGACGGGACGTGCGGTTCCCAAGCTGTCACCGCTGCATTGGGGTCTCAGCTGGGTCTGGGGAGACCCCCGGGACCCAGAGGATGGGGAGAAGCTGGGAAGCAGCACCCAGCCAGCACCCTGTGGGTGCGCTGGCTCCCGGCATCCACGATCCCGACCCACATCCGGGGGGAGCCCAGCACCCCCGCGGTCCCCCCGGAGCCTCCGTGCACCCCGGGATCGGCCACATCCTGCAGGGTGATGCCCGTCGCTTGCACCGTGACGATGCTGGGGAGTGCACACACGTTTTATTGCATTTCCAAAGTCACCGGTGAGACACCAAGGTGCCTTCTCGCTGCCGTAGAGGTGACTTGAAGCGGGTGATGGCACATTGGGGGTGTCCCGCCTGCAGCACCCATTGCCTGGCCGAGGGCAGTGCCCGCTTCCATGCCGGTGTGGCCAAGGATTGCTCACTTGCACGTAGGTGGGAGCATCTTTGCTGACCCGACTGAGGAAGGTTTCACGCTTTCCCTGAGGACCAGCAGGTCCGTGCTGCCGCTTCGCCCCACGCCCTGGACCAGCCGGTTCTGCGGGCGACCGAGCCCGAGCGGAGAGAGCCACGGGCAGACGCAGCCAAGGTCACGCAATGACTCAAAGCTCATGCTAGGAAAACCACAGCCTTTCTGTGTCAGGGCTTTAATCGCCCCGCAATCCTTCCCTCCCTCCTCCAGGGATGCTGTCCCCTCCGGAGGGGGATGCTCCTGGGGCTGATATGGGGTTGTGCTCCTGGCTTGGCATTGACCTTGCTATTTTGTCTGCAGGACACCGGTGAAAACCTCAATTTTAACCCTCCGCGGGCTGCAAACCTGCTCCCCCTCCACCCCAGGGACTCCTGGGCAGCAAATTGCCCCTCTCCCTCCCCGGGTATCGCCCTGGCCCTCCCCTTTTGCACCTATTTGCTAATTGTGCTGGCGGGGAAGGCGAGGGGGAGGAAATACAAAAAGTAAACTGCGAAAGCAACACTGCAGCTCCAAGGGCCCAGCACAGCAATCAAGCGATAAAGCAGTAATTAAGCCTGATTATCATGCAAGGCAGCCCCGGTTAGACTGGAATGCCACTGAAGAGCCCGAAAGCTGCCGGGATTGTTTGCAGTGCTGAGAAATGATCTTTTGATGTCTGCTGGGAGCTCCTCTCCTGCAGACCTGCCACCAGCACCACGCACCACCCTGGGGTCCTGCTTCTCCCCGGGCAGGGTCCCGCTTGGGTTTTCCCTCCTTGCAATCCCTGTGCAATCTCCTCTGAGCTGCAAACTGCTCCCCAGGGGCTCCTGCCAAGCTTTGGGTTTGACCCGGGGGTGGAAAGAGGCAGGCCGGGTCAGGGATGCTGCTGCCTGGTCGGGCCAGGACCTGCAGTCCTGCTTGGACATCCATGTGTCCGTGCAAGCGCAAGGCACGCTAAAAGATGCGGGCTGCTCTCCTGCACCCGCCGTCCTCGGCGGCTTTCATCCCGGAGGAAGAGGGTTGGGAAAAGAGGTGATCCCTACGGACGAGGGCAAAGCGGGTAGCAAGCAGGATGGGGTTTGTTTCATGTTAGCTTGAATGTCTGACACATCCCAATGGCCTCGCCCGGGCCGGCAGGGGAAAGGTGAGTACGTGGGATGGGCTTGGGGAGAAAAGGTGGCTCCTAGCCCTGGTTTGGGGTCATTTGGGGAACAGGGATGTGTCTGGGTGGGTTATTCTGGAAAGAGATGGATACGGCTGGGAAACAGGGCCGCACGCCTGCTCTGCACGGCCAGGGCATGGAGAAACGTCTCCCCGTCGCCTCCAAGACGGGGCTTTTTTCCCCAACCCAGAGGGGATGCAACCCCTCCGTGCCATGTGCCGGCAGGAAGAGGCGGCCGCTGACTCAGTCCCCCGGGGAAATTAGCAGTTGGGCAGGTTTACGCACAAGGATGATTTGGCCCCAGATCATCCGGGTTGCAAGACACGCTGCTCCCTTTGACGCTAATTAGCAGGTTTGGGCAGAGCGAGGAAGAAGGCTGCACCTCCCAAGGAGGTCAGGGGAAGGCAGCCCCCAGGAAAGCCCTGCCGCTCCCGGGGTGAGCTTTGTTTGTCAATAAAGAGCCTGGGTTTCCAGGGCAGCCCCTTCGGTACCTTTCATCATCCCGGCAAAGAATTTGATAATGAGTTTGGGGCCAGATGCTGAGTCACCTCGTCCCATGGCCGAGCACCGACTGGCAGAACCAGTTGTCCCAAATATGCCCAGGCGTCGGGTGGGAATAAGGCAGGAGAAAGGCGCTGCCTGCCCCTCTCCTCCACCCTCAGCTTGCGTCACCCCAAATAATAACAATAATATTATTTAAAATTAAAAAAAAACAAAAAAAGGGGATGAAGGCAGCTGCGTCAGATTCTCCGCACTTTTCCCCAAATAAAAATGTCACCTTCTGCGTAAAAAAAAACAACATAGGTTTTTCGGTTTTTAGCTGTCTCAGGCCCTAAAAGAGGATGTGCCACATTCTTGGTAAATCTAAAAGAGGCAACAGTGGTGGTGACCCCTTCCCAGCCGGAGCGAGGGTTGAGCTGTAGCTCCGTAGCCAACTTTGGGGTTTGCATTTTGGTTGTGTTTTATTATTTTTTAAAAAAGAAATACTAAAGGAGTCGGGAGCTCACCAGCATTTCTAGTAAACCCCATTCGATTTCAAGCAATTCATCCCACAAGTATGTGTGGGATGCTGGGAACTCCTCGGTCTCGCTCGGGCGCGGGAGCCCAGATGGGCTTCGTCTGGAATAATTCAGCTCCCGGTGGCTGGAGCTCTTTGCTCTAAATGCTAATAGAGTGAGTAATCAGAGACCGCCATCCAGTAAATTATTTATCTTATCTCTGGAACTCGGGAAAGCATCTCAGACAGTGACTTCTACGGAAAAAAAATTTTTAAAAAAGGGTTTAGTCAAGAGTCCCCAGCTGGAATCGCCACTTTTACTAGAAAAGGCAAAAGTTCAGACACCGGTTTGCCCGCGATGAAGTAACGGCGGCGTGGGATGAGCTGGCGGGATGGGGTCCGGGGGATGCCGAGCACCACCGGGAAGTTGTGAGATTGCAGGAAAAAATAATAAAGTGAAGAATGAGCTTTAAAAATTTGGGATTTTCGCGTGGATTTGGGGAGGAAGAGGAGCTCCGCCACTCCCACCCGGCTGGGTTCTGCCACCCCGGCCGCGGGGATGCTGCAGCCGGGCGGGCGGCACGCCCACGGCCCCGGAGGGCCCGATCCCGGGGTGGCGGCAGGACCGGGACGAGCCTCCCCGTGTCCCCGCACCGCCGCTCGCGTGGGCTCCCCTCCCCACCCCCCCCCGTCTGCTTGCGCGCGCTTAGCGAACAACCGCGCGTTCTGTCAAAGCCCTGGCAACGGCGGGACGCGGCGGGACTCCCGTCCAGAACGCGGGACGCGGCCGGCCGGCGGGCAGCAGCGGCGGCGGCGACCGGCAGCAGCGGCTCTGCAGGCCCCGCTCTCCCCTCCGCCCGCAGCCCACGCCGCCGAGACGGAGCCCCCCGCCCCCCGCCCGCCTTTGGCGCCTTTTCCTTCCCGCCACGTCGTGGCCCGCCGCCGTCTCTCCGCCGCGCGGGCCTCTCCCTATTGGCTGTGGCGCCGCTGGGCGGGCCGCCGCGGTTGGGCCTGGCGCGGCGGCGCCGCCCCCCGGCTCTCCCTGCCCCGCCCCCGGCCCCCGCTACTCCCGGGGCCGGCTGGGGGCCGCCGCGCCACACGGGAGCCCGGCAGCGCGCGGAGCAGCCGCGCCGCGGCCGCTCCCTCCCCGCCCCGCTGCCGTCAGGCTCCAGCCTGCCTCTCTCCGGGCTCCCCCGCCCGACCTCCGCCGCTCGGCAGCCCGACCGCCGGAACCGAGCCGCCGGTGCCCGGTCCGGTTGGTGGGGAGGTGCCGGGACCGGCCCCGAAATCGGGCGAGGGGGCCGGGATGCTGCTTTCGAAAATTAACTCGTTGACCCATCTCCGTTCCGGGACCGGTGGGGAGCTACACGCCGCTAAACTACAACCGGGTAAGAGAGATACGGCCCGGTTCGGCTCGGCCCGGTTCGGTTGGGGGGCGGTTGGGGGACGGTTGGGGCCCCGGCGGAGCGCTGACGGCCGCGTCTCGCCCGCAGGGAAGGAGAAGGAGCCGCTGGAGAAGCTGTACCAGGTGGGCCCGCTGCTGGGGAGCGGCGGCTTCGGCTCGGTTTACTCGGGTGTCCGCCTCTCCGACAGCACCCCGGTAAGTGGCGGGGACGGCGGCGGGGCGGAGGAGGAGGAGGGGGAGTCGGCGGGGCGGGCGGCGTGCTCACCCCGCCGCTCCCCTTGGCTTGCAGGTGGCCATCAAACACGTGGCCCGGGAACGCATCTCCGAGTGGGGCGAGCTGGTGAGTGACCGGGGGCACCGGGAGAAACCTGGGCATCACGGGTGGGGATAAGCCGAGGCCCGGGACACCGCGGGGGGAGCGGGTGTAGGGTCACCGCGGGACGCGGAGCATCCCGGGCGGGGGGACGGCCGGGCACCGGTGGGGCCGAGCAGAGGGGGGCACCGGAGCATCCCCTGGGCAGGGGGGATGCCCGGGCACCAGTGGGGCGGAGCAGGGGGGGGCACCGGAGCATCCCCTGGGCAGGGGGGATGCCCGGGCACCGGTGGGGCGGAGCAGGGGGGGGCACCGGAGCACCCCCTGGGCAGGGGGGATGCCCGGGCACCGGTGGGGCGGAGCAGGGGGGGGCACCGGAGCATCCCCTGGGCAGGGGGGATGCCCGGGCACCGGTGGGGCGGAGCAGGGGGGGGCACCGGAGCATCCCCTGGGCAGGGGGGATGCCCGGGCACCGGTGGGGCAGAGCAAGGGGGGGCACCGGCGCATCCCGGGCAGGGGGTACCGGATCCCCGGCGCAGCATCGGCCCCGCTGACAGCACCGTGGTCCCCCCGCAGCCCAGCGGCACCCGTGTGCCAATGGAGATCGTGCTGCTGAACAAGGTGGGCTCCGGCTTCCGCGGCGTCATCCACCTCCTCGACTGGTTTGAGCTGCCCGACAGCTTTGTGCTGGTGCTGGAGCGTCCGGAGCCCTCGCAGGATCTCTTCGACTTCATCACGGAGAGGGGGTCCCTGTCCGAGGAGCTGGCGCGGGGGCTTTTCCGCCAGGTGCTGGAGGCCGTGCGGCACTGCAACAACTGCGGCGTCCTGCACCGCGACATCAAGGACGAGAACATCATCATCGACCTGGCCACCGGCGAGCTCAAGCTCATCGACTTCGGCTCCGGCACCTTCCTCAAGGACACAGTCTACACCGAATTTGACGGTGAGCCCGCACCTGGGGGGATGCTCCCGGTACCGGGCATTGCACGGCCCAGCCTGGCTGGGCACCGGAGGTTCCCCCCTTTGCTGCGGGGGGGGGCGCGGAATTAATTATTCAGCCGGCTGCCAAGTTGCTTTTTGGCGCGGGGCGGATGTTGTGAAACGGGAGCCGGCTCCCGGCCCTGCCGACAGCCTCCGCCACCCACCCTGCCCCGGGCTGGGGCGGGGGGAGCCAGCCCGACAAAAACAAACACCCGTGGGGGTAGCAGGGGGGTGGTTGCAAAGCCCGTGCGCCGGCCGGTTTGGTTTGCAGGCGTGGAAGGGCTTGGGCTGCTCCACTCCCCTTGTTTGCCTTGGCTTTTTTTTTTTTTTTTTTCATGGCCAAGGCGGGGGGGGGGGAAAGGCGTGGTTTTTCCCCACCCGTGGGTTTTTCTTTTTGCATGTAACGGTCGGGCCTTCCCCGGGCCCGTGCTGCCCTCTTCCGGCACCGGCGGCTGCTTTTTACAACCCAAAGTTTGTAAACAAGAGTCACGTGCTGGCGAGGGGGTGGCGGGTCACACCGTGTGTCCCCCGCCACCACCGGTGCAGCCCCCGCATCCCCGGGGACGCTCGGGCGAGGATCCTGGAGCAGGGAGCATCCGCCTGATGAGATCTGCCTGTATCCCGTAGGAACGCGGGTGTACAGCCCGCCAGAGTGGATCCGCTACCACCGCTACCATGGCCGTTCGGCGACAATCTGGTCCCTGGGTGTGCTGCTCTATGACATGGTCTGCGGGGACGTCCCCTTCGAGCAGGATGACGACATCATCCAGGGTCAGCTCTTCTTCCGACGGCGGGTCTCTCTAGGTGGGTACCCGGTTTCGTGGCAGGGGGATGATAACCGGTTTTGGGAGGCAGCACCGGGCACGCGAGCATCCCACTCTTACGGCTACGGAAGAGGTTGATCTCCCGTGGTTAGCTGGAGGAGGTGGCACGTGTCCTGCCATCCTGCTCCCCTCCAAAAGGGATAATCGATTGGGAGGTTTGGGTGCAGCTCTGAGCACACCCAGCATGGCCTGGGCACTGTGGACGGTAGTACAAGGTGGACAGGAGCCTTCTCCGACTGACCGGCGGTTTCTGGTTTCTCTCTCCAGAGTGCCAGCATCTCATCAGGTGGTGTTTGTCCATGCGCCCCTCGGACAGGCCATCTTTGGAAGACATTTTCAACCATTCCTGGCTGCAAGGCATTCACCTGCCCCAGGAGACGGCAGAGATCCACCTGCACAGTTTGATCCAGGAGCCTGGCAAGTAACAGCTCCACGCATCTCCTGGCCACCAGAAGCAAATAAAACCAGCCTTCTTCCTCGTGACCGTAGCACTGAGCAGGAATCATCAGATGGGAACATGCACATCTTGTCCTGGAGCTGGGCTGGAGACCTGGTCCTCCAAGCGCTGGTGGCCACCATCCAACCCAGCTGTCCTGGACTCCATCTGAATGACCCTATCTCATTTGATGTTTTGCCAGTAAATTTTTGTTGTTGTTTTGGTGCTGGCTTTTGGAGGCTCCCAAGTGTCTTCCTGACCTGCTGAATTCGGGACCGCGAGAGGATCAGAGACCTTACTGCGAGAAAAGCTTCAACGGGGGAAAACTGATTGGGAGGGAGGGCAGGTACCGCGGCCGAATGGCTGTCTCTTCTCCGCTGTCACCGTGCTCGAGTGCCTTCAGTTGCGATCTGGGCTGTGCTGGAGGAAATACTTGAATCTTCCTACACTGCTGCTTTTCCAAGACTCGCCTGGGTATATAGTTCCTTTTCCCTTTTCAAAAAGAAAACAGGTCAGAAGACGCTTGGGAGCCAAGCAGGTGATGCCTCGCCTCCCGTGCCTCCATCTCACGTGGATTTTTCTGGGGTTCTTTGCTTCCCTGTGCCCTCACGAATGCACAAACAATGCAAACCAACAGAGCTGTAAATGTGTACAAAGTTATATAGGAGCAAAGCTTGATGTACAGTTGTTAATAGTGATAACATTTTACCTTTTTTTCCAGTTTTTTCGTTTTTAATTTATTTTCATGAATTTTTGTTTTTTAAAGGAAGAGTTCTAGCCGGTAGGATAACTTATTTATTTATTTATAATTCACGTGGGTTTTCAACCCACGCCTTGCTTCTACAGCTGCTGATCCCCCGGTTTTCCATTCGGGTCTTCCCTCCGTGTCTGTCCTGTGTCCATCCCCGGGTCCGTAGCGTTTCTGTTGGATGTCTGGCGGAGGTGCGGAGCGGCTGCCTGCTCCCCAGCTGTCTGTGTACATAGTTCTGGTTGCTGTTGTTTCCTTGCCACGTGCAAATCTCAGTTTGCAGATGAGTTTTGGTTTTCCCCACGGGTGTCTTGTCTGGGGCTGGGGAGGGGGGAGCCGGCCCGGGCTGTCCGCGCTGTCGAGTCTTTACATGTAACCAAGTGTGTAGCCGGCGGGTTTTTTGTTAATAGTTAATATTGTACAGGGGAATTCAGAAATCTTATTTTTTTTATGCGGTTTTAAATAAAAACAAACCACTTGATGTGATGGAGACATCCCTTTATTGCGAGGCGGGATGAAGGATGCTGGGAGCGTGCTGGGTACCGGTGACTGCACCCTGGGACCGCTGGTTTGTCTCCAGCTGAGACTAACTCCGAAGGTCCCACCCGAAGGCTTGCCGAGCAGCGTTAACCAGGACCAGCCAGCTCAAAGCACCACCGGGAAGGCTGGATCTGGCCCTTGGTGGGGTGTTTCCAGCACCGACTGCTCCTGGCAGGTCTGGGAGAGATCAAAGGGATGTGGAGCCCTTTTCGTTTCCATTCATCCGCAGGCTGGTGCGGAGCATGTGCTGGGGACAGCGAGTAAACAAAGATCAAAGCAACCTTATGAAATGCCGGATGTTGTCAGCCAAATTAAATTTTGGTAAGGCAGATCCTGTTGCTCCGGCTCTGTTGGCGCGGAGCGGGTGTTGCATGCCGGGTGCCGGTGGGTGAAGAAAGCTGCCGGCGGGCTGTCCCCACCTCCAGCTGGGCTGCGGCAAACGCGGAGCGAGAGGAAGTCGATCTTCGGATTACGAGAAGTTGGTTGCTATCAGTCAGCAGCGGTAACGCTTCGCTCGAGCTTCTACTCTCCAAACTGTCAAACCCCACTTCCCAGCTCCGCAGCGCTTCGGCTTCAGGGGTGTTAGGTTTTTTTGGTGTTTTTGGGGTTTTTTTTTTTTGCCTTTTTTTTTTTTTAAATTAATTTAATGTGCTGAATTTTGAAGCTCTGTTCCCGCTTGACCTCATGGAGCACCTGCTGCTGTGTGCACACAGGGCTGTGTGTCTCCTACTCCAAGGAAGGGGCACGTTTCCCTTTCTGCAGGTTACTTTGCAAGTCCCCTGGCCAGATCTGATGCAGAACAGGGCGGTTCTTTCCTCAGCTTGCCCCAGGGCTTTTTTGCTTAAAAACTCCTTGCCCAGGGAGTCCCCCCTTTTCCCCAGCTCACCCTGGGCTTGCCAGCACTGCTCTCTGAGCCATGAGGCTGCTGTTGGAGGGAACAGGGGGTCCTGGAGCCGTGTCCTGGCCTCATGAGGTGACCTGGTGTGCTGTGTCACTGCTCTGCCTCTGCCTTCAGCAAAAAGTGTTAACTTGGTTGGTTTGTTTGTTTTGCTTTTTGCTTTTTTTTTTTTTTTAAACTCAGCTGCATCTTTCATCTCCTCCTCGAGGCTGCTAGAAGCAGGAAGCGCCGCTCCAAACGCCTTCAGAGTTTAGGCCTATTTTGAGATGTGGTTTGTATTTAACCTCCTCTCTTGCTTTTCCCCCGGACCATCCGGGAAGCTGCTCTTACACGAAAGCAAACCTCTCCGCCACGCCGCCTGCTACCGCGAGGAGCCCAAGCCCCTCGGGCGGCCACCGTCCCCCCCGGCACCACCAAAACGCTATCGCGGCCGCCCTGGCTGCAGGCTCAGCTCGGCCCACCCTTCCCGTAAACGCTCGCTAACTGCTGCGGTGTTTCTTAGAAAACTCGCCACAGAAAGGCTGAGCAGGTCCGGTGCGGGGCTGGGGTGCTGATAGTCACTTCGTTTCCGCCTGTTGCTGATGATTTTGCCCCCACCGGGCTCACGCTGCAGGAGGGGAACGGTGCCATAGTGTCCCCTGGCAAGATCCCGCTGCCCGGGTACCATCTTGTCCTGCCAGAGCCATTGGCCGCATCCAAGGTTTGGGTGTTGGAAAAGGAGCGGTGCATGTTTCATCCCCTGTGCAGTAATACCTTCACGAGGCCGAGAGCCACCAGATTCCTGTCCCAGCCCTCTGCCATGGGGAAAGGACTGTGATAGATGTGATGGAGGACCTGAAGATGGGCAGCTGCAGCATCGGCTGCCCCTTGCTTCCCTCCATGACGCCCGTGACCATCGCATCGTGGTATAGGGACTGCACACAGGGGCTGGAGGAAAGGAAAAGGCCTTTTCATCCCTCGTTTCTCCTTGGTGGGGGGATGTTCACTGCCCTTCGGGGCCGTCAGTTATGACAGGAGAGGACAAAGCCGCAGGAGCTACCCAGTAGGAAGCGATTCAGAGCCAGCATTGCTCTCTCGCCTCCCTTTCACGACTTTTTATTGCTCCCTGGTGTCAGCAGGGGAAGTACCCGCAATTCAGAAAGCAGAAAAAAAGGACGAAGCAGGATCAGGATGAGATTTCTGGCTGTTGGACCTCCTGTTCTGGGAGCACTGGAGTCCTATAGACTGAGGACTTGCAAAGCGCCAACACTCATCACACCTGTGGCTTCCCGTACACGTCCATCCCCAGCTACGGTGCTTGGCCATGCAGAAAGGACTGGTCAGGGGAGCCTGGAGCCACAGCAAAAGGGCCGCTTGTATTTTCCACGTCCCTTTCTGGGAATGGGAGATGAGCAACAGCCAAACGTCTGACACGGCTGGAAAAACGCAGTTGAGCACCGAGGAGAAAAGCTGCCTAGGGAGCGGGGGCCGGGCTCGCTGCAGGGACCCGAAGAGCAGGAGAGTCGGAGGTGGCATCTTGCCTCGTATCCCAAACATCCAGCTGCCCCCGAGGCGGCGTCTGAAACCCTTTGGCCCTTCTCGGTACAGTGAGTCACAGGAGCTATTTTAAACAGCTGCCTTAGGATGAGGTGAATTATCAGCAAACCAGGTGTCCCACAGCTCCAGCTCCCCGGTAATTAATCCTTGTGGAAGTCGGTCTCCGAATGCTTTTTGCCGACGGTCTGTGTGGCAATAGCGCTATCTCCGTGGGGCATGTGGGGAAACTGAGGCACGGTGCCCCAACTTGCTGGAGATCTTTTGCGGTGGAGCTTGGGCTTGCCCGTCTTTCCCTGCCCTATCCCTCCTCGGGCTGGAACCGGCTGCAGAGGAGCTCTCAGCTTCAGACCTCCCATGTCCCCACGTCCCCTGGGCAGGGGATTTAATCTTCCAGGAGCTGAACCCAAAGCCCTGCACCCCTCTCAGCATGAAACTGGGGTGAAACATGTCCCTTCCCAGACCTTCTCCGAAACCCTCCCTGTGCTGTGATGGGCGAGGGGGCCCAGGTGCTGGTTTCAGGCACCTGGAGCCCCGCTCGAGACCAAAGTCTCATGTTTTGGGGTTTGCACCGACCTTCCCGAGAGCGGGATCTGCGCTAACCCTGCCTCCGTGACACATCGAAACTGCATCACTCGGCCTGAGAGTTGGTGGGGGTTTTTATGAGGAAAAACACTTTATTCGCAGTAAAAAAAAAAAAAACAAACCGCAAAACCTTTCCAGTGTGTAAAGCTGAGTCAAATTTAGCAGCTTCAGCTAAAGAAACATATTTTTTAAAGGGGTAATCAGAGTGTTTCTTTCATCCTTTTCCAAGCTTTTGGTCCCCTTCCTTCGGAGTAATATTTTTGTGTCCTTAATCACCGTGTTTATTACAGTTAGGAGGGGGTTAAGCAACCTGAAAAATGAAACAACAGCTCCTGTTTCAAATTGAAGCAGCCACTTCAGTTAACCTGAAATGACACATAGGCGCGCGTGTGCGCATTTGAAGGGTGAGCGGGTTGCAGGGACGGAGATTTCACCCTGCTGCAAAAGCTGTGAGAAAAACAGAAGCGGCAAAATGTCATTTCAGGTCAACCTCTGCTGAAATTCTTCATCTCCCCCCCCCGAAATGGGCAGGCAGGGCTGGGCCCCCCAGCACACGTGCACGGCCTCGTAAGCCATCGGTACCGACCCCAACGGAAACCGCCCCCGCGCTGCCAACCGCGCGGCACGGATGTGCCACGGCAGCCGCAATCTTGGTGCCAGGCTACTACTCGTAGTAGATCGCTCGCTGTAGCATCCCTCTGTGTGTGCAGGGCTGCACAGATGCATGGGTGCATGTACATCCCCCCAAAGCACATCGATTTGGCCCAGGTTGGCTCCTGCCGTCACTGGCTGAGACCTGACAGCAATCAAAGCACAGCCGTGGATACCGAGGACTTGGATTTCAGTCCTTTCCCCCATCCTCTGGGTGGATTTTCTCTCTTTTTGGGGAGAGGAGCAGGATGTGGGCAGAGCGAAACGAGCCACCTTCCCTTGCCAGGGCAGAGGGGTCACTCTCCTGTCTCTCTAGCAGGGTGTTTCCAAACAAATCTTCGATAAAACCAATAAATGAAGCATGAGAAGATGATGCGTGCATTGCCGTGGAAAAGCGGGAGGGAAAACTCCTCCAAGGAGGATCTACCCCTCAGGCTGAGAGGGACCAGCAAAGCCAACCCACCCTGCCTAGACGGAGGGGACGGCAGGCGTCTAAAGGAGGCTTTGCAGGGATGCGCAGATGCCGAAAGTGACGCCAGGACAGATGGACAGACTCTCCGGCGTGCTCGGCCGCCCGTGACACCGAGGGCTCCTGCTCTGATGTGGGATGGTTTCCGTTTCTCAGAGTTTGCAGTTGTGTTACGGGATGAAGTGATTTGCGATAACCCTGTTTGTCGCACCTTGTAGCCCACAGGTTTTTAACTCTGGGTGGAAGGAGCAGCTTTCCCCCCCCGGATGTCTCCCTGTTGGGACCAGCTCGTTTCTGGAAACTTCCCTAGTCCAACACAGCACCTCCTGCCCAGAAGGGCAGTGATCTCCCTGCAGCTGGGTACCTCAAAATGCTCTATTTTTGCCAGCTCTTAAGTTTCCCTTCTTCGCTTCAGCTTCGGGATGGGAAAAGGAACTGACTCTTCTCTCTCAGGTTTCGTTCTCGTTCAGAATCGAAAGCTGTCGGAGATCCTGGGCTCGCTGCCGGAGATCTTGGGCTCGATGCCACGGTCTTGGGCTCGCTCTGCCCACCGAAACATCTGCCTGTACTTCGAGAGCAGCCCATGGCGAAGGAAAGAGCAATACCAGGTTGGGTCAGGGCAAAGCACCCAGGTGCCAGGCCAGGCCCTGCGGCGACACGCCAGCGACGGGCCTGTGCCGCCCTCTGCTGTCAGCCCCGTCCTCCCAAAATAGGCTGGGTTTTGCAGAAATATGCCTGCTTTTTCATTTTTTTTTCCTTTTTTTGAGTGCTCCCGACCCTCCTGCAAGCTGAAAGGCTCTGAAAGCCTCTCCCTGAGTGCTTGGCAGGAGCCATGAGCCCGCCAAGCCAGGACCCAAGCCTGAGGGGATGGCGAGAGCCCTGTGTGTCCACCCTAGCCAGGAGGCTGGGCTGGGGGTGATAATTATCCTTTTTCCGATGACCCCAACGTCTGAGACACCCCGAGGGACGCCCAGCTCCCCTCCTGCCATTGCCCTGGCCTTTGCAAACAGGGGAAACTGAGGCGCCTCGTGAGGAACTGACTCATGTGGGGCACGGCCATGCCAGCGGCCTGACCGTGAGAGGTGGCTGCTAACTCAACAGCGGCCATCGCACGTTTCCCTCAGGAGCGGGAGGTCCCCGTGTCCCCACAGCCCGGGGACGCTGGTGACAGGAGGCCCGGTCCCGCTCTGCCCACACCCGGAGCCATGGAGGCCCAGGCAGCCACCCCTGTGGCAGGGTTTCTCCTCAGGGCAGGAGAGGGATGGCAGCGCCCTGGGGGCTGGCAGGGTCCCATGTCACCTGGGAAGTTTGTGGGGTTTTTTTGACATCTGTGAGGTTTTTTTCCCCAGTTTATCCCTGTTTATTCACGGGGTGACGGTTTGCGCCTCATGGCTTGCCCCATAATGGCGGCTCCTCCCTCACCCCAGTTGTCCTTATGAGGGGACACCCCCGCACCAGGGCTCAGCTGGGGGCTGGAAATGGCCCCAAATGGCCTTGAATCCTTGAGGGGACCATGACAGCCGCGGGTGCCAGCGGAGCCACCCCGGGGTGCCACAGGGCCCCAGCTGAGCCCTGTCACCACTCAGGGCGTCCCACCCGCCCCGCGCATGGTTCTGTCCACCGGCTCCCTGGGGGTAGTTTAACCGGCTTCCCCCCGCCTTTTCCCGATGGTTTCGCCCAGGTGCTTGCTGGGCGTGTCCCCACCCCCACCCCCCCCGCAGCGTGAATGGTCTCTCCCCTTCCCAGAGCCGTGTTTAACCCCAGCCGCCCTCCCCTCTCCACGGGTCCCCCCGGCCCACGCAGGCACGGCCGCCTCAGCGCCGCTTTCGCGCCCGACTCCATGCCCCTCAGTGCTAGTGGTTTGCTCCACCGTCCCCCCGCCCGGGGCGGGATGGTTTAACCCGTCCTCCCCCCTCAGATGATCTCTCCCGCCTCACACAGCCCCGCCTCCAGCCCTGCAGACTCCGCCCCTTCACGCTACGTCACTCCCTCCTCCCCCTCGCGATTGGCCGATCCGCAACGCCTTGCCCGTAGCGGCCAATGGCGGCGCTCTCCCCGCCCGGACCCAAGATGGCGCCGCCGGGGGCTGCGAGCGGGCGGCGGTGAGGCGGCCTGCGGGGGGCCGCCGCCTTCCTCCGCGCTCCGCCGCTGCGCCGCGGGGCCGGCCGGCCGGTGGGCTCGCTCGCTCGCTGGCTGGCCGGCCGGGCCCGCCCCTCCCTTCCCCTCCGCCATGGCGGCCGAGAGCGGCAGGCAGTTCTGGAAGCGGAGCGCCAAGCTGCCGGGCAGGTGAGCGCGGGCCCGGCCCGGCCGGTACCGGCCTTCCCCCCCCCCCCCCCCCCGACTCCCCCGGGGAAGGGGGTGCAAGGGCCGCAGCCCCCCTCCCCAGCTGAGGGGCCGTGGGTAGGGGAGCTGGGGCAGCCTCTGCCTTGGCTGTCAGGGCGGGGGGATACCAGGGGTATCTGCCCCGGCGCTGGGGCAGGGGAGCTGGCTGGGGGCCCCGGGGCTCCCCCCTGCGATAGGGGGGATGCCAGGGGCACCCCAGGCTATGGGGCAGGGAAATTTTGCTGGAGGAAGTCCCCCTGTATAAGGGACAAGGGTAGCGCCGGGGCTGCCCCCTCATCCGTAGGGCAGGGCAGGCCGTGTGGGGGCTGCGGGGGCCCCTGTGTGCACCCTCCTCCCCATGCGAAGCAGGGTGGAGGGGGTCGGGGCCTTGAAGGCCCTCCTGGGGTGACCTCAGAGCCAGGGCTGTACCGTCCCTCCTTTCCACAGATATTGAAGAAACCTCATCCCCTCCCGAAGCCCTTAGAGGTGTCGCCTTGGGTGCCAGCAGCTCTGTCCCAAACAGGTGCCCCTGCCAAGGCACGTCCCCCCCTGTTATCCTCTCCGATGTGGGGTGTCACTCCTGGTCCACCTCTACCCAACACGAGGGGCTGTGGGGGCTCTCTGTGTGCACATCCCCTGCTTCGGTTCCTCTGTGATGTCCCGGTTCCTGTCGAGGCACCCGCGCTCACCCGGGGATGGGAGAAACAAGTGAAATGTCTGATTCGAGAGGTCTTTAGGAAGAAGAGTCTGGTGGTGATAAAGGAGATGGTCCCTACAAGGCCTTGGGGGCAAGGCTCCCGTGGGGAGAGGGCACCCACCTCTCCGGGGAGGCTTTCACAAGTGCTGTTCCCATCTGGTTCTCCTCACGTTTGCTCTCATTTGCCTTATCTGAACCTTGCCCTTCCCCTCCTGGTGTGCGGACGCAGTCTGAAATGCTTAGTTGGCTTTAAATCCTGCTAGGCCAGTTAAATCTCGCTTTCTAATGTGCTTTCACTCGGTTCTTCGTCGCTGCGCCGGCTCCCTCAGGTTGGTGGGACAATCCAGGTCTGTGGCAAGCAAAGGGAAAGCAATGAGCACTATGCATTCCCCCTCTTCTGCTCACGGGGAAAGAAAATGCTGTGCTCTCCCTGGGTCATTTTGTCTCCCGATTGCTCCCATCCCTTACCCGGAGGTCACGGCCGTGCTTCCAGCTGGTGGTCTTAGACAGCATCTCTCTTCTGCAGTGGGTGACTTCGAGCTTCATCTTGGAAAGCTCAAACCAGGTGAACCGGTCTGGGAGGCAGCCGGTCCTGCCTAGACAATACACTCCAACGCCAAGTTTTTGGCAAAGCTCTCCCCTGCTCCTACCTGGCTGCTTGGCAAATATCCTGCTCCCCAGGAGCCTTGTTACTACCTCTAAATACCCTGCGTGCCGGTCCTTTCCAGGGACGATTACCGACAGCAGATCTTGGGCAACACGGCCACGAAAAGTGGAGGTGGGATGTGCTGCATCCATGGTCGCTAGACGTGAAGCTCCCTTTCTTCTTTTTTGTCTGAGCTTTGAGAGATCTTCCCGTACAGATTCTTGGCTCTCTCCTTTCTTTGCCCTGACAAGCTGGCAGAGGGAGGCTTTGTAAAGATTTGGAGACTGTGTTAGCTTCCTTTTCCATGACACTTTGTGCCTTTGGTCACTTAGTTGAATTAGCTTTTCGTTAGTGCTTTTTCCCTGTAGATTTAGGGTGGCAGAACTAGTAAATGTTGTTTCATGTTTCCAGTACTGCCCTGGCGTTTTTGCATTGGGAATTCTCGCCCCAGTAATTTTCTGGGGATGCGTTGGCAGGTTGGTCTAGTGTGTCACCCTGTGCGATGGGTTGTTTATTTCCTGCTCTTTAGAGACATAGGCAGCCAGGCTCCGGGGGGGGGGGGATTTAAATGCTGTTTTAAAAGGGGAGAAACAGAGTCTACTAGGAATAAATATGTTCTGTGTCCAAAGTGGCACTGAGGTTTCGTGGATATGCTTTCTGCTGCAGTGTCTATAACCCACACCCTGCGATGATCTCCTCGTGAGCGGTGTAACGCGGATACTGCAGCCGTTGTACCAGACACCGTCAGTCACCCGTTGTACCAGACACTGAACGTACGGGTAACAAGAAATGCCTGTCCCAAAGAGAGCTTAAACTGAGACAGGATAGGGGACTCGTCCGGTCCGTTTGGGAGCACAGCATCAGCTTAGGTCTCGGCTCCTGACTCAGTGGTGTGTTTGCTGAGAGGAGTGCCTGCCCTGAGCTTTCTGTCCATGCAAAAGTCAAGTGAAGACGGCTTCAGGCAGGGAGTTGAGCTTGGAGACAGCAGATTCACCTAGCCGAGCTGCGTCGGGGAAAACCAGACAAGAGTGAGTGCATAAAGTTACTGAGCATCATTTGGTGGTATCACTCCTCTGCCTCAATTTTCTCAGCTGTAAAAGTAGGATGTAGTAATGCACCTTTGTGTGGAGCTGTAGGATCTGCTGGGAGTCAGCTACAGGGACGTGAGCTAAAGGAGCGGGATCAGTCATCGAGGGCACCACAGATACTATGGCACAAACTTCCTGTCTGGCAGTTGTGCGTGTGCTCGTGTATCTTAGAAGTCACCTGTTGCACACCTTGGAGCATTTGCACTCTTCTTGTGCAGCCTCTTACACCCTCTGCACAGATGGATAGGGCAGAGAATCGGCAAAGATGGAACAAACACGGGGCGAACCCGCTTCATGCGGCGGTTGGAGCTCACCGATGCAGGATGGTGGTGTTCAGCCCTGGAAAGGAGACTGTCGCCTTCAGCTGCTCGTGTGGGAGCCCAGGCCGATGAGCTGTGCAATTAGATCAGCTTGGGATGCTTTGTTTGGAGGAGCCTGGGTTCACATTCTTTAAAAAGAGCTGCTTGGGGGGTGGGACCCTCTGCAGTTGTATCGGCCGTTAGCCGGTGAAGGCATCAGCTGATTGCTTCAGAGCCCCAGGAAAAGGTTTCTTCACCCAAAGCTGGCTGCCACATCCCCTCCTCTATGTCTAACACGCATCAGTTGTTCGGCTTGTGAACTTCAGGCCTTCGCACGTGAACCAAAGCAGTCGCCCGTCAGCAGCGCGTGGATCCCTGCGCAGAGAGGAGCAGCGTTGTGACTGCTGTCACGAGACGGTGCGAGCTTGGTGCTGGGTATCGGGGAGGCTCTGCCAGCTCTTATTCTGCAAGGAGCTGCCATGAGTCATTGGGAAGCAGCGCAGATCTGGAGGGTTTTTTTTTTTCTTACTCCTGATAATCTGCTTGCTATGCCCACCCACGGGGTTGCCTCTGCTTAATAGCTGTCCTGACTCCTAGATGCTAATTAGTCAGCAAACTCTTTCCTAGGCTTGATCGCTGGTGGGTAAACACAGTGAGCCTTTTCAGCATTTCCAGCCACGAGGGACGGCCGCTGCAGCGGCGAGCCCACCCCTCGCCAGCCTTCACCACCAGGATCTCTCTGTGCTGTGGTTGTTTCCAGCCTCTGCCCTGGATCTCAGCGTCTCTTCCCCTGCCAGCTGGGCCTGTTGCTGCTGCCTCCCCAGCATCAACTGGTTCCCAGCGCGCTTTCCAGCTGCACCAGGCTGCCATCCCCCTCCTACGCGGCTGGGCTCTGCTTGTTTTACTGCCGGGCACCATCTGCAGCTCCTGGAAACCAGGCCAGCTCTGTTGACCCAAGAGGAGCCTGTCCGTCGTGTGCCAGCTCTGAATGGGCCCTTGTCTCCGCCGTGGCATGCGGGGCTGTGTTGTGTACCCGGGGATGAGGAGGACTTGTTTTCCAGAGATGGTTTTTCAGGGTGGGGTGGCTGAATACCCAAATGGAGGTAGTAACTCGGGATGCCTGTCTCGCATCCAGAGCCTGTAAAACTAGTGATGAGCACTCGTCTAGTAGCTCCTCTCCGAGGTGATGCTCCCCATGTAGTGTCTGCAGCCCTCAGGCTCCGTGTCCCTCTAGTCCCATTCCATGGGAGAGGACACGGAGGGAGTCCCTCAAGCAGAGAGACTGAGACGTGGTGACTCATTTCAGGCCACGTAGGAAGTAGTTGATTAAGCTGGGATTTGGACCCGAGTCAAACCGTGTACCGTACCAGATGCTGCTTTGCCGTAGCGTTGGCTACAAGCCTGAGAGCCAGCGTGGGGTTCAAACCCTCAAGTGTGTTGTGGAGGAGCCTCAGTGTCGCTGGCTGGGGTCTTTCCCTGTCCCGCAGGGCTCAGAAGTGTGAATTCCCAAACCTGGAAATCCCCTTGATGGAAAAGAGAATAAATGTCAGTGTATAAGGCAGGGGGACTGGGACACGTGGTCACTCAGAGTGAATCGATGGTGCAGAAAAGAGCAGATCTCAAATCCCAGCTCAGGCTGGAGAGAGCCTAAGAGTTTAAACAAGGCTTCTCTTTGCTGCTGCAAAAAACAAATCTTCAGCTGAATGTGGCGCTTCGGATCTAAGGCTTTGAAGACAGAAGGTTATTGAAGTTGCTTTTGGTCTCTATTCATCTCCTGACAGAAGGCAAGAAGTGTGACCCCGGTCTAGGCTGAGGAGATTACTCGTGGGTGCTCTGTGGCTTTTTGCATTGTCTTCTTTTTTTTTCTATCTCTTCCTGCAGCATTCAACCTGTCTATGGAGCGCAGCATCCTCCGCTGGATCCCCGGCTCACCAAAAAGTAAGCGTTTAACTTCTGGAGACGAAGGTCACGAGGCTTTGCAGGTTTTTGGCTCGGTCCTGCAGTAGGTGGAGGTCTCCAGCGTCCTCTGGCACTGTGATGTTCCAGCAGAGAAGGGCAGCAGTGGTGTGCTGTGCTGTCTTGAGTTCCGCAAAAGCTTGCAGAGAAAGCTTATCTGCTGGTGCCTTTCACGGCCAGAAATCCATACCGTACCAGCCGCATCAAAGGAGACAGGTGTATTTTTTAGCAATGGTGTCTGAGCCCTCTGCTCCCTTTTGGAGACGGAAGAATTAAGGGAAGGGGGAGGTAAAGCTGCCCGGCAGCTGCGAGGCTGCAGAATCGCAGCACCCTTCCCGACAGGAAAAGGCAGAGCTGATCTGAACTGCCTCCTTGTCTCTATCTCGTGCTGTGTAGCAGTGAAGGTTCCCCCTTTTCTGTGACGCTTCAGGTGGTGGACTTTGACTCCTGTAGCTTAAGGGTAAATGCGAAGGCTCCTCCTGTGCCTGAGAAAAGAACCAGGCTGGTCTGTCTGCTGGGAGCCATCGCAGCTGTATCAGGAGTGTCTACGAGCGCAGACCAGCTCCATCTAACCTCTGACATGCCTCTCCCCAGGTTGCAAGACTTTTTTGGGTGTTAATCTACCAATTTTCTCTAGGGTGGGGGGAGGCAGAGCTGGAGGAATCGTACGTCTCTCCCCTTTGCCCTTCTGAGCTGGGAAGCCTGGCACCTCTCCAGCTGCCTGTGGCCTCTGTGCCCGGCCATCATACCAGCTCAGGCTCTGCCTCCCGGCAGCGGGCAGCCTGGAGAGACTTAACGCTTTCCTTGGGTTTGGGAGGAAAAACAGGGAAACTGGAAAAAGGGACTGGCTGATTGGAGTGAGGATGTAGGGAAGGAAAGAAAATGGACTCATCTGACCACATTGCTCTGACACTGTTTCTCTCTGGCTCCCAGCTTCATCAAGGACCGCTCCAAGGCCAACGCGCTACCTATGAAAAGCAAGAAGGCCTCCAGCTTTCACGAGTTTGCCCGCAACACCAGTGATGCCTGGGACATCGGTGATGATGAAGATGAGGATTTCTCTTCCTCCTCTTCTTCTTTGCAAACTCTGAACTCTAAAGTGGCCAAGGCCACGGCAGCCCAGGTTCTGGAGAACCACAGCAAGCTGCGGGCAAAACCCGAGCGGGCCCAGTCCACTCTCAGCGACATGCCCACCAACTGCAAGGTCATCAAGTCCAGCAGCGAGGCCCAGCTCTCCAGGACATCTGGTAAGAGCCGTCTTCAGGAGCAGCCTCCTGCTCTGGTGCTTTCCTGGTTGACCACTGAACTCGGCCACTTGCTGCTGCTCGCATGTTATGGGTGAGAGGCTGTGGGGCAGCCCGTAAGCCCAATAGAGGCTTTCGCCTACTTGTAGTATCCTGCATTCCAAGGAGCCGTTTTTGGAGTCCTGGCCTTAATGCTTCAGTCTCCTGATTACGGGCAATATCACGAATACAGGCACGTCTCAATATCCTGCATACAGGCACGTCTGTCTCGGAGGATCCCATGTTCTGGGTGCTAAGGGATTTTGGAGATATGTTAAGTTCTTGCTCGGGATTGCTCACCTTCTGCTTCCTTTGTGGCCCAGGGTGCTGCTCTTAGTAAAGGTCTGGGTGAGGCTCTGTAGAGCCCAGGTCGGTACAGCTTGGGCAGGGAACAGGGCGGCAGCAGCCCCTGCTCGCTCTGCCTTGTTGCAGGCAGACGGCTGCCTGTGCTGTGAAAGAAACCCAGCAGGTCCCTGCTGCCAGCAGGTGGCATTGGCAGCCTGCTGCCTCCTCTTTCTGCGCTAGCAATTAGCTTGATCACTATTTAGATCAGAGACAAGCAGGGCAGGTCTGAAGGTCGATTCCTCTGGGATTCTCACGGGCTCCTTCTACCTCATCTCCTGTATCCTTCTGCCCATGGCTTTCCCTGTGAAGGGAGAGGTCTGGTCCACTGGCAGCTAGTTGTCTGGATGCAGGAGGAAGAAAGGGAAGGAGAAACAGCGGGAAGTGATGGAAGAGCCGCGACAGATGCCTGTGAACCGGCTGATCCCTCGGAGTGGGCCAAGGATGCTCTGTTTGCTGGGGCTGGGGAAGAGAAGGGTGAAATCTGCAGTGGCAGGTCTCTGACGGTGGCCAGAGGAGCGAGGTAGGGTTGGAGAGGTGCGGTCTCCTTCCCTGCCTCACTGCAGCATCTGCTCCTTGCAGAGGAGGCCTGTGTGCGGACCCCCCTTCAAAAGCAGCAGTCCCTTCCCCTTCGGCCTGTCATTCCGCTCGTCGCCCGAATCTCTGACCAAAATGCTTCGGGTGCTCCCCCCATGACGGTGAGGGAGAAAACCCGCCTGGAGAAGTTTCGGCAGCTCCTTTCCAGCCACAACACGGACCTGGGTGAGTGTGGCAAAATGGGGGTGCCTGCGGGTGGGAAGGAGAAGGCAGAGGGGGCCTGCTGTCTGCTTCAGGTTGCAATCAGGTCTGCTCCAGGGTGCATAAAATGACTACCTGCAGTTGCTCCAAGTGGGATAGTTGCACAGACTGCTCTGTTGGCAGATGGTTATGTCCTCCACTAACCGCCCGTCCGTTTCCAGTCTTTCTCCATCTCGCAAATTATGGTTGTGATCGCTGGGGGCTGTTGGGCTCTGCATGAGAATGGAGGCTATGGCAGCCACCAGTCCTGTGCCCAAGGCTGAGCTGAAAGCATCTCTGCTCTCCCTGCTGCAGACCCACATCCCCAGTCGTTGCAAACGTGGAGCCTTCCTGGAGGCTCAATGTCTCCAGAGCCTGCAGGAGCAGACTGGGCTTTCCTCTCCTTCTAGGTGTAGTGGTGCCTGGACGTGCCTAGGATCTAATCCATTGCCACCACTGTCCGTTTGCAGATGAGCTGAGGAAATGCAGCTGGCCTGGTGTGCCCAGAGAGGTCCGGCCCGTGACGTGGCGTCTCCTCTCAGTGAGTACTTGGAGCTGTGACGCAGGAGTTTGGGGGGAATGTGCTGAGCCAGGGACATGCGCTCCTAGACCTTCGTGTGTCCCGTAACCAGGTTTGCTCATGTTGTATCTGTGCCCAGCCTACGGGTGAGCTGTAGGTTTTTTTTGGTCAGGGAGTGTAATTGCTACATCCTCTTTGAGCGCAAAGCCCAGACTGATGCTGGGAATACGTGGTTCGCTCTATTTTGGGAAACCGAACCCCATGAAGTTGGATTGCTCCAAGATCAGTAAAGGCATCAGAGGCTGGGAAAGCCAAACCCCATGAAAGCTCTTTCCCCAGCTCCCGGGCCTCTGTGCCTGATGCTTCCAGCTGACTGGCAGGATTTCAGGGGACGGTTTGTGCTGAGAGAAGAGGGTCTGCCCTGACATGGGTTTTTCTGCCGCAGGGCTATCTCCCCGCAAACATGGAGCGGCGAAAGCTGACTTTGCAGCGTAAGCGGGAGGAGTACTTTGGCTTCATCCAGCAGTATTACGATTCCCGGAACGAGGAGCACCATCAAGACACCTACCGACAGGTATGAGCCCTCTGCCTGTTGGCTGGCTTTCTGCCTTGGTTATATCCCTTTCCTCCCTCTTGCTGCTTCTTGTTGATGTGGTTGGGGTCATGCTAGGACTTCCTCTAGCTGTAGCTATTGGGAGTCTTCTCCTTGGGAACAGGGCACCATGTTTCTGTCTGTCTTCTTATGGGTATTAGTTTAAGCCTTCCCTAAACTGATCTAATAACTAGATTTCAGACCCCAACTCTTTCCCAGCTCTGGCCGCCTGCCCACACCTGAGGAGAGAAGACTGGATATAAAACTGTAGATGATTTGCTGAGTGCAGCTTTCATCTGTAGCCCTCGCTGCACTTGTCAGCAAGTGCAGATCTCGCCTGGGGGGACACTGAGGGGTGGATTCCCCTCTGTTAGCCTGTGAGGAGTTATTGTGCCCCTGGGAAGCACGGCTGGTGTGTATAACCCACGCTCTTTTCCAGATCCACATCGACATTCCAAGGACCAACCCACTCATCCCCCTCTTCCAGCAGCCGCTTGTCCAGGAGGTAAGGGGGGGTGAAGCTCCTGTCCCACATTTTGCCGTGGGGCGTGTGTGTGTGGAGTCAGACCAGCACTGCCGCTAGTGAGTTAGCTTTGCGGGGAGACTTCCCTGGCTGACAGCTCCTGGTGCAAATACCTGCTGAAACTGTTTGGTCTTGTCCTTTGTTTCTGAAAGACATCGGACTTGGAGCTCAGGGGTTATGGGATCAGCTCTTTTGTGGCGAGAATTAGCCAAGAGTTGGTAAAAGGCCTGAAGGTTTTGTTTTGAGACAAGTTCAAGGCATTTGAAGCAGAACAGGAGATCGGTTCTGTTTTGCTACGAAACCTCTTTTGTGCGAAGCAGTATGTGAAAATCCTGGGCGGGGATGGGTTTGAGAGGTGGCCAGGAGGTTTGGGCATCTCCCCTCTTTGGAAGCAAGCCCAGCGTGTGTATGTGGTGTGTCAGAGCATGGCGTCCTGGGCTGGGGCAGTCTGGAAATAACACACTGGTTGCTGGGGGGAGGCTGCTCTGTTGGGAACTGTCCCGATCTGTGATGTTTTGCTGGGAGTACTGTGCTGATAACAGATAACAGCCTTAGCTTTCCACCTGATGTTCAGCAAGGTGTGCTGCTCTGCTAACAGGCAGCCCTATGGGTGGAAGGCTATTAAGCCACCTGGATCTTGAAAAGTTGGGTGTGCATTTCTTCAAGCGAAGGCTTTGATGAGGGGCCTGGGCTGCCTTCTTCTGTGAAGTGTGGGCTGGCCTGTGTGTGGGATCTGTGGATCGTGCAGGAGTCTCTCCTAGGACTTGTATGCTTCTTATCTTACCCGTATTGCTACAGAAAAGCCTGTCAGCGCATGATCTCCGCTCCCTGAGCTTAGCAGTTATGCTTTTCTGCCTTTCCTTTGTGCACGGCTAATGCAGGTACCTGCTTTCCCTCATTCTTCCCTAGATCTTTGAAAGAATCCTGTTTATCTGGGCCATTCGACACCCAGCCAGCGGCTATGTACAGGGAATCAATGACCTGGTCACTCCGTTCTTTGTTGTGTTCCTCTCTGAGTATGTTGGTAAGTGACATTTGCTGTTTGAAGCACGGTGCTGCCTCTCAGCCGTGGTGTTTGGAATGGTGTGAAGTGCTGGCATCAGAAAAGCTTGCCTTGCTGGAGGGGATGATGTGTTCTTCCTTCAGCGCCTGTGCTAGGCTGGAGATGCATCTTGACCTCTTACTGTATCTTTGCTGCCTGGCTGAATTGACTTCAGTTTCATAACCTTGCTGAGCTCCACGGAAGTTGAAGTGCTAAGGGCGGATTTGCATTTGAATGTACTTAACAACCTTACAGCTTGGAGGAGAATGGGGTCTTTTAGGTGTCGAGGGAGTTTAGGCAAAGCCCTGATATACGGCATTGGGGGAGGGGAGGGTCTTGCTCTCAAAGCTTGGGCTTGGAGCTAGCTCTTGCTCTAGGAGAAACGAATGAAGTATAAAGAGACCCTGCTGAGAATGTAAAATAAACTATTTAAATAAAGATTTCTGTCCCGTGCTGCTAGTATAGGTGTGTTTCTCAAGCTGAGAATTTCAGAAAGCAAATTGACTCCTCCCTGCTGCTTTTGGCTTTCTTGTCAGCCAGTTGCTTTTAGTCGGAGATCAAGTCATTTCCACCCATAGCATTTTTATTCTTTCTCCAGCTCTAGCTGTGTTTTGGGGTTGACATTAACGCTGGGATGCCGTAATCCCTATGCCTGAAGGCTCTTAGTTTTCACTGTAAATAGAAGGAAAAAGGAATTTATCAGACTGTGTTAGTGGCAGGGAAATCCTGTTGAACAAATATTTTTAAGGTCTGAGCCAAAGCTTGTTGAAGTCAGTGAAAGCCTTCCACTATCTAGCTAAGGCTTTGTAAACTAGTAATGATCTGCCTCTTCTGAGGACATTGCAAAGAGGTAAGCCACCTTGGTTTCCACTGTGGTAGCTGGAGTGGTCAGGATCGATCCCTAGGAAGTGCTGTTGCTCCTCACAGCCCGAAGGAGAAGGCATAAAATGTGTCTCTGCTACCAGCTGGAGTGAATTCCCTTTCCTGGGGAGGTCAAGAGCCTGTCGGGTCGGGTCTGAGCGGGTTCCCTTTGAGTGGCTTCTCCTGTCCCTTGTTGCTTGAGCAGCATTGAAGGCACTTAGTCTTGGCGGAGGCTGATTGCTCAGGATTGATTTATTGGGTCAGAAGCAGAGCTGTGCACACAGTGAGTTATCTGTGCAAGAAGGGAGCTGGTCTGAAGCATCAGAGCTGCCTGCGGGTACCTGCTGTGGCTTCTTGCAGTCCTGTATCGTGTTGGGTGTCGGGGCTCAACTCTCTTTGCATGTGGCTGTAGAGTTCACGCTGCACCGGACCTGTCTGTCTCTCACTGGAGCCGTGCTTCTCGCCATCTTCCAGGGCTGTTTTCTCCTACAACTGAAGCTTTCTCTCTGAATGTGGCCTTCCTGTTTCCAGCTATTTCTGAAACTTGTGTTGGAGGGGAAAAAACCCCAAACCTCTGCATGAAACCAGTTGAGTTGAATTTGGCCAAGCAACATCACGCATCCCCTTCTGTCCCCAGAGCCTGGGATTCAAAGCCAGCCTTTAGGTCACAAGCTGTCTCCGTGGGTACCTGCTCCCTAGTCTGGCTGTGTAGCTGTCAGAGTTTAAGGACAAGATCAGTAATTGCCTTGAATGTACGTGGGGAAAGAACTGGCAGTTGCTCAGTGCCGCGTAACCCCTTTTGCAACAGGATTTAAGTCACTGGTTTGGAGCGTTAGCTCTTCTCTACAGCTGCCTTTGAGAGGCCCCTGAAGAGCTGGTGCTGGGCAGGGCAGGTCTGGAGGCTCTCCGTGTTGGATCACTAATTCTCAGGATCCCTGGATCAGCCAAGTCTGCGCTGCACCTGAGTCCTTGCAGCAGGAGAGCCAAAAGAGGCCTTGCACAGTTTGGTAATCCTTGCACAGCACATGCCAAGCGACAACTTGCCTTTCCGTGGGGGATCTCTTGTTCAAAGGAAATTCTGCTTGTATTCTTCAAGCTGTATCCCCCTTGGGAAAGGGGACAATCTGTGTGGCTCAGGCAGCCCCTGCCCACAGAGCCACTGAGGGCTCACACGCCTGTGTGTCCTCTGAGGGCACTTCCACATTCAAAGGCGTGCGTACAACTGGCCTACTGCGCATACAACAAAGGCGAGGGAAAAGTTTCCCTCGCCTTTCCTTGAAAGCTGGCTCTGAGAAGATGGCACCAGCACTGGCTCCATCCTCAGACCTCTTGCGTTTGCTGCCCCTACTCTCCTTTCAGAGCGGGTGTTTTCTTGACTGCAAGATGCTAGAAGGGACCCACTGTGCTGCCAGCTGGCTCCTCTGCTTAGCTGCCCACCATCTTCCCTGGGATGTTTGTGTTAGAGCCTTTGGAGGGCAGCCTCCTGCAGCAGCTGACTCGGCAGGACCATCGCAGCTCTCCGGGGACCGTGGGGCGCGTGTGTGATTCAGAGCTGACAGGCGGAGGTGGGAGTTCACAAGCTGTTGACTTCGGTTAGCTGTTCAGCACAAGGCCAGGCTGACACCCTGGTCTTCTACTGTTCAGTCTAGTGGCTTTCCACATTGCAGTCTCGCCTCCGATAACAGGCTGCTCCCCATCTCCAAGTTCACTGTAGACTTCTAACCCATCATCCCATGCTTTGGGCAGGCATTGCATTTGCAGACAACAAATCAACTTTTCTACAGATAAATTAAAATCTCCTTGGTGCTCATCAGCTGATTAATGTGTCTGGTTGATGGTGTCTCCATTATATACCAGTTACTAGACTAAGGCTTAAAACATCCTTCAGAGGGCTTGACTGGTTTCCCACCAAGGGCTTAGAGCGTGTCCATGGGGAAAAGGTGGGTGGTTTGGGTAGAGGATGGTCTGTAGCTTATCAAACACATTCAGGGAACAATTTGGCAGCTTCCTTTCATTGAAGTTGACACGAGCAATGAACCAACAGTCATCAGTAACCCAGCAAACTCCCAGGCCTTTGTGTGCAGAGGGATTAAAAACAGCTTGCTCAGGGTAGTAGTTAGAGCCGTTTGGCTGGATTTGGGAGCAGGGCCATGCTGCTGTGTCTCTGACTTGGTGGCTTTCCATCCTCACTATAGAAGGTGTGGGGAGGAAAGATGTCCAGGTCCTGAAGGAGGTAAACAGATCAGCGAGTGAAAAACATTTGCAGGAAGCTATTTCTTTTGGATGCTTAGGGAACTGGATGACCCTGTTATTAACTTCCATCTCCCTGGCCTGACTGAAAGGGTCCCATTGATATTGCTTCCCTCTTCTTTCCCAGCGTTGCCTTGAATCCAGTGTGTGTACCCCTTTGATAAGCTTCAGCAAATACCACCTAGGCTGAAGCAGGGAGAAGCAGCTTTTCCCCAGAGCTTCCACTCCCCATGTCTGAACTCCTCTGCCCCCTTCTCCAGTGCCAGTCAGGACCCATTGCTTTTCCTGTACTTGCACCTAGTCTGGACACAAAACTCCTCGTGCTCCTTCCAGGTGCTGTGCAGTCTGCTGTGAGCCCTTGGCAGATGGGATAGATTTACCTGCTGTGTTTTCCCCAGCGTGGCAAGCTGGCTCACCTTCTGCTGTGATGTTCTACCTGCACGAACACGGCTGCCTCGGCTACTTGGCAGCAAACATGGGCGCTTTGGGCCTGTGCCACTGCCAGCTCCGTAGCTGGAGTTATTCCTCCTCCCGGCTGATCGATGGCTCCTGCCGCAGATTGCTGAGCACTGCTTGTTTTCAGCTGGTGCCGCCGTGAGGAAGAGCTCGAGGGAGGTGGTGAGGCTGCAGGAGCAGCTGCGCCTGCTGTTGCTGCCCTCCGGATGGGATGGGTGCGGGTTGCCAGTGCCGCTGCGGAGGCTGAGCTTGAGCGGTGAGGATGGAGAGAGGCGGTCTGGCATCTGAGGAATTGGGGCAAGAGATGGCACCTCGACACCTGCCAGAGGAAACCGCTTGCTCCTTTTTCCAGGTGATCAGAGAGGGCCCAGCAAGCACAGGGATGCTGAGCTATCAGTCCTGCTAAAACTGCATCCCAGCTCAGGTCCCGCAGCCCCTCCTGCTGCACTGAGTCATTCCCAGCTCTCATGGCTTTTGTTTGCATTTAAAATGGCAGTGGCAGAGCTCAGAAATGAGTTCAGCATCCACAGGTAGTGTCAGTACTGGCCCCTGCACCCTCTCCCAGTGCTCTCTGCCCATCTTGACATATGAGGCCACTTCCATCCCCAATTCAAGGCCTTGCTTAAGGGATTGTCCCAGCTTTGGGACCTGTTTGGCATTTCACCAAGTCTGTAGAAGGGAGCAGTGCCATGGAAAGTATTGATCTTGCTTGCTCCTAACTGGCTTTGTTACTAAATCCTAATCATAGTTAAATTAAGACTCTGTTTCCCTGTAAGCAGGAGCAGAAGTGGAGCTTGGATGACGGGAAGGGGAGCCTTGTACCTGGGTGTTACTAGTCACCCTGCGCCTGACCCAGCTCAGGCTGTAACATCAGCCTTGCTCTGAACTCCAGTTTTGCCCTGGACCTGTCGCTCTCTGCACGCAGTGCAGACTTGCGCATTACCGTGCAGAGCTGTGAGCTGAGACTGGGTTTAGCTGTTCTCCGGGCGTCCTGCACTGAGCCCCAGCTGCCAGAATAGGGGGAGTCATTAAAGCTCCCCTATGGAAAGCAGGGATGTGGGAGGCTGGAGCCCTGGCTCTTCTAATCTGCTGCAAGCTATGCCCTGCCTGGCATTTGGGGCAGGGATTCAAGTGGGACCATGATGTCCCTTCTCCTCTGTCAGCCCTGAGTCCCGTCGAAATGTCACTCGCAGGAACTTTGCTTTCCCCAAGCCCCGGCTGCCCTTGGGCACCCTGTGACAGTGGCAGCGGTGTCCCGGCTGCCTCCAGCCCAGCCGCAGGCGGCTGTCACCGTGCCGCTGGCTCCCTTTCAGTCCCTGTTGGAGCCATATGTTGAATATCTCACTCCTTTCCATGGGGCCTCTTTAATGATGCTGCTGAGCAGATGTTTGTGCTGAGTCACACACTCCAGAGACCTGGGGCTTTTTTCACAGCTCCTTGCTTGTGTGTTGGCTCGTGCTGGGGATCTCCTGCCACTGTTTTGCTTTGACACCGGGGTGGTGGCAGGGTTGCTGCTCTTGTCCCCGTACCGGTGCAAGCGGCAGGATGTTCCCCATCGCCTGGGCAGGTCACCACCTCCCCGTCGCCATCGTGGTCCTCATGCCTGGAGCTGCACTGGGAGTTCTTCTGCATGAGGCTCATTCCTGTGTGGCTGAGCCTGCCTCTCCCACCAGTCCTGGCCGTACGCATGTGGCCTTGTCCTACTCTTTTTCCTGCCCTTCCTCTGTGGGGGAAGTTATCTAGGGAAGGAGATGGGTATTAAACAGATTTTGCCTGCCTTTCTCATTACATGGAATATTTGAGAGTGGCTGTGGAGAAGCCAGTGGAAGAGTGATAGTTTTGGATGATGACCTGCAGCTGGAAAACAGCTTTGCTGCTCTTTCTGCAGTACAAGGTTGCCAGATTAATTCAGGGTTAAGCCCTTGCTTGTCCCTAAAGCTCCCAGTGGCAGTTTGCTCTGGAGCTGAGCTCTGCCCCGGAGGAGGAGCAGAGGAGGGAGCAGCGCTGGAGTCGCTGGCTCTGTGCTTACCATCCTCCTGCGGGCAGGATCTGTGAGCGTCGGTTTTCGCGGTGCTGCCAACCTGCGACAGCTGCCCTGCGGCATGTCTGAGCCAAGAGGGTGGCCCGGCTCCAGCCCCAAGCCCCATCCGCTCCCTCTCTTGCTCTTTTCCAAGCAAGATCAAAGATGCTTGTTTGGATTTCTGAGCCTCTGGGTTTGGAAATGGGCCAGTGTAGCCCTGGCATCTGCTGATCCAGTTAAGCGGCATGACAGCTCCCTCCGAGGCTTCCATCAGCAGCGTGACGGGCGTTTTCCTCCCAAGAGACCCTGCTGGGTCGGCAGAGCCAGACCTGCGTCTCCTGACTGTCTCCTCCCTAGCTTCCACTGCCTTCCCGTGCCTGATGCCCTCTACAGCCTCCAGGTTAAGGTGAGCCTGGCCTGGAGCAGGTGATCTCTGCTCCAAAACCAGCCAGCATCACCGCCGTGCCACCCTCGAGGCCTCTGCTCTCTCCTTTGCCCTTCCTAGGGGTTCATAAGCCCATTTAAAAGCGAGGACAGCTTTTTGCACTCTGTGAACACCCTTTGGGGACAGAGCTGTCACTGGCCCTTGTGCTCTGAGACCTCCAATTTACTGGCTTTGAAAAACAAGCTTGCACAAATCTCTGCTTGCCCTGCAGCGAGGCTCTTCCATGCACGGGGCTGCTTCTGTTTGCCGGAGCTCTCCTGTCAGCCGGGCTCCAGGAGGAGGAGAGGCTCTGTGAAGCTGAGCAGTCCCTCTGCCATGTGGCCCCCCTGTTAGGCTCTGTGCTGGATTTAACTTGGAGCCTTTTGCTCTCCAGGAAGATGTTTGGGTCCTTGCAACTGTGCCCGAGAGTTCTGCTCTCCTGTAGAGGTTCCTGAGGCTTTGGCAGTTCTTCCTGATGAGCCCTTGGAGTTGGCAGCCACTTTTTGGGTGCCTCTGTTGTGATTCAGTCCCGGGCTGGCACTGATGAATCCTCTCTTTACCAAGCAGGGAGTGGGAGCTCAGCTCCCTCGTGCTACCCCAGGTCAAGGGCAGCAGTTGCTTCCCTGGTTTCTGGTTGCGGTGATGGATTCACCTCTCCCAGTTCTCCCTGTGGTGCCACCAGCTGGCAGAGACCTGCTGTCACCCAGGGCGGGATGGGCTCCAGCAAGAGGGGTCCCACATGCCAGGGGCTTTGTCCATGCACGTCCCTCCCCCCAGAGGGACGACAACAGTGGCAGCGCTGTGGGATCCCTCCTGCGGTCCCCTGGGGAGCTGGGCTGGGTTCAGATCGTGGCCGCTGAGTCTTTTGGAATCCTTCAGCCCTTCACCTGGGCTGGTGAAGTAGGTCAATGCATGAGTGCTGTGCTCTGTGCCAGGCAGGCCACTCGCATCATGCAGGGAGCCTTGTAGTGCCTCTTGCCCTGTCTTGGCTTGATAAAGCCCCTCGGTGTGTTCCGTGAGCCTCCTGGTGTCCCCCGTCCTCCTGATGCTCTTCCCTCTCTGTTTTGCAGAAGAGGACGTGGAAAACTTTGATGTAACGAACCTGTCGCAGGATGTTTTACGGAGCATTGAAGCTGATAGCTTCTGGTGCATGAGCAAGCTGCTGGATGGGATACAGGTGAGCCTCTTCTGGGGCCTCTTCTTTCCCCTTGCTGGGGTAGCAGCGCAGTCGTCTTCTCTCTGTGTCTGGGTGAGTGCTCTGCATGTCCCAGCGTCAGGGATTTTTTGCTACTTCGCTAAGCAAAACCCGTGGGTAAAATCCTGGGGAAATAAGATGCTGTGGCTGTCCAACCGGCACTGTCCCGACTAGAGACTTTACAGCAGGCAGATGATCCTGGTGCTCAAGAGCTATGTCTCTTTGGCTCGTGATGATCTTGGCTCCCTGTGGAGCTGGGGATCTGATTTTGGTCATTTCTAGCTGGTTTTAGAGCTGCTGCTTCTGACTCAGGGCCTCTCTCCACAGGATAACTACACCTTTGCACAGCCAGGGATCCAGAAGAAAGTCAAAGCCCTGGAGGAGCTAGTCAGCCGGATCGATGGTAGGTGACAAGGGGATCTGAGCAGGTCACAACAGCGGGAGGCCTCCTTTGCAAGTAGCACCCTCAGTGCAGGGGTAGATGCTTACCTATACCACGTATGGAAGCAGGGCAGGGTGGGGTTGGCCAGAAACCTCCTGGGAACGGGGTTTTGCTGGCCAGGTAGTACCAGGTGAGGAGTTGGAGGCATTTGGGAGATGAGGTCTCAGCCTGAAAGTGTGTGAAAGCCAGTGTGCGGGGGCAGTGCCTTGTGCGGGAGCTGGGGCACCGTGGTCCCCAGCTATGTAAGTGAAATATGCTGTTTCAGAGCAGGTACATAATCACTTTAGGAAGTACGAGGTCGAATACCTGCAGTTTGCCTTTCGCTGGATGAACAATCTGCTTATGAGGGAGCTGCCTCTTCGCTGCACCATCCGCCTCTGGGACACCTACCAGGTACGCAGGCTCCCGCTGCCTTCCCTGCTCGGCTGGTCGCTGAAGGGCCAATTCCCTCGACACCGGGCGATGGAGGTCTTCTGGCAGCACCGTGCCGCTGGGGAGATGAGGGAAGCAAAGCAGTGCGGCCCCGGGACAGTTACAGCCAGCTGGGTGGTGGGTGGCCCAGTAGGACATCTGTGTCCAGGGAAGTCGTGCTCCAGCTGAGCTGCAAGAGCTGACCCAGAGTTTTGCTGTCCGCAGTCGGAGCCAGAAGGATTCTCACATTTCCACCTGTACGTCTGCGCCGCCTTCTTGATCAAGTGGCGGAAGGAGATCCTAGACGAGGAAGACTTCCAAGTAAGTCCCTGGGGCTGGGGGTAATTCCCTGGGGGTAGAGGGGAGGGAATTGCTCTGGTTGGGAGCCCGGTGTGGACACAGTCAACCGTCATCTTAAAGCTGGCTCCGAGATCATCCAGTCTCAGGATCTTTGCCTAAAAGTAACTTCTGAGCCCCGGTGCTCAGGACAGAGGACTGAGCTGTTGGAGGGTTCAAACATCAAATCCCAGCTCTTCCCTGAGCTCGAGCTTCGATCACGGTAAGTCCCTTCGTGTTTGCCTTCTGGTGTCCAGCTGTAACACTATGGTAGCACCCTTTATCTCAAGGGGTTTAGGGGCATCTGAGCTGCTTCACCGATCTGAATTCTAGACGCGAGCACATCTTAATGCTGTCTCTGAGCCTTTCAGACCTGCGAGTGTGGTGAGCGAAAGTTACTGAGTGCTGCTGCCTCTGGTCATGCCAGCCCCAAGCCTGCTCTGGATCTGTACTCTGCCTTCAACCGCCCCAAACTAAGCACCTTCCCCTCTTTCAGGGCCTTCTAATGTTGTTACAAAACCTGCCCACGATACACTGGGGTAACGAAGAGATCGGACTCCTGCTCGCCGAAGCCTACAGACTCAAGTACATGTTTGCAGATGCCCCCAATCATTACCGCCGATAGGTGCCAGGACTCGACTCCCTCCTCCCCCCCGTGCCCACCCCCTCGTCCTGGCCCGATCTGATCACTGTGGCATTTTGTCGTCCCAAGTCCTCGGACACTCCGGCCGGGAGCTGCTCCTCGCTGTACAAAGCTCACATTGACTCTTGTCTTAACTCTTAACGTGTGCCTGTCTGCCACTCCATGCGCCTGGATGTGCCACTCCAACGACCGTCAGTATTTCACGCCGTGCTGGTGGCTCGAGCCGGGGAGAGAGGCGTGAAGGGGCTGGGGGGGTCGCGCCCCTTGGGGGGCAGCTTTACAGATCAGCTGAGCTGAGGACGAAGCCCTCCTGTCCTCTCCACCCTGGGCTTGTCCAGCTGGGACCACCTTGGCTTCGCTGCCTCGTGTTAACCTGCCACCACGTGCGCTGCCCCATCCGCTCCCCTTCTCTCTTCCGACACCGTTCACTCCAACTCCCAGATGAAAATGCCTTATCAGAGACCCGCCTGGCCGGAAAATCCTTCCCCCCGAGGGCAGCAGGGCAAGAAGTTTCTCTCAGGGCCTAGCTTCGCTCCAAGGGTCCGGAGACCCCAAGCACTTTGTGGGTTCGCGAGAGAACCCCTCGCGCCTGCCCTCTCTCCTTCTCTCCATCCTCTTCGCCTCCCTCTCCCCCGGGGCAGCGGGGCGGGCACCCCCCGGGGCGGGGGGACACCACTCCATCCACGCGCGGTTCGAATGATGCACGCCAGCTTGACGGGACTTTTGGTGACTGATGTGCTGTCGGTACAGCCCCCTCCGGCGCGGGGGGGGAGGCACGGGGCGGGGGCTGGCAGGGGTACAGCATCTCCCGAAACCCCCTTGCAAAGTCCCCGCTCCTCCGAGGCGTTCTGTGTATATTGTGTTCTTGTGTATATGGGTCAAAGATGTACAATATACGTCTTCTGTTTGTAGCAGATAATGATTTTATATTTATAATGTGCACCCCTTGTTCTCCCCCTCTCCACGCCTGGGAAGGATGCCTGGGTACGGCGTTGTAGGGCTTTGGACCCCTCCAGAGGTGGGGGGGGCATTTTGGAGCCGCAGGTATTTCTACCCCAGTATGGTTTTGCAGTGTTGGATCTGCCACGAAGAGGTGCAATAGAAATACGTATCTCAAGGCGTCCCCTACAAAGAGGATTTGGGCGTTTAAGGGAGATGGGAGCTCCCAGCGGGAAGCAGGGGAGAGCCGCGTCGAGGAAACAGGGTATCCGGGCTCGTCAGCTGCTGGCACGTGCCCCTCCGAGCGCTGCTGGGCACAGCCGTGCCGGTGCTGCTGGCGGGACTCTCCGGGGAGGAACGATCCCAGATCCGGCACTGCCTGTCCCCAGCGCTCCCCGGCCCTGCGGACACGTCCTCCCGCAGCTTCTCCCGCGGGGCCGGCAAGGACCGGGCTGGCCTCGCCGCCGTCTGCTTTTAAATCAAACCCATCGCCAATGTTCTAACGGGCCCTTTTCTTCCCGCGGGCAGGCGCCGTCTGTGTCGTGCCAAGGGCTGGATGCGGGAAGGCGTGCGGGGACAGATCCGGGCCACCCCGGGCTTCTCCCGGCGCTCCCGCGGGGCCATGTGGGCTGTCTCGGCAGGGCGCGGAGGTTCCTGGTCCCTCCGCTTTCCGTTGCTGTTCCCAGTGGGAAAAGGCAGCGGGCTGCGAGGCCAGGGCCAAGCATGTGAAAGGCAGAGCCTTGTTGCCAATAAAACTCCAAACAGTGTCTCAAGAAATCGCTTTCCTAACCTGGAGTTGTTTTTCCCAGGCATTGGGACTTGATTTTTGTGTGTGCCTTTTGTTGTTTTCTCCTTGAGACAGACCTGGTGGTCCTTAGTTTAATATGACAAATCAAAAAAAAAAAAAAAAAAAAAAAAAAGAAAACCAACAAAACCCAAACCCAACAACTTGAACTGTGTGGTCTGGCAAGCGTTTTGCGGCGGGGCTGGGGGCGGTGAGTCCTTGTTTGGCCTTGTGAGGGGCTTTGGGTAAGTACCCCCCTTGTGCCTCAGTTTCCCCATCTGTCAAAGGAGGAGGAGATTCTCCTCTTTGTACCGTGCTGGGAGACTCGGTGTCCTCTGCGTTTGCTGTTGGCCAGAGCGGCTTGTGGGAGGATCAACCTCCCTCCGTGCTGCTGTGGACAAACCTTTAACCCCCCCAGTCACCTTCTATCCCCTGTTAATTACTTTTTAAAGTTCAATGGAGTGGAACAAATATAATTACTTCTGGGCGAGTCTAATTACCTGTATTGGTTGCCCAGGCTTTGTTATAATCGATTGCGAAGGGCTGGCTCTCCAGCTCCTTCCCCTGGGTCCCTCCGGGGCCGTGCAGCCCCTGTCCCCATCCAGGGTTTGTGTCCCCTCAGGGCCGCGTCCCCAGCGCCCAGCTGGGCCCCTGGACGCTGTCCTGGGCTTTGCGGAGGGGTTGGATCCGGGAGCCTTTAGTCCGGGGCAGGAGAGCCCGTCAGCGCTGTTTCTGGCCTCAACGCTGGTGGGAATTGGTCCGGGTTTCGGACTGCCGTCCCTGGCCAGGCCGGATCCTGCTGCAGGCTCAGCGCCCTTTTCGGCGCGAGTGCCCTGTTGTCCTTTGGAAACCGAGGCTGTTTCAGCCAGGGGGTGGCCGTACCCCGATCCTGCAAGGTGCTGAGCATCCCTGTCGCAGGGTGACCCAGGCTGAGGTCCCGTCCCGCCCGAGCGGGATTTCTCCTCCCAGCCTGAAAACATCAGCGGGGCTCGGATGAAAGGTCGGGTCCCTGCGGGGAGGGGAGCGGGGTGTCCCTGTGGCCGGTGGCGCTGGAGGGTGGCCAGGCTGCGCTGCCACAGCGGGGACCACCCCGCTGATCTCTGCATCTGCAGGAGGCTGGGCATCGCCTCCCGCCCTGCCAGCCCCGGGGACTGGGCACCCAGCAGCAGCAGACGGGTTTCACCCGGATTTTAGGAGCCGCGGGTCCTGCCCGGGATGGAGCAAAAGAGGCAGGGAGCCACTGCAGGGAGTTTATTAGCTGCAGGGCTCGTTATTTCTCCTTTAATTATCACCATTAACGCGGCACTGTAGGCTTGCACCGCGATGTCGCATCCATTTGTGGTCCAGCGGTCGAAACACGCTTGCCTCCGTCTCGGGCTGCGGAGGAGCAAACCAGCAGCGCTGCTGGCCGGGGAGAGCCTGGCTGGGAGGGAGCCGGTCCCCAGCGTCACCAGGGCCAGCCACCGCTGCGGTGACAAGGTCGAGTGCCCGTGTCCTGGCGTGTCCCCGCCGGCTCGCCTGCGTGCCAGCACAGTGCAGCCCCTCTCCCGTCACCCGCTTCAGCGCAGCCTTGTGAAATAAAACACTTCCAGGTGTTAATGGGAGCAAATTCTCCCGTCCCGGGGCTGGCGACAGCGGCTTTTTTCTGCAGCAAAGCCGGGATGTTCGAGGGCTGTAAACACCTCGGGAGGGTTTCGTGGAGCCCAGTAACCCAAGAGCAAATTATCAGCATTTATTTCCTCTCCTGAATGAAGCCTTTATGGAATCGACAGGGAAAAATTGCACTACGTTCCCATGCCACCCCATTCATGACAATAAACGGTGACCGTATCTGCAATCCTTTTTCTGTTGGATGCGACTGGGGTTTTATTAAAGCGTGGAGCCTGAGGAGCTGCAGTAACGGAGCCCTGAGTGATTCCTGCCATTGCAAATGGGCTGAGATAAGTCCTGAGGACCAGAAAATCCAGAGGAGGCTGGAGGAGAGAGGAAGCCCTCATGGTGTGACCAGGGCCACGTTAAAATATGGGCCATATGGGATGAGAGATGGAAAAGAGCCTTGAAGAGAAGCTGATGGGCTGGAGGAGGAGGAGGAGGAGGAGGAGGAGGAGGAAGGGCTCCCCAATCCCAACTCCGTGCCCGGCTGAGTGGTGCTGGGGACACAGGACAGTGGCTCACGTCCCTCCTACTTGCAGACCCATGGTTTCAAACCGGGCGAGCCAAATGGTCCCACCGGGAGCGGGGCTGCAGCCAGCCCAGAGCCGGAGAAGGGTTTCCAAGTGGCTTAAAACGCAAGGAGCCCCGCTGCGTCTCCTCCCGGCCCTTTCTCGGGACCAGACCCCACCCGGGGACGTTCGTCGGGCTGACAGGTTTCCCTGGCAAACGCTGCGTGCACCGGCCCTGCCACAGCCTTGTCCCCCCCAACCCACCCCTGCCTCGCTCCTCCCGGCACGTGCTGTCTGTGCCGGCCGGTTACTGGCTCTTTTGGAGCCTTTTTGGGAGCGGGAAAAGTTTTCCAACAGTTCAAGATTTTTTAGGGTTTCTTCCTGGGAGGTGGAAAGGGCCAAACCAAGCACCCGGAGTGGGTCCAGTCCCCTTCTCCCAGGGGATGGGGAGAGGGGAGAGGTCGAGCAGCGACCTCGGCTCCTGGGGACGGCCATGCCACCGATCGCTCGAGGACAAGTGGACGCTGGCTCTATTTTCTTCCTTTTTTCTGCTTCCAACGGCCCCGGGGCTCTGGGGTGGGGGGGGCTGCGCTGCAGGGCTGGAGCATCGCCCGGACCCCTGGGCCCGGGGCAGGAGGGGGCAGCTGCCACCAAGGGGGAGCAGCTGGGGGGTCGGGGGGCAACTGGGGATAGAAACGGGGGTTGGGGATGGAGGGAGCTGGGGACAGGGATGGGGATGAGAACTGGGATGGGGACAGAGATGGGGTTGGGGACAGAGATGGGGTTGGGGACAAGGATGGGGACAGAGATGGTGCTGGGGACAGGGATGGGGACAGAGATAGGGGCTGGGGACAGGGATGGGGATGAGGACTGGGATGGGGTGGGGGGCACTGGGAACAGAGAAGGGCTGGGGACTGGGCTGGGGGCTGAGGACGAGGCAGGATCCGCTCCGAGGGGCTGAGCCCTGCGCTGCAGGATGGGGGCACCTGCCCGGGATGGGGAGGGCGATCTGCACCGGGGGGGGGGGACACGGGACCGGGACCTGCACAGAAGAGGGGGGAGGCTGCACCTTCTCCCCTGCAGTGGGGTGCACGGGGGGGCGGGGTCCTCCCTCTCCTCCCCCTGGCCGGCTGGAGCGTCCCCTCCCGCGGCGGGGCGGCCCCGGGGCCGGAGCGGGGCCGGGGCGGGGGGCGGGCGGCCGCAGCGCAGGATGCCGGGCGCCTGGAAGGAGCGCTCCGCCGCCGCGACCATTTGCTGCCTCCTCCTCCTCCTCGTCCTCGTCCTCCTCCTCCTCGTCCTCCTCCTCCTCCGGCTCCTCTCCTCCGCCCCCCCCCGAGCAGGTAACGCCGCCGCTCCCCGGCACCTCCCCGGTCCCCCCCGCTGCTCGGGGGGACCCTGCCCGGGGGGGGGGGTCGCACCCCGTGAGCAGCCTGCGAGCGGGGCACAGACTTCCCCGGGGGCTGAGCCCCCCCCAGCTACTGGGATATTTGGGGGGGGGTCAGCTGTTTGCGGGGGGGGGGGGCGCTGGGCGGGGGGATGCACATGGGAGCTCCCCGGGAAAGCTGAGCTGGGCGGGGGGGGGGCTCTGGGCAACGCACCCCCCCACTCCCTGCAAAGTCCTCACCCTCCCCCGAGCTGCTTGCGAGGCTGTGGGGACCCCCAGGGTGTTGCTCCAGGGGGAGGGACGTGCCCCCAGCCAGGGCAGGGGGACGGGACGTGGGGGGGTAGGGGCAGGGACCCCCGCCATTGCACCCACCCCGAGCCGTGGGACCCTTGGGTCCGGGGCTGCCACTGACCCGGTGGGAGGCTGGTGGCCCCACGTCCCAGACATGGAAAAACCCCAATAAAAGCACCCCAAACCCCAGGAAACGCCGCCCTTTCCTCTAACCCGGCTGAACTTCACCGCCTTTGAACCACCCCACGTGCAGCCGTGGTCCCCGGTGTCCCAGCGGGACCTGGAAACTGGGAGAAAAGTGGTTTAAATCCGCTCCCGCACGGCCAGGAGGGTGCTGGGCAGTGGGCAGGGTTGCCCCAGCCCCGAAAAGTGGGTGATGGGGGGTGGTTGTGACCCTTTCTGCCCTGGCAGCTCCCATCCTGTCCCGCTCCCATCCTTGATCCCATGTCCCCATGAGGCTGGCGCTGGTTTTGGGCCCAAGGTTTGAGAGCAGCGTTTTGTGCATGAAAATCAGTTTAAAAGCAGAAAAAAATAACACAAAAGTTAGCTGAGGAGGGGTCAGCCAAGCCGGAGATGACACATGGCATCTCCTTTGCATCGCGCAGCCCATTGCATGTAGACCAAGACATAACCAAGATTGATTTTGCTGGAAAATTTCACCCAAACCGGGGTCATTTGGGGTTTTCCCTCCTGATTTCTGGGGTTTGCCATTAAATTGCAAACCCGGCCGGGCTGGAAGGGGAGGAGGGTTTTCCTGCCCTGGGTAAAGCAGCACGTCACAGCGCAGGGGATGGGTGAGCCCTGGCCCGGGGGGGTCGTTCCAGCCCCCCCGGTTGGGCTCAGCGCTGTAGGGTGCCCCCTCGCACCCATCCCCTTGCAGGGCAGGAGCTGGAGGTGGGGACGTGCGAGATCACGGCGCTGGACCGGGACCTGAGCCACCCGCGGCGGACGATCGCCCGGCAGACGGCACGCTGCGCCTGCCGCCACGGCCAAGTCGCCGGCACTGCCCGGGCCAAGCCGGCCTGCGTGGACGGTAACGGCAGCGCCGGGGGCGGGGGGGGGTCGGTGCTGCTCGGTGGGGACCCGCGGGGGGGTGGGTGCGTGTGCAAGGACACCTGGCTGGAGCCGCGGGTCCTGGCTGGTGCCCCGGGGCCGGCGGATGCTCCGGCCGGGAGTCGTTGGCTGTCCGACCCTGACAGCCCCATCTCTCTCCCTTTGCCCCCGCTCTGGCCTCTCCCTCTCTTTCCCCTCCTTTCTCCCCATAATTTGACCATGGTTCCCTGCGCGCTTCTCTTGTTGTGGGCCCCAAATGGGTCCTGCTGAGCTCATGTGCTGCTTCTCTCCATCCTTCATCCATCCCTCTGTCCATCCTTCATTCATCCATCCATCCCTCTGTCTTCCACCATTCCCTTGTCCCTCCCTCCCTCCACACACGTATCCCCCATTCATCTACGCATCCCTCCCTCCCTCCGTCCACTCATCCATCGCCCCTCTCTCTATCCCTCCATCCTTCCCTCCGTCCTTCCATCCCTCCCTCTGTCCATCCCTCCATCCACCCACCCCTTCATCCCTCCCTCCTTCCACCCACCCCTCCCTCCATTTCTCCTTCCACCTCCACCTCTCCACACACCTCCACCCTCCCAAATATCCCCGTCCCCGTCTCCCCCGGCAGCCCGGCTCGTCGCCAGCCGGCAGTGGTGCGGGATGGAGCCGTGTGAGGAGGGGGAGCAGTGCGCCCTGCTCCGAAACCGCTCGGGCTGGAGCTGCACGAGACAACTGGGACGAATAAAAACCATCACGGTAAGTCCCCCCCCTCCCCGTCCCCTGTGCCCCTGCTCCCACCTCCTAGGAGGGGAAACTGAGGCAGGGCTGGCTGCAAGGGCGGGGAAGGGGTCAGGATGCTGGAGCCTTTGGTGACAGGGAGTACGTATCAATGCCGGGGGTGGTTTATTAGCAGCAGGGAGGGGCTGATGGGGTGGGGGAGAGGGTCCGGTGCCCCCCATGCACCCCCCCGGTTGTGTGTGCTGGGACCCCCTGCCCCGGCACAGCCCCGGCTCCCCCGGATCCCGCAGCACCACTGGGCACCCATGAAATATTCCCCCAATATTTTTCCCGCAGGTGTCCTGACAGCGGCCGGCGCGTGAGGACGAGGGGACTCGCTCCGGAGCCGGCGGGACGAGCCTGGGCAGGGAGCGGGGTTCGCTCGGTGCTGCCGTGCAATGGCCTTGACCCCCCCACCGGTGCCCCGGGCCAGCGGAGGGACCAGCCACCTTGGGGACAGTCACCGGGCAGGCGCTGGGTGCTGGGGACTTGCAGGGGAGTTGCAATGTGGGCAGGGTGGCCGGAAGGGTCACTGGGCTCCTGTTTGTCTGTGGAGGGTCCCCCAAGGCCACCGTGCTGAGGAGGAGGAGGAGGAAGAAGAGGCCATTGGGGTCTCACTTTCCAGCTCCAACCCCCCCTGCGTCGCCCTCCGCACCCATCTGCGGAGCCTGAATTTTGCAGCAGTTGAGCAGCCTCAGCGCCTGACCCGAATTTGGCCGCCCGTCAGGGTGCCGGAGGGTGCAGGGAGCTGCAGGTGCTGGGTGGGGGTCCCGGGGACGGGGGGGTCCCGCTGTGGGTACCCAGGGGCAGCGGGGGGGGGACAGCCCTGCTGCAGGGTGGGGGTCGCGGGGCTTTGCAGGGTGCCTCGCCCCCGCGGACAGGGCTGGGTGCCCTCCGCAAGGGGCCGGCGAGGAGAGAGGCAAAGCCAGCGGCCTCGAGGTGTCCGTGGTGCGAGGAAATAAAAGTCTGATTTATTTTACAGCTATGAAACTGTATTGTTTCAATTTCTTGGAGGGGGCAGAAATTGGCCCCCTCCAAGAGCTCCAAAGCCCCAGGTCCCCAAATCCCTGCCCCATCAGCTCCAAGCTGCTAATTTGTGGCTCAGCCCAGTTACCTCGACGGGATTTTTGGGATCTGGTTTCCTGGTGCCACTCAAGCGAGGGGCTGGGGGCGACGCCAATGGGGCCCCCGTCACAGACGGACCACCCAAAAACCTGTGCTGAGACCCCACACAACTCACTTCACGCCCCTTTGGGCTGCCCCCCCCATCACCAAGACACACTCCTCGCCCCACCGAGGTTTGAACTTCTTGGCGTGACTCCTTGCGCTCGCTCATCTCCCCCATTTCGGGCCAGGGGGATGAAACCGGGGGGGCAAGTGCCGGGGCTGGGGCCGGTGCGGGCACGGTGCTGCAGCTGGTGTGCCTGGAGGATGCCATTGTCATGGAAACCTTTTAGCCGCAGAGTAATTCAGTAAGTCATAATTTCATTTGTTAAAAGAAGAAAAGATGGGGCGGGAGCGGGAAGCTATTTTATTAATATGTAATAATTTCATCCCAAAATGTCAGCGGGGAAGTTAATGGCAGCGGCTGGGCTGAGGTCGGTCTGCGGCTGCTGTTTTTCGGTGCTTTTCTCCAGAGAAGCAGCTTCCCAGCGTCCCTTCTTGTTGCTAAATCCTCCTTCTCCCCCGTTCCTTGCAACAGGTGGAAATCATAGGGGCAAAAAAAAGTGAAGAACCCCCTTTTTAATACCTTCACCTACACCTGCAGCTCTCCCTGAGCCAGGGAACACTGTGCACCATAAAACCTTCCTAGTTATAGGACTCCAAATTAAGGTATAAAGGCTTGAAATACTGACAGTAAGACTTACCTAATTTTTTTCTTTTTTTTTTTTTTTTTTTTCTTCCCAGTCCCCAAAATAGCTCACAAAATTACAGCACAAGGCATTGTACAGGGGAGGGGCAGGGCGGATTGCAGCAACAGGAGGAAGCACCCGAGTCCCTGGGGATGCCACAGCGGGTGACAGCCGAGGGTGCAGGGTCTTGGGAAATCAGGTTTTTTTGGGCCGTCAAGCCCGCTGCCCTTGGGGAGAGGGTAGGAATCGTGACAGGGAGTTTATTTTTGCTTTGAAACACTAAGGCATTAAAATCGCAGTGCAACACCTCCAGCAAGAGTGCTGGGAAGGCAGCGAGGGGGCAGCTGGAGCACCCCGGGGTGGTGCCCAGAGCTGGGCAGCACCGGAGGAGCAGCGGGACGGGGGCCCGGAGCCGTCGCACACGGGACAGACCTGAGCTTTTTGTGGTTTTTGCAGCCTTCGGGCCAGGTTGATGCTCCCTCGCCTCCTCCCTGGCTGTGCCCGCTGCTCCTGCAGTTTCTTTTAATTTAAATTCACCTGGAGACAGAGACAAGGCTTTCTTTTAAATCAGCTGATCCCCACCAAAGTCTTAATATCCTTTTCCTACCACTCATCACCCCACTTTAATTAATTACCTGCCAGCTCCCCTAACCCGCTCTCCCCAGAGCCTCTTCCCAAACCTTCGCCCGTGCTCCGTGCCGCATCCCCAGCCCAGGCGCAGCCTCCACGCGCGGCCGAGGGAGCGGGTCCTGCAGAAGGAGCCGACAAGAAGCAGCTTAAAATTTCCTCAAAAGGCAGAAGAAATAATTTTGCGCAGCCCCAACCCAGAACGAGAAATGCAAGTTCACACTTCGGCAAGCGCATCTGTCTGCAAAATTTATTTTATTTAGCAATGCTAATGGCCTAATTAAAATATATTAGCATGACAATTACATTTCTTTTCTGATCAGTGTCAAAGTAAGCAGGCAGAGTTAAAATACATGAGCTGCGATGCAAGTTCCTCACCAGCATCCCCCCAAAAGCTCTCAGCATAGCTTGGCGATGTTAGCAGCCATCCCGGCTTTTCCCTGACGCGGGGAGCTCTCGGTGCCGGTGGAAATGCCGAGCGTGTGCTGTAGCCGCAGGGGCGTGCGGTGAGCCGGGCTTCCCGGCTCCCAGGGCTCCATGGCCTAGCGCCAGGGTCACAGCTCGTGGGGCTGCGCGGCCCCATCGCCTTGCGAAGCGGAGCCCGACCCCGTTCAGCCCGTACCGCGTGCAGGGGACATTAACGCTGCTCTAACGAGGGTTGATCAAACCTGGGCAGAAAATCTCACGCAGCCAAAATAAGAACCGCAGCAAAAGATGTGCCATGCACCGGTCCCAGGATGCATCGCCGCCTGCCCCAAAGGACTCGGACCACATCTCCGGCCACCAGTCTCCATAAATCCCCAGGCAAAGCTCCAACCTTTATTTCCAGTGCTATCGATCCATCGACAACGTCTTCCTCTGGTTCCTTTATTTCTTTTCCACGAAACGCTCTCTGATGGATGGCGTGGGGGAGCGGCAGCTGCTCGCCGCTCTGTTATTAAAGTGCCGCTTTTCGTCGTCTTGTACAACGGGCTGGTTGGTTGCTCCAGCCAGCCAGGGATCTGATTAGCCAGAAAATTAGGATTTAAAATTGAATATTGTGCTTTGTAGAATGAGCTGGGTGGGTTTTTTTGTTTTCTGTATTTTTTTTTACTGGAAGAATTCTTTTAAGAAAATGCCTACGGGTGGGAAGAGATGAACTGATCAGGACAGTGCCAAGAATGAAGTCAATAAACTGGGGAGAAAATCCAGTTTCTCCATCCATGCGAGCGCTGTGAGAAGCATCAGTTTCTAGCACTGCCTGTCCACCCTTCCTCCCTTTGTCTGTCTGTCCATCCCCGCAGTTTGGTTACTCCTGTAACTCTGGTGCAGGGCTGAAAACCTCACCGGACCCCAACACGTGTTTTACAGCCTCGGCTTCTCCTTGCTGGGTCAGGACCGCGGGCGAAGGGAGGTTTCCTGCCAGGAGCAGAACTCAGCACCAGCTGAATCCCGACGGATTCACCCTGGCATGGCCCCGGCTCGTCCTGGCATCGCCCTACTTGCAGCAAGGATGCCAAACAGTACAGTTATTTCCATTATCAAAAAGGCTCTGACTGGAGCAAAATCTGGGCTCTTCTTTAAGGAAAACACCGGCTGGTTGTGGAGGGTTTTCACAAACCCCTTCCCCGTCCCGGCCACGCGCTCCTTTCGCATTTCCCTCGGCAGAGAGCGAGGCCCGAGCTCCGTGTTTGCGGTCAGCTTCACCTCCCGCTTGGCACGCACTGAAGTGCTCCTGATCTGCAAACGCTGCAAAACATCTACATTAAAAAAAAAACCAAAAAACCCCTTATAAGCATTTCCACAGAATGTAATAAATAAATAAGGGGGAATAAAAATTCCAGGCATGCTCAGAAAAAAAATAAATATCCCTTTTCCCTTTCCTAAAGCAGGCTGCAATAAATGCGGGACTTTAATTACTCGACAGTGTCAGTTTAACATCAGCATTACATGAGTGCATCCCTCAATCAGGGACTGCGGACTCGAGGGCACTAAAACTACACTTGGGAAGAGCAAGTAACTGCATTTTGGAGCCGGCTTCTTGCCGACTTTCCACACACCCGATGCTGCCGGGAGCTGACGGTGCGGCTGTTGAAGGGTGATTTTCCCATGGGAGGTGCCAAGAGATGCCCCATTCCCAGCCCCTGGGCTTGGGTGCAAGCTCCGGAGAGGAGCTGCAAAGTGTTGGGAAAAAAAGGGATCCAGGTTGTGAGAGAGTGCTGGAAATTTTAATGTTTCCCTTTTTTATTCACCTTTTTTATTCCCTTTTTTATTCACCTTTTTTATTCGCACGTGCGCGCGCACGCCAACACGTGCCAAAGACATTTGCACCATCGTTGGCAGCTTCTTGCAAGCCCTGTGCATGGTCCCGGGCTGCTGTGGGTGTAGACGGCTTCGCCCCAAATGGCACCCCAGGGTTGGGATGGGGTTGGGGGTCTGCGGGGACACACAGGGCGTTTCGGGTTGTGCCTGCGCAGTGGGTCGGGCCGCCCGCGGGCGTGATGGATGCTGTGAATATTGATCACCGCTGATGAATCCCTGCCATCCCGCTGAGTAATTACAGCGCGTTTCACAGCGGAGCATCATCCATCAAATGCTGAGCAACACTAAAGAAAAACTAATCACACGCCGGAAGGAGAGCCCCGACTCCCTCGCCTGCCCCTCCCTCCTCATCCTCACCTTCGTCAGCCCACCCCATCCATCCAGGCTGCCATTCTTCCCCATCTCCATCCTTCCCAGGATCGGCCTCCCATCCTGAGCTGCAAAGGGGCCCTGGCTTGCTCCGAGGACACGGGCTGCCCACGTCTGCTGCTGCAAGGAAGAAAAATAAAAATACATGGTTCATGGCTTTCCTCCTAGCTGCTGCCCAAGCTCCAGCCCTCCGAGCACTGAAGCACGTTAAATGGGTATTACCCACCCGTTACCCTCCCTCTCCTCCTCATCACCACCCCAAGCCCTCGCTCCCCACCATGGTGGCCCTCGCCTGGGGCAGCGTGGGGACCCCAGCTCCAGGGGCTGCCGATCCCAGGGCACCCTGCGATGCACAGCCCAGAGCCAGGGCTATTTTGGGAGGCTGGAGCAGGAGAGGATTAATCCTCAGCAGGGCAGCACCATTAAGTTTTGTCACCTGCTATCCATCTGCCTCTAAGGAGCCAGCTCTGTGCTGCTCCTTCCCTCCCTTCGCTTTTTCTCACGCAGAAGAGCCCGAGGCCAAACCTGTGCACAGCACCCGGTGTAAACTCCCCTGTCCTCACCAAAGGGGACTTGGACCCCCCGAGCGTCTGGCTGAGTCACACACAGAGGAGAAAGCTGCCCCCGTTTTCTCCTGGAGCGTATTTGCATTGCATATATATCCTATGTCTATACAGAAAGTGCTAATTATACTTACAGACAATTATAATTAGCAAGTAGGGAGAGCTGTCCCCTGGATGCACCTATGGCTGTGGGTGTGTAGTCACTATTTGTGATTGGGAGAAGCTCATCCTCTGTGGCTGTGGAAGCAGCACTTGCCCTAAGGAGACCCGTCCCACAAATAAATGCACGTGTGTGAGCACCTACCTGTGGGTGCCCAGGGCTGGGCATGGCCCCTGCACCCCCCCGGCACCCCCCGAGCCAGCACCGCAGCGGCCGGAGGGGCACAGTCCACCCTCCTCTTGCATTTCGGTCTCCTCCGGGAGGTTTTCTGAAGGGCATGTCCCCGAACAAGACCCTTCTCTGGGTCCGGGATGTGACTCGTTCTTGGCCGTTACCTGCCATCCCTGCACCCGGCGCCTCAACAAAAAAAATTCAGAAAATTAGGAATGGTTGCAGAAATCCAATGAACCTCCTCTCCCCTTCATCAAAATCTGCCGGCCTGCAGCACCACCCCAACGCCAGATAAAAAGCCATGTCCTTACTCTGCCAGCGTGCCGAGCCAGTGGATCTTCTTGTTTTCTTTGATTTAGTTTCTTCTTTTTTTTGGCGACTCTGAAAAGAAACGGATGGGGCAAGGCTGGTGGCTGCACCTGAAGCACTGACGACACGAAGCAACACGCACCACGTAATCAAGAGGAAATTAAACTTCTCCGCTAGAAAGTTTTGCTTGCAAAACTGCAAATTAATTACTGGTTTCAGGCAAAGGTGCCATCAGCGACAGCCCTGGGAGATGCTGTTGCACCAGCTCCGGAGGGAGGGCGGATCTCAGCAGCTCCCGCAGACGCTGCTGCCAGGGCTGGGTCCAGGCAGGACAAACCCAGCTTTGCAAACTGGTGCTGGAGAGACCTGGGGCAGCCTTGCCTTCAAATTAAGGGCAGAAGCATCCGAAAGGACAAACCTATTAGGGAGAAAACAGGAATTTAATTACGCGATATTTCAATATCAGTTGGAGATGAGGGTCAGGAACCATGACAGCGTGGCGGCCGCCGAGGATGGGAGATTATCGGAAAGTGGGGCTTTTCATGAATCAGGCTGACAATTGTCTGAGCCCAGGAGGCAAAGGATGGGCCAGCAAGGCAGGCAGAGAGGCGGAGGCCAGGATGAGGCCTCAAAGCAGATGGCTGTATCTGTCCCTGCAGAATTTGGGGCACTCAGGCTGACAAGGAGATGGGAGAAAGGAAGGGAAAAGTGTCTCCTGGCTCCTGCAGGGTTTTGCATCGCGGCGGTGGGTCTGTGCCTCTGGCCCCAGAAGGGCTTCATGTTCGTGGCGGATGGGAACGATACCTGCAGCCTCGGAGGGCAGCAGCCTCCAGCGAAGCCCGGGCTCTGCAGAGAGGGGCCGGGCAGCAAAGGGGTCCTGATGGTGCACCACTGCCCGCAGACCACGAACCTGTGCAGGGAGGGAAAATGCATCTTAGGGAAGAGAGACAACGCAAGAGCCCTGCTAGGATGAGAAACCCTCCCCAGCCAGGAGCCAGGGACCAGCCCGGCTGCAGATTCCAGCCCTGCTGCATCCACATGGCTCGGCTCCTGTCTCCATCTGCTGGCAAATCCCACTGCCCATGGCGCGGCATCGCAGGACCCCCCGGCCCACCACGAGCATCACTAGATGGGATTCAAGCCCCAGATTCCCAATTCCCATCCCTTTGGGGCTCTCAGCCACCCCCTGGCCACAGGGCTGCCGTGCACGGCACCAGGGGGGATCCCATCCTGCAGCACCCAACCCTGTTACCCATTGCACAGGGAACAAACTCACCTCCGGGAGACGTTCGAGGCAGCACAAGAAATCCCTCCGCGTGTCCCTTCCCTATCACTGCTCTTTGCAACCGCTTTACTCTCGCATCTGGGACGACTGGGACGAATAAAAACCATCACAGTAAGTGACGTCCCAGACCTCAGGACAACACTAGCAAGGAAGGACTCTTTTTTTTTTTTTTTTTACATTAGAACATTTATTTCTCAGAGAGAAAATATAGTCTCAGACAGTCAGTTATAGTAGGTAAAATTAGCATTTTTTTTTCTTTACAAGCATAGATTTTCTTATTACCTCTCTTATACCATCTGATATAAACAATTCTAGAAAGCAAATAAACTCACTTTCTACAATAAATAGAGCGATCTGTGCTTTACAGCAGACTGACAGTAACGTTTAGGTCCCGTAGCAACAGCAGGATATTAGCCAATTCAAATTCTAAAATGTCATTTAAAAACAAAACAAAACAAAACAAAACCAAAAAAAAACCCCAAATCCCAAGATCTTAAAACATATACACAGGTCACAAGTCCACAGCTGAGCTACCACCTGGAAAAGTGTATGTTCCTTCAAATAAATTACACTGTGTGCATATAAAAGACCCAGCAACACAACTGAGGACTTCAAGAATGGTGACAATAGGTCTAAATAATTTAGAACAATATTTTACAACTATATATACACAACATCCTTCCCTAGCCACACTCCATAGGCATTATTATTATTATTATTTTTACAAAATCCTATGCCCCATCTCTATGTTACAGGAATCTTCCTTAAAGTGTGGTTCCGTGTCCCAATGTATAAGAAGTGGTATTTTAAAAAAGTAGACCAAGTAGAAATGGCAGTGATTACTCCCCACTATTCATATTATTATTATTACTAATTATTATTATTTTGACCCCACATTCTCTTCAGTATGAAAAAGTTAAAATAATAAAAAAATATTGAGTTAAAAAGCAAAATGATGATATTCAATCTACAATCTTGCTCTGCACCTTTGGTTCTTAAAATGGGAAAGCAAAAAGGGATACGCAACAGAAGAGATCAGAGAAATCATAAAGTCCTTGGCTAATAGAAAAGGTTTCGTCATCAAGTTTCCAAACATCAGTTGCCCCCGTTTTTGCAACGCAAACCCAAAAAAACAGGGATTGTCTGCAGAGCTGGGTTTACTTGGGTTTTAATGGATGACAACGCTGGAGACCCACACACCAGGGAAAGGATATGCGTGTGGGGGAGAAGGCGAAAAGGCAAAATGGTCGTGTGCTCTAGTTCGTGCTTGGTTTCAACCCAAACAGAGTCAGAGAAAAAAGTCAGAGAGACAGAAAAAAGGGAAGAAAGGAAGAGGAGCCTTACACCAAATGTGCATAAACCAACACAAAAGATGTATCTCCCTCCAACCCTGATCAACCTCAGTGCCTGCAAAGCTGCTCCAGCTCATTAGACACCTCCAAAATTAGTTTTGCATCTTAAAAAAAGGAAGTTATCTTTGCTTAGACTCAGTACTGTACTAAACCATGATATGAAATGTTACTGGAACAAGCACAGTCACAGAAATCAGAATTTAAATGTGAAACTACCAAATAAATTTCTAGGACACACACACACACAAAAAAAATCAGGTAATTTGCTTTTCATATTTAAAGCTCTGTGCATCTGTGCATGTAAGTGTGTGCAGCAGAGGGGAAGGTTACCAAAATATCTCAAGCTTTTCTAAATGCAATGAGAGAAATCTAACATGAAAACACTATGTACGTAGGCAGGAAAATCGTAACGCAAACTCCCAGCTACGATTTTTTTTTTTTTAATGTGATGGGACAATCAACGTCATTTAAAAAAATAAAAAGGCCAATCACGGTTAGGGTAAATTTGGCACAAGAAAGTCCAGTTGGGATTTCCGTAAAGGATCCTGGTGCGGTTACAGTGGTGACGGGTTCCCGGGAATTACTCGGGGCTGGCTGATGACTTAAAAACCCCGACGGCACGGGGGAGGCCGGGGCGAGGGAGGGTGCATGAGGTCCGAATATCCGAGTGCTGCGCCCTGCTCACTGCATCAGCTCACCTTGGCTCCCGTCACCTGGCAGCTTTTCCTAACTACCTTACTCCTGACCCTGTAGACTATACATTTCATCTCCTGCCAGCTCTTCAGCGAGACACATTCAGAAAGAAGCTGGACAGGCTTTTTGGCACATTTCAGGGTACTTCGAGGAGTGCTGACAGCTAGCTGGGAACGATGTCCCCCGGCCGGTCAGTGCACGAGACAGTCCGCTCTGCCAACGCAGCGAGCACGGAGTCTGGAGGAAAAGGAGGACCGGCCACCCCGACCCCTTACAGATAATTCGATGTAACGAAGGGATGATCTCCCCGCACGCGGCTCATGTGAATCATGGCTCGATCGTATGCCACCTGCACAGACTTGCGGATGCTGGTTTTTCGTCCTTCCATCATCTTTAACTTGTCCACTGTGTCGTCCACACCGAGGGGATAGACTTTGTCACGTGGAAGCCACTGCCTGCAACAGAAAGGAGAGCGCAAAGCCCCGTCACCGAGGGCATGGAGAGGGGAAACGGGGAAAGAAGAGCAAACACCTGGAGCTCTCTGCAGGAGGCTGACTGCTCTGATGTGCCTGGCTCTCATATCTGCTGCAACAGGCCAAGGAGTTTGTCCCAAGAGTTTCCAAGACATGGCCAAGTACTCCAGCTCCTCAAGCATTCCCCACATGTCTCAGCAGTGATTACTCGCTAGTTGTCATCTCCTCCCCAGGAGCAGCTACGATCGTGTGATCTATTTGTTTATAATTAACACCCCGCAATGATGCTACAAATGTTTAAATGCCTGCATTTAGCATGGAAGAACCACCTGTAGCCAAAATGTCTTCCTGCATGAGCACAGTTTTATCTCTCCTTGGAGTCCTTACTCAAGGCTGTCAATGCTCCTTGGAGCTCCAGGGGAAACTTGGAAACTCCTGTGTTCCACAGAGCAGCAAATAGAGGGACTTCCATGGTGGAAAGTAAGTTTTTATCCCCAAGAAAGCTCTGCCTTGTTCCAAGAGGCTGTAAGCATCAGGGTTTGGGTGACTACAACTATCTGAGTATCATCCAGAAACAGGCAGCTTCCAGTAGACACGTCCCAAGTCCAAGTTGACCCCAACCAACTGATGACTTAAATTGCAAGTGCCTTTTCTATAGCAAGTTTTTATTGTGCAGTCATTAGCCCAGGTTAACTAGCACACTCAGAAACATCTTTCCTAACGAAGTGTCATCTTTCCTAACATCATCTTTCGTCATCTAATGTCATCTTAGTGTCATCTTTCCTAATGAAGTCCAGTCCCTAGGAGTTAAACCTCAGCCACTGCTAGCACAGTCCAATGCATCTCCCAGCCAGCCAACAAGGACAACCCAGGGCAGCTCAGCTTATCTTCACCACAAAGACAAGGGGCCAATTTCAGTCTTTGTGACCCTTCTGCAGCATCACTGAAGTCAGCAGAATTTGGATCTGGCACTAAGAGGGGTTTCTAGGACTTTCCTGAGGCACCCTAGCTTCCCACAAATTGCAAACAAGGATCTAAGTGGCCACTTAAAAGTGTAAACATCCACCAGAGCTTGTCTTCAACAACAGCAAGGCAAAGCCAAGGAAATGCTATTTTTATTGGGAAGGTAGCTTCAATGACAAGTTTGGATTTAGATTTTTCAAAACTGATGACTACAGCAACAGGAAGCATGGCACTGCCATTGATTTTCAGCTAAAAATCGTTAGTACCTCTTCAAAGAACGTGCCCTGTATCAAGTGGTTCTGGTAATCAGGGACAGTGAAACAATACTAATAAAAAACCTCGGGAACGTGTCTCTTGGCCCCTCTTCTCCCCAGAGGACAGAAACATACTCATCAAGTGATGCAAATGTGGCCCCTTTCTCAGCTTCCCAAGAAGACGGCACATGCTTTTCCTTTGCCTGTGTTGCACCTTGCCTCCATCTCTTTAAACTGCATAAAACACTGCAGCAGCCCCGAAATGTAGGGGGAAACACTCCCCCCCTTGCTGCTTTACCCCGCTGTGTGTTCGGCTCTGCTCTCTCCCCATGCACCTCCCCTCCAGCCACGACACAGCCTCCAGGCAACGTTCGCCTCCTTCGTCCAGCCCCTCGCCCTTCCCTGCTCTTATGGGAGATGCTCTCTTGCCAGGGCTGCCGGACTGCAACCTCACTGAAACCCCTTCCAGGGATGCTGGCAAAGACCTTCCCCAGGAGAATAATAAGAAGAAGGCCTCTCAAAATACCACGAGGCTCCTTTTTAAGCTCTTGGTATCTTATTTTATAGAGGCAGCAGCAGAAGAGGCAAGCCCATTCTCTCCTCCGTTCTCATGTGCACCCCAACTGCCCAGCATCCGCTTTTTCCACAGTATAAACTCCCTGGATCTGGTATTTGCAGGTATTGCCTCCTGGGTGACAATTTATTTGCTTGGTTCACGTTCCCATGTGGCATTTGCTGGTTAAATAATCCAGTGGGTTCAGCGTGCGGCTGCCTGCCTCATTATGGGGACTCACCTCGTCCAGCATAATGCTCCAGTTTTACAAGTTTCCCATTGTTTCGTACACAGATTGCAATGCCTTATTGCTCATTTTTAAGGCACTTCACTGGTTTGTGGCTTATTATATCTGGCTGGGTTATTGTTACCATGTGAACCTGGTCAGCCACTGATACTAAAATCAGCAGATTCAGTCTGTCTGAGACAGAATGGTAAAAGGCCTTGAGATATTTCACTTGCCCTGAATCAGGTGCTTACACCTACTTTTTCCATCTTAAACAAATATCTTGATTTGAAAACTGCAGGTACTCAGCAACTCTGAAAAATCAGGCAAGCCTAAATATGGAATAAACCCAGCATTTTCACAATGTTACCCTGGAGATTTTTGGCAAATCTTTTGTGCAGCAGTGGAACTGGCTGCTCAGTCTGCTGGTGTTTTAAAGTCAAATCCTCTCTCTAATTTGCTGCAGATTTTGACTACTAAATTGGCTCTTCATGTACCTCGGTATTTTTGTGGTGATGTGACCCCTGGGTGAAGGATGCTGGGCTGTTCACCATGGAAGTGGAGCAGTCAGATGTCAAGCTCTTGGGCCAGGGAAAAGCAGGCTGGCTTCCTCATTTAGACTCTTCTTGACTGCTGCATATTTAAATTCTCCAATTTACAGGTAACATCATCATCATCATAATCCCTGTATGCTCCCATATACCAAAGATTATGTTAAATCCTCCCTCTCTGCCACAGCACTCACCACAGACCCCCATCTGTCTGCACACACTCACCAGGTTCTCTTGTTGTCAAAGAAAAGGACAAGGAAGAGCTTTTCTCCTGCCTCTGTCTGCCTCTGCTCCCCCAACTTCAACACATCCACGGGTGGGACTGGGATGGGGACTCCATTGTGGAGCAAACCCTCGCGCGGCATCTTAGGATCGATTATCTAGTGACACAGGGAAAGGATATTTAAGAAAAAACCCCTTCAAGTACTGCAGAGAATGCATTTTTTTTTTTCTGTTCTTTCAGTCTATCCAAGCTAGACAATTAAAATCTACTTAGGATGGGTAAGAAAAGTTGCTTGCTCTGTCTCAGTGGCAATTTTTAAAGAATTTTCCTGTCCTCAAGGCTTCCCCTGTGGAAGGGAAGCCAGTCAGTCCAAAGGCCAAGCACCCGATCTTAAAAAAGGGAAAGGACATAAGTATGTGGCTCTGTGTGGATGTAGATTGGTAATTCAGTACAAACTCAGTATTGTTGTGTTCAGCAAAGGATTTCCTTCCTGCACTCCTAACTTGTACAATAAATGTAACACCATTGCTGTACTCAGCAGGCATAATGCGATTTCACAACAGCTCCATTCTGGTGCAATTCAGTTGACTTCAGCGGCATTGCTCAGATTTATACTGCTATTAGACCAGAATCAGGCCCAATATTTGGAGAGAGTCGACAAGCAGTGCCAGCTTTATCAGGCTAGAGAAACACAGATTATAGTCATTTTGGAGAGAAGTACCAACAGATGCATCGATTCTCCCCATAATAAAGCAGAAATGTCAGTGTCCAGCATTTGTGCTGTGTGATCACAGGAGGAGAACGGAACAGCCAAGGGTGGATGCGATACTCGGTCTAGTCTTCTTTGCCTCCTGATCTTGGCTCCTGGGGGCTTGAAAAAGCAGCTTGGCTTTGACATTGGCCAGCTGTAGGAATTTATTAAGACACTTTTCCACCACAACAGATTGCTATAAAAATGCCTTTTTTTGGGGCAGTCTCAGTGTTTAAAGCCATGCTAAAGCACAGTTTATCTTTGGCTGTAGCCACACAAATATCTAAAAATGCTTGGCATGGCTAGCAGATCCGTAGCTGTTCTCTCCTCTGGGCTCCCACTTAGAGTAAGAGCATGGATGAGGGTCACTCTTTTAGCAGAATCTGCCCTTTTTGACAGCATCAGAACTGTGCTCAGCCACAGCCAGGCATACATGCTGTGTCAGCTTACGGATGGTTTCACAGCTCTGCTGCTTGGATGTAGAGACCTGTGTAATTTCCGTGATGACTACACTTGCTTTCACTCCCTACAATTTCTCAGCAGTCACAACCGCTGTCTGTCTTAGCGATCCCAACCATAAAGGTACTTAAGGGGATGGCTGCAGCCATGCAGAAATTACATAGAGCAGAGATGGCAGGAAGAGCCACGTCTCAAGGGATATATTTAAAAGTAGCAGAAACAACAAAACATAGTCAGCCTATCTCATGTTCTTAGTTATATTCTTACTTCAGCAATCTCTGTTGATAACTTAACAAGCAATTAAATGCCTGCAGCAGCACTGGCACTTCCTAGCAATAGCTGCATGTCACGTCTTGCTTTGGAACTGAGTATGGTGTTCACTGAAGCCAGGTTTATGGATTTCACGTTAATAGTCAAATATCCAAAGACGGATAAATATTAAGGAAATACGTTCAAAGGACTAGGTGCAAACACTTGCGTATATTCTCATATTTAAATCAAACATATGGTTATTGAAGAGGATATATACATCACAAGTTGGCCAGTTGGGCACCTACATATGGAGTTGTACTCGCTACATGGGAAAATGTGTGGGCAGTTAGAGACCAGTGGAACATGGGGCCTGCCTTTATAAAATTTAGGTCTTCTCATGCCAACAGTACTCATTACTTTCCCCATACCTGCAAAGTGAACAGGAGAGGAGAGGGAAGATCTCCTCCTATCCCTGGCACCAAGAGACCAATGTTTTATGAATCCTCTGCAATGCTCTGAAACAATGAGCATGGGGAAAATCAACTGTGCAAAGGGGAAAGGAAAAAAAAAAAGCATGATTTTGGGAAGTTCTCCTTTTGTGGCTGGTTACACTGCACGCTAGCACTGTGTTCTGGGCTACCTGTGCTGTGGGTACAGGCTGCGAGAGAGCAACGGGGTACTTACCAAGGCAGGATAGGAGGGATAGCCACGGCACTTGGCCCACACAAGCTCCAAGGGCTCCAGCTCAGCCTGACTCTCAAAGGACATCAGGAGAGTCCTGCCTAAGGGACAGAAGGAGACACGGCTTAGGAGGGCAATTACTAGCAAGGGGTTACGATAACACAAGGAACCACACCGTCATCTAACCCAGGCATGACGGCCTGCATTGTCTCAGTAGCAATCAGCTAAAACAGATGAACCACTGTTGTACTTAAAACATACTGCCAATATTTCTGGTTTAATTTTTTAACCTATTTGCTTCTGCAGCGAGCAGAAAGCTGGAATTTCACCTTTTTTTGTAACAAACCTATTGTCCAGCTATTCGTCACACAAGAGCACACATTTAATCATTACTGTGTGCACACAGTAATTCCAAACCATTTCTCTTAATCAAGGTCTAGAGCAAAACGGAAAGCCACTTATTGTTTGTACCTATATGCATTGGGTCTCCAAACCAGAGGTGGTAAGACACACATCTCATCTGCAGTAAGTTTATGATAAAATTTAATGTGCAGTGAGATCCAGCCTGGCCACGGTGAATGCCCAGCCTTCTTTATGCTCTTGTCAGTACAGTCATGTTCCGCATTAAGATAAAGCCACAGTCTCCTCAATCATGGGTCTAAGTCTATGCATGCATGTAGCTTCAGATGAACTCTTCAATATGGAAATATTAATCAAATTCAGTTCTGGAGTGAATAGCTGCTATATCACTGAAATCAAATGGGTATACAAGAGATGAATTTGGTCCATTAGGCTCCACCAAGCCAAACCCATCCTCAATGGAACTGATGAAGCTGTATCTGAGATTAATTTGGACCACTGTTCAGAGAGCTCCTTTTTATTCCTCCTAAATACAAATACCTAGACTATTCTGATGCCATATCCTTTGGGGCTATTTGATCTCTGCAGGAAATGCCTGGTTCTAGTTGACAGAAGTCTATTAGCCATCAATTTTTTCAAACTTAAGTCAGAAGTATTGCAAAAGATCCATTCAAGACACGAATAACTAATCTGCCAGCTCCTGGTCCTGGCAAAGGAGTAATCTTCATTAATATGAATTTTATAGCAAATAGTGCTTGCTCTGGGAATCGTCAATACACTGGCTTTACCAGAAGTCAAACTGAATCTAGAAAAGGCTGAATACAAACCAAACAAGCACACTGCCAAGCATCTGATGTGCTTCTCCACTACTGCATTCCAAATGTATTCTTCCATTAATGAAATGATGTTATAAAACACAGAATTGTCCCACTGATTCTAATTCTCCCGGTACCAGCCCTGCTCTGTAGGCTTATCTCCAAAGCAGATCGCTGAGCATGCGGGGTCCAGGATAATAACGGTTCCCAGGGAGACAGGAGCCAGCCCACGGGAGCTGTACAGGGTACAGGGAGTCAAAGCTGAATCCTGATTTCAGCATAAACCCGCAATAACTCTATCATTGACACACCACAAGAAAGACAAGAATGAGCTCTGGAAGATCGGTGTAGTGCCTTGGGTAGTATTAGAGGAGTGTGACTTAATTTTACTGGTGTATAGCACAGTCTGACAAAGATGACTTTGTTACAAAGACCTTGAAAGGAATGATAGCAATACAAGAGGGAACAGCTATGAGTCATTTCCGGAGAGACCCCTCTTATAATTATGATTTACTGTTTGTATTGCAGTGTCATTAAAGAGAACTAGTCCCAAAACAGAAGACGACAGTGCCAGGGACGTTACACACACCAGACCTACAGAAAGCACCCATCCGAGGAGAACACAGGGCACAAGCAATCCGTAAAAGTGAAAGCAGGAAAACCTTTTATGCAATAACCTAAATTTGTAACAAAGCAGGTGATAATGCACAGGCAGGTCAGCAGTCTGATTTTATAATCTGGACAGTTCATGCAGGACTGGTTCCTGGTGTGCATTGAGACCTGCTCCCCCTGGTTCAGATGGATGTCAGCCCTACAGTGCGGTGGGACCCCAGCAGGGTGTTCCCCAAAGCGGGGCTGCTCTGCAGCCGTTCTCACCTGAGCTGCTGTAATCGGAGTCTCCATTCACACCTTCCAGGAAGGGCACCCGAGAAAGAGCTGGCTTCCCTCGACTTCGCTTGGGAGGCATCAAACCACTGTCAGAAAGATATGGAAAAGCAGGGATTAGGAGAAAACAGATTACCCTTGAAAACAAAGCCAAGTAAATGGATTCCCCAGCTCTGTTTAAAATACTGGAAAATTACCGTACTGGTGCATCATCGACATGAAAAGAACACTGAATACTTCAACAAAATGTCATCGATACATCTCTTCTGGTGCAAGTACACTGGATATCATCCCAGCTTTGCCATGAGCAATGAAAGGGGCCTAATAGAAACCAAGCTATGAACATGAGGAAGAAACCCAGCAAAGACTTCACGCTGGAGAGCTGATGCAGCGATGCTTGGCGCTTGCATGAGCTCACCCAGTTGTCTATAGAATTTAGAGACGACAGAGCAGCCCTCCAACACGACTCCAACATACATGCAATTGGACTCTACCAGCCCATGTCCTGAACATCCTTTCACCTCATTACTACAAACATTTCAGAAAATGGATTATCTCCACCTCAAGCAATCATGTTTTTTCACTTATTGTAATTCTTTTTTTTTCTTTTACGATTTTCTAATAAGCAACTCATTCTGAATGAATTTGGTGCTCAAAAAGGAAGAGCGAAGAAAAAGCAGTAAACAGAGCTATTCCTAAATAGAATAATTGTACAAGTTATCCATGAGACATCAGGTTTTTTTTAATTCCTTGTTTTGTGGGTGTCACATAGCTCTAATGTAATTTTTGCTATGTGAATTGCTTGCAATTATTGTAATAAGCACTTACATCGCACTTTTCATCTTCAAAGTACTATATAAACATCAACTAACAAGTCCCCACGCTCCCCTGTGAATTCAGATTTGTCTCCCTCACTGACAGATGGGGAAACGGAGGCAAATGTGGTGGGGCCATAAGCCCAAGAGAGGGTTTGAAGGTGAGTTTCTGGCTCCTGGTCCTGTTCTGAGAGCATCCTCACCCCATGAAGGATTCCTGCATGACTCAAGGGCCCTCATTTAAATGACACTACAACTATGCACGAATCCAGTTCTCTCCTTTTTGTCCTCTTTGATGCGGCTCCTTGCCTTACTATAGTTTATTGCAGTAGTTTCTTGTGAGATCTGCACGGGGGTCATGGTAGTATCTGGCTTACAGAAGAGGCAATGACTGAGCTGAAGATCTGGGCACACAGCCCAGAGAAGAGGGGAGAGATGAAGAGGTGGGTGGGTGCCCCATCTCCGAGAAGAGCTGGAGGTCCTATGCCTCCAAGGGACTCAGCATGTGCTAAGAGAGATAATTTCCTGGGGTGCCACGTGCTTCCCTCAGGCTGCCCAGCACCTGACTGTTGAGGTGGGATCACTCTGCTGCAGGGAAAAGCCCTCACAGCAAAATTGCTCCTCCGAACCCAGGGCCTTGCCCTTTGTCATGGGCACGAAAGCCTTTACAAACAGATTTATAATGGAAACACTAATCAAACCTTAGCTACAACTGCAAAATTATACACCTCTTTTGACAGATAACATTTAGGATCACTCTGCATAGCAGAGTGAAGTTTTCATTTGAAAAACGCCCCTGGGATTCAACCCTGCTGCAGAATAATTTGTTACGCAGCTAATAGCTTTAAACTGTAGCCTCAGTCCTGAGAACGGGCGTGCATGGGGAGCTTTACGATTTTAAGTGCCCAACTGACATTGCAAGCTTGAGGTCTTACAGGACTGACTGAGCACACACATTGGGAGGAAGCGTAAAACATCTGAACATATTTCTCTAGCGATGGGTCATCACCCTCAGGGTCATCAAAGACAAGCAGAGGGCAATGGCATGTTTAAGGCACTGAAAATATTACTAGGAATATCAACTAAGAAAGACTTGCTTCTGCCTGTCCTGGACAATCTTAGCTATCAAGGTCAAATGTTCTCAGCCTGCCACTCACAACTCACACAAACATGATTCTGGCTTAATACAGGTTTTACCATGCAGTGAAAGGGCTGTGAAATAACTTGAGTCAGTGTTAGGAGGGCTGGATAGGTAGATTAAGACCAGAAAATAGATATGGTACCCATGTATGCCTACTGCATCGGACCAAAAGATGACAGATGTTTGCTTTAAGTCTGTTCAGTCCTGTCTGAAGTGCCTAGTTCTGCTTTTAAACCTCTGAGAGGAAGAAATCAGCAATTCAGTAGGTGGTAGAAGTTCAGCTTCACCTGCAGTGCTGAGCTGGACATTTGAGTTCAGGTTTTTTCTAGCTTTGGCTCTCAAAAACTCCAAGAAGGTATGCATCAGCAGAGAGGACATGTATGCATTGAAAATTTGCTTGAAAAATCAAGCACTGCTTTTGGGACCTATAGCTTAAGAGGATGGGATGGAACCTCAGACGCTTTTTGTCTTTTAGGGCCAACACACAAAATAAGTAACAGTTTGGGCTGGGTTTGAAACAAAGAAGTCAAATGATAAAACCAGGCAGATTAATCCAGACACAGAAGGTGTTCTGGGGAACAGTTTTGCACGGAGCACTTACCTGCAAGCTTCAAACACCAGTCCACTGCCCAGGCCAGAGCTGCACTCAGAATCAGAGCCGCTTTCTACGTGTTTTGTGAAGCCGTTAGTCACTCCTGCCGAGGAGACAAATGGGAATCAGGCCAAAGAAGCAGCAGCAACACACAGAGATGCTACCACGACTCAGGTAGGGTCACTGTCCCATGACTGCCAGCTACGAAGATGCTGAGTACTTCAACCAGAGATGGAAATTCTGCACCGAGTTCCCCAGACTCAGCTGCAACCAAAAGGTGACTAATAAAAGGTATTTCTACCCCGACACATGAAAAATTAGGCTGTCTCTGGAGAAGTGCCCAGGGATGGTATAGGAGAGCTCCATGCAGCATCCAGCTCGCTGGCCAAGCCCAGAGGCCAGGAAATGAACCACTTGCTCATCTGGCTTCAAATGTCGTTTGGAAAAGACACAGAGGTTTCACGCTGACTGCCAGGGACTTCTCCCTGCCTCACCCCGGGCCTGGCTGCTGGGATGGTCCCTGCCCATGGGAGCAGGCATATAAAACCACAGCTTATTCAGTTACAGGTTCTTTGCTCTAGGAAAAACTCATTGCTTCAATTTCTGGAAATGATATTTTCCAGTGGACAGAGTAGACAAAGGAAGCAAATTTCCCCTGGGTAGAAGAAGGCTCCCCACCACCTTCCTCTCCAGCCGGTACAAATGTCACTGTAGCCATAAGTGGAATATTTCAGTTCTTTGCCCCAGACACTGACAGGGCTGGAAATCTTCCCTTCACTGCCAGGTTTCCTGCTCTGTGCATGGGAGGGATACCTACACAGAGAGCTGGGATCACCTCCAAGTTTAGACAAGATCTCACAACCAGGGACAGGCAGGGGCGGACAGGGAATGACGCCTGAGAGCACCCCCAAGCCCAGAGCAGGTGCAAGAAGCCAGATGACCACGGCCTTCCCCCATCCAGGGACCTGTCACGCCCAGGTTCCCCGTGGGCTCATCAAAAGCCCGTCAGCCATACAAAGGCCAAATTCATGCCAAGGCCACTATTGTTTTTGGGAACGGCCACAGGGAGCATATTTCTGGGAAACACCTCGTTCTGACAGTCCCGATCATGCTGACCTGCTCCTGCGGTAACACAGATTTGGCACACCAGACACTCCCTCCAGTTAGGAGAAATCAACTGTGCTTGAAACTGGAAGGAGCTGAATCACAAAAGCAGTGCTGCAACTCATAGGAAAAAGCCAGCAGTGCTGCTTCAGCAGAGGAAAAATGTCGCTGCCTAGTTATCAGTGATTTTCCAGCACCCTGCCTTTATTTTCCCTTTTTTAATTTCAGCCTCCCATTCTGACCTGTATCCATTGTGGACAACTCCTCTCTGCTTTATTCCTGGCAGATGATGACGGTGAGTCCCTCAAACCTTTGGAGAAGCCATTTGTGTTTCCTTTAACCTGTCCTGGTAAGTCAATCCCCACATTCAGTTGCTTTCCTTCCACTCTCCATTTGCTAGGAACCTTCTGACAGCCAAATAACTTTAAGGTAATATTTGAGGTACGGGTAAGTCAAGCCTTACAGATGGGAATTGTCCCACGATGGCTGTTAACACAGAATTAAAAATAAATCACATTGCTGTCACTCAGATGTTCCTTTTCACCTTGTGCCTCTCCACATTTCAAGTCAGCTGCTTATTCTCATTTGCAGATCTAATTTGAAAAAGAATCTGCTCAGTATTCCCACTAATTTTATTTAAACCCCAGAACTGAGGGTACAGCTGATGTAAAAGTAATGTTTAACATCTCATCTTACATGGGTGCTGTGGTACTGGTCCACTGCACACTTCCAACCGAATGCACCATTTCTGCAGCAGGAAATTCTCACTTTACAGGAGCCCTGCTGACTGGCAAAGGGAAGAATTACTTGTGACCTCCCTGGGCTTCATCTTGGTACCTTTAAATGTCTAAAATGGAGGTGTCTAGAGCTGAACTAAGTTACCAGAAACTCCATGTAGAGTCAGTGGAGGAGAGGTGCAACTCGTTACGGATGTGTCTTGCCTGCCTTATTTTAGAAATCTGTGGAAGAGTTGAAGCTTTCATCAGGCACATCTGGTTATGGGGACTATGTTTCCCCCAAGCATAAACTGAGTTTCAGGTGAGTAGTTTGGATGCAGACATCTTTACTTGGCCCCAGGATTCCCACTCCCTCAGCCCCATCTCACAGTTTCCAAGGGTACAGAAGGAAGAGAAATCCCAAGGAATTACCTCTCTGTCCCGCCTGCCTGGGCGACTTCTCTCCATCACTCTCGCTGCAGGTCCTGCTCTGCGGCCGCTTCCGAGCTTGTCGCTCCCCGTCAGGGCGGGAAGGCGAAAGCTGCCCGCTCTGCCCGTGGTCCTCCCCATTCTCAAGGGAGCAGTCCAGGCCTCTTTGCAGCTTCACCCCATTCTTAGCTTTTTTAAAAAGGACAGATGTCCGTCGGCCCACACCGCTGAAGGGCGGGCTGGCAGGGGTGTCTGCAGGCGGCAAGGCCAGCCCGTTCAGGCCGTTGTCACTGAGCAGGCGCTGAAAGGCTTGGCTCTCCCGCTGCAGCGCCTTCTTGTCGAAGAGTTCCCTGTCCGACATCACCCTCTTCTGCAGCTGATTCAAGGACTTGCTTTCACTGATGGGTTTGAGCATTGGAGGGTCCTGCAGAGAGTCCAGCTCTGAGAGGGAGGGTGCGGGTCCTGTGGGCTCCAGGGTGGGAGGATGAGGGGGCTTGGCATCATCTGCTAAAGGAATAAAGAATCTGCTTGAACATTTTAGAAAGAGTTATTGCCAAAACTACCAACAGCCATTCCCATCTTTCACTAGGGCCACAGACAGGAGAAACGGCAGGTCTTGACTGTTGACATGCACTAGGAGAGCTAGAGCTAAAATCCTGCTGCAACTTCTCACCTTTCTCCCCTTCCTCGTCCCCTTCCCTTGGTGTTTTATCCAGCCCCTCTTCCCGCGGCACAGGCTCCCCGTTGGGCATGGTCTTGTTCTGCTGCTGGGCCAGCCTCTGCCGTATGGAGTTGATCTCCCGTCTTAGGAGCCGGATGCGTCGCGTCCGGGCGCCGCTGGACCGCATGGTGCTCACCATGTCTAGCTTCTCCAGCAGCTCCTTCAGCTGGGCCTCCAAGGAGAGGTGAGCCCGGTTCTCTGGGAGGAGGATGTTATCCACTGCATCAAAAGAGAGCGTAACAGTGAAGGGAAGGAGCATGGCTTCTTGAAGAAGGGAACTCCACTCCTGCATTTGGGACCACTGTCATGCCTCATTCCCACTGCTGCTATGCATGAACCAACTGCTTTAGTTTGGGGATTTAGGAATTGTTAACCTTGGAGCTCGGACTTCCCTTCTTTGGGTAAAGAGCAGCTGATTTAACTTGCACTGCTCTCCAGTTCCCATTACTGTCCCAGGGGCAACAGCAAAAGAATATGTGTCTGCACCCACACAAGACAGCTCACAGCCCAGGTCCTTGGCAGAAACCTATTTCATTGCCAGATTAAATGACAAAATCAGACCACAAACAGAACTGGCCAAAACATAACATGTTTGCCATTCCTCTGGCTCTGCTGAAGGGCTGGCATCCACTGGAGCAGGGCAGACAGCTGAGGGCTGTGCTATCGTACACCAACACAAATTTCATAACAGACTGTCCATCTGTGTCCAAGAGGGCTGCAACATTTAGGAAATGGACTGCAGACTGCAAACTCTGCGTGCTGGATGGCAGCAGTGTTCTGTACTAAGTTTAGCCAAGTTATTCAACCAATGCTTTGGAGCTGCATCTCAAGACAGCTACGGGAATGGATGTGGTCATGTGGTGAATGGAAAGCCTCAGCTAGAAGAACTGCTTGAGTTCCAGCACCTTAACCCCACACCACCCCCTCCCAGTTCTCAGTGCTCCATCTAACCCAGTTGCCAATTTACAATGAAATATATGAGCTCCTCAGAGCAAAAAATCCTAGATCCGCCTTTGTATTGCTCTTTAAAATACCAAGTTTATACTACAGCCGTGGCACAAATCAAACAGCATGGGCAGTCACGAGGCTCTTCTGAGGCAGACATGCACTAGGAGAGCTGGAGCTAAGCTGCACCTAGCTCTGAGTGCCTGGCTCACCTGAAATCCTGCTCTTTGAGGCTATGAAGGAGTTAGATATATGCTTAAATAAATAGATGGATAGGAGCATTCTTGTATGCTGAGTGACGGCTATGATTTTCACGCAGGCTGAGTGACACACTCAGAACAAAGAACACAGTTAGGATCTACCTGAAAAAATAAAGGTTAATAAACACTCACCATCCTCCCAAGAAAAGCGGTAAAAGTCCTCGGTCTTGGGTGACTCGGGCAGGTGAATCCCCACATCAGTGTCAAAGCCGATGTTTTCAGCCTGCCGCCGTGCATGACGCAATATCGCTCCTCCGAGGTCTCTGAGCCGGACAGCTGCTCGGTGGAAAATCGTGTCTTTAGCATTATACCTCATGCAGTTGGTAACTATAAGGTTAAAGTCTTCCTCAAACTCATCCAATGTTCGGTACAGGTGGGACTCCAGCTTCCGCCTCATGGTGGAAAAATCCATTGGGTTGGAAATGAATTCCAGGTAATCTGGAACCTAAACATATAAAACCTGTACAATTACAAAAACCATTTACTAGCCAACTAGAGCGCATCCATCATAAGCACTCTTAATGCCCTTTCCACCAGCAAGGGGCAGCGCCAGCAGTTCATTTCTGTGTCACCCAGTCAAGGCAGACACATCCTGGCTCTGCAAAACATTACTTGTCTGAGACGTGCTGAAGCTTCCAGAAAACAATACCCTTTTTTGGCCTGGAAGGATACCCACATTGTGAGTCCTCTTTGAGATATTCTTTAGTCCACCAGCAGCTTGGGACAAGGTGGTTTGTGCTTCCAGGGTTACGACAGCATATGAGCTTCTGCCCAGCAATACCTCATCTACCACCCGTTAGACACCTCTAGGAAAGAGACTTGCCTCGTTCAGATTAACAGGCTCTGCAAAGATCTGGGCAGCATCCTTCTCCTGCAGTAGGTCCAGTGTTGTGCGCAGAAGTACATTGAAAGGGGTCAGCTGTAGCTCCATAGCAGCCTGCTGAACCTTGACCTGGGAACGGGAAAACAGCGATGAGCACAGTTATCGAGGACAGGATATGCGAGTGGTGTCTCCCTCCGGTTTCTCCTGAATCATCAACCCAGCTCTACTCAGTGGTGGAAACCTCAGGTCACCATACCACTAGCCTGGTAGACTCATTGCTGAAGAATTTGTGGCAAACACCCTGTCCCCTCCACGTGCAGGATGCACATTAGCAGACAGCATTTTGCAGAGTCTAAGTGCACAATCCAATCCTTTTGTATGGGGAACTCCTGTTTATCCAATCTCATAAACCCAAAACAAGAGAAAACCTCATAAAATTAAAAGATAATACAACTAAAAATGAAAACAGGAAGAAGCTTTTCATGCCTGGTAAATTCTCCTGTAGAACTCCCTGCCTCAAGATATTATTATGCCAATTAGCAACATTATACAAAAGTTAAAAGTATGAAGGCGTTTACATGAACAACAACATCCATAATTAGACTAGAGAGCATAAACAAAGTTTAAGATATAAGCTCTCACACTTCAAGGCAGAAGCTAAACAACAATAGTGGTTAGATGTCTGCAATTCCTAATACAGTTTCTTACATCCTTTCTGAAGTCTCAAATACTGTTTAATTTCAAGCAAACAAGTTGTAGCATCGGTTTGATCTCTTACACTGAAACTCTATTCAAAGGAGACTGGAACAGGATAGAAGTATTTATTTCTCCTTTAACGTTTTAATTTCTTTGATCTTATAATTCCTCATTATGTCATTAAATCAACCACTTCAGTAGCAAAGGAAAGCAAGTCTGTTTACATAAAGCAAACTGTATTTGACGTACTCAGCAACAAGACAGCATCAAGAAGAGAATGAATGAAGACGGATATAAAGACCACACTCTTCCCCCAACACAGGAAAGAACCCGAACAAAGACTGAGGACTCTGGAGCTTCCTTCTCCACTCAGCTAAAAACTGGGCTGGGATAGAGCTCCAACTAGATACCCTTATCCTTTCATAAAGCACACCACAGTTTTAACAAGCTTTTATGGATTTAGCCAACTGTGACAGGGATATATCAAGCTATCAAAAGCAAATAAAGCCCGAGTGATTTTTTTTTTTTGATCCTCCTACTTAAAATATGTCCACACAGCAAGCAGGACTGAGCCACTACTGTAAATCAAGGGACAACGTAGCAAATGAACCAGTGCTGGCATCAAAAAGACTCCAGAAAAGCTGTGGGCAGTTTCTGGCCACAAAAAAATAGCTTGCAGAGGGGCTGTGATCACAGAGGATGCTGCTTTCCCTCTGCCTGGCTCCCTGCAGACAGCCTGAGTGCCCAGCAGCAGTCAGAGCACCCAGGCAACGCCTGAGGCCACACGTGCAGGCTCACCCTGCGCAGGGAGAGTCTTTCATGAAGCCGTCCTTGAAGATACTCGTGCCAGAGAGCCCAGCTGTGGCTGCACCGTCCAACCAGGTATGGCAAGCAAAGACCTCAACAGGCAAAGCTGGCAAGCATGGGAAGTAACAGTGCAACTTTGGAGAATTGCACACAGATCAAAGAGGAAATCAGTAAATGGTCTCCATCTTAAAACTGTGTCTTCTCAAAAATGTACCTAGAGGGCAAAACACAGGAATTTTTAGCTTTCGAAATGCACAGCAGAATTGTGATTTAGACCTCTTCTCCAGAGTAGGTGGTACCAAACTCCTGAAATAAACATTAAAGGAGATCAAACTTCTACTCTGCAAAACACCTGGTCCATGCCCAGAAACAGAGGTGCCGTAGGTCAGGAATTAAACCCACCGTTACTTATGCAAATACATTTTCCCAGCACTCTGCAGCCCAGCACCAGTTCTGAGGGCAGAGGCTGAGCAGTGCGAGCCTGTGACTGACACAGGGAGAGATGGCTGCTCTGCACATCCAGAAGTCAGACTCTATGAAAAGAGGAAAAGGCTCAAGAAAAACTGTCGTGTTCCTCCTCTGCCTCCTGCAGCACGGGGTGCTTGCATGGGACCGAAGCTAAGTGCAGCAACTTGACAGCCAAAACTACCCACCTGCTCCCGTTTGAGTTTTTCCCTCTTACGGATCAGCTCGATGAGCAGCCGTGCCCGCTCCAAGTCATGCCGCAGTTTTTGCCAGTACTTCAGCTCCTCTTTCACTGCACTGGTCTTCTCATCCTGCTCCTTCTGTAAGACAGAACAGTAGGGTGAGATGAAAAACACGACTGGCTTCCTGCGTTTCCTCCTTTTTCTAGGTGTCCCCTGTGAATTGCTCACATAGTCTTCCTCCTGTCTACTTGCCTCTTGTTCAGACTACGTCCCCTCCTTCCTACAGCATTTAGCTGTCTAACAAACACAACATCAGCTTTTCTGGATTTTATGTTATCTGTGAAGTTAGGCCTAAATCATCCTGTAGCTACACTCTGGGAACACGCTTCAGTGCATGCTCATGTACCTCCTCTCTGCTTATATCCAAGTTCATTACAGAGGCTGGAAATTCTTTCCGTTGGCTGCTGCGCATCGAAGAGGCAGCCCAAAGCATTTCCAGTATAAAGGCAAGGCGAGCAAAAGCATGGGAGAAAAGAGCTATTATTATCCTCTCTGTAACCAATAAGAAATAGAGCCATGGAAGAGATTCTCCAAAACACAAAGGAACAGCCAACGCTGGGAGATGAGCTCACACCTTCCAAGACACTGTTCAGTGGCTTCGCAACACAATCATCCTCCTTCTCCTGAATCTGTAGCTTTTCAAATGGTTTTGAGGATATAGCTGAAGTGCATATACTTTTGCATGATTGCCAAGAGAGGACAATTGCTTCACAAGATCTTGATGGTTTTATTTATAGGACATTTGTTTTTAAAGACTTACTTACGGTAAATTGCCAACTTAATACACCAAGGAAATGCTGTGCTTCCCCAAGCTCCAGACTGATGAGTGGGAAATGTTTTTCTTATTAATCACTCAGAGCAGTCTTCATACAAACCAAAAGCCTATAAATTCCTCCAGCTATAGTAAAAATATACGTGCACAACGTGCACAATGCCTACTGACAGGCTATGTTAGAGGGTAGAGTCCGACCGCTTCATTACTTCACCAACTACCTCTCGTGCCAAACGCAGTGCTGTTTAATAGCATCAAGATCGAGTGACTCTGGACACCAGCTCAGAGGAGGAAGCAAAGGAGTCCAGAGCTGATGATTATGTCTAAACTTCCATATGAATGTCCATGGGAGGGTCAGAAATTGAAGCTGCAGGAAGAATGACCCAAACTGGAATTTGGCCAAGACTCTGGAGCTAACACCCATTTTCTTGAGGAGGGGATCTTTAATCACTTGTGAGGAACGCAGTTTTATGATTCATCTAAGGAATCAGTCCACCAAGGGCCCATCACACCCTTGCACAATCCTGGGTCTCCTGGCTCAGGGGAAAAACTCTTACCTGCTGGCTCATCAACACCAATTCTAGTGGCATGATGGATATCCCACTGATACACTAACTCAGCTCTTCAGGCATGAGCATACCAAGAGGAGACCAAAAGAGACTTAAAGCAGGTCACCCTCTGATCCTTTCACTCTCACTCCCCTTCCCAGCCATGCATCAAGTGCATCTTCCCCAGAACGCAAGCTCTCCGTCCTCCCGTGCGGGTTCAGCCAGGGACCAGTACCTGCTCTGCGTTCCTCTGGGACTGGAGGTGCGAGTGCAGGCGCCGGATCAGGGGCACTCCATTCCTCGCCTGCCGCTTCAGCAGCCAGTAGTTGTGGAGCCTCTGCATGAACTGGTTCTTCCTCTGGAGGGAGAGGCCGCTGCAGATTTTGTTCAGCCTAAAGGAAGCAAAGAGGTGTCATGGAGCCAGCTGCAAAGCAATCGTGACTCTGCAGACCCTGGTGATACCATCAGGTTTCCCAACGAAGCTTTGTGGTGTCGTGTCACGCTCTGAACTACGCATGCAACCGGTGCAATCTGGGATCTCCCCACTGCAAAGACATACGTGCCTACTTTTCACAATATATCCCTATTTCCGTAGCAGCTGGAGGTTCTCACCAAGCACTTGCCACAGCACGGTCAAAGTACGCAATCACCAATTCAGCTCCCAGCCTTAATTTCAAAACTACTTTCAGTGTCAAGAACTTTTCGGGGGGGTCATTTAAGTCTGACGTTATTAAGCTGAAGTCTGGGAAGCTAACATGACAGGAGTCCAAGAATAATGCAGCACCTATTTTAACCTTTTCGAACCTTTTGTTAGATTATACGTGGTGCCTTATCAGCAGTTTTCCAAAGCTTATCTGTCAAAATACCGGCGACACATCACCACACTTCCTCAGGCACCAAACAAAAATTCAGCACTACCTAGTTCTGCATGACAGAGAGCTGGGAGGAAAAAAACACACAGCCAAATTCAAAGTTGCTTGCAACACTGACAGGTTTGACATGCTCTGTAATAAAAGGAGGAATTAAGAAACTATGAAATGAGGACATTAAAAAAAAATTTAATAGCAGGATGACCCCTATCTGCCTGCCAGTTTGAGGTATTTTAAAAACACCTTCACAACTATCTCTGTGAATTTGGATGCTCGATGGGTGTTTGCTGTTAGGGACCACCACGGATTCTGCGTTACACGACAGTTTGGGACAGCTGCTCAGCAAATCAGGGAAACCACAGTGTGCCAGCGACACTCACATGGAAGAGCACTGGTCAGGATGATTCTGCAGAGCATGCTTTGAACATGGGTTATTGCTAGGTCTTGACCGGGGGGGGACAAGGAGAGGGACTGAGTCCTCAGAATAGACCCCGTCCAGTTCCAGCTGTCCAGCTCCTTCCCTAAACCTGCAACACTCACCTGTAAGAGGGGATTTGTGCGACTGTCACCATGGGCACAGACGAACGCCCGTTGGCCACATCACCAGGCTCCTTTTTGATCTTCTGCTTCAATTTCACTTGGTTCTTTCTCAGAGACCCTTTGGGAGGGCCAGAATTGGCTTCCTCCTCTCCCTCCTCCTTCACAGTGTCCTCCTGCCCCTCACCACTAGCAGCTGGAGACCCCTTTTTCACCGTCCCAGGTGGGGAATGACTCTCACAATATGCAGTCTTGCGCACGGTGAATGTCGTGCCGTTGATGCTGGTCTCCCTCATGGGTTCGATCTTCATGAAGAGACCAGCCCGCTGGGCACAGGTGACGTGGAAGGCAGTGTAACAGTTCACCTTGTGGCATTGGATAGCAGCTCCCATGCCCTTCTGCTTGCAGATATAGCATGTGAGCTTCCACCGAGCCGGGGGGATGTTATTTATCCCTTCAATGGGCTCCAGGAACACAGTGTTTGCAAAGCAGACCTCTGGGATCCAGATGGCACAAACCACGTGAGCCCAGCGGCCGTCGCTGGTCTGCTTGAAGGCTCCACCTTTGTTCGGGCAAAGGACACAATCCACAGGGCGAGAAGGGGACTGTAAGCAGCAGCGGCAAAGCCACTGCCCCTCGGGGATATAGGGCACGCCGTAACACTCCTGGTGCACGGCCAGATTGCAGATATCACAGAACAGAATGACATTGCTGTTGTGACACTCATCATCCATGCAGACGCAGCAGAAGGCATCCTCATCGATGAGGGACTGCTGAGCCCCGTTGTTCCGGCTCTCAAGGTACGACTCCTTTTCCAACCGGTCCACCAGCAGCTCAAAAGTGTCAGCAGAAACTGTCCCATAACCATCATCCCTTCTCTTCTCGTTGACCATTTCCAGCCATGCCAGATCCTCCTCATCCATGTCATACTCCACCTCTACATCGAGGTCCTCAGGAGGCTTTTCAATGTACCGGTAGTAGGCAGCAGGGAGAGGAGGGGCATCTGGCTGGCTGAAGGAGTCCACCACACGGAAGTTGGGCTGGGGTAAGTGTAAAGACTTCCCCGGTGCATGTTTGGAGCAGGACTCCTTCTTCTTGCCTTTGGAAGGTGTTTTCTTAGATTTGGAAGGGAAAAGGGGCTGCTCGCTGTTTTCCTTGTTACTGTTGCACTCTGTGATGTCCTGGGCAGTCAGCTCGTCCTCCGTGATGATTTTTAAGGGATCATAGATGCTGATGCGATGAAGCCGCCCATCAATGTCTACCTCCACGATCCGCTGGGCCTGAGCGTACGTCAGTGTCTCCCGAGTCGGTGAGCACTTGAGGCTGTAGGGCGAGGGAGAACGCCTCCCCTCCAAGTTCTGCCGGGACCTCCTCCGAGGCTTCCTCATCGCTGCGGTCCAGAGACCCTGTAACAAAACAGTACAGAGGACAGCGTAAGCAAAGGAGACAAGCAAGGAGCAGCACAGATTCAAAAACTCACTGAGCGTTGCAACAGAGCAACATTTCTACTAAAGACCCCAGCAATTCCAGGCTTGCTGAGGCCTCTTCACGTTCTTACATACAAGCAGGTAATGGACATATCAACCATTTCTTGCAGTGTGTATCACAGCAACGCACAGCACCCTCCAAAGTTCTCTATTTGCATGTCAGGAGACATATATACCCCCATACCACCAGATGAGAACAGCTCAAATTAATTTTACAGCATTTTGTGCATTCAGCTCAGCAAACCATTCAGACGCCCCAAAATTCACACGGCACTTATCACATCTGCTTGCACCGTTCACATACTAAGTTCACACAAGCCAAGGAGTTCTTCTCTGTTCTTTTGCCTGTGGCTTTTCTTTTATATCCCCAATAGCACACAAAACGTGCTGGATGTTTTCCAGACGGAAAGGAAAGCACTGTTCCTGCCCTGTGAAAGCAGTTCCCAATTTTTTTTATCACTGAGCTCCATATGAGAAAACTAGCAGTGCTCCCTCAGTCCAGGAGGGAGCTTCTCCAAATTTCCCACCTCAGGGCTGCCACCACCACTTCTTCCTTTCCCACACTGCGGATGCAAAACGTCCTGTAATGAAAAATCATCCTCCAGCTTTGCTTTCCCTTCTCTCGCAGACGTAGCTGTTCCTTACACCACTCTCCAGACAGTGTGCACAGAATGGACCATGTCCCTCCCAACATGCAAAATTGGGTCACAAAAGCCCAAACAGAACCAGAGGATGAACTGAGCAACGTAGTGGGCGCTAGATGTGCATCCCTTCTGCTCCTCGGTGGGATCCATGAGGAAGCGAAGGGGAACGAGCATGGGAATGAGCAGCATGGATCCAGACGGACTTACTAGTTTTGGCTCAGCCTTAGCCCCTCTGGAGCCACAATCCGTGTTCAGGCACCTGAGCCGGTTCTGCATGGAGAGTCCATGGGGATATGAGCAGGAAAGCAGCAAGACAGCTTCTGGACTGCCCCAGGAACTGTGCAACGGTATTTGCTCAGAGCCTTAAGGAAAAGCCCAAGCCAGCTCTGCCCTCACAAACTGCTAATCAGCAACCCAGATAATTATTTGAGAGTCGGCTCCTGACATTAAGGAGGTGCCCGTCCAGGGGGAGCGGAGCAAAAGACTGGAGCGGGCGAGATGATCTGGGGGAGGATGGAGATGCGACGGCAGGAGCCTGGCGATCTGAGGGCAAAGGAAGGAGGCAGCGAAGAGGGAAAGCGGAGAGGAAGCCAAGTGAGTAATGCAAGCGAGAAGGGCAGTGTCAGGGATGGGAACATGCGTTATGGGAAGAAAGGGGCTGAGGCTGAAACAAGCCGGAGAAGAGACAAAGAAAAGCAAATGTAAAATCTCCCCAAGAAGATAAGTCAGCCCAGAGCTTATCTGTTGCTACGCAGAAGCCTGAACCAGCACCTCACCCTTATTTAGAGCAATCCACACATTCCGCCCCTTTCTGTGGGACCCGCAGACAAGAAAACACACTACAAACCCATAATTTGTACTTAGCCATTGCATTATTTCTGTGCTGTGAAGGATATAGCTCCACAAACCCTCCATCATGTGAGTCAGAGCAAGCAGCACCTCGCAGGACCAGGACCTACAAGAATTCCCAAGCTTATTCCAGAAAGATGTAAAAAATTCCAGGAGAGACACATTTCTCTTGAAAGTCCTGGCTCTGTGAACCGTGAGAAGAAGCCATGATACAGCATGTGTCCTAAGAAACAAACAGGCTTTGGGAAAAGTTTCCAAACTCTCCTTTGCATCCACAGAAATAAGCTGCAGGTGCCAGTTTCAGTACGCACACCCACAATGACAGAGCCTGTAGGCACAATTTAATTTCAGATTACAATTTCCACCTGCAAATATAGGTACCACAAATTTCAGGACCTTTGCCTTAAAACTCTAACCAGCCACTTGATCAGCAGACTACAGACACCCAACTGCACTTGTCCCAGCCGAGCTCCAACAGCTTCAATCAGTAGGAAAAAAGAATTTTAAAATAAGGGTATAAAGGCAACTTGATTATCAAATGAAATAAACTAGAAAATCCCACTGACAAACAGCTCTCTTACAATTCAGGCAGGTTATGAGCAAAGAAGATACTGGAGGCAAAAAGATATATGAGCAAAGAGATACTGGAGGATAAAGTAATTGGCATGAGCTGACCACACTCATATTTAATATTATGTTCAGGAAAAAACAAGGCATTAGCCGATTGCTGGGAGTGCTGAGGGACAAGCAAATTTCAGCGAAACAAGGACCTCCAGGAAGGGTTATTTTACCTGTTGACAGGGAAAAAACAAGGGTATGGTGCTCCCGTTGCTCTAGTGAAACAATCAGTGTATTGTCTAGAGAAATTACCCAAAGTGGGCTTTCCACCACAGCAACTGACTGCCATAAAACAACCCATTTGTAAAACACGCAATTACTTAGTGCTACACAGAAGCATCTAAAATGGCACAGAAGTTGCTGCCAGCGAGAGCTGAGTGCCTGGGATAAGACATGCACCTGGATATTAGGAGACACAGCTACCCACCTCCAAAATACCTTGAAAGCAGCAATGAAATGAACTCAGACACACTGAGCTGAACACTGTGACCTTGTCTGCAACGCAGAAACTTCTAAGCAGCAATCTAGGAATGTTTTGATCTTCTTGGCACACTTGAAAACACCTCCCAGCCACGGATAAAAAAGAATCCCTCTGCAAACAGCACCCATGCACGCTGAAATGCTAAACAGACTTGACTTCAGCGGGGTTAAATGCTATTTCAGCCCACGCTGATTCTGTCCCACCACGGACAAAGGTTGCTGATGCGAAACCAGAAAGTTCAAACAATCGTCCTCTCGCTGTCGCCACAGTGTGCTCAAGGCTTTCCAAAAACCTCCCGTCATCCATTTCCGCTGGGTATTACGCCAGGAGCAGGGGGTGAGGTTCCTAGAGAGCACAACTGAGCAAACAACGTGGCTACAACACACAAAACCACTGGAGATGAACGTATTTCTACCCCAGGAGTTCGCTCAGGAATGGTTCAATTCTCCCGAGCAGCAGCTTTCACACCTGTGGGCCAGAGATGCCTGGGGGGCTGCAAAAGGTGACTAAGAAGAACAAGCCCATCATCAGGAGACTTAAATTTACCACAAAGGGGTTGAAAGCTCCTCTGAAAAAAACTGGAGAGATCCACGTACTAAACAATATCACAATACAGGTCCCTATTGTACACGCAGCCTTAAAAAATCCAGCACAAGTGGATTCTCTAAAGGAAGGGCTAAATGTTGTCGTGATGTACAGCCATGCAATACCGCGTTGGCCCATTTCCGAGGGGCAGAGGCACCAAAGAAGATCTCAGTCTCCTTCCCACCCTTCCTTCCCGCCGCAGTCCTTCTTTCCAGCCTTCCCATGCTGACAACCATGGATATTCTTTCCAGCACCAGGTTTCTTTGCTAACCTGCAGAGGACACAAGGCTGGAGCTCAAGGAAGTGCTGCTGGCGGAGTTTCCCGGCCCTTTCCAGCATGGCTTGGGGATCCCAGTGAAGAGCTAGGTCCCTCGATGACGAAGACCTTCAGTGATTTGCAGCAAGGAGAAGGCCACCCAGACCTCGGCAGGCAGCAGCAGATGGGAACAAGGTGGCTCTCGTTCCACTCTGGTGCACCGTGACTACCAGCAGTGGCTATGGCTCATACAGCCCTAAAAAGTTTGAGGTCCAGCGTTACCAGAGACTGCCTCTCTCTGGGGCACCAAGTCAAACATGAGGTCTGCAGACGTTGACTCCTCGTCGCTGTCCCACGCTGGCAGCCACGCAGCTCCGGGCAGGCGCTTGTTGCTGTTTGCGGGGATTTAAAACCCGCTCCTGCGCAGTGGGGAACAGACACCTACAAAGCTATTTAAGAAACGCATCCATAAAATAAAGGCAATGGATGCCAGAGGAAACAGCCTGGAACAGGCGCAGCCTCCTTTCCACCTTTCTTTCGCCAACCAAAATGCCGGGCAAAACTCCTGCCGCCCTCGCCGATGTCCCTCCATGTTCCCACCATGTCCATGCTTGCCATGGGCCCGTATTCCCCCCACGCGCCTGCCGAGGGTTTACACTCCTCCTGCCCACGCTGATGCCTACAACGAAGTGTGTCAGTGCTCAGCAGAAGTCACGGAGAGCTGCTGACCCAGAGCCTGCCCCAGCACACGCAGAGATCTTTATCGACCCCCCGATATTTCTGTAACAAAGTTGAGCTGATGGGAGATGCGCCAGGCTGCAGGAGGGGAGCTCCCTCTGGAGCGGGGAGACTGCAAGACGTTATGTCGGGCTGCAGATGAAGTTTAAGGTAAAGTCTGGGTTCAGCCACAGATGGTGTGTGCCATGAGCTGTGTCTGACCTCAGCAGCAGCGTTCTGAGGGAACCGTGACATGCCATAGCTGCATCTGGCCTCAGCAGCGCTCTGAGGGAACCATGACATGCCATGAGCTGGGTCAGGTGCCGGCTGAGAGCTCCTCTCAGGAGCTCCCCTGTGCAGCGAGGGCCGCGGGATCCCTGCAGGGAGCCCCAGCAGCACCCAGGGATCTGGGTCAAAAACAGCAGGGACCCGGACAAAAACAAAGCCGCCCCCGGCTGAGGAGAAGGCGCGGCGCCTGCGTGCGATGAGCTACGCCGGAGCTCAGCACCGGGCCCTGCACCGGCGGCCCACCGCCCCCGGGGAGCGAAAAAGGTCCCTAAGGAGAGCGGGAGCAGGGCCGGGGAGAGCGAGAGAGAGCGCAGGCAGCGCCAGAAGGCTGTTGGCTGATGCCGCCGTCCATCCCAGCTCCAGCACCAATAGCAAAGCAAGGCGCTGCGGGTCTAAAGGGGGGTGCGCTCGGCCCCGCCTGGGCCAATAGCGTGGGAGAAGGTGGGCGGGGCCCCCACGGGCGCCGCGAAGAGGGGGCGCCAAGATGGCGACAAGGGGGGGGCCCGGCTGACACGGCGCTGCCCGTTCTCCCTCCCCAGGCGCTCGCCGCCGCCGCCCCTTCCTCGGCGAGGGGCCGCGGGCCGCTCCCGCCGCGCGGGGACCGAGCGGGGACGCGGGGGGAGGCCCACAGGCTGCGGCGCACCGGCCTCCCCCGGCTCCTTCCCGCCCGCCCGGTCACCTTCCCGCGACCCCGGCGCGGGGGTGTGTGAGGGAGGAGAGACCCCCTGAGGGAAGGGTGTCGCGGCCTCCCGCGCAGCGCTTTACCTGGCCGCCTCAGCGCGCCGCCGCCGCGGCGTTCTCCACCGTTGCCGCTGCCTCCTTTTTGGGGATTTTTTTTGTTTTCTTTTTTTTTTCCTTTTTTTTTTCCTTTTTTTTTTTTTTTAAATCCTCTCTTTCCGCCTCCCCCTCCCCTCCCCCCTGGGGCGGACGGGCTCACCCAGCCGGCGGCGGGAGGGGAGGGCACAAGATGTCGGCTCCGTCCGCTCCGGCTACCGCCGCCTCCTCAGCGCCGCCTCCTCATGCTGCTGCCGCCGCTGCTCCCGCCGCTGCCGCTCCGGCCCCGGTGCCGCTTCGCCCCCCACCACCCTCACCTCCCCCCCGCTCCCTCCCCCCCGGGGCCCCGCTCGCTCCAGCGCCCCCGCCGCTCCCGGTGCTGTGTGGAGGCGAAGAGGGGGAGCAGGGGACACACGCACAAGATGGAGGCGGCGGTGGCGGCGGCGGCGGCAGCAGCGTAGCCCGGCCGAGCGGCGAGGAAAGGCGGCAGCCAGCGGGCAGGCGGGGGAGGGGGCTGCCGCGCTTCGCTCCCCCCCGCGGGCAGGGACCGCCCGCCCCTCCCCGGTCCCTTCCCACCCCCGGGCCGCGCGGAGCGGGAGGCCTCCGGGGGCTGCGGGGTGACGGGAGGGAGGGGGGTGTCCCTCCGCGCTGGCCTCATGGCTGGGGGGCGGGGGCCGCTGCCGCCCGCCCCCCCCACCTCCGTGCCCGGCGAGGCGGAGAGGAGCGGCTGTCCGCGGAGCCGCGGCCTCCCGGCCCCCGCTTCTGCCTCCGGGCGGCCGGAGGGGGTCTGTCCCCCGCTCTTCCTCGGGCTGAGGGCTCGGGTACAGGCGTGGGGGTCCCTTCCTAGGCCGGTGCCTTGTCCCCGGGAGCCCCCAGGCCACTGGAGAGGGGCAGCTTGGATTTTTGCCCCAGGCTCATTGGGGTGCCTTCATCCTGCACCTGCTTTTTTGCAGGAGGCATGGGGTCCCCCGAAATGTGCAGGCGCATCGCCAGGTGACAGAGTCTGACCCAGCTGCACCCCCAGAGAGCCTGTAGCCTTGTCTCTGCCACCGTTAGCCCAAACAAGCAACATCAAACAAACGGTGGGAATAATAAGAGCCTGTATTTATTTTCTAGCGTGATACTTCAGGTCCAGATGGCCTCCTAACGTGTGGAGGTGTGACAGGGTGGAAGGACAGCAAGAGAGGGACCGAGAGGAATGAGCAAGCAAGAAGTTATGTTTGCAACTGAGATAAGTGGTGAGCTAGGAACTGCAGAGGCTCCTACACTTTTTTATAGAGTGTACCACATACTTGGGCATATGTACGCTCCACCTCCCACTCACGATCGTGCAGGGTATTGCATAATTTTACCGTCTGAATTTATAGAATTAACGGAACTGTTTTCAAAGGAAAAAATGAATGCTATTTTCCCTCATTTACAGTCCAACTATAGATCTTTTGTCTTTCAACGTACGTTAACTGTGGAATCTGAGAGCAGCCAGTCTCTGACAAGTCTGTTTTGCAAAGTACTCGGGTTGGACCAGGGCTTGTTGAAGCCTTAAAAGCATGGGAAAACATGTTATTTAATGCTGAACAGCCGTACATGTCAACCTCTAAGTACTCCTCTAAGCAGTCCTTTCTGTGTATATTTTTTAAAGAATCTACTGTTAACACATCTGAACTCAAAAATAAATGATGTGTTCTATTCTTGTCCTGCATGAAAAATAGCATATCAAAGATTTAGAAATAAAGTCCCAATACTCTTGCTGATTTACACAGGATCTCACCTAACCTCTAAAGAACTGCTGTGCAACAGCATGGTCCTATCCATGAAGGATAAAAAAACCCCCAAAAACAGGTGTTTCTGCTTCTGAGTTGAGTGTTGGGAAGACAGTTAAACAGTAAATGAAATCATATCAGTAACTGCTGAGCAACTTCACTGTCTCATTTTCCTTCTTCATGTGAGAACTTGATTTTAACAGCGGGTTTTATTTGAGTTTTTTTCCTAGCATTTTTGGTGTCTTTTTTTTTTTTTGAATATGACAAGCTTTTGCAAACTCTTTCATTTTGACGTCAGTTTTGAAACTCTCTACTCTTAGATTCGCACTGGAATTGGTTTATTATAATCACATTAGGTTCCAGTCTTGCAAAGATTTGCATACATGCTTAATATCAAGCATGTGAATAGCCCTGTTAAGTTCAGTAGAATGACTCGTGCACAAGGCGATGTACAGACATCTGCGAAGATTGGGGGCCATGTGTTAGAACATCAAAACAAGTTACCCATCATTTAGTTTTATACTAGAGCTGTGGAACTAACGTGGTATTTGAAAAAACATTCTGAACTTATCTCAGATCCCAGAGGCACAACTTAATTCAATTTCCTTGCTCTCCCAGTTTTTAAAGGGTGCAAGTTCAAAACCAGCGATGTCGCTTCAAATGAAAGCAGCAGCCAAGACAGCTCAAACAGAGCTGGGCACCTTCAATCTTATTATAATTTTTTTCCATCTTTATTCAAGTATACAAAACATACTTAAAACAGGGAGCAAATTATCATTTGGAACTGAGAACTGACCTTGTTCATTGATTCATTAAGCCTCAAAACCGAGTAATGTTTGTGCTTCAGCTGTTTGTTCTGTGGCCATTTTCTTCAGAATTGTTGAAATTAATGCAAGTGTTAAAAAGGACCTGTGCACATTAAAGGTTAAAAGCCTGATATCAAAGCAATTAGCCTCAGCTCCAGTTTATTTCAGCTGGATTTGCAAGTGCTCAGCTGCACAAAGACCCTAGTTTTGCGTGGAGTATATATAACCCTGTTCAGTCCCACTGACTTCAGAGAGGCAACGCAAGCACTCGGCACTGTCACCTCGGTGATGTTCTTTTTTTAATCTTAACATACAAATGATAGTTTTAAAACCCTTTTGCACGTGAAGTGTTCTGAAGGCAGATCTGAAATTATGGTTGATGGTGGAAGAATTTTTATTTTTCCAACCAAACTTGGTTAAAAGGAGTTAACTCACTCTCATTTAACAGGAAATCAATGAGGGTTGAAGATATATACTAACCTTTCAGTATTATTTAATAGAGCACAATCCGACAAGAAAGGAGTTATCCATCAGCCAAAGTGCTGACTGAATCAGTTGTGAAGCAGCACTTTGGCTGAACATTGCATTAAAAGCTGTATAAACCCGTGTGCTCAGAAAATGGCCTCGTAGAGAGAAGTGGGGCAAAACATCCCATACGCCACCTTCGCTCGGAAACTCTGACATTTTCACAGTGTAGTAATGCTGATGGCCTTGAACATAACTGCAATTAGCGCAGCGAGTGTTCATCCGTTTGGGGGAAAAACGAATTAGTACGGGGTATTTTGCTCTTCATTCAATCTTTCTCTTTCATGTCTTGTTTCTCTTAGTTGGGAAAAGAAAGCGAGCCATAATCATGTTACCAGCCAACACTCCGCTGACCCATGATATGGGGGACTGCAGAGGATTAGGAACGCTTTCCCTGGTTGCTTAGGCAAGAGTCAGACATGGAAATATGAAAAGGTATTACCATACAGTATCTCTGTAGAGTTCTCAGATGTGTTTATAATTGTCTATGTTTTTCTTCTCTCCCATTATCGCATACTTAAAACCTGAAAATTATTTGTTTAGTCTGCTACCTAGAATGTGAAAAGGTTAAATATGAAAACAGATTATTTTTCCTGTAGGACAAAATAAGCATATGGTTTTCTAAGAGGCTGTAGATATTTTCAAAGCTCTGCACTGAAAGGCTTCTAGGTGGTGTCCAAAACATGGTAAGTGTTGTGTCTCTGTTCAAAAACCCTGATAATGTTGTAGTGTCTCTTAAAAAAGAAAGAAAAAAAAAATCATTGCTTCATCTGCTTTTTCTTTCCCACTTACATCTGGAAGTGACTAATAAACATGTCCCATAAAGTTCCAACTTCACAGACCTAATTAGCCGTCAAAACTTACACAGAAAGATTGTTTATGATGAAGGCTTCACTTTCCAAATAAAAAAAAAAAAGAGCTTAGGTAATAAACTCAGAAATAAATGCAGGAATAACAAGTAAGTAGTATTTCAAGATAAACATCTGTATGTTATGTGAGACAGGCACAAAGAAATTGTATTCATATAAATTTTTATCATACATCCTTAATATAAACAGCAAACATATTTCTGACTGGCCTAATTTATGGAGTTCTGGATGTTCACTTAATGGCTGAGTGATTTCTATCACTCAATCTTGTATTTTTAAGTATGTAAACTATGCAAGGGGAAAAAACTGTAACGAAAGGAATGTACATCGATTACGTGTCAGTGTGGGTCATCTAATAGGCACACCTGCACCTCGGCTAAGATCATTGCTTCTTTGCCTAACAGTGTCTGTCAGGGTCATACACCCCCTGTTTCTTGTGCTGATTTTAAAGTATTTTAAGCCTTGGCCTGAGTCACTGGCTCTGTCGAGTAGGTGTTTTTCAAACTCCTTTCATGAAATGCGAATATGATTTTTTTTTTTCCTTCAAGTAGCTCATTCGTCTTCATTGAAACATGTCCTCAGATGCCGTACGAACACTAGGACAGTTGGTCTTTACAAACAGACACTGTCTTTCCACTACCAACCTGCTACATTTCCTGCTCTCTATTTTGGGTTCCTGGCTGGTACATACCACAAAAAACAAGTATGTGCACATCTCCAGGGTTCCTGGGCTTGCAGAGCACCAGCTCCCTGCATTTGTTAGGATATGGAGAATTGCAGAAGAAATAGTGCTTGGCTCCTGGACAGCGTGCTGAAGGGTCACTGTACAGGGTTGGTGGGTGAATTAATGAAACCAGAGCATGGAGCCCACACCCCAGCTGCTGAGATTGCTCTCGTCATTTCAGAGCATTCAGTGTAAGCTCACAAAAGAGAAAACCTACTGAGAAACCCAGGCCCTGAAACAGAAAATATTTTCTGAAAGTATACTCAGCAGAAAGACTCATAGTGAAGAAACTTTTCTACGTGCTATCCCTGAAGCAAGCAGGGCTAGCGTTCGTTCTCACTGACAGCAAAATCTGTGTACTCTGTTGTGTTCACGCTTGTTCTTCTTGCACCCATTCATATCAGAAGTCCACAGTGCCTCTCCCGTGCTCGTCCTCTGGTCAGACAGACAATTCCTGAAGGGCATCTCAGGTTATTTCTCTAAAGCTATGGAGGCTCCTTTTCACCTACCACTAGATTGATTGCTCAGTATGTTACTTTATCATGAAGAGGTTTTCTCCTTCAGCAAGCATTACAGAGAGCCAGCAAACTCCAACCCTCTTCAGGTCTGCCTATCCCCTTTTGAAAAGGGGCAAGATGATTAAAAAAAAAAAAAAAATCACACCTTAAATTCCCATTTAAAGTGGTTTATGAGTTCTGTCTGAACAGGTTCTTCACCTTAACAGATGAGTTTCTGAAAGAAAGCCCTGTACTCCAAAAGTCTCCATAGATATACTCGCCTTTTCTCTACAAGATTGAGCTTTTAAGACTTCTCTGCCTCTCTATGTCCATAGTTACGTATAGTCAGGAGGCCAGCCTGCCTCACCCACAGTCCTGAGACATCTCCCTGTGCGTTCGCACACACTCACCTGGATGATGACCCTCCGCTGCTAACCACCAAGCCTCATTTTACCAGGGCATAGGCAGCTCTAAACGTCTGCAGCTCTCCGAGATGGTTATGGCAGCTGCAGAGAGCTCCTCTCTGACCTCTGTTAAGGATTACGCAGTGGACATGGCAGCCAAGTCAGATGCCAGGCTCAAAAGGACAATATTTCAACTGCTGTTTGACCGATGCAGCTGGAACTTCTCCCTTCCGCTGTTCAAGGAAAATGCAGGTTGTCTCACACTTAGGAAGAAGACAGGATGGTCCCTTACTCTTATCAAGCTGGGGTTCTTCAAGACAGAGTCAGCAGGACACCACTGCATGTCCTCCAGCCCAGCTCTTTGGAGCGCTTTGTAACAAACACATTGAATTTCAAGGGAATTGAGGGAACATCACAACGGTTCTGTGCTCACTGTCCCTACCTAAGAGCGGAGTGAGGCAAAGGGCTTGTACATGGCCCAGAGAGATATAAGCCAAGAGAAACCGCATCTCATCAGCGCAGAGCATCTGTGCAGCTACAGCAGGATAACATCAACACCGTCATATCAAAAAGCTACAGTCACTGGAGGATTATCTCGAGTACTACACGGCACGAGGTGCAACAGAGAGACATCCAAGAAACACGACATCACCTTGTCCAGCTCCCAGTGGAGATGAGAGCTCAGAAAATTCTGGTAATGTTGCAGTTTTCCCTTATCTGAGGGCTGTACAGCAAAACCAGATATCACTTAAGGCAAAGAAGAAAATTAGAGAGTACTGAAGGCGTACATCCTGGCTAAACCAAACCAAAATGACTCAGCAGCCACAGAAGGGGTGGAGAGTTGAGAAATACTGCATGCATTACTGAGTTCATATACCTTCTCCACAAATACTTTTCTATAGCCCTGGGGACGGTGTGCTCCGAGCTCTCGCACAGAGGAGACATTTGTCTCTTGGCACATGTCCCTTGGGATGGACTTTGGAATGACCAGCTGAACCTGACCAACCGTAATAAGGAAGAAGATGCCAACTAAAAAGAGATATTTATGCTGCAGTCCAAAGGTGTTATCACAACTAACAGTCGCACCTGCCTAGCGTTGAACTATCTAGTGACTATATCAGTAAGCCGTGGATCTGCAGGTACACCAGAGTCAGCACAGGCTGAAAAAATTTCTGAAGATCCTGAGTAAATATTCAGGCTAACTTGTGCTGAGCTCCTTGCTGCTTCACAGACTGTGCTATTTAATACCGAGCTCAGTAGCTTAAAGCTAGTTCAGATACGCTTGCGTGAGCCACAGTCACACCTGTGGATTGCAGGGTGGGTCAGTGCATTGCCACTAGTGTACAGGAAAGGATTTGGGATGCGATTGCAGTAATTTAGAGATATTTGTAGTTTTTGCTGTCAACTGCAGGCAGAATACATTGGCAAGAGATCTTCAGAGCTGGACAGCTCTTTGGCAACCAAGCACCTGTAATTGTAGGGAGAAACTGTAGGTCTGAAACAGATCTATATTCACATACATACTTTTTACATCGTTTTACATCTGACAAACCTCTGTTACTGCTGGTGAGCCTTACACTTGATAGCTTCCCAGAACACCCCTGTGCAAAAGGCACTGATTGCGTAAGTCTGTGCTCCTGTTCAGACTCTGTCAGACCACAGAAGGTATTGAACCCAAGTGAATCATAGCTCCGTTACTGTTCAGGCTTTTCTCTGCACTAACATTAATATATAGGGACATGTAACCTATCCAGAGGTTTATCTGAGTCCATTCAAGAAAACTAACAATTTCCATCCATCAGCAACGCTGCAGGTAGATGTCTGATTAGAGAATCATTTTTTATAGATGGCTGTGCACTTGTATTCTGCTCAGCATATGACCAGCAGAAAATGAGGTCTTTTTTTGTAAGTTTCTCTATAAATTTCGGGTTAGCAATTAGCATTTCCAGGACTGTGATAATTAACCAGAGCAGTGTTTAAGGGAATATGTGACATCCTGATACACATTTAAAGATTTTTTTTTGTGGGAGTGAAGCATACTTATTCATATTTTGAGCAGGAATAAATAAAGGCCTGTCAGAAGAAAAAAAAAAAAATTCTATTCTGTAGCACTGCCGAGAGGGGATAAATAGCCCCCAAAGACCCCATTGTACTCTAGCAATTAACTGTTTAGCATATGGACAATGAGAACTTCCAAGCACAGAGGAGGAAGGGAAAAATTCTCAAAAAATACTGTCCAGTCTCCTGGACGTGACCTCAGATACCAGCGGTCCTAGCAGTTACGTTGCTTTAGAATAAGCCACACAAGCGCACAAGGGATGTATTTCAAAAGGACTAATGAGAGGTATTGTCTACAAGATCATCAAGATGAATTAGAAAGAGCACCAGGAATTTACATAACCAAAGTATCAGACTTTGAAACTACCTCGGAGCCCCCTTACTCCCCAAAGCCCTGCTCTTCCACATTCGATATCCTGAAGTATCCCACCCTGGGGATAAGTTACACTTGGTTTACTCTAAGCACGAGTATTTAGATGCTCATATGAGACCCAAACTCACCAAGGTAAGAACCTGCAGGCGCAGCTTTAATAACACCACAGTCACTTTCAGATTCCATTCGCTTATTTTGTTCTTGTAATTATTTTTCATCTCTGTTCTAATGGTAATAACATTTCTAGCAAACAGCCATGTACTTGAGTGGTGGCTTGGGACACACTGACGCATACGCATCAAAAATGCCAGGCTTCAGACAACAATCAGTATATCTCCAGTACATCAAATTACTTTAAATATCAAAACATACTTTTAAATTTGAATGACTTAGCATACTGTAGAACCGAAAGATGGAACCAGCTTTGCCTGGAGGGAGGATCCAGATGACTGGCTGGTTGGTCTGGGTTCATAAAACAACCTCCCTCTGTTTATGGGTTGTACTCTTCTTATCACGATGCTATCTGAACACCTTTCCAAAGCAATTAAATCCAGGTGAGTTCTCTGGATTTTCTCACATCATCCTACGTTTTTTCTTGTCCACATCCAGGAGCAAAAAAAAAAGATTATCGTGTTGTTTTTCGTCTCATATAAAACTCTATATCTACTAAAGAAACAGTGTCTTGGAGCAGGGCTGGGTGCAGCTGGCCGGGGCCATGCGCTCTCCCCAGCTGAGTGCCAGCAGCACTGAGCGTCCCACCCCTGTCACGCACAGGGACTCTGAGCATCTCAATTTCTTGTAGCTACCAAGAATTACTCACTAAACAAGTGAATGAATTAAAATTTGCATAGACAAATAAGAACCGCAAAACCTCACTCAAAGTGCAGTAAAGGCAATCTGTGAAGCTCTTATTCACAAGGATGTTTTCTAGCCTATAGTGATTTTTGTGAGATATTCTATTTAATAAGATTATCTTAGATGCAATTTATAATTATGCTGACTGAAGGAGCTAATCTGATACCAAGAAAGTAAGATATCCAAAATTATCTTCTGTGCTCACTGAGTTGAATTCAACACAGTTGAACTGTGTTCCTCTTTCTGCTAATGCTAGATTGTTCGCGCAACATTTTTATGCCCCCCCCCAATAGATGAACTTTTTGTTAGTTACTTTGAGAGCTGAGCCTTAGGACCGACAATTGACTATTTTCCAAACGATCGGTTTAAATGTCTCTTCATACTGAGGAACGAGCAGCCCTTAAAAGAGAACTGAAGCAGAGGATCCCTGGTTTAACTGATCCCACAGAGCAGAAGGAATGAGGATATAAGGGGTCACATCGCTGGGCTGTGTAAGGAAGCACCAGCCCTGCTGACAGATAAAGGCAGCCTGGAGCAGGCAGGGCGACTCCAGGGAGAGCGTGCCCAGCGAGAGATAAGCGTGGCGAAGAGAGAACGGTTGGGGAAACCAGGCTGAGCAGAAAGAAGGGGCAGCAGGACTGTTTGATGATAACCCAGCTCCTTGGGATACACCGTCTATCAATGTGGGAAAGTGGCCTTGAATTCCCAGGATATGTTTGCAGCTAGCCGTGAGGAGACGACAGCACTGGTCAAAACCCAGGGAATGAAATAAGCAGAGGAAGGGAAAAAAAAAAAAAAAAAAAAAAAAAAAAAAAAAAGAGGCAGCGGCTGTCTGGAGGGGGAAACACCCTAGCAGGGAGTTATGTGTATAGCAAGAGTTTGGAGCTGCTCTGAACACAATCCCATGATCGACTGGATTCCCGTTGTGTCCTGGAGCCGACACCGTCCCAGCAACCTCACTGTGCTGGGTGCTGTTTGACCACTCAGGAAAGGCGACACACTCAGAGCTAGATTGGATAAAGTCTTGTTACGCTGAATTTCACTATTTCTGATTATTTTGCTTGGGACTCACTTCCCAGACAATTTTACTCTTTTCTTTAGCTTATCCGTAATTAAAGTACTAAAACCTGTGCTTGGAAAGGCTAATGAGAAGGGAGCAATGAAACCCCTGCTCTCTCAAGTTGACAAATATGAAAAGAAAAAAAACCAAACCAAAACCAAACCAAAAAAACCCCCAAACACCAGATAAAATTCTCCCACTTAAAAGTTTCAATGCAAATATATTTATCTTTTGTGTTGAAAACTGTTTGGGGTGCTTCCCCCTTTAGTAGAACAAGGTCCAATGCCCACAGCATGGTGTCGTCTTTGTGTTTGCACACAGCGAAGTCCCACAGGCCAAACGATGGCCACCAGCAAGGCAGCGTGGAGTAAATCCGATCCGTCATCCAGGAGAAGTGAATCCCAGCCACGGCCGCACTGGTCACTATAATGACATCCCACTTCGTTTCTTTGAGTCCTTCCGTGCAATGGGACTGAAGGACAAGATCTCCTTGTAAATATGCTCTTGAAAAACAGAACAAAATAATCGTGAATATCACTAGCATGTGCGATTTTAGAGGACAGAAATGGAAGTTTGACTGTTATACGTGCAGAGAGGAGGTATTCAGCAGAGAGGATACGGCAGGTACAAGCCGGGAGGAGGAGACAGAAAGCAGAGAGGCAAAAAAAAAAGAGTCTGCCTGAAGAGACGGAGGGATCTTTGCTGAATGCAAAAAAGCAAGAGCAAGGAAAGGGAGATGTGCACGATCATCGAGGCACCAGCAGGCAATCGCAGCCTTACTCAGCATGTGCACAGGAAAGAGAGAGAGGCAGGAAAGTCCCGTGCTAGACAGGGACTTCAAAGAAGATAAACTTCTTACTTCTCCATTCATCTATCGAAAGCTTTTCATGTTCCAGAGAATCATCATAGGACTGTTGTGCTTCCGTCTCCTCCTCGATGTCTCGGAACTGCTCAAAATAGGGGTGAGCCAACGCCTCCGTCGCTGTAAGGCGCTTTTCCACATCCAGCTGCAACATCTTGTCAAGCAGGTCCACTGCTGTAGGAGAAGACAGGGACAGGGCTAAGCAAGGTGCAATGGAGAAGAGGCGTCCTGTGCATGAACCCTGCAAGTCATGGGCCTAGTGTTTCCAGTACTACATCTCCAAACCTGAAAATGAAAGAGATTCCTCAACCTGGCCAAGGTAGCTTGGAGCTCCTGTCAGTGGGGATGAAAAACCTGCCCGCCAGCAGCCTCAGGGAGCTCTTGCTAACAGAAGTGGAGGTGTAAATTGTGCAGAAATAACAAATTAGTCTTAAATAAGCCTTGCTGCATGGAGGGGGCTGCAAGAACTTAAACAGTGAGCCAGTAACTTCAAGATATTTTTCAGTTTTAATCATTTGCTCTCACTCTGACCCCCGCAACTCAAAGTAGTCTTAGCATGAGTAATCTATATAGAAATCTATACATCCCTGGTAAACAGGAAGGCAGGAAACTCAGATACTGACGAGTCTGTCAGCCTCGCTCCCTCTTGGTTTTAACAGCTTAATGCTTTCTTTCAGCTTTTAGAAGAGAGTTTTGCTCGCTCTCACCTCTAATCTACTTGGGAAAAGAGCTCCTGTAAGAGATCAGGTTTTTACCCTGAAAATTGCACATTTCAGCTGCCGTTAAGTATTGATAGATCCAGGTGTTCAACAAACAGCTATGATCTAAGCTGTACTCAAAAAAAAGTAAAAATAAAATTACTGGAGTGGACTCTGGGGCTCTCTTAGCACTTTATCAAAACCTATGTTACCTTAGATGTGGGGCTGGGAAATAATAATGAAAAAAGAAGAGCTGGTTTGTTTATCTAAACACTACTGATCATAATATCACCTGCTTGGTTACAAGCAACAACCTCAGGAAGCCAATATCAGCCAAAATTCATCCCAGCTGTCATACCAAGTGCCACTGATAGATGCAAATGTCCTAATCCTGTAATTTGCATCCCACAACCTAGACATCCTGTTATATCCAGCACCTGCTCTCTTCTGGCTTGTTGATACAAGAGTCAGAAGTTTCTCTCTTCCTTAAAGGTTGTATGTTACAGGCCATGTAATTTGAAAATTAAATAAAAAAATAGAAATATCAAGTAAATGGCCGAGAACAGCAGAACATTGCCATTCTAATGCCAATAAAGAACATTTTTGCTTTTAATTCATACATATTTGCCCTGGGGAGGGGCAGGGGCACAACCTGCAAGGGAGGAAGTAGCAAGAAGTTATGAGAAAGAGGAGAAAGAAAAATCGCAGCTGTGGCGGTCAGCCTGCCTCCTTTCCAGCTGTGAACTCGTGAGAAGTGCTGGAGGATTACTTACCCTGTGGATTGGCTTTGGGGAAAAGCACAGACAAATCCTTCTTGGGGATTTTAGGAAGCGACTTGATATAACTCTTAGCCTGAAAGAGAAAGGAAAGCACAGACATTTACTGCACGTGCACAAGTGCCTGGGGGCTGGGAAATACAGCTCTCGAGTCTCATGGCTCAGATGAGCAAAGGCAAATGAAGAGAGCAGCAAATGTCACATTTCAGTGACCAGTTGGCAAGGAACTGTTTCTATCAGTTGAGATACAGAAATATTCCTGCTTTAAGGGCCAAACTGGAGAACAGATCTTCCTTGCCCAGGGGGAAGACTGCTGTCGCTCCTCTTCTCTGCTGCTGTAGAAGCAGCACCTCTCCCATCTCAAAGACACAGCCGAGTTAACCTCTCCCCACCATGACCTGAATCCACAGTGAACCTCCTTACCGCTTTGTCCTCCAGCTTCTCCACGAAGTCTTCTCCTGGATGCCCCGTTACTTTCAGGATCTGAGTCAGTTGATCTAGGTCTGGCAGGCTGCGTTAAAGATCACCCGTCTAGGAGCGAGCCCTGGACACCACCCAACAGCTCAGCCTGCGGGCTGGGTGCAGAAGAGCCCAAGGACCCGTGGGAGCTACGAGTAGGTTATGATACAAACCCAACAGAGCCACACAAGTAGAGACTCATTAGACTGGCAAGGAGAGCTCCAAGGCTCTCTTCCCGGGATGCCGTTTTCATCAATGGATAATTTTGCTGGCACAACTCTGCCAGGGCACGTGCCCCTAGGTTTGGGGATGGAGCTGTGGCCACGCAAAGTTAGACTGCTGATGTAGAACGCACGCGGCCAGCACAGAGGTGTATTTCTAAGGGTGGCTTGGCCCCATCCGATCTTCTCTCTTTTTTTCTCACCAAAAAGACCCACTGGTCTCTGCAATTACCTCCTGGTAAACCAGACTGACACCTATTTCTCTCAGTAGCCTCATTCATAAAAGCCCTTTCACACATGCCAAGAATTATTTACCCCTCCCAGGGAAAAGGTTCAGCTTGAAAGGATACAGTCTTTTCCTTTAAACAGTGTTTTCCCAGTCAGCATTTCTGCCATGATGCAGCCAATAGACCAGATATCCACTGTTCAAAGACAAAAAGGAGAAAAAGAAAATTAAAAAAAAAAAGGACAGTAAAAAGGAAGCAATGATTGCTGGGGCTGTTGCTTGCTTTGTTGCTTGCAGCAGGCACTGATTCAAATTTCATTCCCATTTTCCACCCTCCCCTGTTGTTTCTATGCTGCTAAAGTCTCTGCTTTCATAATTTCCCGCAGGCACTAGCTTTGGGAGTTGTGCAACAGCTCTGGGACTCGCTCTGCTCCAGGGGACACTGATGATAAAGAAGAAAAACATCTGGAGGATTACGTGAGATTTGACCCAGGCGTGACAGCGGGATCCCCGGGCTTGTCACCGGACAGTCACACCACTGAAGCAAGGCAGCTCACCTGTCTGGTTGTAATGCATCCAGTTCAGAATGACTTCTGGGGCTCTGTACCAGCGCGTAACCACGTAGCCGGTCATTTCAGCATCAGCGTGTCTGGCCAAGCCAAAATCCAAGATCTGCAGTTCACCAAAGGAAGAGAGAAGGAAGGGCAGGAAAGAAGAGAAATCCTATGGGCAAGTAAGAATCTACTTCTAAGAGGAAACGAAGCAGATCCAATCAGATAATAACAAAGCTCCAACTACACCACAGCCACCCACAGGACGGTTCAAAGAACTAACAGGTTTGTCTTAATTCCACTGTAAATTGCAAGCCGGCTGCAAAACCAGTTGTTGTGTGAAGACCCTGCCAAAAGGCTCAGTGCTGTGTGCTACCTGGAAGGTCATTTCCTTTCTTGAAGCTTAAGTTTCAACTCGATGAGCTTTATTTAATTGCTTTGTTCTATAACCTGGCGGCAAAGGCATGCTCCCAGGCCACCACGACTCACCCTTTCCTATAAAAACACCTTGCAGCTGACAGGGGATGGCCTCTCCCTCAATACTGGAGGTGAGCATAGCTTGACCCAACCTTTGCAGGCAAGGAAGCCATTCCCTGTAATATACATTCCAGCGAATGCAAGCTAGAGCACCACACCAGCAAGCTGCAAGCAAACCCTTCAGAGCAATACTGAAAATAACTTTGTCTGGAATCACAACCATCACGCTGATGAGAACCAAAGGGTAACTGGGGTTGAATCCAGTTATCCTTCAGGGATCGCTCACCCAACGCAACTATTGCTCAGCAGCATTGAATTTGTTTAGGAAGTCGTTACGAACTGCCATGCTGCAGGAATTTCGGGGACAGGATGTTCATTCCAAGTCTTGGGCCCTGATTCAGCAAGTTACATCAGCAGGTGAGTATTTCCCACTGCCTGCAACTGCCAAGTAATGAAACGCCTTGAATTGAGTCTCGGAAGGCAAGAGGAAACATGACTGTGCCGAATTCCTGCTGGCAGAGCAGTTCCTCCACGATCTGATATGCTACGTGCTACAAAGGGGTGCTTTTCCACCTACCTTTAGCTGACAGTCTTCGTTCACAGCCAGGTTGCCTGGCTTCAGGTCCTACAACAGACAAGAGCAGAATAATTAATAAGGATGTTTTGATTTGCAACGCATCAACGTGAGCCTCAGCCAAACCTCTGCTTGCCTTTGATGGGATCCCATAACATCCCGAGTCCAGTATGGATCCAGCAAAGACACCATGCCTGCTATACTGTACGGCTTTAGATTACTATTTTTTTTTTCTGAAACAGTTTTAGTTCAAAAAGCATCATAAAATGCTTCACAGCTCATCAGAAAAATACAGCATTTCCTCAAAATGCTGCACAAATGAGCAAATCTAAACACATACAGGGTGTAGGAGGGAAAGGAGGGAGGACGCTAGAGGGACCTTCGAGCAGACAAGGCTATTAGTGAAACGATGGTTAGGAATTTATTAACTTTACGATCAAGCTGTGTTTCTCCTAAACAGACAAAAATCAGAGTAACAGCGCACATGAACTTACCCTGTGGATGATGCCGGCTGAATGAATATACTGCAAGAAAAAGAGAAGCCACGTGATCACCAGCAGACAAGACTTTCTGTTCTCCAGCAGAGAAACAAGAGCTACAAACAAGACCTTGCTGACAACACAACTCTGCAGCCTGCTGCAGGCCCCCGGCCCCAGGGCAGCACTTTGAAAAGAAATCTCCACACTGAATTTCTGACAGTATTTGCAATTATATTGCCAGTCTAAAGAAAAGGCATAGAGCAGAAGAGGAGGTAGAGAGCAATAGTTCCTTACAGCGAATAAACTAATAGCTTCAAACTATCAAAGGATTACAGGTAGGAACATGGTCAGTAGACAACATGAAAACTTTGTTGGTTTGGGTGTTAAGCTATGTGAAAAAAAAAAATCTCATAATTAAAACACAAAATTGGAAATCAGTTGCAAAAACTGACTACGTGGCTTTTATCACACCGGTTAAACCTTCTGTGTGTTCTTCCCCTCCTTATTTAAACTCAAGATAACAGTGATCTGGGGGAAGGTGTTATTAAGGTGAACTCATTAATGCCTGTAAGCCACTGCTCTGACTCCAGGTGAAGGATTTGAGGGCAGCATTAAGACATTGCCTCTACATCTCAGGGTTTGCAGTGATTGCCTTCCGCTCTCTCAAAGCCAGTTAAAGCAGCATATTCCTTCCTTATTCTACTGAAGAGAAAATAATTCCCTCTCTCTTCTCCCGCAAGAGCCTCTGTTAGGATTTCAGCAGAAGCTCCCTTTGCTACCAGCCTCTTCCTTTCTACACAGAGTTTTGCTAAGGGTTGGGGCAAGTCAAAGAGTGACACAACCGCTGCCACAGAAAAACCATCGCAAGGTCTATGACTGCTGATTGCTTCAATACCCGATTGATGTGAATGAGCAGTCATTTGGATTGATGTGTGCTGGAACAAGAGTAGTTCAACAGCAAGTATCTGTTCTCAGGGGATGCCATAAACCCCCAAATCTTCCCTTACAGTGTTGGAAGGGGGTTTTGTTATGGTCAACCCAGAGGTGACGTGTAGAGGAGACATGGGGAGATACTAAACTCCTCCAGACCCACCTACCTTCAGCCCTTTCAGCATTTGGTAGACCAGGTACTGGATCTTTTCATCACTGAATTCATGTCCCATGATCTTTTGTAAATCTGTCCGCATGTATGGCATCACCAGGTAGCTAAAAGGCAGTAAGACAAGGCCCTGAGTCTAGAAGAAAAACATAGGGAACCAGGCTAGCCTTGTTCTCACTTGTTTTTTTCCTATGGCTTTGTAACTTACTGTAACTGAAACAAGTTATTGTGACGCTGTTCCTGGCTAACTAGCATAGGCTGCAGTGATGCTGGGATTTTGACTTGCTCTGAAAATTGCCCTTTCTCCTCCCCTCAAATCAGATATCTGACGTCAAGTAAGAACAAGGATCTTCCAAACTTTACCAATCCTGAATTAGTTTACTTTAGACCTCAAGTGATACTCAATTCTGGACGGCTTTACACCACCTGGAAGCTGAAACATCTTGCACAGCTTTAAAGAGTCTTGCAAAACCGCTGCATTGGCTCCCAAATTTATCTTTGTTATGTTCTCCAGCCCTGCCTCGGAAGACAACATCTAGCTTCCTTCAGTCATTGGCCTGCCTGCTGAGACTGCTAATTAGTTGACGGTCTTCCAGCAGAAACTGCTCTGAGAACCTTCACACACTTTTCCTGCAGGCTGCTAAATACCCAGCCATCAGCCAGAAACCCAAACCCAGGCGTACGCTGCTCGTGCCTAAGGGTGGGGAAGGGAAAACGACTCATTCAACCTGACCATCAACACTGACAGAAATGCCAAAAACAAACAAAAAAACCCAACAAAAAAAACCCCACAACAGTCAGAATCGAGATGAAAAGAAAGCCAGATTTTTAAAATTCCCAGTTTAATTACCCCAGGGCCTGATGAAGAATACTCTTCCCATTCCAAGTGCAGCCTCTTAGCTCAGCAGTCACACAGGCAGTGCGTTAGCAAGTCATGCTACATGTGACACCATGGAATGTAATGCCTCTTCGTTACATACGTTGGTCCTTATGTACTGTGAGCATGGCATGGGAACTGTTTATGTATTCTGGGTGTTTTAGCCACGGGAACTGACTTGTGCTTTTGATTCTCCTTGTTATTTGGGGATGTCTGGCTTTAGTCTGGCCCCTTTTCAACTCAGTCTGTTGGGCTGCACCTCAACCTCATCCATTACCCTGCTGCTAAGTCCCAGGCGTCTTGGGCAATGGCAGAGTCTAGACAGAGGGAACGCAAACTCCGAACTTACAAGTCCTGGAATCCCTGGTAGGAGGCAGCGGAGGTGAAGACATCAAGCAGCCCAATGACCTGATGGAGAAGAGAAGTCCACCTTTAAACCTGGAAAGCATTTGCTGTGCACGTGGGACTCGGGTAGCAGCTCTCCAACGGCACACGTACATGGGTGAGCACAGAGAACTCCATCTGAGGAATCCGAGGACTCCTCGCTATGCTGCGCAGCTGCTTTTCCTCTTACTAATACACGGGAGCACCCATTACACATCTGCTTCAGCCTGGTGCCAACTGGGCACAGCAGACAGGCAGCAGTTAAACCCCAAGACTGCCTGCATGTGTCAAATGTCAGGACCTCTCAATTAAAATAGAGGTGATGCCACCAGAAAGGACTTGCTCCCAGATGGCAAGAAAACCCTCTTCTTTCATCAGGAATGGAGAGAAATGAGTACTTACGTTCTCATGTTGCATGTGCTTCAACAGCATGAGCTCTCTGTACGCTCTCTTGGCAAAGATCTCCGACTGGAACGGGCGGCAGAGCTTCTTGATAGCCACTTTCTCCCCTGTCTTCTTGTCTATGGCTGAACTGCGGCAGACAAATAAAACCCAGTTCTGACATTGAAAAATTTGTTAAAACATACTGCCAATACCAAAGGTCTTCTCCTAGAGAAGAGCTAATTCTGGAGCTCGCAGAACAGCAGCAAAGGCCCCTTGAGAAACCCAGTGGAGCTCTGCACACACAGATGTTACCCTGTATGACTTTGGGCAGCAGACCACAGCCCGTGCTCTTTGGAGGACTAGGTGGGATACCGAGCAAAGTATTAGTGGCTCGTCTTTATCCCCCTTAACCTGCAGAAACAAGCTGGAGCTAACAGAGCCGTGAGAAGAGGGAAACACAAATGGCTAAAGGTCAGGATTAGTTCTAACTCTGCCTTCTCCTTCCCTAACGCATGGAGATGGGGGAATAAAGCAATTTCTGCTTTGCCATCTGCTTGGAGGTTGTTGTCTTTTAAGGTACGTCAGCCGCCTTCGCTGTATTCTGGAGCAGACAGCGGATGCCACGCACTGAAAATACAGGCTGCTCAATGAATTCTCCTGCATTTAGGATCTTTGATGCTATACGTATGCTTCTGTGTAAAAGCAGGTCTGGCTGAAAATGAGAGTCTTTTATAAAGCTAATGAAAACATGGTACAACAGCCGTCGCTGGAGACGTGACATGTTATTCCCTCTGGTAACGTTTATCGTTTGTGGCGGGATAGGGTGATCCCGCAACACTTTCTCTGCTTCTGGAGGCTCTTTGATCAGGCCCCAGGTTTCACCAGATAAGAAGCGGGGAGGGAGGTCCTCAGGCAGAGATAGCTGTAATTCGGGATTCTCAGTGGTGTTTTCCAGGGGGGGGTCTCAGTGCACCCCATTACACATTGGTGCCTCAGCCCTTCCTTGACCCCTCCAAGAGGCAAACAGATGAAGAAAGAGTTTCCCCTGCCAAATCACGCTGTGGGTTTCCAGAGCAGTTCTACTTTGTAAATCCTTATCTCCTGGGGAAGCGGAAGGGCTGTAAATCAGCACGTTCAGTCCCACGGCTGCTAGCTGCACAGGGTAACTGAGCCCACGTGAACGCTGGCATTAGCACTTTTCCTGCATCCTCCAGCCTCGCACAGACACACTTCCCCTGCTTCCTTCTCCAAAGGGACGCGTGATTCACCCCACCACGGTCCCTGACTACCAGGCTCCAGCCACTGCTCCTTCCTCGAGGCTCTCGGAGGACCCGAGACAGGGAGGGGCAGGTACCATAAAACTGTAAAGCAATGTTACTGCGACCTCCAGGGCCATCACTCAGAGGCAAGACTTCATAAATAAACAGGGAAATGCCTTCTGTAATAACGCAATCCAATGGTGCATTTTGCTGGGTTTAGGGCTGATCACATTAGGAGAGGTGGGAATATCCCGCTCCGCGTGGCTTTCCCTTCGGTTCAATGCTGAGGAGGGGTTATCAGTTCCTTGCTGCAAGTCTTGGAAGTCTCTTGCACAGCTTTCTCCGAGCGTCAGCCACAAGCGATCAGTCGTGGCGTCCTCTGGCAGTCTGGGCTATCAACAGCTCTCATCACCCTCCCCAATACCATCGGGCAATCTTCCCGCTCTTGGCCACGAAGGTCCCTTCCAGTTGCTCTAAGTTGTGCATGACGAGAGCAAAAAACATCCTTTGGGAGCTTCGGTATGACGGCGATTTTGTCAACGCATTCAGCTGGGAAAAGCAAAGGAAGCGCAGGAACAGCTACACGAGGCAGCTTCAGCACCGAAGATGCCATAGGGTATCTTAGGAGGACAGTGAAGAGTTGTCTCAGTTTCAGGACTTCAGCAGGTGTCGGCAGAGGGTAAAGTTTTCTGAGGAGCCAGGGAAGTAAGAGGAAGGAGCTCGGACCACATAGCCAAGCAGCTTCTGCAGAATTCAAGGCAGATTTCCTAATCTGAGGGTGCATGTTCTTACCTGCCTTCCCAGCTGCTGGCCTACAGAGCACCTAACCCCACCACTCAACACAGGAGAGTTGGGGTGATGGAGCTTCAGCCTGCCCAGCACAGACAGCATTACTTTCACCCTCGCCATGAGGCACAGCTAAGAGTTAATTCGGCTGACACAGCTGGGAGAGCCCACCATGTTCTTTCCAGCACAGGTTTAATGAACAGCTGAAGTTTGGGATGACACCGGGCAGGCTGAGCTGTGTCCCTGCCTCGGCTGGCTGAGATTGGCAAGACCAGAATCGGAGGGGTCAGAAGACTCTTCTTCTTCAATTATATTCAGCTGGAAGCCAAATCACTACAGATTTTGGCAGAATTAATGAGGGAAGAAAGACATCTTTGCTGTTTTTCCCGAGTTAGTTTCTCAGCTGCTCAAGGAGGTGTAAAAGCCAGCAGCTCCGAGTAACACTGCGATAGGAAAGCTTCCCAGCAATTCCCAGCAGAGGACAGCAAATCCCAACTCCACAGGCTTCCACCCCTGCTTTGTACAGGAATCGGCACCAAACCCTCCCTGCTGGGCACTGTCCGAGGGATGCCACCGCCCCCGGGCCCGGGGCTGCTTTAACACCCATCCCTCCCTCTGAGAGCAGCCGAGACTTTCACAGGGACCAGTAAAAGATTTGTCTTATTGTTGTTTGGTTTTTTCTGGTGGGCGAGGAAACTTTGCAAGGATTTCCCTCTTCCCATTTTTGTCCTTTCTTTATTTGCTTTTAGTCTTCCTGCTTTCCTTTATGATAAAAACCAGAAAACACTGTAGAAATATATTAAAAAAAAATATAAAGTTTAGTCTTGCCTAATTTTGCAGGACTCATTTAAGCATCTCAGAAGCTTAAATGCAGCTGGCCAGCGAAGTGGGGAAAGGAAACACTGGGTGCCTCTTTGTAAATCGGCAGCCAGGGGACAAGGACAGAACCTGGGAGCCAGGGCTCCTGGATCCGCGCCGACAGCCGGCAGATAGACTTTGCCCAACACCTACAAAAGGGGACACACCTTTTTTTTTTTTTTTTTTTTTAGCTCGGTATGTTATGAAACAAGGGCTCTGTTCAGATCCTATCAATGGGCTGCTTCATGGTCAACCTTTCAAAAAGTCGCCCGTCTCCTCTGGTTCGCCAACGTAAACCTAACAAGATCTGACTTCTGCTTGCTCTCGCTACAGGCACCTTTGCCCAACTGATTAATTAACAGCAGCTCGTGCTGCTCTCTTGTAGGCTGAGGATTATCATCAGCCAGGAAGGAAGTCCCACTCTGTTACTGATCCTGGTTTACAATCATTTCTATCTATTTTATGATTTCAAGCTGGAAGCCGTATCAAGGTGGGGGTCATATTGTCCAGCTCCTTTCCCCAGGCAGCCCAGCATCAGCTGCCTCGGACTAAGCAGCCGGGACACGCTGCAGCCACCCCTCTCCCCCACGAGTCGGTGCTTTGTTCCAGCACCCAGCTCTCTTACCATTTACAAACTGCTTTCAGACACCCAGGTATTTTCCCCCCCCCTTTGCTGCCAGCCAGAAATCCTCCCTTAATGCAAGCTCAACATCAAGGCAGCTCAAAAGCCACCTCACCCCCAACATCGAGGTGACACCCCAAGCTGCCTCACTGCACCTGGCAGCCCTGCCTACCTGGTCCTCCAGCCGCTGCCTAGGGATGCCCGCCAAGGCGAGCTCGGGTGGGAAACTTTCCCCTCTCGGCCCACCCAGGGCGACCACAGGAGGAAACCTCTCTCTCTCTCTCTCTCTTCAAGCGACCAAGTCTCCGACCCGCTGCCCGTGCCGGAGCAGGAGGCAAACTGCCTTCATCACACATGCAAATGGCCTTTCCTAATGGAGGGGTGCCGGCAGGCACCTCCTCGTTTCCCCCCCGGCGTGAAACTTTAAACACCCCCAACTCGCCCCTCGCTGCTGCCCGCGGTGCAGGCAGGACCCCACTCACCACACCGAGCCGTAGGCTCCGGACCCCACGGGGTGGAGGGACGTGTATCTCCTGGGCAGCTCCCAGAGGGTTTTGTTCACCTCCTGTCTGTAAAAGCCTCTTCTCCTTGCGATGTTCATCGCCCGGCGGGTGCGGGACTGCCACCCCCCCAGAGTACTGCAGTACGGGAGGGCTTCTGGGGCGAGAGCGGGACAGCGAGGCCTCCTGCGCTGGTAAAAAAAGGCTCTAGCGAGTTTCCTTCTCTGTTTTCAGCTGTTGCGAGCGTGAAGGGACATGTCTTTGGGCCCTCCTCCCTCCGCCTCCACATTGGCGGAGGTGAGGCATCAGGCTTCCCGACACGCCTCGGTCTTGTACAGGTGCCTCTGGACTCTGCTAGAGGAGCCGAGCACCCGGCCCCGCGGCAGGCACACCTCCGGGAGCCCCGCCGTCACCTACAGCTCTTGCTCTCCTGTTTCCACCGGACCACCAGCGGAGAAATGTCCTCGTGGGGCTCGGAGGGGGCCTCGTGAAATCCCTGCTCTGAACAAGCGGATGAGTAAGGACTTGTCGAGCCGGGGAATCTGGGGGACAAGCCACAGCGCCTCGTCAGACAAGCAAGGACATTCTTCTTTCCAGCCGATGAAGGACAGCTCCAGGCTCGTGACGAAGGACACCAGGGTGTTACATCCACAGAAGAGCAAGGAAGCGATGGTGATTTTCTCCCAAGCCTGGTTTCCCAGCACATCAGGGATGTGGTGAAAGCAGGCTGAGGGTCTCCACCCTCGTCCAGGTGGCTGCAGCGAGGAGGTTCAGGAGCAGCCGCGAGATGGGACCACCCTGAGAACTCTTCATGCCCCAGGCTTTGCTGGGTCTGGTTTCATCTCCTGCAGCGGGTCTAACCCCCTTCTCGGGTCTTCTTGGACAGCGCAAAGCCCACATTCGCTGCTGTGGCTACCGGTACCACACCAGACCGGCAAACCCAGCCTGCGAGAAGGTCCGTTCCTGGTAAGCAGAGAACACCTCGACATTCTGCTCCGACTTTAGGAGGCTCAGGTGGGGCTCCCACACAGGAGGTAGGTGCATCCTCCATACTTTCCAAAGGAAGTGACTAAGCTGCGCCTTAACGAGCCAGCCCAGCTGCTTGCACTGTGCTCTACCCCACCAGCCCTCAACCCTGCCCGTAGCCTAATCCGCAAACGTGTCCCCGTTCCGAGCACGTCTGCGCAGCAGGATTAGAGCCAAAGTTACCTGATAAATAGGAATTGCTGAAAAAGCACCGTCAGGGTTTTAGGAAAGACTCGTGTTACCTGCTTACAGGCAACCGCTGCGATACATATTAACGTTGGCCCTTACGTCCTTCAAACAGCCACGGTAAAGTCTGCTGTTTTATGGAACAGAAACTAGGGACGAGGTGCTATAGACATTTTTTATCCTTGCTTATGTATATACATGTAAATAAGCCCTGGCTATAGCAACAGCAGAGTCAGGAAATACACCAACAACTGGCTCGGTTCTATAAATACATCTGTGAGCAAGAGGTGTTACAGCAAAAACTCCTGGTACATAAGCAAACGTGTAACTCGTCATTTTATGAACTCTTGCTCAACTACGCGTGCACACGCAGGTAATCAGCGCACAATTAAGGAGCTCTAAATATCTAGGGCATGTCTTGGCTTCGAAAGATGAATTAATTCAAGTGAGCGATTCAAATCCAATAGGAAACCTTGAGTTCAGTAACTTGATTTTGTAGGTGTAGTTTATTTTTTGCCCCAATTCAATTCTCACTAATTTTAGGGGGGTTTTTTTTGCTAACCAGGATGTATTGTAACTGAGCTCATTCAGGAATCGCGTATCTTGGTTTGGTGGATTTTTTTTTTCCCTCCCAGAACACAATAAATGACAGGTCCTGTTCAGGCTCTTTCCCCTCTCCTCTCAGTTTTGTACCAAGGCAAGCAGAAGGTGAAAACAAGCAGGGAGGCAGCTACCGTAGAGTTGACAGAACACCCCCACATTTTTCTTTGTACTTACTCAAAGGAGCTGCTGCACAGCTCTGAGGGGAGCGTACCTGTCGTGGGTATCTGCTACCTGACTCGGATCAACACGAACCGCCCGGTTTTATCAAGGCCTGGGAACTTCCGTTATCGAGGCTTTTGTTAGTGTGAAGAAGACAGCTTTGGTCAGTCATTCTTCTGAGTGAATGGCACTGATACACAACAGAAGTCGGAAAATCTCCACTATGGAGAGCCACGATGCTCCTGCTCCCATAAACGCCCTTCCACCACCAACTAGATGGCAGCTGAAGAGGAAAAAAATCACTTTTAAATAGCAAACAAACACAAACCAGTACTACTGGGGACGTGTCCCAGGTCCGGGCAAGTGCAGAACACTGTTGTGTTGAGTAAGCACTTCCCTATACTAAACAAAAAATAAAAATATTTTTTTCTGTGTCCGTTACTCATGGTCAGACTCTAAGCTGGTTTTATATTGAAAGAATTCACTTGGGACAAATACGGACACAAGCCCAGTGTCAGCAGAGAGAGTCAGTCATCAAGTCAGACGGCCTTGGCCCCCCCGCCCCAGCCATCACAGACAGGATCCCGTACGCGGATCCCGTACCTCCCGTACGACGTGAGGGAGGAACTCACACCGTGCCAAAACTGACCGTTCAGCGAAGAGGTTTATAAGTACCATCAGCGCAGTAAATCTGAAAAATAGGTTTTATTTTTAACCAGTGGTATTGTGACATCTTATCTGGCATAACCAATTACAGCAAAATTCATGGATAGAAACAAAATAGCAGATCTCTTCTTTGAAGTGCGTCCTTCTGTTCAGTCTGCAGGGGCTGAACAGCATTGCACTGAAGGTAGGGAGTGCATGCCACACGGGCTCCCGTCAGAGCACGGACTCCGAATGAAACATTCCCACTCACACACGCGCACAGACGCACACACACACACACGCGCACACACAACGTCTATATTTTTAAAAATCTTTAGCAATATTTCCGCATGAAATCACACTGTAGCATCTACACATATAATGGCTGATAAAAATAATCTTGCTGTAGGTTTACATAGTATATCTACATTTTCATTTGAATACCTGGACTGCTGGTCCAGCAGAAAAGGGAGGTTTTCTGTCTTGATTTTGTTGGGCTGAGGAGAGTTTTATCCCAGAGCACGAAATAACTGCTCTCTTCATCTCACCCCAGACTTTTATTAAGTGTTTGACCTGAAGAGATCACTGGAAAGTAGCCTAGGAAGAATCAATGTCATCCGTGTCCCATCCCTTTGTGCTGCCTCTTTAAACACGGGGTAAAAACACTACAAACAGTTCCTCTCCATCCCATAGGTCACAAGAACACAAAATACTGCAAAAGCCTTTCTCCTCACATACACAGGTACGCTGTCTACACAGGATGCCTGCAACAAATAAATGTCTGAAAACGTCTCCTCCACAAGTCCTAAAATCGGGCTCCTGAGCTCCCCAGGTACAGTTCTAGCACACAGACGTGCTGAGAAACCTCCCTCCTGCCAGTGTCTAACTCTGGGCATTTCGGTCACGCAGAGTCCTGTAAAATACAAAATATCTGAACCATGTTTGGATTCAAACATACTCCCTTTCGTGTTTCCTCAGGCAGAGATCAACCTGCTAAGAAACGGCCAAGAAGCTCTTATCTGAGAGGGTAAAAAAAAACCTCTAGTAAATGTTAGTTTTTTATATATATATATAAATATTTATATTTATAGATATAGACAGTGAAAGGGAGATTGTGGTTTTATGCATGCTTATTTCTTTGCTTTGGATTCCAATACTTCTAAAAAAAATTCTTTTCAGGAAATAACTTAAGTTCTGGCACAAGATGCCATAGTTGTTTCTTTGAAGAACATTTTTTACATTTGATCTCACAAGAAACCCTCCGTCCCAAGCTCTCCCCCTCTGAAACCACGCGGTCAGAAGACAAAGAGAAAGGTGCATGTTTCTATGCCGTACATTTTATCCTTTCCTCGCCAAAGCCTCCAGAATGGCAGGTATTTCACAACGAGCTGCAGCACAAGAGGGAGGATGCTGTGATTTCGTGGCACTGGCTGAGGTACTCAGTAAAATAGTTCACTGACTATTTAACTGCCCCAGTGCCATCCCCACAAAAGTAACGACAAAAATCAAGCAGCTCTACATGCACGTACAGCTACGACATGCAACAACACCCCACCTTTTAAGGAACAAAATACACAAACGTGTGGCTAGCAAGAATCTTCTCCAGCCTCCGTCTCCTGGGAGCTAATGCTGGGAAGCCTCAGAACGAGAGGAGGGGAAGAGGGAAAAATACAGGAATACTCAATCCAGGGGTAGGGGCTCTTGCCTCGGAAAGTTATTTCCTGATTACATCGAGTTCGTGCCTGGCTATCTGGGAGCCTTCACCCTGAAAAACAGTGGGTCAGAGACTTCCACTCCAGACTTCCTTTCCCCTCTCTCCCCATTCATTTAAGGCACAAACATATTTACAGTTTCAAACAAAACCTTTTCATGTTCCAAGAATCAGACATTAGAAGGCCTGGACATTCTGCTGTACCAGGAAGATCTGGATGTAAATCAGCCAGCTGGCACTGAACAAGGACATCCCTCAACCCCACCTTCAGTCCTGAAGAAAACAGAGGACTCTAAGCCTATCAAACAACTTCCGTTATTTTGAGGTTACTTAATTGTAGAAGAATTGATAAATGGCAACGATTCTAACCAAACTTTAAACGTCAGCTTCCCCACCTCGCCCCAGCAGTGCAAACTGGTTGAGCACTGTTACTCTGGAAGGACTAAAGAGCAGTCCAAAGAGGTCTTCAGAGCCTTGCCCCAGGCTGTACACAGAATACAAGAGAGCATGCAGCATGTTTACATAGACTCAACTTCCTTCCCTCCCCCCACCCTCCCCAATTCAACACACACAAAACCCCTCCACCAAGGAGAATATTGTTGTGACGAGGCACTTGAACGATAATTGGAGAGTCCCTATGAAAAGGCCTTCCCCTCACAGTGAAGTGGGACAAACAGAAGAGAGCAGTTTCTCAGGACTCCATCTCCTCTTGGTCAAGCGGTGGCGGCACGAAGCTGATTACTTCGTCGTAAGTCAGGCCTGGTGGGAAAAGCGTGACAGACACTTAATCCGCAGTACTAAAAGACATCCCTCGTGCAAGAAAACCTGCAACAATCTTAAAGGTTCTAACGCTATTTTAAGCGACAAACATGGTTTAATTAAGAAGAAGAAAAAGAAAAGAATGGTTACCCTGTTCTCAGAGGCTAACATACACAATGAAAGATACTTCCAGAGCGTTGAGGAGATGTGAATAAGTTTGAAAACATAAAGACACGAGCAACTATGTCACCTACATGTTTGTACGCTCATAGTGATAATTAGTGACCAGGGATTACGCTCCTTATGTGCACAGCACGTGATAGATTCACTCGGTGTTAAGGACCTCAGAACGAACAGGATGCCCACGTTTTTATCAGTCTTTTGTGCCTCCAACCACCATGGCTTAGTTGAACTGCAGCTATGGAACGGACCGCAAGGAAAGCGGGTTGGCGCTCTCTCCCGTCCCCCAAACTCACTTTTCCATTCTTCAATCTCAAGTTCTCTGCTTTCAAAAGACTGGTCATAGGGGTCTGCCACTGGTTCATCGTCCGGGTCGTGATACTGAGCAAAGTAGGCATGAGCCAACGCTTCTGCTGCAGTAATTCGTTTGTCTGTATCCAGTACCAACATCTTCTCTAGCAAGTCCACAGCTGCAAAAGCACCAGAACAGAAAAGAAAGGATTTTACATAGTGAGCTGTGTGACACTATTCTGAAATGTAAGCTCATAAAAGCCCAATGTATATGAGGAATCTGTAGTTTCTCAGGACCCACCCATCATCCACAATTTCTTCCTCTTATACCCTCAGCCCACACATACTTTGTAAACGGGACATAGCTCTGTTCCGAACTACTTCTGCAGTCAAACCAAAACTTTGGGAAAAGTCTCGGTGTCCCAGGACACGCTAGCTTCAGCTTCAGGAAGAGCATGACGTTTACAAAGCGAGCCTTACCTAGAGGATTGGCACCAATAAACACATTTTCAAAGTTCATTTTCGGCATGTAAGACAAAGACTGAATGTAGTTTCTTGCCTGTGGAAATAAATACTCTGTTGAAGTATAACGCAAACCAGCCACCAAGACAGAGTACATTTCAATCATCCTGAAGCACTGGTTATTACAGTCTCCTCACTTCGCCTTCTCTTTACTCATTCTGGTACTTACTAAGCCCATCACTGTTATCCCTTCCCAGCTAAAGGCCACTCAGGACAGCGGAGGAAGAGCGGACATTATTTGGGGTTCATGCAAGACTGAAAAGCAAAGAGGTGCTGCAGGAGCTGACTGCCTTGGAGTCCCGGTAAGGCTGCGTGCAGCATGGCGTCTGTTGGTAAGCCGCACAACATGGCACACAATGCAAAACCGACTCACATCCAGGCTCTCCTGCGTCTCAGAAGTCTGTGGTTGAGTACGCACTGTCCAAATCTCAAGTCTTCATTTAGTACAAAAATCTTGCTGAAGAGCAGGTAGTTAATTGCCCACCCCATGCCACATGCGAGCATATCATTTACAGAAGCAGCGAACACTGCAAGTGAAGACCTGCCCTGCAAACCCCCCTCATCTGCTCAGGTCTCACCTCATGGCTGGGCATCCTGTTAATGAGATATGCAGGGGGTGTTCCCGTCAGACGCATGATCTGCTGAAGCTGGTTAATATCTTAAGTGCCTAGTCAAGGGCTTTGTTAAAAACAGTGCAAAAACCATTTTAAACAGAAAACAGCTGCATACAAAGCATCTCTTCTGCAAACCACAAGGCAAAAGCCAAACAGGCAGAGTCCACTCATTTTTTCAATTACTTGTGAAAAGTTTAGCAATTGCACTAGTGAACACTTAAAACAATGCAGAATTACTGATCAGTTGGTAACAGTGTCAGTACAGAAAGTATTTCCGTCCGCCATAAGTAGCATTACACTACAACACGGTTGCATTCACATTTCCCAACAGTTTTAAGCCACCAGAGCAGATGTTTCCTTTGGCTGAAGCTACTCCTCAAAAATTTTCCTAGGCTGCTGCAGCTACGGACAGCCTCAGGAAAATGAACAAAAATTAAAACAGAAACAAAAATTGTATCCTCTGCACTGGTTACCAGCTTTTTTTCTTGCTGCATAGAAAGTACTTAAGTTCCTTGTGGTGCAAAGTGAAATCGGCTCACAACTGACACCTCCTTCTAAACAGCTTTGAATGCACTTTGATACGTGGGTGAGGTGACAGAAGGCAATAAATGCAAAATTAGCAAAACATTAGCATTGCATAAGACAAATTTAGCTGATGTCAGTGAACAGACAGAGAAAGTAAGAGCAAGTGAAGTAATGCAGCAGAAAAACAGAATTCGTTACAGTGACACACTAAAGGCCCTCAAACACTTAGTAGTTTTGCTATCATTGTATCTTTTGCTACAATGGAAAAAATTAGTAGAAATAGTACTTTACTGCCTTTTTTTTTTTTAAACAGACTCTTGATTTGGACCCAGGAGCAATTATTCTTTTTATTGTGCAATGTTAAAAAAAAAAAAAAGAAAAAAGACCCACTTCAACCTTACGTATGCAAACTAATCTTTTGCTTAACCTCATCAACCTTCAAGCTTATCTCTCGCTAATCCCCTGTACTTCAAATCCCAGACTACCCTTAAGGTCAGTTCACAGGGCACCCAAAGCACCCTGCGTTACTCAGTTCTAACCTTTCCAAGGGTAGAACATCCCAGGGCTTTTTAAACTGGTGTGATATTCAGCAAGTTGACCAATTGATTCCAACTTGCACCACATGCCTGCCTTCATCAAATATAATTCAAGGCTAACCTCGCATTTCGTATTTCCCGTCACTGCTACATGAAAAAGAACATAAGCTGCAGGACAAAATAATCTTATCATCACTCTCCAGCGCGCTGATCCTCTATTACGTACCAGACACAGCAGAGTGACTTGCTAAAGCATGCTAGTTACCTCTATGGAAGTTCATTGCTCACTAGGCATTAACTTGATAATCTGTACCATTACAGCATCTCTTGCTCTTTTATGCACTTCGCCTTCAGAAGCAGGTAAAAAGAAATGCCATTTAATACTGTCTTTGCAGAAGTTCACAATTCAAGATTAGAACAATATAGAAATGGCAGTATGGCTGAAAATAGAGGTCACCCTTTAAAAAGGAGACTGCTGAAAGCTTTTTGCAATTACCTTGATAAAAGGGCCCCACACAGCAATACCCTTTAAATACATGGCACAATTAGTTATATTCTCAGCAGATTATATGCTGTGTGCCCTGGAAACAGCTGCCACATAAAAGCACCTAAAAGGCATTTTGGATTTTATGCTACAAAAACAAAGATGGTGGCAGTAGCGTTTCAGAAGTTAATCATACTACAGAAAGGACTGCGTGTGTTTAGAGGATAACACGCTTGCTCCTGTTAAGAAAGATCCTTGGGTAGGCAATCTGGAGAAATAATAATTGAGACGAGCCTTAAGCTCTTAGCTGTGAAAAATACTTCCCCAGCAGCATCTGATCATACAACGTATCACGAAGTATAAACCCACAAACTGAAAGAAAAGTCACGAAGCAGTAAAATGAGAATATGGAAGGAAGAAATCATACCACAGGCAGAGGTAAGAGGCATAAAGATCAGATACACACAGCATAAGAACTCAAAGCCATCCAAGAGCGAAGAATGACAAAGGAAGAAAAACAACAGAAAATAAATCCCAACACATACTATAGATAGACTACAGGAGGGCAACACACAAACTTGGGACTTCCGAAAGGGCAGATATTACAATCAAAGTGTAAACTCACAGACTCTGAGGAGATTTTCTTCAAAAGCTCAGGCCCTGGGGTTCCAACGAGTCTCAAAATGAGCTTCAACTGATCAATATCTAATGATGGACCATAAAGGAAAATGCTGGGACAAATCAAAATGAAAAGCGCAACATATCAGCCTATTAATGTTGAAAGTTAATGCCTGCCAAGGCCTCAACTGAAAAGCTATTTTAAGCAAACCGTATTCATTCCTCTCGTTTACAATTGAATACCCCCGTGTAACACAGCTCTGTCTGCATCAGACAGATCGAACAACTCGTCTACAAATACACCACATGCATTGAATCGGTCACTGCATCCTTAACTATTGTGGAGCAGAAGTCAAAGCTTTTGCTCCCCTGGCAAAGGACAAAGGATCAGTTTACATGCTCACTTCACCCTTTCAGGCCCCACACCAAAGTAAAAGCGGTTAGCAGGATTAGGTTGCGTTAGTGACAGATGAAGTAAAGCAGAAGGCTGAAAAGTGTAGGCACTAATATTAAAAAAAAAAGCCAAGGCCTTTTGTGAACACCTTCCAAGGTAACTCAGCCACTTACAAAACTTAGGAAGTAAGAAAACGACTGGACCCTGCTCGTGACCTTCAGCGTCCCTAACCCTGAACGTGGGGTGCACCTTTCTCTGGCCCAGAGCAGCCGGGGCGATGCAGCGGGCAGAGGGGCTCGCCCCCGCCAGCTCCCCGGGGACCAGCAGGCCAGGAGGCCAAAGCACCTGGATCACCCCCCTGCCCTACAGACCCGCTGGAGCAGCAGAGAGAACAGAACGTGGGCTCGGATTTAAAATCTCTGTGTAGAAAGCTCTCGGGACGTAGCATTGCAGGTGCAAAGAATGTTTTATCCAGAACAGAGCTTCCACCAGGCCACATACCAATCTGAGCTGCCCTCTTTAACAAGGCAGAAAAATTAAATATTTGGCATAGGTGACAAAACATACACTTGAGGGGAAAAAAAAATAATCCACTAAATACACAGTCATATGTCTAAAACTCAAAATAGTAAGGAGACACAAGGTCTTTTTAAAACCATTAAAATAATAAATCTCCTTTCTTCTCTGAATTATCTTCCATGCTGCCCTTCAAAACCTACTAGTGATTTCAGACTGTCTGCAATGTTTATATTTGCCCTTAAAGTTATATCAAACTAATTATACATTTTCCTTTCAGTAAGAACAGTTCACTTTCTAGACAGTGTTTTTTCTGGGATCAATGCCTTCCTGATGTTTTAAGATACAGTTACAATTCCTTGTTAGAACGTATTTTAATTCAAATACTATAAGCACTTCAAATATTATATCTTTTTTTTTTTTTTAAAAAAGCCTCAGAGTTCCTGTAATACTGGCAAGCTGTATATGAAGGAAATCACCGATACTTTGCTAAAACCTTTGTCTTTTGATGTAAACTTCGGTCTAAAGCTTTACATATGAAATGAATTAAAAGCCCTGGAAATGCTACTTTGTCAGAACAGTTGAACTAATTTCTCACTTCTCAGGTTGCTTGGCCAGCTCCCACTCCAAACCTAAGAGTAAATCCAATGTATCTAGTTGGATTTAGCTTAGCTGCTGAATTGCCAACTCTTAATTGTCAATGCTTAAAATGCTTAAAATGAAATCAGTACATCTACTGGTGTAAGAGAATTAGCAGAGGGTGCTATACTAACCACAATTAGCTCATTTAAATTGGCTTTTCTTCAGTGCCATTTAGAACAGCCCTTACACCTTTCACTCGTTCTTGTGCAAGAAACAGTTGTGCAAATGTCAGACTGCCAGCATGCCTCAAGTCACATGCCATACCTCAGTTTAAGTATTTAAATTCTTTTAAAGGCATTTAAAATCATGTGCACCAGGTGTGCCAACAATACTGCTGCCCAGTTTGCTGTCAGCCCTCTTCCCAGGGAAAACTGCTATTGGAAGATACTTGCGTAATATACTTCAGCGACTTCTCAGATAAACCAGAGAAAACACTGAATGTATAACCGGCACTGCCACAGGCATGCCAAAACCCACCCCCTGCTTCCAGTTTTAGGCCTGCCATCTATAACCCGCTGAATTGCAGCATTCATTTAACTACAGGGCCTACCGCGTCCCAGAGAAATGAGCCGTAAGCAATTAAAGACAGGAAAAAGACTTAGTAAATACAAAGCAAAAGAAAAAAAAAAAAAACAAACCAACAAACGCATGTGCATGGAGAAGGAAAGCGCAGCATGCAACCCCCAAATGCCGTCACCAAGGCACCCCCAACGACTGACGAGTCACAGTGACTCTAAAATTCAGAGAACAACCTGCCATCACCATCAGTAGCAGGCATCGCAAGACTGCAATAGCTTATCCAGGCAAAGCAAAGTTCAGAAGTTGTTTTAGCTGCCACCACAAGCAAGAGTAAGGTGTATCAGAAGAATATGTCATTTCAGACTGGTTAGTGATCACGGAGGTCTCATACTACTGAATAAAAATAGTAATAAAAACACTCTTCAGAGTTTAAAGGGAATACAGTCAACTTAAAACATACAGAAAAAGAAAACTGGCAAAACATTCAAGATATTCTTATTTATACTTTATATCATTTTATGCAAGTCAAATTGTCAAAGTCAACTTTCCTGCTTATTTGTATGAATCACTCACATTACAAGAGCTGTAAAAAAAAAAAAATCAAGAATATACATGTTTAACAGAAACTGATCTTGGCATAAGACAGATACAATAACAACAAAAAGAAAGCCTCTAGCTGATCCTCACATTAAAAGCCTGAAGGACTCTGATTTTCGTTACCTCAACTTTTTTGCCTCTGACTAGTCTGTCCCACAAGCTTGCTCCCCCCCTGGCAGAGATTGTACCCATATTAGAAATCCATCTTTCATCCAAATATTTCCACCCGTAGATTACAACAGGAACAATTCAATTAGCTTACATTCAGTTTTAAGTTAGGAATATCATAACAATCCTGCAGAGCTAAGCCCATATTAATAACTGTTTTTTTTCTAATACTATCTACAATTCTTGCTTTAAGTCAGTGACAGGCATGTTCAGAATCTTGACAGATTAGGTCCTTCAGAACCTAAAACTAAATTCAGCATTAGTTTATCAGTGGCATAATCATCACAAACGGTATTGAAGATCATCATCACAGAATACAACTTTACTACTTACCAGATTAAATTAACTGTACAGCTTGCCTGTACTGAAGCCACTTACAAGTAATATATGCATCTCTGGGCTGTATAAAGAAATATCTGATGGACTGTAAATAACATCACACCACTTCTGCTAAATCCTTGGTGAAAGGAACCAATATTTCAAACAAGAGAATCGTCTGAACAGGAGGATGATCATCCTGAGAAGGCATTACCTATTCTGTCACTATCTATTCCATTTTGGAAATGTGAAGCTATATAGTTAAGAAAATTAACATCTTGAGACCAAAAAGCAAGAAGAATGTAAAATTTTCAGTTGTCAAACAGGAGCGGTTTCTAGCTTCCTGAACACACAGAATGCAGTTACATTGCCTCCAGCTGCAAAGTGAATTCCCTAGAACTGCAGTGGATTTGCATATATTGTATCCTTGGCTACCAGAAGCATGGTAAATATACCGTGAATTAAGCACTTTAATATTAATTGCAAAGTCAGTAAGTCGGCAATTGCATAGTGACACTGCAGGAGGAACACAGGCCTCAGCAGATCTGTGGGTACAAAGACATTATTAAGGGTCCAGAAGTACCCAACAGGCTCTACATCTGGAAAATTCCTAAAACTTTCTCCAAAAATCATGCATATGTAAAGATTTCAAAGAGCCTTCCAAGACAGGAAGAAGCTAGAACCCATCATTATCTTACTTCTGCTTGCTGCCTTTAGATGTCAGCAAAACCAGAGTGCAAGCTGACAGCTTGATGCCTTTCTAGATCCTTGGATGAGTGTTACATGCACAAACAAGATTCATAACCCAGCCCCGCTCCTCTTGTAGTTCTAACCTCATGATCAAACAGCATATACGTTACTTAAAGCAGGGAACCACACACACACAAACCCTAAGAACTATAGTACTACAAAGTTTTATCTACAATGGGAAAGGATTGGGCCTTATTTTTCTTAAAATCTAAGCAATTCAGAACAGAAAAAGCATTTAATTCAAAAGCGTTACTACCATTTGCAAAAGAAATTGAGCATTTATTAAGGTAAAGAATCACAAGCATCTGCTAGGAGAGATAAATTAGTAAAGTATCTTAATATGACGAAGCAAACAATTTAGATCCTAAAAGTAAACTTTATTTTGCATTGCGGGTATTATTGGCTATAATTCACCGCTAAGAATGCAGCTGGAGAAAAAACTTTGCAGGCTTGGAAGATAACTGTTTTGTTCAATTACTAAAGAACACGTTGTGAAGCATTTCTTACATACGCAAATCCTCTTAACAAATATTTTATGTACATGTATCAAGATTTTTTAAATCTAAAGCATTACTAGGGTTAAACAGTGGCAACAGCTTAAAGACTTTTGCTTTGTTTGAATCAACAATTCTTGATCTCTCATTTTTACTTGACAGAAACAAACAAAATCTGCCCAAACCGAATTATACGTGCTAAATCAGCCAATGGAAATATGGCAACTTGTTTCTAGCTTCTAAGCCACTTTCATGTTAGTTCTGCTTCTGGCCCTGACAACAGAAAAAGACAGCAGAGATGACTAAACAGTAAAGTACAGCAAGTTCAACAAATTTGGAGAGAGCTTATGAGATGGAGACAGGCAGAAAAAGAGAAAAAAGGGTAAAGTTAAACCACACTGAAAAGGGAGATGAAACTGTCAAAACTGGAATGAAAGCCTTCCCCGCCACCAAAGAGTTTTATAATCTACATGCTTTCCAGAAGTTACATAGTACACAGAAGGCCAGCATTTCCAACACTAGTTTTCTTTTAATCAAATGCTAATGTATTTGAATTAACAGATATAAATACTAATAAATAAATAAAAGTTATTAAAATAAAGAAACTTGTGGTTGAAAGAATAAACTTTGGTAAAAGGTGGGCAATGTAATTTTCTCTGGCAAATAAAGTCCAGTTTCTAGGCAATGAAAAATCTTGCCAGTAGTAAATTACCCCTATACATTGGGCGGCTGAACAAACAAATGTTGCAAGTATAACAATCTGCATCGAGTCTCAGTTCCAATTTCCTGGGGAAAAATCATGACCAACTCTCACAAAGTGCTCTCATAAATTTGCCAAAGTGTCCTACCCAGCCCACTTTGGTGCAGCAAAAAAATAATTTTGAAAAGATGTTATTCACATCTTGATGTGATCTTTCTCACTTCAATACAAGCATACAGCAAAAGACGGCTCACAAACTGCCTACGCTCCAAGCATGGAAGCGGAACCTAAACATTTCAGAGCAATTTGGAATGGGAACCTTGGCACTGAAGAATCTGCAAACCCACTGCTTTCACAGCATACCACCAGGATACAGAAGAGAGGCCAGAAGGGATGCTTCACATTTGCTAGAAACCTGAAGCATGAGAGGATTCTTAGCAGACAGCCTACTCCATGCAGTTATTTTCTACAAACTCAAAGAACAATGAATTTTAAATAAACTTAAAGGAAAGTAACTCCCAGAAACAAACAACATGTGAGTAATTCCAGTGATGCTAATAGACAATAAAGAGGAATAGATTTGCCTTCTTGCACACTATGATTGTTTCATGTGCAGCAAAATCAAGAACTCACCTCATCATACTGTGAGTACAAGAAGCCATTAATTTAAAAACAAACAAATTAAAAAAAAAAAACCACAACCAAACCCAGAACTTCTTTTTTCGTGAAGTATGTGAAAATGAAGATCTCTGAGTTCCATTTCAAAAAATACATGACTTTTAAAGGATACGGTCTGTACCAGGGAACAATGTTCTTCCAGTCAACAGTTCAGCCATAATGCATCCCACTGACCAAATATCAACTGAACAAAATAAAACAAAAAACAAAACAACGTAATGCAGAAAAATAAAGTCTCAACAGAATCACCCTATCCAACAAGTACAAACAACTTTATCCTTAAATAGTCTTATGGCATTGAAACAATCCAAGATACATTGCAAGCTAACCGATACTGTTCAGTAACTACGTCGTCTAGGACTTGTCCAAATAACAGAATGCTAGATCAGGCACATTTTCCTTCCGGAGCATAACGTGCATTAAACACCAAAGAGCCAGGGGGAGTCTACACAATCAAAGAGGAAAAAACCTGTTCAAGACAACTCTGAGGAGCAAATTTGCATATGGCCTTACTTAAATTCTACCCAAACAACCACCAACTATTACACTACAGATACAAGACAAGTCCATACACATGCAAGAGGAAAAGAGAAAAGAAGAAAAAGTAATGAAGTATGAAATCAGAGTAGAATGTTATTTTCTTTGATCCATATGCTCTCCTGTACAAGAACTATGCTCAGCATTTGCTTTTCTTCTCTGTGCCTGATCTGGAAGTATTGTAGGGAAGCACAGTGTGTTCCTGAAAAGATACTAGAAATTGTAAGGAAGATATAACTGTGAAGGGTCTGGAGCAGAAGTCTTATGAGGAGCGGCTGAGGGAGCTGGGACTGTTTAGCCTGGAGAAAAGGAGGCTGAGGGGAGACCTCATCGCTCTCTACAACTACCTGAAAGGAGGTTGTAGAGAGGTGGGGGTCGGTCTCTTCTCCCAGGTAACAAGTGATAGGACAAGAGGAAATGGCCTCAAGTTGCGCCAGGGGAGGTTTAGACTGGATATTAGGAAATTTTTCTTCACCGAGAGGGTTATCAAGCATTGGAACAGACTGCCCAGGGAAGTGGTTGAGTCGCCATCCCTGGAGGTATTTAAAGGACGTTTGGATGAGGTACTTAGAGACATGGTGTAGTGGTGGTTTTTGGCAGTGTTAGGTTTATGGTTGGACTCGATGATCTTAAAGGTCTTTTCCAACCTATATGATTCTGTGATTCTGTGAAGAAGCGGCTAAGGAGAGAGGAAAGCAAGGGAGATTTATGTACTTTTTAGCATTTCTTCACACCATAGCTCCAGACATTTTTCAGCGAATTCCCAGCAGCTTCCTAGAAACACACCTTCTCCTCATCCAGATATATTCCATTCACTTACTTAAAAAACCACTGTGCTAGGAAAAATAAGGGGCAAGTGCTGACAATATTTTGCTGATTGCTATTTCAAAGGTTCAAGTTTAAAGAAGTCTTGTGAACGCTATCACAATGATTCTTAACTTACATCTGATAGACTGTGGATCTGATAGACTGTGGTTCAAATACTAATTCTATGCCTTCCTTCTTTTAATCACCCTTACTGAAGCCTAATTACCGTGACTGCCAACTTATGCGATCAAATGGAAAGGAGCACGTACAGAGGACAACCTCTTTTTTTTTTTTTCCAAAATTCAAGAACTGCAAAGCCTTGTGTTAGTTAAATGCATTACCTGTCTGGTTGTAATGCATCCAGTTCAGCATGATCTCAGGAGCCCTGTACCACCGGGTAGCCACATACCCGGTCATCTCATCATCTGTGTGTCGGGCCAAGCCAAAATCCAGAATCTACAGAACAGAAAAGACATCCACTAACTACTGCAGTGGAACAACGCAAACTAGTTAGAGCAAATAACTAGGCAGTTATTGGATTGGGTGGAGGAGAGGTGGTGCAACTGCAAAAGCAGATTATGAAACTAAATTTCACAACCTGTTAAGAGACACTAGCCTAGAACAGCGTAGGACTCAACAATCAGAATTACGTCTCGGTATCCCCTCTCTAAAATAACTAAACCCATACTAAAGCTGTTAACTCTTCACTTCCACGATGATTCATTAAAAACACATGAACAGATACAGAAAAAACATCCTTACAGCCTCTTACAGCTGAGAAGGACATTATTACTTTGGGCCACAAAAGTATTTCCATGAGGAATTATTTTGTCCCTTTAATTCCAAGGAACATCCACAAGGCATTCACTCAAATCATAGGCAAACCAATCAGACCTTGTGATTACATTACCTTTAGCTCACAGTCTTCATTTACAGCTAGGTTACTAGGTTTTAAATCCTAAAAAATTAAATAACATCAGCATTAACAGCAGTATATATGTTGCTTCACAAGCCTAAAATAGATAAATATGCAAATGCAGATAGAAAATAGATTCTAACTGGCTGTAAATATCAACTCTCCATACTTGGGAAAGTTATTTTATCCCAGATCAGCTATCTCTTCTGTGGTCCTCAGAGGTCTCACGTAAGCAGAAATGCAGAAAGGCTTATTGCAACACCAGTCCTCTAGATATATATTTAACAAATAAAGACTGTATTTCACAAAGATGCAAGTCAAACATAGGCAGGAACAGAAGCTACAGATCTTGACAACCACTCCCCATGTTTAACCTTTTGACTGTTTAACTGAAATAATTCTCAGAAAATTTCTTCTTATTTCTATAGGTACTACACTGTAAGATTCTGTGCTACATTTTTTAAAGACATTTTAAGACAGTACAGAAAGCAATCTTAGGATAAATACTCACCCTGTGTATTATGTCAGCTGAATGGATGTACTGTAAGGCAAACCGACAAATTTTATATAACAGTTCAAGTAGCCTCCTTCTCATTTCTTCACTAGACAATGCTGCCCTACCCCGACCCACACAACTCAAATGCTATAGCTTGTCTGCAGAAGGAACCGACTGTGTGTCTACGGGCTTCAAGTAGGCATTTCACTTTGTCTCTCCTTAGGAACACCCAGGAGCACTTCCACCATCAGTGGAACAACACAAGTAAACAAAACTGAAGAAATGGAAGATTCATAGTCAGAGCAGATTAGAGGGCAGCCTACTCCATAATTTTCCAGACTCTGCCCATAGGAGTGTATAGAAATATCTTCTTAAATGATACATATCTTTACTGATACAGAGCTCCAAAGAGGTATGAAGGGAAGGAATAATAATAATAAGTTATCCTACGATACGTTCGGAAAGTTACAGAAGCCTCACTATGTACTCAGATGGATCTCTGAGGATATGACATTCATCAAGGACTTCCACCTCCCGTTGATGAGCTATCAACATTCAGGTAGGACAGGTGCAAGTACCTTCAGTCCCCGAAGAATCTGGTATATGAGGAACTGCACATGGTCATCAGTGAGTTTCTGGCATTTCACAATGTTGTTCAGATCTGCTCCCATAAGGTGTGTCACCAAGTACCTATGAACAAAAGGAAACACATGGGCTATGAAGCAATCCCTTCAATGGGATTAGGATAAAAATTCTCTGTAAAGCTCCAGTAGCAGGGCTGACTGTCCCAAAGCTTGTTGCTGAATGAAATACAGCTCACGACACTTTAAATAACGTAGCAGATTAGTACGCCGATTCTTACAGCGCTGGTCAATAAAACACAAGTGAACAAGTTTGAAGAGTCCAATAGCTTAGGATGTCCTAGTATCTTTTGTGTTGGAATTCGTAATTGTTTGAGAATGACGGCAGACAAATTAAGGTGGCAAATATTTCTATAACAATCTGGGAGAGGTAAGGAAGATTCAAAAGATGTTTTGTTGCAGTCTTCAGAGAAGTTACCTACACATCATTGAATTCTTCTAGTGACTTGGCAGGGGTGAACACATCCAACAAACCAATCACCTAGAAAGAAAACAGTAAAGTGAAAAATGGGTGAAATACATTCATAGTATAGTATGATACAGTTAATAAGATCCTTTGTGGAATAGAAACTACTCATTCCAGTAGACGTTTCGTGTCCAACTACATGAATCATTCAGATGTACACAAACTAGTATTCATATAAGATCAGAAACAAACATTCAATCCTCATGTTAAAAAAATATTAAGGTTAAAAATATACAGCTGTCTTTTCACACCAGCCATCCACTTACAGCATCAAACAGGAGCCATAACAAAAGGCAGGTGTAAACGCTGATTTAGAATACCTTATTTCAAAAACCAACTAAAGTTTGCTCAGGAAATAAATGGATGAGAAAAACAGAAAAACAGCCACCAGACAAAACTGCTTCCTGCTCAATTCTTAGTTATCCTGTTGACTACATACTAAAATAAGAATTGGGAGGCTGTGTTTGTTTCACTTGTACTGAGTAATGGCTAGAGAAATTCAAGGATCTGTGACACAAGCGATGAATAATAATGACTACAATAGAAAATAAGTTGGGAAAACAGTGCAATGCAATGAAGACCCAATTTTCACAAACAGCTTCACACTGTCATTTGTATTTTCTGCCCAAAGAACAGCTACTCCACCTTTCATTTTACAGCTGAGCTGTTCTAACAGTAGAGAGTAAACGTATATGCATGTGTTACCTTGTGGAAAAGAATAACTATACCTTATTATCTCATAATTATCTTCTAGGTCATTTACAGCATTTTAAAAAATCCATCTGGTCGATAAAGATTATTCTAATTTTCACTGGAATGTGCTTTGAAACCTTATTTTCCTTCTCTTAATAGCAAATAATATTTTATTTTATGAATATATGAAATAAAGGGACAGGTTCTCTTCATCCACCTCCAAAAAACTCCTCTTCCCTTTTTAAGTCAGCATCTCGCTTGTCTCGGATACACAAACATCATGCACATTTCAGCAACTTCACTAATGGTTCAAGCGTGCAAATGAAACCACAAGTTGGATTCCTGCGTTCCCCTTCGCACCATCCTTTTGATCCTATTGTTGACACTTGTCAAGGATGTCAGAATCAATTGCGCTATCTCTAAGCAGAGCATTAAAGAGAAAATCTTTGAGGAACCTACACTATGTTTTTGGAAAAGAGCAAGTGGGTAGGAAATAAAAGCCTCTGTCTAATCTATATTATACATTATAGATTGCATTTTATTGAGGAAACTGAAGAGAGATGAACACTTTTCTGTCTCTCTTGATACACATCGCAGCAACTCCATTTCTAGACAGGTATCTTATTCAAACTCTAACATTCACAGCCGTCCTGTATAATAATTCTCGTGTTTACTGTTTCTTTCTCTGGTGGACTCTTCCATATCAGTTTTTACAGAAAAAAAAAAAAAAAAATCAACATTATCCATGCAGTTTAGCACGGAAAGACAAAAACTGACTTTGCTATCTAGATTTCAGGGTTTTTTTCATTTATCATTTTTATTTTGCTACACCATAAAGCACACTATCAAACTATCCATATCTTCCATCGAGTTTCATAAACACTTAAATACAGTTATTCTGCAGCGCATCACTGACTCGCTTCTAAAGAAGTGGGAACACCAGCAGATTCAGAACCCAAGCCCTAACCTTGGGCTTTCCCCTCCCAGCATTTTGGGATGTCACAGAGCTTATTAATTTCTTCATACGACAACAAACTCATTTGCTCTCCTATCTGCTCAGCATTGTGCTTTACGCAAGCTAACAAGGCCTCCTGGAACTTGGAGGTACAACACAGACACACTCGAGTGCTCTGCAGATCCATTTTTTTGCTCAAGATCATCACGACCAGACTAGATACAGCACATAGAAAACCATCCCATGCTCAAGTCCCTTAAGCCGCCATAGCCTCCAGATTTGCTGGTGTGTTCTGTGCCACCTAAACCCAAGCGTTTTACTTCTGAACCGAGATCTGAATAGTCAACACACTAGCACTAGTAAGCCTGCCTGAACTGGCTCTGAACATCTCTGCATCTGCAGGATTTTTAAACCGCAACCTAGATAAACTTCCCACAGATAGATGACAGTATGATGAACTGATAATAAATATTTCTATATATAAACAACTTAACTTCCTTTCATCCCTTACTCTCAAATCTACATAGGCTCTTTGCAATACTAATCCAAAAATATTAGCGAGTGCTAGACATAGAACTGTTGTAGCACCAGTCACCATCTAATTTTCACTGCTTAACCTTATTCGCTTAGACAAAATGGATTGATATGCTGAATTTTTTTTTTCTTTGATAACAGATATTCAAAGCTTTCCTGTTGGGAGACTCTCTCAGCTATGAGAAAAGGTCCAGAAAAAACTCCAGGGGATGGATATTAAGCAGGATCAAATGCTACCTCTACTGTTGAGACAGTGGTATCGTACAGAGGCACTGAGGAAGTACTGTTGACAATAGTACATATATGCATCAAAAGTTCCAATTATGTTAGCCACACTAAAAACGCCAGGAAGATTTAAGGGATACCAACTGCTGACTGCGGTGGTTACAAGCCACAACACGCAACCATCACTGCCACAACAGAAGTCCTGAACAGAGCTTCAGAGGAGAACCTTCCAATGAAATGAGGCTTGTTTGGCCTTTTGTGCTAGATGAAGGTCCTAGGTTTGCGCAGCTCACTTCCAAAACAGTACTTCCCTTCTGCTGAGTTGGAGTTTGCTTGGACAAAAGAAATCAAGAGCCTTCCTTTCCTCTTTACATTCCAACAGCTCTACAGAGGGCAGGTTATGAGACTTTTTGCTCCAATTGCATGTCATATTTGCTCCAAACAGCGTGCAATATAAATATGTTGGTGTGTTAATGCCACAAACACACAGAAGTGGTCAACCAACTGTTTTCTATACCAAATGGAAGTTATATCAAAAAATGGTTAGACAATATACAGCACAGTTCAATATAACATTTGCCACATCCTATTTTGTTTCCCTGTTGATTATTTAAGTGGATAGCTTGTACAAAAAGCCATCCGATTCCCACACCCCCCTGCCGACCCTTTTTTCCTCCCTATTTTACCTACAGGAATCTAGTGAACATCTACTCCACATCCTTCTGACATAGGCAAGCCAAGACAAACAAAAATGAAAAACCCTCCAGAAGACACTAAACAACAAACTTTGAGATTTTCTTTTTTTAAAAATAAATTTTTCTTAAACTAATGAAAATTACAGTTTACTACAGCAAGCGAGCAGGAAAATGTAAGTGACATCACCTGTGTCCTAAATCCTTACAACAGCATGAACCTGCTCAGCAGTAATTTCCAAATTATTCTAGGAAATATTAAGACTTTTTAATACAAAATTGGTTATGTAGTTTTGGGGGGGGGGGGGGGGGGGGGGTTTATCTGCATGCTTTCCTAAAACCATAATCCCTTGGACTACTGCAAGCTTTGTATTTGTATGAGAAAAACGTATGCCACAAGATCCTTAAATGCAATCATGCTGGATGCTCCCTGGACAGTCCAACTTTAGACCACCTTTTCATACCATCTCCTTCCACTTACGTTTTCGTGTTTCATGTGCTTAAGTAGCCGTAGCTCTCGGTAGGTCCTTTTGGCATGGATGATAGACTGAAATGGTCGGGACAGCTTCTTTACAGCCACACGCAACCCAGTTTTTGTGTCAAAGGCAGAACTACAATAAAGAGTAATCAAATTATCAAAAGGAATTATTTATAAACACCTTCAAATCCATACTTAGCAACTCCAGATGGCAGCTATCTGGACACTGAGTCACAGTCAACCCATTTCTGCAATGAAAATAATTTCTAGGCATCCTGGTCCACAACCTGCACCCCCACCCAAAATCCCCACATATTTACACAACTGTTGGTTTCTACAGAAAGCATTTACAAGATGAGTCTTGTTCACACAGTAAAGGGAAATTTTGTAGAAAAAGAGAGAAATGTTTATGATTTTTCTGTCTAAAAACACTTGTGCTCTTAAACATAAATATGGCAATAAAACTCTGGAGAGAGGAAGAGTACTTGTAAATATGATCTGTATTCCTAAACATATTTTCATACACCACACTTCATCACAAAATGCTACGCTCAAGATACTATCTTTTATGGTTTAAGTCCATACAAAAATCCAAGGCCTGTGCCTAATAAAATTAACCATGATGGCTGTTAATCACAATTGAAGCTAAAAATCAAACCTCTCTGGTAAATCACATCTAATCCTAAACTCCTGTTACACAAAAATGCATGTGAATAAATGACATTTAGCTGTACATTACTAAAACTTGTCCCTTTAGCAGAAATTTATACATAAAACCTGTACATATAAATAATGTTTCTTCTTCGAACCCATGAAGACTAACTCCATCTGATTTGGTAACTTCAGATACATATAGTTGATATTTTGTGCTGCAAAATCATCTTTGGAAGTAAGTCCTATTACAACCTCTTTATTTATAATATTAAGAAGCAAAAGCCCTATACTTTTGAAACAACCAAGTATTTAACACATGAAGAACTATGTTAAATTTCTGATACACTGCGTAAAATCTTCCAGAGCTTAGGGCTTACATGTGAAGAACTAAAGAAATGTAGGTATTCAGCTGTGAAACAAATTACTCCTCTTTCTTCTCTTCTCTGATGTTCTTACCTAAAACAGCTCTGGTTTGTCAAAGAGGAAGGAGGAGGAGAAAGAGAGGATGTGAAATCAAGGTTACACTTGATTCAAGATAACAGACAAGGGGAAAGTATGGAATGGAGAAAGAGAAGGACAACATTTGTTTATTCTGCTGCTGCATTTTGATTCAGGGCAAACTCCTGCTTCCATTTAAAAGGGAGTAAGCACTACTTGATAAACATCAAGTGAGAAGGAAAGCTATAAATTCATAAATGTAAAGCGTGAAGCAGCTTAACTAACAGAAAGTTCAAAACCAGTCACAAAAGTAGTCCTCGAACAAAACCACAACTGCATATACAACCCTCATGCCCCACCCCCGCCAAAGCAGCTATCTGAAATAAATGTAGTTGCCATTTATTTTTAAAGCAACTAACTGGAATTAACTTGCAAAAAGACCCCTTATCTCGAAGTTGTTCAGTTTCCAAGGAAACTTGCTATATGAGGTTTATGAGAAATAGAAAACAAAATACAAGCTTGTTTCTATGAACAGCGATCCTTCCCCTGGGTCCTGCAAGAGAATGGAAAAACACACTGTGCACGACGGAAGAAGAGTGTCTCCTTCTCTATAAGGGGCACCTGCACGCACACAGTGGAAAGAGCTCTCCGGAAAAGATACGAAGATGCAGCCAGACAGAAGATTACAGCAGCACCAAACTGTCATAATCGAATTACTCAAGCTACACCATACTGTCTCAAAGAATGCCCGTTACCAACCATTTCCACACACGAGTTACCCTTTACACCTCACTCAGCCTGGGCAGACAAAAGAAGCCATTAAGCATTAATTTTTTTAATCTTGATTTCAAATGATCTTCAGCAAGTCTTCACACATCACTAGAATATCGATATTTAAGCTGCAACACTTCAGGAAACATAGAATTCAATTTGTTTAAGCCTCACGTAGACCATTTTGCAACATACAAACATACCTAATTCAGGCTGTAATTATACGACAATATTTTAATGATACTCAAGGTGTTTTCTAGGACTTAGAGCAAAAATAAGATTAGTCATCATAATTCAACACATGCTGTTGTGAATTAGTCATGAATCTATCAGCTTACAAACATTTCAGGTACAAAAGGCAGCATATACCAGTATCTCTTTCATCTTGAAAAGAAGGGGATCCCCTGCATATTAACCACCTTCACAGCTACACAGTCAGATCTCTCTCTTGGTTTCCACAAGATCCTCTTTACAGAAGATTTCAGAACCACGAGATGTATCACAAGCTATTTCAGAGTCCAAAGTAAATTCAATTTCACCTTATTTTTAATGACATTTTTGGGGTCGTATCAAGTCATTGTTCCGCTGCACTAGATGTACAACCTCCAAGGAGAATTGCAATCAGCAGAGCTGAGACACTGTTTAACCGGCACAACGACATTGTGCACAAGCCCAGGAAAGAAAATTTTGTATTACTGCACATTCGCAAACTAGAGTTACTCTTGAAGTCAGAAGAATTCTAAGTTCAGGCACATTTGAGGCCTAAAAACTATTTCCCTACAGATAAAGGCATGCTGAGCAATTTTCTGCCAATACGGATAACTGCCTAATGGTTTTCACGAGTACGGAACACAGAGCTACAGAACAGCTGTCATCTTGCAGAACGTTTGACAGAACACTAAGCTGGCTTTCATCACAGACTTAAAACAGCTGCATTACACTGATCATATTTCAGCTAAAAAAGCCCAATTTGGAAAAAATTGCATGATCCACAGTTTTAAATCCCTTTTAAAACAAGATCAGCACAAACTCAGAATTTATCACAGCTTCCATGGTTTTTAACAGGTCTTACACAGTATTGTGCTACAGCACACGAACTGCATCCATCTCACTAAGTGAGCTAAAACTACAATTCTGAGCTAACCTGAATTCAATCCAGAACATAAGAGCGAGAATAAAACAATTTATTTTAGAGAACCTATCCACTGATTCAACTTACATCTTCTAAGAAGTAACACATGAAGCAGTCTGAGGAACTGAAGCACACAGAGAATTACTGAGTGCAATTTATTTAAACATTAGATAATCAGCATGCTAATTTTTGTGCAAAGACTATTTTGCTAAATACTACGCTGCTCGTCGCTAGCGCCTACGCAAATACCCAACCTAACTGCGTCTCTTCAGTGGTACCTTTGGAGTTAATTTATGCAGCCCTAGTTACAGAGCGAAAAAACACAGTTCTTAGCACCTGACAGTTTATCATTAACACCAGTCACTCCTGAGTTCAGTCTATACATGCATTTCAATCAGCTACCCTCCCAACACACTATAAAAAGTTGTAAATCTTATTCTCCTCTGCTATGTTGGCTTCTAAGAAAGTTGCAATAAAAATCTCCCTATAGAACAGCTGTGCTCACACTAATTTCATTTCTTAATATACAAAGTTCCCATCAAGTTCAAACTACTTGCCTTCACTTTCAGAGCTCTGCTCACAGCTTTTCTGTGCGTGCCCATCTCCTGCTCAATCCCCCTTCCTCACATGTGTTCTGCTAATCCTACCTGTACGGCTGCTTCATCCCACTCACAGGTTTACAGTTCTTTTCATATCACTCCTCATGTATCTGCCACACCTTGCTGGAGAAGCAGGCACTTGTCCCTCCAAGCGCATACATACTTGGAGGCACTTGCACACTTTGATAAGGGATTAGTAAGCCTAAAGACGCACACTGGTAAAAAAAAAAATCCACAGAGGAACTATTACTACAAAGGTGATATTTAGGGTTGTTATTTCATGTCTTCTGGAGCTTAATTTTTTAAAATTTCTTAAATCCATAGTATTTCTCTGTTAGTTTAAAAAGAGGGGAATTATCTCAGTATCTTCATAATACACAGGAAATTCAGAGTCAGCATTGGTACAACTGTGGGGCAAAATGGGAAGAAATCACAGGTTTTGGAAGGGCCACGTGACCTGACCATCTACAAACAAAAAAAGCTAAAAGATTCTCATGCAAGATGGTGAGGAAGAGTAAGTCTTGGCTGTTCAATTCCTTTCCAAATTAAATAAGGCAATACAGACAGCCTGCAAAGCAATTAAACCAAAACCCTTCTTTTACAAAGGTATCAATACAACATACAAAGAACTGCTGCAAAAAATATGACGACAAAGTAAACTCCTACGAGTATACCGAGACTGCCTTCACAGATTTTAGAAACTGATGGCAAAGATTGTCAAAACACCTCTCTGCTTAGCTTAGAGCTGGCTGAACTAATGCCATTTGCCAAGACTTCCCTCCAGCACATAAAAGAAACGAAGCAATCCTCCAGCTAAACTGTGAGCCACCGATCGATCCCATCTCCATTCAGCAACTTCCCACTGCAAGATGCTGCATTATCTAGGCCCCTCTCCTCCTTATGTGAAGTATTACAAGACTCATACTTCAGGAACCCACATGTGTTCTAGTGTAGACCTGATTACAAAATCCTTTTCATGCAAAAGACTATGTTGTATGAGTATACAAAACTGTTGCAAGAATAAATGAAATAGCATTTCACACAACAGATGTCACAGCAGTTGTTACATGACTTCGTAATGAAAAATCTGAGGATCCATATCGATGTTTCTCGAAGTTTTGGAACCAAATCCCTACTTGCATCTCCACATGCTTTCAGTTTTTAAAACGGATCCTGAGAAACACCCGAGTTGGCTATTTGAATATCCTCCTTCCAACACCACACACAATACTTCCAAAAACAGTGGAATATTTGCTCTAAGTTTAAGCACATACCTTGTGCACCTTAAGCTGCCTGCAGAAAATGCCTCTCTCTCTCTCCATCCACTGACTACAAAATAAAGTCAGGTTCTTTTATTAGGGTGTTCCGAGTCATACTCGCATTAGAGATTTAAAGCAGCCTACAGCAGACAGCTCCATAGTCTAAATGAATCATCTGCTGGCTTAATTCTTTCTTTTTTATTAACTTTTCCCCCACTTTCTAGAAATTCCTCATTTTTAAATACCTCACCTTGACAACTAAATAAACAATACATCATTTTGCTACATTCTAATATAATAATGCAGTAGACATACACGGAAGTGTATTTAACCATTCAGTTTCAGGGTGGTTAAAACCCCGCAATTTACTATCCCAACACAGAGGTACACCAAAGGCAAAGTCTCAAAGGAAACCAGGGAACTTTTTTACTAGGGAGAAAAATCTCTAAAGGGACAGAGAGCAGAACAAGTCATTGCAGGAATATCCTAAATACTATGCATCACCGTATGCAGCTTAATAAAGTAACATATATATGCAAGGTTTTTTTTTGTTGTTTTTTTTTTTAATTCTGATGTACTTTCCACATCACTAGTCTTTCTGAACTGTATCTTTTCTGAAAGCTATTTTGAGAAGAACATGCAGAAAGCCATTCACATGGATTGCAAAAAGCCTCATGTGCCACATGTCTGTAATTGCTTCCAATACAAAATTGTTTCATCTGGTCTGAACACAGTTGCACAATCTTCGAAAGTTTTGACACAGCAAAACAGGAAATTCATGATGCAAACTTCAGTTATTGGTTGTGAAAACAAACTTTGGAAGTACCACACGCACAATGGAGATTGCGGGGAGGTGGCAAACAAGAGGAATGGGCTAGACTGTGTAGGGTCAACCTTAAAAATACAATGGACAACGCATTGAGCAAATTAATTTCCTATTACATTCAGGGGCTTATGTAACTCAGTGGCACTTACAGAGGTATTTATCAGCTATGGCAGCGAGGCCCTTCTGTCACCAGAACTAAACCCTTCTATTTTAAAAAAACTCAGCAAGTACATTGGTTAATCTTGCTACTAGAATTGACCAGCCTTTGTCTTCTATGAAATATAAGCATTTGCATACTTGAGGTACAGCAGTTTTAAGAAATGCATGTGATTTAAGCTGAACTTACCAACAATTTTGTAACAGTAGGGTAAGAACAGCTGAGAACTTTATTTCTTGAAAACTGCAGCACGTGCAAAACAACTTTTCTTTACTAGTAGAGTGCACTATGCATCCCTCCTTATGGTAGAACATAAATGATATTCACAATACAGATTTGCACATTATGTTAATGAAAAAATATGCATGCCTGCTCAAATACAGCAGCAGAGCAGCTGTGTAATCATTATGCACCCACATTTGAAAATTCTGATCACACTTTGACAGAGCCAAAGAACACAGAACAAAAACCAGAATGTTCGTGTGGAAGACATTTCTTAATAAAAAGACACAGTAAGCTGTGAACACTTTCATGCAGCTCTACTCTATGACTGCTAAAGTCTGCCAAACCGATTCAAATACAACTTTGTATTTAAGATTAAGCAATGTATACAGCCCAGTTAATTTATGTTTAATGATCCAACATACTTCAGCAGAGAAACTACAAATTAAGGAAGTATTGTGTTTCACACGTGTAACCTGTCATATGTTTTGTTCCTATTAGGTAAGCATTAAAAACTAAACTCTTATCTTCAAGCTCTCCGTATTTCTGCAGGTCTCATACCAGGACTTTACTCTCCCAGGCAGTGCATACTGCAATAATTCTGTCATTCTACAGCAATAAAACAAGTTTTCCTGTACTGATCTACGATTGCCAAGAAAATACCAACACTTGTAAACCCACTGTTGCAAGTCAGGCACACAAAAACAACCCTCATAGCCTTCCCTCTACCCTCCCTGCCTATCAACAGATTCCAGTTAAAAATATAATTGCCTCAAATATAATCTACCCTTCAGGTCCAGAAGGAAACTGGGACAAGAGCTGCTAGGCCCTCAGCTCTGCACAGCCAGCTACGGGGGACTTGCCAGTCTCCATCCCTCTCCACCCCCCACCTACTAACTGCAAGAAGGCACGGTGAAATATGTCTATATGAGATCATTCGGGGGGGGGGGGGGGGGGGGGGTTGGGACATGATTATCTTCCCCTGCAAAAATGTTTTAGTGCCACCTGCCATGTGGTGCAATCCCCGACGCATTCCAAAGACAAGACTGCGGCTTCCCGGCAGTACCGCTCTTCAACCGAGGGAAAAAGTGTTTCTTGCAGGAGACTGGTAAAAAGCTGGGGGGGAGGAATAGCCAGAGGACAAGCAAGCCCCGCTCTCTTCGCTTTGCTTCCCGCGGTGACCGCCCTGCACGCATCCCGCCGCGGGTCCCTGCAAGCTGGGGCAGGTTTCCAGGCGGAGAGAGCGGGCGGGGGCCGAGGGGGTGGGCAGCAACCTGACGCGATCCCCCCCTGCACACACACACCCCCGCACCCCGTCCCCTCCCAGCACTCACCAGACGGAGCCGTAGGCCCCGGAGCCGACCGGGGAGAGGTTCTGGTAGCGCTCGGGCACCTCCCACACCGTCTTGTTCAGCTCCTGCCGGTAGAACTTGGGCCGCTCCTGAGACATCTCGGCTCCGGAGCCCGCCCCGCCCGGCCCGGCCCGGCGGGAGGGGGAGGCTCTGCCCGCGGCTGCAGCAGCACCACCGCCGCCGCCACCACCTCCAGCAGCGCCGGCTTCTTCCTTCCTTCCTCCTCTCCTCTCGCCTCCCCGCCTCGCTTCTCCCGCGGGCGGGGGCGGCCCTGCAACAGCAACGCCCTCCCCGCCGCCGCCGCCCCCTCACGCCGCCGACCGTTGGCCGCCGCCGCCCCGCCCGCTCGCGCGCGCCCCCTCGCGCGGCCGGTTGCCCTCCCCCCCGCCTTCACCTCACCTCAGGGGCGGGCGCGGGGACAGCAGCGGGGCGCTGGCGGCCCTGTCACCGCCTTCCCCCCCCCCCCCCACCTCCCGCCTTCTCCCCCGGCTCCCTCCGTCCCTCCCCTGGATCGCGAAGGGCGGGGTAGCCCCGTGAGGTGAGGCGAGGTGAAGCGAGGCGCGGCGGGGGTCGTCCAACCGGCAGCGAGCGGGGCGGAGGGCTGACGGGCGGGGCGGAGGTGGCGGGAGACACTCCCGTCGCAGGTAGGACGGCGCTGGCGACGCCACCGCCGCTGCCTCCACCCCTCCCTCCCACCCGCCCCGCCCCAAGCGCCACAGCCTGGGCTGAGCCCGGGCAACGGCCCCCCCCCCCCCCCCCAGACGCCCTCTCCGCCGCGACAGCGGAGCCCAATCGCTCGTCACGACAGCTATCGCGAGAGCTGAGGCGCCGAGGGCAGAGATGACCCAATATGGAACCAGCGCGGCGGCCTCTCGCGAGAGCGGCCCGGCGGGGAGGGGGCGGGGCCGGGGCGGTGAAGGGGCGGAGCCTCTGGGGAGCGCAGCGTGGGCCGCTTCACGGGTGGGCGGGCCCGGTATAAAGCTTCTGCGCTGTAAATAAGCTACAATTCGGGTAGTGCTGCCCCTTTTTTGCCTTTTCATGAGCCGTGCTTGGCTATTCTGCGCAGTGCCCCTTCGGGTGTGCTGTAAGGAAAAAAAGAAAAGGAAAACAGATAAAAAAACGTACTAAGGCAGCACTTCTGCAGGCCCCGGGTAACCCGTCAGGGTCACTGGTGAGCAAAAGCCTGCCACGCTGTGTCTCAGGCTGAGCGTAGCTCGAGTGCGCCCGGACTCTTACAAGCCAGTATTAATTGCTCTGTTAAACTTCTTAAGGGCACTTGTTCCTTTCCAGGGGCTTCAAGCCAGCAGTGATGGGGGAAGCTAAGCCCGCTCTGCCCAGATTTCCCGGTGTCCTGATCTTCTTGTGTGTGTTTGGAGAATAAATTATTTCTCAATACTCTAATAGGCCTTGCAGTATCAAAGATACATATGTGCTTGCTTTCAAGTATGTGCCTAAGACTCTGTGAAGTCATTAAGTGCTGCAGGTTAAGCATGTTTTGGAGTGGTGCCCAGGGTGTCTTCGCCAGGTAGTAAGTACAGAATGTCACAGCACATAAATAGTGTTAGGGATTTGTGTTTAAGGCTTTTGATCTCAAGCTTGAGGAAGATGAGTCTCGTTAGCAGTACTGTGCAAGACCGACACGTTCCAAATGGAATATGGAAGCCTGCTTGTAAAACATTTGGCTTCCCATGTCAAAACCCTTCTCTTTCCCTACACAGCGTAACAGAGTGGGAGCCTGTCCTCTGCTGCTGTGAGTCAGCACTGAAGTCCAAGTAACAGGAGTGAACAGCTGGAAGTTACCACTGCTTGCATCTAAAAACTAACTACTTCTTGGCATGCTGGGGTTTTTAATGTCTTTAGTTTGCAAACTCTAGCTTCTTCTTAGTTTTTCTTGTTGTATTAGCTTGCCTTGAAAAGGTGATTGTGCTCAAAGATGTCACATACAGCTAAGTCTTCAAAAGCTTGTGCTGGGTATGAAAAGCTAATGAACAAAATGGCTCTTAAACTCATCTGTGGAAGACCCTGATTTATCTGCTCTGCAAAAAGAGGGAGAAACTGTTCCCTAGGGGTGGAGTGTGTTTGAGACATGCCTACTACCAGCTCTTTCTGCGGTTTAGAATGACTGGGGCGTGTGTACGTGTCAGTAGGTATGTCTCACAAGACAGTAAATACTGTGCTGGAGTCCCTGTTGCTGTATCAGAAGTAGCGTATCTCAGTGATGGAAAGCACTAGACCTGTACAAACTGATCTTGGTGGTCCAGGAAATGAAATATGAGGAGAAAACTTAAATCCCAATGAATATTTTTGCAGGTTTTGAGACTTCAAACTTAGATTGCATTCTGAATAGACTCTCAACTGCTCACACAGCCTTTTTATATTTCCTCTTTTCTTTCTTTGTTCTGCCCATAGCAAAAAAATATGTTCCTACATGTCACCACCCTTCTTAAATGTACTTTCACGTGGTAGCTCCAGATTTGAATTTTTTTCTGCCTCAGCTGTTGGTATGAGAACTTTGTCTTAGATCTGCTCTTGCACTGGACCTTTACTTACTCAGTATTCACTTTGGGAACTCGCATCTCTTCACTTTGGGAACTCACATCTTACCTACTCTGAGTGATAGTGGTTGAATTCAGATCTCCTTCCTGATACTAAAATTCTAAGGAATGGGAGTCAGACATTTTGGGGATTTAAAAACCTGAATGGTATCGGATACCAATTTTACACAGCAAGTTGTGGCATTTGTACAGCCTCAGATTGAGCTGCTCTGTGTATCGTTCGGACTAATCCTTTTTCCTCCAGGACTGGAAACAAGGAGAATTAAAACAGTTTCCTCAGCTGTGGGAGGTTTATAGAGAGGGATTGTGTTTAGTTCCCTAAACATGGGCCTGCTTTTGGGATCAGAAAATGGAGGGGATTCAGGCTGATTTTTCCTACAGAATAGGAACAAGGCAAGTTCCAGAAGGACCCAGTGTTCCTACAACTGATTTGGCAGTCGATTTGTTTGATCCTAAGAGCAGCATGTCTTTCATGGATTTCAGTCTCCAGAACCTTGCTTATCCCTGCTGTAACTAGTGGCTTCACAGGAGTTATGTTGGGATGGACTGATCATGTATCATACTTTTTATTTTGGTTTTAGTAGATACTTCAGTCAATGACCCTGCTTCTTTCTTCCAGTCTCACTGCCAAGAAAGAGAGCGTTCATTGTGGTCTCTAGCATTTGCTGCTCCTCAGTTTTTGACTGACTGTGATCAGAAGGAAAATACGGCACTAGACAACGATACTGTTGGTACTTACAGGCAACCAGCAGCTTACAGGGTCCAAAGAGAAATGCAGACTGAGGAGCACTTCCAGGCATACTTTGAAAGAAAACTGTCCTCCACCTTGGGTGGAGCACTACAAATCCCTGGAGAGAACAGACGGCTACAGTGCAGGTGAGTTCTATGCCTGGAATTTATCGGGTGTAAAGAAACTAAGGAGACTCTTCAAGCCCAAGTGTAAAAAAGGTGCTCACTTTTCCACAGCTGGTAATTAAAATGCTGAACTGCAGTGATTGATAACCAAAGCAGAACACCCAGTTACAGCAACTCGCACCTGAAGCGTGCAAGATCAGCTTAGCGCTGCACTACCAAAGTTGCTATTTGCAATCTGCAGAAGTGTCCGTTCACTTCAGGACTATGATAGTGTGAGGGATATACACACTGTAAAGAGAAACTGCCAATAGTTGTAGTTCCCTCCAGTGCTTCCCCCAGCCCAGCTGTCAGAAACAAGCTTTCATTTGCTTTTTTCTGATTTGTGCCTTTTGATACTTTTATTTCTTAAATTTCAAGAGCTTTTTTCTGTTTCCTCTTAGCTGGGGACATGGAAAGTTGCATAATGGTATGACTGAGATTGACTGAACTGCTTTGGCATTATTTTGCAGCTTTGTTCCTGTGTTCTTTGAAGAGAAGGGGTGAGGCTAGGGTACTGATAAAGCCTTAATGCTTCCACAGCCTCGTTTTCCCATCTGCCAAAATTCTCTTTTGGGCATTATACTGGGAGCAGAAGCATCTCTTCTGCCAGAGGAGCCCTGTGGCATGCAGGCTCACCAGAAGGCAGTCTTCGTTGGCAGCACAGGAGAATTCCTGATGTTCTTCCAGCAAGGCAAATATAATAAAAAATAGGAAGCCCGTTCATCAGCTTCCCTTTTAGTTTTGTTTGACTATGAATACTCTGTTTTCTTTCTGAATCTCTTTTTGGATGCGGAGTGGACTGTCAATGGTTATGGCTGTGCCTACTCTACAAAGTCCTCCTAAGAAAGTAAATACAAAATCTCTGATTCATCATTTATCTGGGCTTTGTTTCAGCATGTATACTGAACATATACTGAAACTTAAACTGTTGTTTTGAGACCATGGCAGGACTTGAGACTCAAGTCTAGCTATGGGTGAGGTTCCACAAGGTGTGGTGAGCTAATCTAACAGCTTGCTGCTGCCAGAAGGGACAGGGACACACAGGGAAAGGAAAGCAGGGGAGCCAGACCTCTCTCTTTCTGTATAACTAGCTCTTACATCAGCTCAGCTATATGTGGGACTACAGCCTAAAACTGTGGGTCATGTCTAAGTTACACTGCTGTAAAGTAATTTCCTGGTGATAAGTGAAGGCAAATGGAGCCGTAGTTTGAGGTGCTATTGTGTTTTCTAGTTTTCATTCACCATGAAGACTTGTCATCAAGGTTAATTTCTGTAATAGTGAGATCCTTTAGATTGTGTAATAGCCTTCTGTTCCACTGCTGTCTTTTTCTATATTAAAAAAAAAAAGTAAGAAGGAGATTGGATGAAGTTCTGGAGTCAGAGAAATGAAATTACTTGATGGAAAGGGTTGAACTGTGTATAGTTATGACATGTGATCTAGAGCTAACAGTCTGCCCACCCAGAAACACCTGGTGCAGTAAGTCTTGCCCAGAGATCAAAGGGAGAGTTTTGCTCTAAAGTCGTAGCTAATATTATTGGAAACTTTATCATTGCACTGGATGCTTAATAAGAAAATGTCTTTATTCCCTCCCCCAAGTCGTCGTTTAAGAACCGTGTCTGCCTTGCTTCCTCATACTCTTTTCCCTGTTTCTTTTCCACTTCCCTATCTCGTGTGTTTTCTCTGTTCTCCATTTTGTATCCACTTGTCAGCCCAGTGTGTAGTCGCCTTGGGACAATAAAATGATGGAACGGGACTCAGCTCTACGTTAACTGGGGTCAGTCCCCACAGCCACTGTTCAAGGCTGCCAGAAGCCTTGGGCAGACACTACCTCACTTATATTTGGTTTGTAAGTAGAAAATCACCAATGTTGCCAAGGGATTAAAAAAGGGAAGAAGGAGCACAGGGTTGTGAGGTTAGTCAGAGTTTACCTACTGGAAATTCTGATTCAAAAACATATACGCAAAATAAATCATGTAGGTCAAGTCCTGCTTGCATCCCCTTATTTAAGAACATAATACAGGAAACATTTGACTGTTTTTTGGGAGGTGGGATAGGCTTGCCTATTCCCCCCCCCCCCCCAATGTAGTATGTTTTTCTTCTAGATCAGAATAGGAGGAATCAAAATACCATCTCCTATTTTTCTGCAGTGTTAATGAGGTCATGTAATGGATGCATTCAGCGCTCTGGGCTCCGGCACTGACAGGCTATCATATGAATGGCACACAGAGTATTTGCGATTCATCTGAATGGAATGCAAAGGCATGGGGGTGCCTATGTAGGATTCATGTTATGTGCCAGCTGGATCTGCGGAAGCCTAACGCCTGCGTGGGTTCACAGTATATGGTGCCTGCAGAGAGCTAACCGTAGCAGTGTTGCTTCTGTGCCTGCAGAGTATGAGGTCACGCAAAAGCACTGCAGAGATGGAGATTGTAAAAGCCATTGCATATAGCTTAGCTTATCTGATTCTTTTTCAGCTTCTCCTGGGGAAGGTTCAGAAAGATCACGCTCAAGATGTTCCCTGTCCTGAACTGGCTGTTTTCGTATCAGTTCAGAGAATGGATCTTGAGGGATCTATATGCAGGCCTAAGTGTTGGGATGTTTCAGATTCCTCAAGGTAGGCAGAGAGAAAAAAACACTCTAGCTTCCTTTTGTGTATCATGCTTTTCATAATCTGTCTCCTGTGTGTGTTTCTGTTCTTTCTGATGTCATCAGGTTATGTGGGAACTTTAACCTTGGAAGCTCCTTAAATCATTAACCTATTTATTTGCATATTTGCAGGAGAACTTCTTTGCTATAATCAGATGTTACATGGTGTAATTTCAAGGACAGGACACTACTCAAAATATAAACTAATAGCTGCATTTTCCTATATTGCAAACAAAGTAACATGGTCTTTAAAATCCACCTTGCAAAATCAGGTCTGTTAGATTCTCACATGCACAGCCACCCCACTAGTAGGTAGCATAAAAAAAGAGTTGTTCTGATTCTTTGTCTAATTTCTAGTTAGCAAGAGCCCGGCTTGTAAAACATTGGCTTTTGTCACTGACTGGCCTGGCTTTATCAGGTCCTGAATAGGGATTTTCATAAAGGTTGTCAGGTTTTCATCAGGAAAATTTTACGTAAAAATAGTAACCAAAGATAGAGCGCCTTCCCAATTTGCTTGATTTTAGAAACAGATTTTTGCTTTCCAGGACTTTTAGGAGTTTGGCTGACCAGGTTACCTCTGCCAAATATCAATGGCTTCCTTTCTGTGTTCTGCTGCTCGATGACATATGTTATATTTGGAACTTCGCATCATATCTCAATTGGTGAGGTTTATTTTGTACTGTGAAATGTGTGTCTACAGGACATAGAGATTATGTTCAACGCTGCTTCAAAAAACTGGCGAGATGTCCTGATCTATTTCATCTAATATGCAGATGTTATTTAGGAGAGAATCCAGACCCCCAGATTCTCAGTTCATTGTTGTTCCACTTCTGCAGCTGATCTGTGGTGAGAATTTCACTAAGTCAGTCAAGTTGCAGCTGCGAGGTTCTTTGTACCTCCGAGGACATGAGCTATCGCAGACACCAGTGCAAAGGAGACAGCTGGAGTGTCATGGAGGCGTCTCTTACGTAAAGTAAAGGACCAGTGCAAGCTGCTTCACATTTACCCCCAGGATGTTACTGTGAATCATGATTTGGCTCCTGGTCTTCTCCATGGTCTTCTACATGCAGTTTCTTGCCATGACTGAACTGTTGATGGGTTTACATTCTTAATTTGTTCAGAAGCTAGATTATTAAAATGCTGTTTACATGTGAGAAGGCCCTTCACATTATCCTAATGAGTGGGTATGTGGAGCTCTGGCCTCTTAGGTAAATTGGCAGTTCTTTCTCTGACTATGTTTTTCAGCCTTTCTGGCGGCTCATTGTAGTGCATCCATTTCTTGTGCTTTACATTAAAATCTTTTTGTTGTGCATCCGAGCAACTGAAGACTTTACTCGTAAAACGGTAGGAATCTGAAATTTTCAGACAGGACTTTGGAAACTTTAGGTACTTACTCAGAAACAGGAAAAATTGATTATATATGTGGATTATATATATGAATTAAAATAGACTCTCATACTGCACAGATTGATGGTGGATGAAAGAGATGGATGTGTGGTTTTAAGGTAAGTCTTTGTTGCAATATCTCATGTAGTTCCATTTTCTGTTCTCTGTTCTGTTGGTTCCAGGCTCATTCAGCATCCTAAATGTGGTGGTGACAAACATTCTGAAGACTCTTAATTTCAACCAAACATTGTCCTCCAATGGTTCACTGGACAACTTCTCAGACCCTACATTTATGAAAGATTACATGGAGGCCTTGACACTTACTGCATCAATAACATTTTTGACTGGCATCATTCAGGTAGAAGATGAATCTATTTTATATCCTTAATGATGTATCCTTATGCACATTCTTCATACAAATGTAAGAATCGGTACCGCTGGCACATTCTTGCCGCAAATACTAAGCTCAGCACATTTGAATACCTATGTTGTGCAAAGTGGGACATGAAGGTCTGTCTTGTCCTCTCATGCTGTCTGAAAAAGATACGATAGGTTAAGATTCATGTGTCCATGATTAATACGTGTGAAGTAAATTATTATCGTTTATGTTGACCAGTTCTGCAATATGTTGACCCTTAGGTAGTCCTGCATAACTGCACACACTTGAGGTAAAGTGCTCCTATTTTGGTTTGGCAGTCTCTTACTTAATTGTGCACAATGAAAATAGCATGTTCAAATAACTATCCATCATGTATGGCAGTGAAGAGTCATGCTCTTCAAATAAGAAAACAAGAAGGGCGGGTTTAGACATTGATAATTATATCACATCTCACTTCTCGTTTGTTCCATACAGTTGCTGCTAGGCTGCTTTTGCCTGGGGTTTGTAACAACATACGTGCCGAAGACTCTCATTGATGCTTACCTCACTGCAGCAGCATTGCATGTCATTGTATCACAGTTTACCTTTATTTTTGACATCATGCTTGACCTCCATAAGGGCCCCCTGGACATTTTCTATGTGAGTAAATTCATTATTAGCCAAAGAAATGCATGCTTTTTGGAGGGGAAAGAAAAGAACAGCTTCAGAAATTGAAGGCAATTTCAATCTAAGTCAGTTGCTAAGGGATATTTGTGCAAGTCTCAGCTGGGGTTTACTTCGCCTTCCTGCTGTCTTGCACAGTGTATGGAGCTTATTGTGTGACATGCAAGAAGAAATGTATGTGTGCATATTTTTAATCACTTATGTAGCTCTAAAATGTATTTTCAGCATGTCTATAATTGTAGTAGAGCAAAGGTTAGAGGAACAGGTATTTTTTTCCTCAGTAGATCATCATGGGCAAGCTCTTGGGCACACAGTATCTTTATCATATTTGACAAAGCAGCAGCAGACTCCAAGCTAAAGACAAGTTAAAACTAATTTACTTTATAATTTACTAATTTACTTTACTCCTAATTTACTTTAATAATGGCAATCAGACAACTTGAGAGAAAGGTAGTGTAGAGAGAAGAACGACGGTACTAGATCTGAGCTATTTGTGGCAGTGTTTTCTCGGCAGATACCAATAGACGAGATAGATTTTTTTTAAGTACTGTTTTGCTCTTAGCATGTCTCTTCTTCTAACTGAAGATACCACTGTAGGAGAAAGGATGAGTTCAAGTGTCAGGGCAACCTATGTCAATCTCCTGGAATATAAAAATAGTTGTAGGGTCTGCCTCTGATCCTCTCTGTGATGATTCTTTTTCAGAATCTATTTCATTTCTTCCTGGCTCTCCCAAAGGCTAATGCCACCAGCATATTGCTATTTTTGCTTAGTATGGCCGCACTACGACTCAATACATCTATCATGATAACTTATAAACAAAGTCCTATTGCATTTCCTATGGAACTTCTCTTGGTAAGTGATCTTCAAAATGCCATTGTGATAACTGAACTAACAGAGAGTATAATATACTTTATTTCAAAAAACATTTCACATATTACTTCAAGATGCGGTTATATTTACACACTGAATCTGTGCTTAAGTCCTTTAAATACTCCTACAAGATTAACTGTCTTTAGATGGATTGTGTACAGTTTCAGGAGCAAATGCTATATAATCTCTAGCATGGCTTCTTGTTTTCTTTCCCAGATTATCACAGTCACCATTATTTCTAATCGCATTCATCTTCATGCTGAATCTAGTAGTGCTGTGGTCAGTATGATTCCTCAGAGGTTAGTAATCTATGCTGTTTATGAGGGTGTACTTTTGAGGTACGAAAGAGATGTTTCAGCCTTTCTTCAAATCTGACATGGGCTGACTTCCCAGGGAAGTACAGCTAGAGGAATAACTCTTCAAGAATTTTAATTGCATCATCATTTCTGAGCATATGCAGAATTCAAACTACAGTTTTCTTTATTAGATTCAGGTTTTGTTAGCACAAAGAGGAAGGAATTTGCATTTTTTGTGAGGTGGAAGTCTTGCAGATTGAGAGTATCTCCTGTGGGGTGCTGGATGACTCTGATGATGATCCTGGGTTTGGAGTTACTGTGGAGAGAGGTCAGTCCATGTCTAAACTTATCTGTTCTCTGATCCTGCAGGTTTCTGCGTCCTACACCACCAGATTTATCAAACCTGAGCAAGATCATACTGCATGCCTTCTCCCTTGCTATTGTAAGCTACTTCCTTCTTGTTTTTGTTGGGGAGAGGTATGCTTCACTTCACAACTACAATATTGCCAGCAATCAGGTGAGAAGGAAACTACACATACTTCCTAGGCCAAGAAGCAAGCTGAACTCGACTTGCAAAGCCACTAACTACCTGACAGTGGTAGAAATGCAAGGACGGAGTGAATATGCCAGATGATGGTTTTGTGGCAACTTGTTACCCTTCCCTATGGAGTGGATGTTATAAGCCAATAATGTGAAGGCCAAAACATGGCCTTCTTTGACCAAGAGGCCTTTGTGTATTCCCAGTGATCGGGATGAACCTCACGCACATGCAGTGCTGCAACTGATCCCTGAGGACCATTGCTGTCATGAATCCACGAGACTATAAAAGCATGATAAATTAATAGCTGAAATTGTAAATGGCCAGAGCAGCTGTAGTTCTTCTCTAATGTGGCTACTATCCCAGTGTATGGATTCTCTGTCCAGAGTGATTGCTCTGAGAGGCTTTTAAGCCAAAACTGTGTTAGTTTCCAGTGTGCTAGAGTTAGTAAGCATTAGGTGTTTTGCACTACTCCATGTTCAGCTTGTTGTGATGGCTTTGGATCTTTACTAGAATGGAACTAAGCCAATAAGGAAGCTGCCCTGACTTCTCAAAGCCTCTGGGGATAAATATAAAGGGAATGTCTTTTCCACTCAGCTTTTGTCCAGGTGTACTATGTTGCGTACTGAGATTTGCCACATGTTAGCTTGAAAGTCAGTACTTCATAGCTTTGGGGTTCTGAGTGGATTTCTTTGAAAGAAGGAACTGAATTTTTGGGTCCGTGAGATCCTCAGCTATGAAAACTGTATGCCTTTTAAGGGAGCTCATTTAACCATGGGAGACCTTGCTTTCCAGAAGGTTTCCTGAGCTTAGCAACACAGATGGACAACCAGCGAGTGTGAGCAAAAGGGAAGGACTTCCTGATAAGCTACTTCTATGAAGGTAAGTCATTCGTTTGGGGTTTTCTCTGCTTCCTTCTGTTTCTGTTTTACAGGAGCTAATAGCTGTGGGGCTAAGCAATATTTGCAGCTCATTTTTCAAAAGCTCTGTTGTCAGCTGTGCTATCTCTGGAACTGTCATTCAAGAGAAGACAGGTGGAAGAACACAGGTGAGGTGGGCTGGATTTGCTAAGCTTCCAAATTCTCATCTAAAATCACTGTATACTGAGTATAGGCTGACATTCAATCTAAACAATTTGTGAGATATAAAGTTACATACTCACGCAATATGAATTCCGACACCCTCTCTGTGTATGTTATATTATGTACTATACTTATATGATATTTACAGCACATGATGTGCCATGAAGGAAGCCAGGATCCTGTGGGGAGAATAGGATATGTTCACGCAGTTTAAAACTGTATTTTAGTGAATATACCCAAAAAGCCAAATGGAAAATTGTTGACACACCCTTAATTCTGCCACTTCTTCCTAACTTTTGAGTACTTGACTTTATGATCTTTTTTTTTTAGGGAGGGGGGAGGTTGTAATATGAAATAATGTTTTTATCATACCTCTTAACCAAATGCATCATAGAAATAATTTTGTTTAATAAAGAGTTTATTCCAAAGTCTGACTTGCAAGAGAAGTATCTTATTACTCAGGTGAAATTATCAAACCAAAATCCTGCATTGTTCTGTTGTGCCTAAGAATAGTTCATTTAGGACAAATTTATATCTACAGAAAACTCTTGCAGCTTGAGTATTCTAGAAGTTGTACCATGCATTGCAGCATGCCTGTGGCCTTTGTTAATTGTCCCCTGGTTATTTTTCCCAGTCGGTGGTGTTACATGGGCCATACCTACTTGGTTAGAGAGGACAAGTAAGGAAATGGTTCTGTCAGGCCTCCCTAATAAAGTATTTCTGTTCAGTTAGCAGCAGCGATTGGAGCATCTATGATGCTGGTGATTGCACTGAAACTAGGACACTTTTTCCAGATGATACCTAATGTAAGTGAACCTGAAATAGTTATGGCAGCAGCCTCCGTACTTCCTCAGCATAAAATGAAGATTTTCTAAGCATAATATGAAGATTTTTCTGGGACAGTTAGGGATTATATCATGCTCTAGACTTAATTGCTTTCAGGGATGGACCAAAACAAAACAATGACTTTAAAGTCTCCTACATTTCAGCAGGCTAATGTATTAGGTAATAAATATTTCATCTCTCTCCCATCTCTCACTGATCAGTACAAGCTAAAATTCATTGGCTAAAACTGGATTGAAATTTCACTGCCAGCCTCTATAATTTAAACATTGTACTTCACTTTTGGTTTCACATCTTCCAACCTTTTGCACACCTGTATAACAAATCCATGAGTTTCTCTCTTGCATCAGTAGTAGTTCCAAGATGGGTGCTTCAAAATCTTTACTCTAAAGAGGTAGATAAAATCTTCCAAATGGAAATTGGGGTTTAGTGTCTCTTATTCTAGCTTGGTCTTTGAGATTTACTTTAAAACCATATGGACTCTTAAACTGCCTTCTGTGGATTTTGCATTGCCAGTGCAATATAAACATTTTGTTATCATAGATTACTCAGAGTACTCAGTTTTCCTCTTTTCCCTTAAATTGTTATCTCTACTTTCTTTTCTTTCTGCAAGTTTTCTTAGGGAACCACTGACAGAGCATTACTTCCTGATTTTTTCCTGGCCTCTCTGTAAGATGGGAGAATTAATCCCTTCCCCAAAACTAGCTGACAAAACAGAATTTAACCATCTACTTCCCTTCAGTCTCCTTTTCCTTGCTAAGAAAGGCTGTTTCAACAAATGGTGTCAAACAACTTCCTAAATCTGGCAATGAGCTGCCCATGCTAATTGAAACCATTCTTTGAAACAGCAACTCTTAATTCTGTAAAATTGGCCTTTCTCCTAGTGCTGCAGGAGGCGTAGGGATTCACTGAAGAACGCTGTAATGGAAACTACACATAGCATTCAAGAGGAAGTCCAGTTGTATTGGCAGAAGTGGTTGTGAAATCAAACAAGAAGTTATGTGCTAGTTTCGTGTTGGTTTGCAGATCAGAGGAGAACTGTTATACGTATCTGTAAAAATTACGGAAATAAAACTATTAAAAGATTTTAATTTCAAGCAGTTTGTCTGTCATGGATATCTGTTCCTTAGCATGTTTGTGGTTGCAAACAAAAAATAAAAAAATAATAGATGCTATTTTTCTGATTTGCACAGGGTATACTGGCTGCTATTGTGGTATTTAACATGCTCCCATTTCTTGAAAAATTTCTGGACATCCCCATCCTGTGGAGACGGGATAAGTATCATTTCGTAAGTGACAAAAAAAGCCACCTAGGATTTAGAATGTGCCTTAAAGGGAGAAATGGATGTTCTGGGAGGGCAAGGCAAAGCAGTGGGCATTCCCTTAGAACAGGGATCCTTTGAAATATCTGCTGAAAGAAGTGTATTGAATATTGAAATCTCTACAAATCAATTTGCAATTAATTCTGTACAGGGAGAACTGATTATTGTTGTTGCTTCCCAGATGCCCTGAGAAGGAAATTGTGTCACTGTCAGCTGGGGCCACATTCTCATGTCAACTCTTGTGCAGGATTTCTCAGAAAGAGAAAGACCCCCAATATGATGTGTTTTTTCCTAATAATTGAAGCCCTGTTAAAAAGTCTGGAGATTTGAACTGTGATTTGTGATTCTCGTTTGCAACTACTTCCAGGACTGGGTTGGTCTAGATGTGCCAACAAAGCTTTTCATGTATTACCATTTCTACCCTTTTTTTTTTTTTGTCTGCAATTTGCAAATACCGGGGCTGAGTTGGAGGTCATATTACATCTTTTTACTGCTCATGTTCTTTCTGTCTCTTCTTCAAAGGTTATTTGGCTTGTAACTTTTGCTGCAGTGCTTTGTCTTGGTCTTGATGTTGGTTTAGTGATCGCCATGGGATTTATGTTCATCATCATCACCATTAGATCACACAGGTACTTGTAACTTTTAAAACAAAATACTAGTTTTTCTTAGAGTTTATATTTTAGAGATAGTTATACATGTGCCAATGAAAAAGCTGTTCCATGTTTGTCAACACTTCAGTCAGGTCATTCTGGAGTCTCTCTAATGCTATCCCAAACCAGTAATCTCTTCAAGTTTATGGGCTCTGGATCGGTCCCTTCTGCAGGTGTACCATGCTGTTGAAGACTGCTTATTGTGCTGTAGGCATCAGCCAGGAGAGGTGATCTGTATACAGACTTCTGTAGGGATAAAATGAGATGTTGTGCCTTTATTTCAAATACATTAATCAGTCTTCACTGCCATTTACCAAGTTGCTTTATCTTCTCTGTAAACTCAGTTCGTGATAGGGGAGGGAGGTTACGTCAGACACACATTACTCAGTTTATTAGCTGCTAATCCGAACAGGAAAATTATTCATAAATCCAAGCCACACCTCATGAGATTTACCATGATAGGGAGGTGCTTGTCTGAGTAGACTGAAGCCTCTAGAATAACATGGAAAGAGGTAGGAAATAACTCAGTTGCTGCTAATATCAAACTGCTTGTGATCTGGTCCAGAGTGGCTCTGAAAGAATACCTTCAGGAAGAATTTCAGTTGCTGTCTGAAACTCACTGTATTACCTCTGCTCAGAGTTATCCTCTTGGGTTTGCCTTGGGATTTAATGAGCATTGTGAACGGGCATTTCTGCAGCCACTGTTCAGTTAAGTATCCCTGTTGTTCATACTACCTTCAGGGTACACAACCGCTTATCAATTTCCTACCAGTGTGAGCATTATGCTGACAACACTCAAAAAAGCTTGGGAAGTTATCTGCAAGCAGATTGCTTTGAATAGAGTGTCTTGACAACAATTTTCCATACATCAGGGCCAGCAACCAGCCAGCCAGCCGCATGTTTATTCCACCCATGCCCTGAACTGACCAGAACCTGCCCCAAAACCACACAGCACCATTAGCAAAGCACGGTACCCAAACCAGGATATTCTCCTTCAAGGCAAAACCCTGCATTAATGCTGCTCTACTACCTCTGGATCAGACCTAGCCTACGTGCAGCCAGCTCTAAGCACAACTTATAGCTGCCTCCACCTGTCTGTGTAGATGTATCTTTGAGGAGGGCTGTGGGGAGACGGAGAGGGAACATACTTCCTAGTGTAATAACAATAATCCAAGTGTTCCAGAGCTAGAAATGGGACATTATACATTCTTGAGGACACCAGTGTAGCTGAAGGCTGTGTTTGTGTACTGCGCCCCTACTCAAAGAACCCTAATTATGAGTGAATAACTTTTTGTACTCGCACCCTCTAAGTTACAGTTGGTGTATCCAGTGAAGAGGAGAGAAATGGAGATCAAGCTTTTGGGAACAGATGGTTTTCTCTGTTCTCTGTGAAAACCTAATAAACATCTTGTTTCAGAATGAAGATGGTGGTGCTGGGACAGATTCCAAACATGAATATTTATAGAAGTTTATCCATCTACAGAGCCGTAAGAGGAAACAAAAAACAAATGTTCCATCTCTCTCTGTAATCCAGCTTCTTCCCTTAAATGCCTGGGGGTGACCATTCAGACTCAGTTTGTTTGATTTAAAACTTTGAAAACTGAAGAATGCTTATGTATCTGTAGTGTGAAGTGATTCAGATACCTAGCTCAGCCTGCTTGGGCCCGTGGAGCTCCTTGTGTCCATCTGTGCTGTCTCCACAGTGGAAGCTGCACTGCTGTCATTTCCAGAGCTGTTTGGCATTTGTTGCTGACCTGCTTTTCTCAGTCTGGTTTTGTCCACTCTCCGTATGTTTTCACAATAACGACTGTGCGTGTGCTAGACTGACTCACAGGTTCTCCCGGTGATGGGATGATAGGTAGGGCCCGGGCATTTTTAACATGTTATTTTCAAGACCTGTACCATACAGAATTAGGCAATACAGTAGCAGAGAGCTTTGCCTTTGCCACATGGGTACATTCCCAGTGCTATGCTGATGGATTTGCAAAAAATGGAATAATATAAAGACAAGGTTAGTAAGACAAAGGTATAGCGTATGTGTTCTGTAATAAGCATTAAAAATAATTTGGCTTATTTTATATTAGAGCAGCCAACTCTCATCTGTGATAGATCTGCTGGAGGTATGTTTTTAATTGCAAGAGAAGCAGATTAGTTTATGGTAGTTAGGTCTGTGTTGCCAATGCCACTACCAGTATGCAGTGCAGTCAACAACATGACCAGACAAACTCTGTCTTTAGGGTAGGACCTTGGAGACTACAACACAGACAGTCAGGAGGAGAAAAATAGCTCCTGCTAGGTACAACCCTCACAGATATAACTTTTGTTCTACAGGCAAGGGAGATTGAAGGTATCAAAATCTTCCAGTGCTGTTCTTCCATCTCTTTCGCAAACATGAATCGCTTCAAAACCTATTTGTTACACAAGGTAAATGCCACTTTTTCAGCCAGCGGAAGCTTCTAAGAGCCTGCATTGGGGAGGTAAAAACTCTAATAAAACTGCCTTTCTTTTTCAGATGGACATGAAAGCAGTGCCTCTAGATGAAAGTGAAATGAGGGCTTTAACTTCACTTAGTCTGTCTGACACTGCAGTGGAAAGAAAAGATCTTAAATGCTCTTGTGGCTGTGATCCACCTCTACCACCACCTAGGGTCAGCTTTAAAAGTATATTTATCTAGTCTGTTTGTTTGAGGTGCCTGGTTTTATGTTACCGAGGACAATGTTCTTAACTTGCCGGTACTGAAAAGGCTGTAAATATTTATAGAAAGCATATATATATTTGCTGTATGAAAATAAGCAAACATTACCACTGTATTTCTTTACACATACTTTATGTGATAGAGCAATAGTAGCTCAGCTTACTGGGTGAATTAACTAGCAGTTGAAGTATTCAACATATCCTCTCCTCAGCTGAAAAAATTAATTTTGTCAGGTGCTTCTGTAGGGATTTTCTTCTTTTTTCCCATAGAAGTGAGAGAATTCCCTTGCTTATGAGGAATTTGTTCCACTGCCAATACTGCCAAGTGCAAGTACAAAATACCTCAAAGGCAGCTACAATTACCATGATTAGAGGATTTCTCATCTTTTCTATAACTGGCCGCTGTGCATCTTCCAGAGTCACTCATATCCCTCTTTATCTGAATTTTCTGAATTGTCTTAGACAATGAAAGGAACTTCAGGGAATGGACTGTCTTCAGAAGATATTTTTCAAGCAGTCATATGTGATTTGTAAAAGCCATTGTATGTGAAATGGGTTGAAAGCCAGTGGTTTGGAAAACATATGTGGAACCAAGGTGCTTAGGAAGTGGAAGTGATAGATAATTTAACATCATCTTCTGAGGTACAAAAATGCAGACTGACTTTTCCTTTCTTGCGTTATAAAAATTAAAAAACACATTTGGAACTATTAAGAAAGAAAAATTGATTAAATCGGTCCACTCTGTGACCAGCTGCCATAAAAGCAAGTACATGAATCAAAGGTCTGCAGAAGTCACCTTACTGTTGCTCAGAAAGGCAATGGCCATGGGCAATCTTTTTTTTTTCTTCTTTTCTTTTCTGAAAGGTAGAAGTAACGAGTCAGATTCCAGTATCACAGGCCATTTCAAGGTGTGGAAGAGTGAGGTACCACTGTACTGTTTGGTGGCTGAAGGCACCACCACATCTGAGGCTTGCCTAAGTCACCTCCTACTTTGCATATTCTTGTGGCTTTGTGCTATATTTAGTGTTATTTCAGATGTGTTTTTTACCATGAGAGAAGAAATATCATGATTTACAGTGCTGTCTTACTTGCAGCAAAAAATTTTCCACCTCCTGGGCCCAATTCTTCCAACCACTGGTGTACTCTCCATTTTCTATCTTAGATACCATATACAGAGAAACTGGTGAAGCGACGTCACGCGGACAGCGATTCCTCGTCATCTTCAGTTAATTTGGTACATTGGTCAAAGTATGGAGACAAACTCAGCTCTAGGACGCTGTTGGTGGGAGCAGCCGGTGCATCCCCAAGCTTTAACACCGAACTTAGGACTGAAAAGAATGAGGATAAAGAGAGAAGAGCTTGCCTTTCACCAGGCTCTGCAATAGATAATTCCTCAGTACAGTTAGATCAGGACAAACAGCCAACGTATTTGCCATGTCCAATTCACACCATTATTTTAGACTTCAGCATGGTGCAATTTGTGGATTTGATAGGTTCAGAGTTACTGCGACAGGTAAGCAACCTAACTGCACATAAATGTGAGGGCAAAAGTTTACCCAGTGTCTTATGTTTCTTGTTAGCCTAAAACGCCCTGCTACGTAACAATCTGCACACCTTCCAGTTGACCTTTAAGGGTGCAAGATTTAGCTATCGAGTTTCAGAAATTAATACATTCCCATAAAACCACTTCTTTTAAAAAACAAAAGCCCCACTATCCATACAAAAGACATGCAAAAACCTGTCATCCATTGTCACCAGTTTTAGAATCATGTAAACTAAAACCACATTTATAAAAATGTCTAATTTGGTTTTTTTCCATTTTGGCTGTTTATTTTTTCTTCTAGCTGGACACTTTAAAAAAAATGTTCTTCTTTAGAAGTGTCAGATATAAAACTACCAGCTATCTTCTCCTAGAGTGATTTTGTTGTTATTGCTGACTGCCTAATTAGCCTTTTCTTTGAAGGATGCCTTGAACTTTTAAGTCTTCAAGTGGGGATCCTAGCCAATGGAGATATATATTTAGCAAAAATAAATTTCAGGTAGCCATGCTTCTCAGAAAGATAAAATTCCATATGGATTCTTAGCTTCCTCAGACTCTGTAGCTCAACTTCAAAAGAATTTTGTTTAACAACAGGTTAGAGTAACACCTATTAGAAATAATTGTGGACTGAGCTGATGTCCCTAAAATCCTTGAAGATTTATTTGCCACCCGTTGAATGACCATCCCATTGGGAAAGGGGGGTAAAGTCAAAGTCTTTCCAGATTCCTTCCAGCCCCATATTCTGAAATTCTGCAATTCTCTGAAATTATTAGTTTCATTGCCTTTAAAAAAAAAAAACTAAGTACTTTGAGGTGTTTTAATTACAAAGGGTCGGGCATTGAGAAAATGGTGAGAATCTATCCCCTCTAAAATCTGATTCCTTTAACGCTAAATCGATATAACTAAAAATGCTGGACATGAAAATTGAGATAACCAGAATTACAGGTCACACTTGAAAATATGGGTTCCTGTTCTCATTTACACGTGGGCATGGCATCTGCGTATGGAGAGATGTTTCAAGTGAGTCTGTTCCTGTGAGAACTTTTTGTTTAAGTGAAGAAATGGCACTGTGTGCTGCGTAGGAGGGCCAGCGTGGGGTCTGGCTGTGACCTGCCCTGCTTCTGGAGTCAGCATTCATTAAGATCTTGGACAACTTGCCTGTTCAGTGCTGAACTAAAAAACAGGATTTGAGATACCGGAATAAGGGTTTTCTTCAGAGATAAAACACTACAAGGGAGGTTTAATTTCCCTGTTTATGTTTTACCTTCTAGTGCACTTGTATAAGACAGAATTGCTCTAATGCCTGTATGGAATTCTTTCCACAGATCATCCATATGTTTCACAACATTGGCATTACAGTCCTTATAGCTGGCTGTCACTGTGAGTATAGTATTTGTTCACTAATATTGACTTATCTCCAAGGATAAGTTTTAAACTTAAGTGAAATGTTTTAGCCGTACTGCTTGGTGTGTTTTTGCTGCTTTATTTATGTTCCCCCATTTTTTATAGCCTCTGTGATAGCAGACTTTGAGAAGAATGATTTCTTTGACAGCGGTGTCACCAAAGAAAGGTTCTTTCTAACTCTTCATGATGCTGTGCTGGCTGCTTTGGACAAGCATCAAAAGCCAGATGAGCTAGAACCTACTGCAGAAGAGTTTGCTGAAGAACCACTAGCTGAACAGCAGAAGGTAGAATATTTAGCTTAACATTTACCCCTTCATGTTGTTAAATTATCCTGTCAGTAATTTAAACCTTGTCCTGTGGCTGAAGAAGTAGGGCAGAGCAGATGCTCTTTTGAATTCTCCAGTTTTTCACAGGTATTTGCCTTTTTGCAATGGATCAATAATCCAATTTGTTTCTTTGAGTCCTGTGTTCCTTTTTGGGGAAAGGCATCTTTGTGTGCAGGCTGGAAAGGCATCCAGCTGAGTTTTGCAGCAGGGAATGAGTTTGTTGCATTTTAAATTGTTTCCATTTCTCTGACAGAGCAAGGACCCTGCCAGGGCAGAGCAAAAGCTCCAAGTTTTTTTATTTCCAGAGGTTACTGCACCAGCTCCCTTGGGGCTGATGAGGGAAGTGAAGGACAGTGCTAGCTTGATTTCCTGAAGAACTGAAGTTTATGCACATGCGCTTTCTGTCAGTACTCTGCAATAATTTGTTAAGCTCACTGGCTGTCTCAGCCAAGTTTGAATAGGGAAGACGGTTGCAAGTTCTGGGAAAAGCCCTTGTTCTGAGTAGAAGATTCCAGTAATTGCCCCACCTAGGGAAAGAACCCAGCCTTGACTAATCAGCCTATGCATACCGCCAGGCTGGGGTCCTGTAGCTGAATGAGGCAAGAAAGAAGGCAAAAACCTATCCAAATCTGCAGGGAAACAGGGTTCTTGAGTTCTGCTGCTCGTGGAACAACTTGTTTAACTCTCTTACCTTGGCATTGTACAGAATAGTCCAGTGCAAGGATATTGACCTTCCAGACTCTTTCCCCCATAGAAAAAACTTCAAAGAATGAAGGTGACAGCATATATTCACCAATCTCCCTTTAATAGATGTTGGGGGGGACGGTTGGGAGCAGCTACCAGGCAGAAGGTGACAATGGTTCCCCAGGAGCCCGCTTTGAGATGAGACCGGGCTGGGCGTGCAGATGGGACCCACGGCAGCTCAGTGATGTCGGCTTCGGCAGTCCCTGCTAGCTCATTTCCTCGGCAGCTGGGGATTTGGACTACCCTGTGCTCCCACGCCAGCATGGCCCTCTTGCTGCTCACATGATGTTGCCTTGGCATGGGAACTGCGCTTGACCGGCTCAACAGATTGGCCACCCTTGGCTTACAGTAATGTTTGTGTACGTTTCAGGAGAGAAGTTTGCTCTTGAAGAAGAATGAAGATTTTTTATCTGCAAAGACCTCTGACAACAAACTTCTGCATGAAGAGCCAATATCAGATTTCTCCTGCTCAGCCCAGAATAAAGCAGAGCCAAGCTCTCTCCAGCAGTATGATACTCCACCCCTTCAATCAGATTTCCGGGACCCAGGCTGGGGGAAGAGATGGAAGTATACCAGCAATCCCTGAATTACAAGTGTTGGGGAATTGGGATTTCAGTAGAGAAGAGAAAGGTACAGTTAAGCAACAGCCTTTGATCTTCTTTATTTTTTCTGTTCCAGAGTTCTTAAAATAGCCAGCCTGACTAATGCCTCCAGTAATTCTGTTGTTCTAAACAAAAAGCAACATTTATGTTATTGCTTTCAAGCATTTTCAAATAGATATGCTACCCAGCAATGCTGAAAGCAGAGAAATTTCAATGTATAAGATAATTCCTAGTTTTGTAGGTAATTCTAACAAATTATTTACGCTTGTTTTCTGAAATTCTGTAGACATTTAAATGTCCTAGTTTAGCACTTCTTACGTATTTATTGCTTGCTAGTAAGTGGAAATTAATCTGCCATATGTCAACAGGTTACATGCAGGCAGTTTCATTATTTTCAGATGTATTTAGAATGATATGAAGCTTAAAAAAAACCATTTTATTATTACTCTTCAACACTTTGCTGAATTTGATACCGTTTGCACTAACATAACATGGTGTCCGTCCATTATTTCTGCCTCAGTCCCTTTCTAGTCCACCAGAACTAAATCCCAGTAAAAAATATAATATTTTTTTCATGTTTTTGTAGTCCTTTACTGAAATAGTGAAGAATGGAGGAATGTGTTCACTTTGTTCTGAAGAGCCAGGAAAATTGGGGACTTAGATACAGTTAGCACTTGGGAAAAAAAAATCAACTTAGCTATATTTTCTGTAGAAAAAAATCAACTTAGTTATATTTTCTGTAGATCAGCCATAGAGTTTGATGCAGTAATATCAGTACAGAGGTGTGAGCTAGGATTCCACTCAAAGCACAAGCATTTAACTGTACCAGCAATACACGTCACAAGGCTTCATGCCCTCGCCTGGTGGATTATCCCACAGCACAAATTGCCTAGTGTGAAGAGCTGCAGGTGAAATTAATTTTAGATGAGTGGCCAGCACTGTGTATATACACCATTCAGACCCTATTTTAGGGTAAAACTTGGATTTAAATGATGGATCCTTTGTGTACGGATCCTATCCTCTGGGCTAAATTCGTTAACGTGTGAACAGCTCTAACTTTTGCTGCTGGGCATTGTGTGGTTTCTGGATGTGCAGCAACAGCAAGGTGGCTCCTCTGAATTCTGCTGCTCCTGGCTGCTAAATTTTAGCAATGATACAGTGGCTAATAGGAATATTAACATTAAACTATCTGTAAGATATTCCCATGAGTTCCTCTAATCTTTTTTTCATTTTTTCATTTAAATTCTTATTGCTTCCAAGCAGTTTCTAGAGGGAAGCCACAGTATTGCATGTATAAACTCCAATGGTAAAGGATTTTAGTGAACATTACTGTGTAGAGTTGCTTACTGGGGAGGAAACTGAGTCCTGGAACCCTCATACCTTTTGGATTGAAAGACAGGAAAAACTGAAAGCTCAGATGGTATTGAGTAATTCTCAAACCACATATGTTTCCCTACATTGTTTTGGACAGTGGCTTCACGCCAAGCTCCTCTCAGTTCTGTTCAAAACAGAGTAATACAAAACCCATGAAAAGCAGAGCCCTAATTTCCAGATTCTGTTGGCTCTCCTATGGCAGCCTTGATTTAAGATGAAATGGCATTCCTAGCTGTTGGCACCATCAAAAGTCTCCATTGCAAACTTAAGAGGTTTGGGTTTTTTTTGGCTTGTTCCGCAAAGTTCTGAATCTTTCCTTCCTACCCCCATGACTCTGCAGAGTTGAGCACCAGGGGACAACTCAGACGTCAGTATGTTAGCATTCAAATTATGGGTATTCATGTTGCAAAACAAATATCTTGCTGAGAGGAAGTCCAGACAATCCCGATCTTTTTCCCTCATAGCTGTGCGGTGCCATAACTCTGCTCCCGCGTATGTATACAAGGCTTCTGTGTTTAGCCAAGCACAAATCCCGGGACACGGGCTGCAAAGTGACAAAGCACGTACTTTGTGGCCAAGGACTCCACCTATACTTCTAAAAAGCCACAGCAGTCAGAGTTCAAAGGCCTGTCTGTAATCATGTGTTTGTAGGCAGCTTGACGTTCTCACCTGACCTAGTTGCAACACCTACAGTTGTTTTGTGCACACAGCAACTTTTTAACGTCCTTCCCAGCTAGTGTGATGCCATGATGTTTTCCTAGCAGGGCATGCTGCAGAAACCCAGGCAGCTCTCCCACTGCATTGAATTAAGAGAATACAGATTCCCCAAACACACACATTATCATTGCAGATGGTGCAAGGTGTATATAACCATCCCCGACGCTGTTGTCGTTTTATTAACATATTACTCCGGTGCATAAATGGCTGCAGAAGACATAAAGCAGCTGAGGAACCTCGGGAGTCACGCAGAGCGTGGCAGAAGCAGTTCTTGGGGCAATGCGCTGCGGTGTGTCACACTGCACAGGAAGCTATGAGGAAGGACCAGATAAACCAGTTACGTATGAGCATAGTTTGGGGGCATTTATTCTACTTTAAAAATTAGTGCCAGGCTGGTTGTGGAAAGATGAGTGTATCTTGGCTTAGGCCTGGCTCAGCAACCCTTTGAGGGTGCTACCCCAGCCTATGTTTTTCTATCCCAAATTAGAAGAGTCGTGGAAGAAACTTGGCAGGAGTGAAGGTGCTCAGTAATATCTTGCTTCTGTAGGAGACCTCTGCATGAGGCTCCTCGTTCAGACTGTGGTGGCAGCTACTGTTCGAGGGACTATGATACCCATCTGCATGCTTGCTTCGCTGCGTGGCTTTCCAAATCTGGCTGCGTGCCGTCTTTGATGTCCTCACGTGAAGAAACCCAGCCTAGGCCAGCGGAAGTATGAAACAGAGGGGTAGTCACGGCAGGTGTGAGCACACACCTTGCTAGAGCCAACCGCACGAGTCATTTGTTACAAATCTGGGACGGCCGATACGCTACCTGTAAATTGAGATTATAATAGCTTTTGTGGTCTGCTTATATTGTGACTTCTTTGAGGTAGGAAGTTGCGGTGCGATAGAAGCAGGGGGGATGCCATCACGCTTGAGGTCTTTCAGCTCAACGTTACCTCGAATGCAGTAGGTGTGCAAAGGCTGAAATTTGCCTCTCTCCGTTGCATTATCACCACGAAACCTTGTGCTGCAGTTTCTCACTTAAAGCTCTTTGCAGGAGAACAGACAGATGTACTAGAAACATCTCACGTCTGTAGCAAGTAATGGAGCAACAACCACAAACCATGAAAAGGATTTTTCTGTCTTCCAAAATTGCGCAGACACGTACCTGCCTTTCCATGAAAGTATTTCTAATCTGATGCCAAAGGGCCCTGCTCTCAGGCACGCTTTAAAGTGTCGTGTCCTAGAAATCAAAAGCAGAGCAGACACGGCTCATGCCCCGGTCGCACCTGATGGCCATGACTCCTTCTGCCATCTTCCCGCCCAGAATGGGGCAGCAGGAGCTGCAGCTGCACGGGGTGAGAATCCCTGATAGAAACCTGATAGAATATCTAATTTGCTTGTAGCAGAGCTGTGAGAAGTTTTTAGGAGTAAAATAGCGTTAAGCAAAACTGCAGGTAGGAATAGAACTTGCAAAAGTTCTAAGGTGAATATAGAACTACCTTAAAACACATATATTTGTTCAGTGCTTACAGTGAAATGCCTGAATGGCCCAATAGCTGAAAAGTTTCTTTTTTTTCCATGGTAATTATTAAATAATGTAATACTAAGAATCTCTGTAACGGGCGTTTCCCTCCGCTAAAGGCAGGCGATTTACAAATCTTTCCAATGCAAAGCTGTACGCATGGCGGGTGAGGTCTGTGGAAGGCCGGTGCGTTCCGGCCCGCAGCCGCACCCTCGCCCGAGCGTTCCCCCGAGGGTGGGCGGCCGGCCGCTCTTCGTAGCCTGAAATCCCCCGGCAGCGTCGGTCCGCCACGGCGGGTGACTGCGGTTCGGGCTCACCGCTGTTATTCTCCCTGACAGGGCTGAGGGACACCCGGGGCGGAGTGGATTCCCGAACGGCCGTCACACGCGCGGCGCCGACGTCACAGCCGCGGGCTTTTCATCACACGCCCGGCGCTCGCCTTCAGACGCCGGGGCCGCCCCGCGCCTGCGCGCCGCACGCCATGCCGCTGCCGGAGGCGGTGCCGGCGCCCGGGGAGCACCGCCCCGCGGAGGGCGGGCGGGGGCGTGGCCGGCAGCGGGGAGGCGTGGTTTCCCCCCACAGCTCGAGCTCGAGCTCGAGCGGCACCCCTAGCGGGGGTGAGACCGAGACCGCGCGGTGGCGCGCGAAGGTGCCCAAGCTGCGCATGCTCCGGCCGGCGCGGCCCGGCGTGGCGCAGGGGGAGGGCGCAGCGCGCAGGCGCGTGGGGCACCCGGGGCTACCGGCTCTGGCGGCCATGGAGCGGAAAGGTGAGCGCCGCGCGGCCCCCCCAGGGCGCCCCCCCTCCCCCTCCCCCCCGGGCCCGCCGCCCCTCACGCCTCTCTCCCCCTCTCTCCCTCAGTGCTGGCGCTGCAGGCCCGAAAGAAGCGGACCAAAGCCAAGAAGGACAAGGCCCAGAGGAAGTAAGTGCGGCCCCCGGCTCCCCTCAGGCGGCGGCTCCCGCCGCCGGGCCCCGGCGCTGCCTCCCGCCGGCACCGCCGCCTCTTTGTTACCCTCGGCCCTCCCCGCGGGGAAGGGGCTGCCGGGCCCTGCGGCGCTGCCGGGGCGGAGGAGCGTGCAAACCCCTCAGGCTAGACGGGTTTTTAACGCGAGTTTAATTGAAGGCACGTTTCGCGGCATAGGCAGGGAGCCGGCGCGGCTGGTGGCCCGGGGCGGCGGGTTTTGCCGCCCTCCTCTCCGCCGGGGCTGGTTTTCCCCAGGACTTCACGGTTCCTCGCCGTTCCCTGTCGTGGTTCCTTTGGCGGGCTGTGGATGGGGGAGCGGAGCTGCCTTGGCGTGCGGGGAGGCTCTCCGTTCCACGCGTCTGCCCCGAAAGTCGGTGAGGGAGCTGCAGTCGTGCTTACCCGCTCGTGTCGTGCTCTGTCCTTGCAGGCTCCTTCCCCCGGCCCCAGGCTGTACCCGGTGGGGGTTGCTGGCGTCCCCTCTCCTCGCTGGGGCCCCCGGAGCGGTTCAGTAACTGCTGGCTTTAGCAACCAGCTTCTCTTGACTCTCTTCCCCCCCTGCTTGTTTTTTTAATCTTGCCATAAGAGTGCTGTGATGTGTTGTTTACATCTTTCTCTGACTTTGATGCTCTTGTGTGGCTTCTTTCCTACCACAGGAATTTCACAAGTCTTTATATGTGGTGAACTTTTGGATGCAGATATAAAAATTAAAAGATCTCTAGTAAATATTAAACAATGGCTCCCACCAGACTGCATTAAGTACTGCATTCAGTGCTGCTCGTGGATTCCTTTCTAGTGAAAGGTGATATAAATCCTAGAGCTGGTTCTGTGTGCTCAGTAAAATGCTGCTTATTTGTGTAAAATCTCAGGTGCTTCAGGAGGTTTTATACTTGCTGGTGCCTAGGAACCAAAGGTATTTAGTAAGTAAGGCTTTGAGGGTGGGAGCTGGAGGGGTTTTTCTTTACGCCTAGAGTTATGTCACTTAGTCACTTCCTCAGACAAATCACAGGGATTTTTAAAAAATTTCTGGTTATCTCCAGCAAAGATTCAGTTGTTTTGAGATGGGGCTTCTGAGGGGTGAAGAGCATCAACTAAACTCTTTGGGAGATAGATGTGCATTATGTTTTTGCACTATTTTGTACATGTTCCTGGTGTTTCTTGAAGACAGCATTAGGACAATTTTTGAAGAGCTCTCTTCTTTCTATAGTATTATCTGCATCCTAATTTCTGAATCAATAATCCATTGTTTAATTCTATACCTGTTACTTTTTTTTTTTTGTACAGCTGCAGACAAACAATACTGACTCTGCCAACAGAGTCCACAGTTGCAGTTGGAAAGACTGATTTCTGTGTAAATTCTGAGGTTGCTGCATGGTAACTTTCAGTGCTGGCTTTTTTTTTTAAAAAAAAAAAAAACAAAACCAAAAACCTTTTTAACCATGTAGCCAGAACAGGTTAACTGCACTGCTGGTTAGCTATTGATTTTGCCACTAACCTTGATTTGAGTGGAGAACCATGCTGTTTGTAAAATGCTGTGTTTATCCTCTTAAACTACATGCTTCAACTCTGTTTTCTGGTACCATAGGTTGATTAGATCCTGCCTCAGAAATTAAAGAAACTTGCATGTACTTTATGCTTTACGTTTTACAACAAAAAGAACCCAGTGTCAGCCTCTAACTTTAGGTGCAGTTCCATGACATTTATGCTATTTAAATACAAAGCTGCTCTAGTTAAATCTTCTAAAATAAGCTTAACTGGGTTGTTGCAAGACTTTTTCCATAAAATCTAAACTTGAAACCACATGGAATATCCTTTTAGCATCTCATGTTCCATGGTAGTTGGTTAGATCACACACATGTAATTTTTTCTATATGAAGGGCAGTAAAAAGCATGAAACAACTGGTTTTAAAAGGTTAAGGTTGGTAAGTATTAGGAATTATCTTATTATGGGTAAGTATAAAAATGCAGAGAATGTTCTGAAGGGATTTAAAGCAATTGAAAATATCTTTCACTTCAGGAACGAAGTGCTTTAAGTTTCCCTGTCAACCCAATCCGGTTAAAAACAGGAAAAAAAACCCACTTGGAAGGGTTAAAATAATCAAAATGGACTGCGTATGGTACAAAACTGGAAAGATACTGCTTTTTTTCATCATTTAGTAGTTAAAATTGCTTCTGTGTAAGTTCAGACAAGACCAGCCTAAACTGGTTATTTACAGAAAACCCTTGTAAATACTAATTATGGTTCAATGTGTAAGATTTTTTTTTTTTTAATGGGAAGGTTAACCAAGTTCTTCATTTTCCACAAATTCAGGTTGTTTCTATTTCTTCCCATCCTTCCTCTCTTAAAAGTTTTATTTGATGTCAGTGAAGGAGTGAGTGCATTTATCCTAACCTACTCTTCTGCAGAAAGAGAGCAGGCGAAGCGTCTTGGTAATACGAAGGTGAGGTACCTATGTCTTCCCACTCCAGTAAAACTACCCCAAATCTTTGGGTAATCTGGAAGAATCATTAAACTAGCTGTCTCAAATCTTTGCTTAGGAAGCTTATACTTGCCTAGCCTCCTCGTTGGTCCCGTGCCTGCCATTGTGGAGTTGGAGGAATATCATGGCTGTGTACCTTTGCCCAGCTCCCATTTCTGTGAGAATTGAGGAGGAGGAAGGACAGGGAGAGTGGCAGCTGAATGCCTTGGGGAGACAAAAACCAAGCCTAGATACTGGGAGATCCTGAGTTGTAATGTTGACTATCACTGGGTTGCTTTGTGGCCTTGAGTGAAGCATTGATTTCAGTTTCTTATCTCAGTCTCTTCCATCAAAAAGGCAAGGAATTAGAATTAAAATTGCTTTAATCTAAATTATTTTTAGAAAATGAGAGGCAAGCTTCTACTTGGCCTTTTCCTTAATATGTCAGGAAATACGCATGTCAAAGCTTTAGTTGCTAATAAAACATAGGGAGTTGGGTACGTAGGCTACTGCAATGTGTTTTGCTGCCAAAAGATAGCTTTGCTGAAAGCTATCTGGGAAGTACGTGATGTATTAATTTTATCATTTCATGAGGTGTGAACATCTTGGGCACTAACAGTTGGTTGATTCCCAAAGGCACTCAAAAAAGCCTCTCTTTAAAAAAGGAGGCTTTGTAAGCTTACAAGGTTTTTTCTTGCTAAACTTTAATAACTTAGACTGTAAACTCTTCAGACAGCTGTATCTGGTGAGGTGCATTCAGGTAGGTATTTTTGCCCAATTGTCAAAAATGCAAAAGATTTTTGCAGTTCTTTGTTTGAAGCAGTTACTAATATCTTTGGAGCTCAGCACTGGTAGACAAATGTGTTAGGTGTAATATTTGCACTGGTCCTTAGGCAGGTGGGGGAGCTGCACAGTGCTTTCCTGGGAACAGTTCTTGTGCTAGTTTTCCTCATATGACTTCTAGGGAACTGCAAATAGAACTCCTGTGTCCTGGTGTTTCATGAGCTGTGTTGGATGAGGATGTCCATGAACTCAGCAGGAGGAAGGAGCAATGGGTGTCCCAACAGTTCAGCCTTTCATCGGCCACGAGGTGGCTGCTTCTTGCTCTGCAGGTCCCGTAGCACAGACCAGGCCACGTGTGTACTTGCAACGCCTTGGTGCAGTAAGATAGTGTCTGTTTAGGAAGCAGTGCAGGCTAACGGGAGATTACAAGCTTGACTTTTTTGAAGGCTCCACATGCTGTTTGGAGGGGAATGTTGCTTTGAGTTAGCTCTAGGGTGGACAGAACATCCATTCCTGGCTGAAGTGATGCTGGAGCATGCCATCTGCATGGTTTCATTTGAAAGAGATTAATTTCCTGTGCTGTGAGACTGTTGCGCTATGTGAATGAAAGCCCGGTATGTGAGGAAGATCTGGTATTTACTTCAAAACCATGCTTCTATTTGAAAATACAAGCTTCTCTTTGAACTGAAATACAAATATAGATGTACTTTACCAATGGCTCTGGTAATTTGTAATGGAATCAGGCACTTGTGACTGTTAGACCATAATTGCCAGTAAAATACTGTGGCTTTTTTTCTGTCTACGTTGTATGTTGCAAACCCTTAGAAGTTCAAACTGTTCTCTTTGTCCTAGGAAAAAATGACTCTAGGTTACTACTGAGATTAAGACCCAGAGTTTAAAAACTAGGCAAAAAAACCCCATCCAGATTCAAAGCATTTGGAGAAACAGACAAGAAACTGAACAAATAGTTCTCTATTACAGCTCATTTTCTCTGAAATGAAGAAAATAAGCATATTACTAGAACTGGGCTACAGGTCTGTACGATGTGTAGATGATGGGTATTTCATTGGCAGGCCCAGATGATAACACTGCTTCACCAAATCTGGTGTCTTGCTTCAGCAGTGTCTTTTATGTTTCAGGAAAAGTTGGCCTACTCGTGCACAAAACCATCTGTTTTGTGCACAGGGGTGTTGAACTGATTGTGCCTCAAAGCAGAACACTTGATTACTGTAGGCATGAATAACTACAAGGTAGTGGCAGCCATACAGTTACAGTATGTGGCTTGTTCTGAAAAATGTACGTGATCAGAAGTACTTTCTTCTAATTCTGCGTGCACCGGTGAATTTATTTAATCTTTTTTTACAGGCTCTACTGAGTGGGAGATATTTTTTCACAGGACTTTCAATAGTTCCTCCGGCTCTCTCTACTCCTGGAGTGAGGGCAGTGGCAGAGCTGAGTTGGTACAGTACCGCTGTCTTGCTTCCTCTCCCTCTTCCCACATGCATGCAGTATTCAGTATTTTTAAGAAGCTGTTTTACAGTTATCTGTAATTCTCTAGCCAGACTCTTGACGTGCATTGAAGCCTCACTTCTTTCTTCCTCCTCCCCAACTGAAGAACAATAGAATTGCTATGAAGAGACATGAGGAAGCTGGCAATTTTTCCATCTATGCACTCCGGGGAGCAGAAGACTCCTAGTAGAGTCTGATACTTTCTAGTTTGTTATTGCATGTCTTGCTTGTATCACTTTCCTGCTGTCTTTGAGGAACCCTGGAGTTCTGACAGCTCTCGCAGGTTCTTCCTCAACTTCCATATTCAAAACTTCTTTGCCTGGGATCAGGATCTTGGATTATGTTTTCCTCCCTTGTCTTTCATAATTAATACCAGGGCTACGTCTTTTGTGACTATTTTGAACATACGTTTAAGGCAGAGTCGGAATGTATCGCCCACAGGATTTTTCATTCAAATACAGAAGTGATTGACTATGACGAGACACAACTGAAGATCTACTGGTTTCCATGGAAGTCCCTTGGTTTGTAATAGCTGGAATAGCAGACGGTTCTACAAACAGCTTGTTAAGTGCTTGTGTGGGTGAGTGGGTATGGGGAGCAAGAAACTTGATTGCCTCTGTTATTTGTGCATTAGTACTGTTCTCATGTGAAATTCATTATTACTTACCTTCAAATGGAACTCCCACAGATCCACTAAACAAAAGTATGTCTTGGTGCCTCTGAGCGCCGTTCTTTGAAACTAAATGTTAGACCATCTCCAGTCCTCTTAAGTTCTCGACAACGGTATTCTGGTAGCTCTGCGATGGCTGCCCTTCAGCAGCAAGTATTGTGGATCTGCCATGCTGGCAGAAAATACCAGTTCTTTATTCAGAAAAATAGTGATGGAAGGGTGAATGAATTGCAATAATCACAAAATAAAGTGGATTATAGACTTGTAAGTCCCCCACAGTCTGTGATTTATAATTCCCCCAAATCCCCTCAAATACTTAAAAATTTCTTGAGCAGAAAGGTAAAGTGCATACGAGCGGGAAAATACTTTTATCATTTCAGACCTGAATTCATACTGAAAGTTTGAATCTAAACAGTTACAATATTTATGGCAACACTAGGTTTGCCAGCAGATCTGCATGTAAGCATGTTGGAGGCTGGCACCAGAAGCAGTCACTCCGACTAGATTGTGCCTTAACGTGATCTTGAAATTACAGGCACACTAAGGAATAGTAATGAGATGCAGTCTGGCAAGCATACTTCCCTTAAAGAGACATTGTCTTGATGCACGGATGTTAAAACAGGAGAGAGATTTTAAATCCTGGCTTTTCACCATGCCATATGGAGCTTTTTCCTCTTCCCCAAATGAAAACAAGGAATCCTTAACAGCACTTGAAGCGAGATCTCGCTGCAGTGGGTGTACAGCCCTGGAAATCGTTGGCTGGATGGTTAAGGTGGAAAGCAACGCTTCCTTCGGCAAGAGTCCTGGGGCGTGTTACAGTGCTCTTATCTGCGTCTCCTACGGTACGAGCTGGATTCGTCATTAGTGTTAAGTTCAGTGAATTGAATTCTGTTTGGGGATGTTTCATGCGTGTAATTTGAGCTCACAAATAAGGTTTACAAAGTGTTTACAAAGATTGTGCTGCAGGCGGCTTAAAAATCATTTAGGAAAGCAATTGTCTTTGGTTTCCTGCAGACGGGCGTCATCTCTGCAAATATCAAGGGAATGGCAAACTGAGGTGAAGAGGAGTAAGGAGAGTATCTTTTTTGTTAGCACATATATAGGGATGATAGGTGTGACAAGTGATTTGGATTAAACGTACACTGCCTTCCTTGCTTGAAGGTGGAAGGGGTGGTCTTTTGTATCTGTTCAAAGCAGGTAGATAGGTAGCATGGACAGTATTTCTGCTGTTTTGTGGACAAGGAAAAATACTTATTTCCTGTACAAAATACAGTTTTGAAGAAGTTGCTCTTAATGCTCTTAAATAGGAGAACCAAACACCTCTTCAAGTGTTTTGTTATGTAGGTTGTTGGGGTGGAGAAAACGAGTTCTGAGTTTTGACGGTGAAGTCGCATGCAGCGATTTGGCTCTTGTGATGTCTTAAATAATAATTTATAGAGAACAGCGAAGGAGCCTGTGCTGGTGCCACTCCACAGCACGAAGAACACTGCTTTTTCATTGCACTCTCTGTACTAATGGGCATGACTGTGGCCTCCCATCTTCTCGTCCTCCTGATGCTGTTGGACCTACCTCAGTGCAAATCTGTAAGAGCACACATTGTGCGCTCGAAGCTTCTTAATCCTTTTTTGCCTTATTTATAGTGCGTGGACCAGATAAGTGATTCTGTGGGAAACTGGCAAGAGAATACAAAAGTGTTTTTTCCAAACTCTTTGAACACCTTTTGTAAGGAACAAGAGAGTGACTGAAATCTTAGTTCCTGCAAATAACTGTTACTGTCCCTGCTATGCATTGCAGAGGTGAGCAGAGTTATTGGGTGGTATATTCAATGAATGTGGAGCAAAATCTTGTCTACAGTGGAACATTTTGCATGTTGTTAGTGCCTCTTCTAATATGAAGAGGTTTGGCAATGCTAAACTGTTAAAAGAATGTTCAAACTTCACTGAGCTTTTAAGGTGAAAATATTTTAGATATACAATCGGACGAATCCAATTCTTCTTTAAACCTTTTGGTTTAAAACTGCAGAGCCAGCTTCAGAGTGTCTTTGCTAATAAACAGTCCTCCCTAGCAGAGAAAAATCTCTAAATTATTACTTAGTATGTCACATTGTTGCTGACTTGTTTCCTCTATTGCTTACATAAACCAGCCGGGTAAACAGGCATGGGAAATGGCTGGTAATTCTTCTACATTGCTGGAGGACAATGTTAAGTGCCCACTGCTGTGAAAAATACTCAGTTCACCTTTTTAAAGAAGATTTTACTCCTTCCCCTGCTTTTTTTGTTACTTTTAAGCATAAAGGATAAGTTTTTCTTGTAACTCTGGATGGGGAGGTTTGGAATTACATCAGAAAATTCATTTTTACTTTGAACGCTCTTTCTTTCCTGTGTGATTGTGCTGGCACTTCTGTATCAAAAGGGTTGGACTGTCGGCAATTACCATGATCCCAGTCTTCATCCGAGCTTTGAACCCAGTGGACTATTGAATAGGCAAATAAAACCAGCTTGTTCAGGAAGATGAAACAAAGTATCTGACTAAACTTCTAATTTCATTAGAGGCAAGATTGAGACAGGTAAACATCAAGAGAAGGAGATGAATCTATTTATGCTCAACCCCTAACATGACTAAATTTGCAGGAAGATCATCTGAGAGCAACCCCCAGCCTTGCTGCAAGGCCCTTTACCTGCAATGCAGTGCTGTGCATCTGCAGCTAGGTGGTGGAGGCAAATCCCTCTTCTCCCTCACTCTTGCACAAAGCTTTGCTGCGTTCGAGGAGAACCAGCCCCTCTGTCTGCCGTTGATGTCCCCCTGCTTCCTGAACAGTGTGCCATCTGATTTTTAATGGCTCTTTCGAAAACTATTGGGCTGTCTTCGGGAATATCTTTATCAATGGGAGGCCGTGCTTCATGCAGGTAGGTTACCTTCTTTAATTTATTTTTTTTTTTTTTGTCTCATGAATTTGCAGTTCTTCAGGCATTCCTGAGAGGATAAGGACTTTTGGGAGGGTCTCTAGATGCGGATTCACATGAATTCCGTAAAAGATCTAGCATTTAGCCTTAGCACTGCTGTTCCACATTGTTTTCCTTAAGTAAAATATTGCTGTGTAGTTGTATAGAGACCCTGCAAATCCAGTTAATTCTGATGATTAATTAGCACATTGACGGAGCAAAAGTAAAAGGTGATCAGGGTGTTCTTAAGTAGAACAGAGGTGGGTATTAAAAAAAAGTACCCTAGAACGCTTGGTTTTTTTAATGTGTCAACCATTAACCATTTCAATAGGTTCTTTATATTTTTTTTCTGCATTTTGCAATGTTGCTGACAGCTGTTTCAGCTGTCATCTTTAAATACCGAGTATGGATTTTTTTGCTGTCTTTAGCAGCCTTTTGTGCCTTTTAGAGCACTGTCTGCGTGAGCAAAGCAGACAGATGAGGGTTGTGGTTTTGTGCATCAGTTTTTCTTTCGGTATTAATACATATTCTGCACTGATTAAGTCTCTTAATGTGTATCTGCAGTTGACATGGTCACTTTGGGGAAAGAAGGTGGTGGGGTGTAATAACATCTAATGAATTCTTGCAGGAAGGCAAAGGAATGAGATGTGTTTTGGAGGTGATTTCATAAAGGAAATAGCACTGTAGAAATGTATGTGACCTGAATACGGCTTGCTACCACATTAGTTGGTATAATAGATTATAATATAGAAGTGAAATGCTTTTGGTTCCCCAGGACAGACTCAGATGCAGACTACAGGGTGTGTCGTGTACGAGGTTGTCAGCAGCGTGATTCGTCAGCCCCTTCTTAGGAGGGGTGCAGAAAGCTTCCAAGAGAATGGGGTTTAGTGCTTCCAGTAACTTCTTCCTTGATGCGTGAAATGAGTATTATTGAAAAGCATTGGGACTGCAGAATGGCATGATGTTTCTGTCTGCATCAGTGGTTCTTGAGATGAATTTTCTTTTGAATCTGTTCTAATCCCCTACATCTTGCGCAGTTACAAAAGTGAAAATCTTGAAACAGCATTGGGGAGAATGACTCTACTACTCACGCTATGGGTGTGGCTACTGGGCTTAAATTCTCCTTTCTATCCAGTTCTGTGTTCTGGTTCTCTTTACCCTGTCTATAGGATTTGTTATATATGAGCATCCAGTCTCCTCTTCAGCCATTCTGTCCATGGCCCTTTCTTGCCTTTGCTACCTGCTCTTAATTTGGGGATAGTCTATGACTTTATTTTTAGCTCAGTTGTCCTCAAAGGAATGCAGCAGTTTTAAAGTAGCTTTTTGACCTCCAAGACTTCCCCCTCCCCCCTCCCCCCCCCCCCCCTTTCCTTCTTCCTATCCCTGACTTGTAATTGTGTGGCTCATGGGGGAAAATCTAAATACTAAATATCTCAGGGCTGGATCAAGCTACGGGGTTGTTAATAAATGTCTCATTAGTCTGGCAGCGGTGGAATGGACTGTCTGGCAGTCTTGTTTTATGGTTCGGGACCGCTAATTTGTGTTGCTTATCTGTTCCTGAATCAAAAAATCAGCAGGACTTACTAGCTCTGACAACAGACTGAAAGTAAATGTCGGGTGGTTTGGTTGAGCCTGGGATGGCCTTTGTAGCTCCTCTTTGCTTTAATGAACTTCAGTTGCTGATTGTAAATGGCTACAAGTTTGGTCATGATCAGTTTGTAGCGCACGATTTCTTCCTGTTTATGCTCCATACGTATTTAAGATGGCTGTAGTTTTAATGTATAGTAATGTATTTAATGTATGAAGTCTCAGCAGAGTGCGTGTGTAGTAGGTAAATGCTGAACGTTCATTCTGCTGTGTAACTACTCAAAATTGAAATATTAAATTTGTCCCGTGGATTAAGATTAGTTAGTACAGCCATGATATGATGCACAGGATTCCAACTCATTATAAGCTATAAAAACTGCATCCGAAAGCCCACATGCATTAGCATATCCAGTGGCTGTCTCAGCAGTTACTCCTTTGAGCAGAATGAGTTGAATTTGAAATAGGGTGGTGGAAGGCATCAGTTATATCTCCTGCTTCACTGGAACAATAGTTTCAATACAAGAAACTTCCGCTAAGTCACGCTGACAGGGAAGCTCATTGTAAAGAATGTTATCTCATGGTTGTACGTCATTGCTGTAAAGAAATTTGTTGCACACCTCTTTGGACAACTCCAGCTTTTTTAAATACCTCATACTTCTAAGAAAAGAAAGCTTACTGTTGATATCCTGCAGTACTTTGCCATTAAATCAGTGCAAATAGGCTATAGGCATTGTTTTCATTATAAATCTTTGCTTTGTACAAAAGGATATTGAAGATTAAACTTTGTAGACATTTAAGCTTTCCCTGTAATGCTTGGTAAAGTAAATAACTTACCTGGTTTAGTATGATCATTTCATGAGCTGTTTGGCTGTAAGCAGTGTGCTGCCATGAAGGAGGAGTTGGGGCACAGGGGAGATAGCAATATGTTTTAGCTCGGGGAACTCGAACGCAGCTTAAATGCGCGAGAACAATGAGGTGGCCTTTGCCAACATGATCTTCACAAGCGGGGACTTAGAGTAGCATGTTTGGTGAAAAGTTAAACACACAAAATTAATTTTTTTTTAATTTATGAATGTGGGAGTGAAAAAAAAAATACCACCTTGGTGCCCAATTTCAATCCCTCTGCAATCACAAGCTCTCAGAAGGGTTTTACAGAACATCTGCTCCATGTACTCCCACTCCCTGTAGTTCAGACAACTGTAACAAACTTTAGACCTTCAGTGAAGAGACAAACTAGAAACACAGCCTACCACATGAGAACAGGAGCAATCAAGGGCAATATTAGGAATTTTAGAGTTCTAAAGTGTTAGAAGCAGAAGGGTTGTTAAGTGTTCATTTGATCTCGAAGGTGAAAGGGAGAAAGGGCACAAGTTCTAAAATACTGGTTTAATTTTTTTCCAAAGGAGTAAGAATTAATTTATGTTAATCTGTAAAATAACATTCATCAACATTTAAATCTTCAGGTTTTGTATGAGGTAACATCTTAATATCTAAATTTGCTTTAGAAAAGTCCTGACTGAAAGGCTGAGAAGGGGTTCAAAGAGACTAACATTTTGGTGGGATCACTAAGCTTTTAACTCGCTGTCTTGTCTGGCCTTTTCTTTGTTCCACTATAAAAGGGAATCTAGGGCATTAAGTTGTATTTCTCACTAGTATATGAAAAATTGTCTCTATCTACCTTGATACTAGCTTAGGAGTAAAAGCATTTAAATGTGAAAATAGTTTTTCTGAAGGCTGAATATCGCATCTCCTCCGTTATCAGCAATCCCTCATGTGAAATGAAAGCTACTGAACTGAAGAGTAACGAGTGTGAGACATGCAGTGTGTTCTCTTTCAGACCCGACACTCAGCATCGGGGCCCTGCTGCTCATTCGGAGAATGATCTTCCAGAGCAAGAGGAAGAAATCCTGGGATCAGATGACGATGAACAAGAGGATCCAAATGATTACTGTAAAGGTGAGAACTTGCCAGTTTAAGGTGCAGGATTTTCAATGTAATCAAGAAATTTCCTTCAATTTCCTATCTACTATAGAGGATGAAAATAGACTCACTCTTATTTTAAGTGTTTTTTTGAAACTGCATGATGACATTTTTCAAGCTAACCTGAAATGGAGAAACTGTTTTCTGAGATTCCCTTTGTTACCAGTCAAGATTTGAGTTGGAGAGCTGTTTTTAATGCATGTGTTTAAAGCTGTTAGCTTTTCCTCTATGCCAGAGGGCTTTCAAAATTGGGGAAAGCAAGTAGGCATTCAGTTCCTTTTTTATTTTCTTCAGAAAAAGGACACTTTCCTTCAAATCAGTTTCAAATTCTTCACTGTTTTCTTGTGAAGATCATCTTAGTATCCCTGCTTCAGATACCTTTGTCTGCAAATACAGTCTTCCACTGTTTCTCTGAGTAAAAACTAAGTACAGAGCAAATGGAAATATCATGGTACATAATTCAGTTTCAAAAGGGTCGGGCTTTTTTTAACATAGGAAATGCCTTAAAGACAGAATGCTGATGATACAAATTCAATTGATCAATTAGTTGGAGCTTGAGTGTGTGCCCCCCGCTCCAAGCGCTTTGTAAGACTACTACTGTGATACTATTTATTGTATATATTGAATAAGGCAGAGGGAGAAGCATGTAACAAATGCCATATATGTGTATAAAAAATGCAAAGTAGAAATAGCACAGGGAACTTGAATTGCAATGTTTCTTAAACTTCAGTGCTTTACTTCAAAGCATTTACATTACTTTTAGCATGGTACCCAACTATTTGTGGGATTTTGTTGTAAAGCAAGTGGGAAGAAGAAAGTCATTGTGTGAATTAGCGATCGGTGCAGCTGTTGCTGTTGTAACTGAAATCTTTAAGTGAAGAGAAGGGACTTCTGCTTGAGCTAATGAAGTAATGGATAGCCATTCTATGTCTGGTTTGTGAACCAGTCAATCGAGAGACGTGAATCTTCCTGGCAAAGCATGCATTTCATGAGTGGTATTTGCTGACCACAATTGAATAGTAAGCACCTGGAATCTAGGGTGTAATTCCAGGTTCTGGCAAAGATTTATGCCTTGACAATTACAGATTTTTCGCTTCATTCAGTTCTCTTGCTTCCCTTGTGTCTTTCTCTGGCCTTTCATGTCTTTGTGTTTCCATCATGGAGTCTTCCTGCATAGTCAGCAGCTGAGAGATACTAGGGGCACGGGGAGGAGACTTTCCTATTTTCAGTGGTGATGTTAAATGGCAAAGTGCCTTTCAGTCAGGAAAGCAGTTGCAAGGGTGGTGTTGGGATCTTGGGTGCAGTACTCATTCACGTTACGGGGATAGAGCATGCAAAAGCAATGCTGATATTTAACTGTAAGATTCTGTTACTGAACATCATAAGCTGTATTTTCCAAAGGTGGTCAGCCTAGCAGACTTCAGATACTTTCACTGACAAAATAATCTTTTGTGATGCTGCAGTGATGACCTACATTAAAAAGGAGGAAAAGTCAGTCATTCTAGTTCAATTATATTAAAAAGCTACTTTTCAATTGACTAGAGGGCTGTTCATAGCTCTTCCTCTAACATAGTGTATATTTGTTCTAGCAAGATCCAATTAGAGAAATATTTGCATTTGTTTATATGACTAAAAATTTAAACACATCAAATAAGTTTGCCTCAAGTTGTGATGCTTGTTCCACATACCTGCCCTTCAGCACTTCTGTGATCTCTTGATATATCAACTTTCCACTGTTTTTCTAGGTGGTTATCACCTTGTGAAAATAGGAGATCTCTTTAATGGACGATACCATGTGATTCGGAAGCTTGGATGGGGCCACTTCTCCACTGTGTGGCTAGCTTGGGATATCCAGTAAGTCCTTCTGTTCTAGCTAGTGTTTCTGGTGGGAATGTACAGCATTGCACAAACATGATCAGAAAGCATCTTTTTACTTTTAGGTAAAAACACAAAACATAGCTGTCCACATCCTGACACAGAAGTTTCTTTTGATATTGTGCATGCAAGTGTGTGGGAGGGAGTTAACAGGACAAACCATGTATGTGGAAAGAGCGCTCGTGTTCAGCAGTCTCTGACCTATTATTTCATTTTATGAGAAATGACTAACATGGATGTTTTATAAAAAGAGACCCAAAGACAATCTTCATGAGTGCTTAAACCTTATTTTTCCATGACTCCTTAAATAAGTAGCACTCTCATATGCAAAAGAATTAGGATAATCCTGAAGAATAAGTTCTTTGTATGAGCATTAACAGTGTCCAATTTACTTACCCTGTGTGTAGAGGGAGGAGATTTGTGGCAATGAAGGTGGTGAAGAGTGCAGAGCACTACACAGAAACAGCACTGGATGAAATCAAATTGCTGAAATCGGTGAGTGCCTGAGAGTGGGATTCAATTTTTTTTAGGGTTTTTTTGTTGTTTTTTTTTTTTTTTTAATTCATTTTAGGGAGTTCACAGTAGTCACGCGCTTGATATTTCTGGATCATCTAGCTGCAAAGAATTTGGATAGGAACCTGACAGTAGTACAGTAGATATGACTTCAAAATATATTCTTGTCTAGTAATTATCTCAAGGAACACAAAATTAATCCTCTTTTTCTCTGCAGGTCCGCAACAGTGATCCAAATGACCCAAGTAAAGAGAGAGTTGTTCAGTTATTAGATGACTTCAAGATTTCAGGAGTTAATGGTTCTCATATCCTTTTGTGGAATAAAGGCAAAGAATTGCATAAAGATGGGAGTTTGCTGGGTAGCTGTCATGTCAGGGCTGGTGAGCGATGCCTAGGCATTCCTTTCACTGCCCAAGGGAACCTGCTGTAGAATCATCTGCCTCAAAACGGCCTGCTAAGCTCAGATCCAGAATGATCATTCAGCCTGACATAAGATGCGTTAAGTCATGGAGACAGCACTGCTTAGTCATGCTTTTAACATGAGAGATGAGGTGGCTGCATCTGATTTGTGAATCAGGACTGAATGGCTTAGTGTCCGAGGTACCTCTGCGGTAAGAGAGCCCGTCTATCTCAACCCCTCAATTTTGCAAGCAGCCTGGTCATTAAGTAAAGCAGTACAAAATGTTAAGATCAGTAATTAAAATAGCAAACACATGCAGTCTATAACTTGATAATAAGGTGGTTTTCTAGTTACGGAGGTATCTTACCTTGGACTCGATCAACATTGTTAGGATGTTGAAAGTGTATTGCTTTGAAAATCCCCTGTAGTTCTGTGAACAGCCTTCTAATAGGCAGTGATTTCTGGCAAGTCCTAATAATGCACCCTTAAGAGTTGAAAGTTGGACTTTTGTGCATGTTTCTGCTTTGCAGTACCTTGGATTTTATTTCGGTGAGAATTACTGGGCTGCTTGAGAGAATCAGGCTATAGGTTATAAACGTTCTAACACTTTTAGAAAACAGTAGCCCTGTAATGTATCTCCTCTATTAACTTTTTTTCTGGTACCTAGCACTGAGTAAATGTTGACTTGATCTTTTCTTTCTTTCACTCATGTGAAACACATGCGTGCTTTTTGCCAGTGTAGAAAAAAAGCAGCCTAATAAAATCCTAGAAGTTTGGCTTCTAAAGCAAAGGCACAATACTGAATATGTCACTAGAGTGACTGTAGCTGTTGAGATCTTAGAGACAAAAAGCAGATAATGTAAATATTGTTGAAGTCCAGGCTTGTCAAAAGTTTGTTTTGCTTGTAAAGAGGCAAGAGAGGGCAGAGAAAGTAACTTAATTGTTCTGAAGATGACTTAGGAAATGGAAATTTTATTCTCTTTTCAGGTAATACTGGTACAGAGAGATCTGGCATCGAGTTTTGCCGGGAGCAAGTTTTTGCCTGTTCCAAAATGTACATTGTTGGCTTGAAGCTGTCTCACTACTAGCAGGAAATGCTAATACACACTTACTTGAGTAACTGGCTTCCACCCAAAGCAGTAGATTGCTACAGCTGCATTAAGACCATTGTCCTAACCAACTCCATCCCTTTGTATTTTAGGTTTTAGATGACAACACTGATGTGTGGATAGGATGGTGCTGTTAAGGAAGGCAACTTCTCTAAGCTGTGTCAGAAGGATGAGGGTTCTTTAATATAAAACACTTAACTGGTATGGATTTCTTTTGATCCTGTCCTGGGTATTCAGGGCTCCTTGGGTCAGGATGTCTATCTTTTCTCCTTGACTGAGTTCCAGATATCTGTATGGTGTTTGAAGTTCTAGGGCATCATCTCCTTAAGTGGATCATCAAGTCAAATTATCAGGGGCTTCCGCTCCCGTGCGTCAAAAAGATCATCAAACAGGTAAGTTCCAGTTCTGACTGCACTGTTCCCCTCGACCCAGTGAGAACTCTTTTTTCACTAATCTTTCTCAGATCCAAGAAAACAAAAAGTTAAAAATCAGTGGTGTATCTCTCATGCAACAAAATCGTCCTTGGGTTAATATTTCCTTTCTCTACTGCAAAAGCCTTCTGCTACAGCTATTTTCTGATGCTTTAAACCACGATGGGAGGCCAGCTTTGCTTTTAACCTTTTCTTACCCTGGTTATTCCTCGTAAGTGCAAGTATTTCTTTTTTTTAAAACTCTGTCACAGTGAGTACAGTGTTTAACGATGGGAAGAGCAAGAGAAACCTGTTCTTCCTACTGGATGGTTGCCTAAGAAGAAACATCTTTCTACATGTGAGGTGGAGGGGAGGAGGGAAAGCATGATTTTGTTATGGGGTGTTAAGATTAGATTTTCAACTGTGGTAAGTTATGAGAGTAAAGAGTATTTTAAATTCATAGCTAAAATCTGTGTGCAAATCTATATTTTTCTGGAACTAAGTAGTAACCACTGATCGCATTAGCTCTAATCTGGAGTATTCTCAAACACAGAGGTCCTTCAGTGTCATTGGTCATTCTGGGCAGTTTTGCATTTTCACTTCACTCTCAATTCGCTCATTCTTTGCTTTTTCTAATGGTCTATTTCCTTCTCTCCTGTCTGCAGGTTCTTCAGGGTCTGGATTACTTGCACACAAAATGTCGAATCATTCATACAGATATTAAACCTGAGAACATTCTTCTGTGCGTTAACGACCAGTATATCCGCAGGCTGGCTGCAGAAGCAACAGAGTGGCAGAGATCTGGGGCTCCCCCACCATCTGGCTCTGCAGGTGCTTTTTTCCTGAAAATTGGTGCTATTTCCCCCACATGCCCCCAAATCATCACTAGTCTCACAAGGGAAAACTTCCTAACTGAGTACAGTGGAACAATAGGGCAAGTAACCTCTGAAAAGCCAACTGTGAATTGTGAAGATAGTCATAAGTTGTAAACTCGCAGATGATCAGGAAGGCAGTCGTTTGTATAAGAAAAATGGAGGGAGGATACATGCATGCTGGCACCTGCTTTTAACACAGCTAATCTGGCACTGATAAAAGTGGTAGGGCAGTCAGTCTTGTATAGCACACCCTGCATAAATGCTAATGCGCTCAAAATAGTGCTGGAGTGAAATGTGGTGAGGTACTCCTCACATTTTCTTCAAAAGTTTATTTCCTTTCATTGCGTGATGCTGGAAATGCATTTCATGAAGGGTCTCAAGAAGATGATTTACCTGTTAGTTTGCAGAAGTCTTAAAAACTTCTAACATAAACAGCTTCACTGACATGCTAACATGCCTAAAGATCTGAGAGCAAATTTTCTCTTATTCCTAGCTTCTCGTGTTTCTCCTCGGAATATCCATCTGTAGCAGTGCGTAGTTTTCAAGAACTACTGCAGTGTGTATTGGAAGGCTGTGTCAGTCATAATCTTACAACACCAGCGTTTAGCTGAGCCCATCATAGCATAGCTTAGCTCAGGGAAGCTCCCTTAACTTTGGTATTTTAATGTTTTGGTTTGCATTTTCTTTTCAGTAAGATGCATAATACATGCAGTAAATGAAGCTGCATGACAGGAAGTTTAAGTCTTTGATATCAGTCAAGCAAATCTACTCTCTGCAATTTTAATTATGCATTTACTCATTTGATGGTTTTCTCTTTTTTTTTTTTTATTCTTGCTGTACTTTTGTAGAGAAATGAGCCTTCAAAATAACATTTGCTGATGTCTTTAAAATGTTATTACCAAACCACATAGGAAAAAGCTTACCTTAAGATAAGAATGCAGTTGCAGTTCTTGACTATCAACATATTAATTTATTGATCTTCCTTTCCCTTTCAGTGAGCACTGCACCACAGCCAAAACCAGTAAGTGTAATAGCTTTCATGTGTAAGTATCCATCTACTTACAGTATCTACTGTGTTGTTTCATAATGCAGTCATCATTAAGGGAAAGCAACCTTATATCAGAAGGAAAAGTGTGATTTGTGTTTGTCATGGACATAGGCATCGCGTTCAATGCTGTCTTGGAGATGTAAGTAGTATTAGCTCATACATCACCAGAACGAGTAGTCTTTTTGGTGGTCTCAGGGTCTGTTGTGAAGGTGACTGTTGTCTGTGGAGTCTGAGATCCCTCATTTGGAGAATGCTGTAGGTCTCAAGTCAGGACAGAAGTGCACTGATAAGAGCCATAGTCAACTGCTCCAAAAACCTTAATATCTGCTTTTTATTTGGGAGAAGAACTGCCTTGAGATTTTTCATCCCAGACTGTTTCCTCAGCTCTAAAATAAATTAAAACTTGATGCGTTTTAGCTTTATTGAAATATGAAATACTAAGTCCAATTTCTCTGCTTGCTTCTGTGTAGGCTGACAAAATGTCAAAGAATAAAAAAAAGAAGTTGAAAAAGAAGCAGAAACGGCAGGCCGAGTTGTTAGAGAAGCGAATGCAAGAGATAGAGGAAATGGAGAAGGAAGCAAGCCCTGGGCAGACACAGCCTGAAGAGGAGGAAGAAGCTCAGAGCCCTCTGGAAATGCTCATAAAAGTTAGTCCACCAGAGGAAAATGTCAGCAAAAAGACAGGTATGGACAAAGTATTGCTAAAGTAGCACAGTGTTGTCCTTTCACTCATGCTGGTATGAGTAGAGTGAGCACCTTTAGTAGAGGTGGCTGTTGTCATTTAAACTGTTTGCACTATGTTCTACCCATCTAAAGAGGTTAGGAAATTTCCTGTTACAAATTGAATTCATGAATGATTGTGTTCAGTTACATTTTGCGAACTACCTACTTCTGAGGGCTCCCTGAACAAGCTTCAGCTATTACTTCGTTTAGACATATGGTGCTATCTTCTCCTTTTCCACTCTTCCAGCTGAAGTCGTTGTACAAGAGCAATCTATTCTAATGGAAAGCAGCGTGGAAAAATGTGTAACAGAAATAAATTGCAATGGAGTGATACAAATGACGGACTTCCCAGACTCCGGCAATCAAGGGTCTGTGCGACTTGAGGATGACCTTCATAATGCCAATGACTGTGGCAATCACCCTCACACACAAAAGAAGGAGAACTTCCATAGTTACAATTACAGTCAGCGTAACGGTGACTCGGAGAACAGGCCTCAAGAAGCAATGTCGGACTCGTTCGTGCCCTTAGTTTCAGAAGATTCCATGGTGTGTCAGCCCACGTCCAATGAAGAGCGATCCTTCAATGAGCAGGAGATTAACCATTTGCAAGAAAGCATCCGGACAGAGATACCTTCAGAGGACGAGAATGAGAATAATAGCCCATCAGACAACAAAGGTATAAGAGGAACCCTGTGAGAAAGGGCTCCTTTCTCCTTGATGTGGGAGGGTTGTGTTACAGCACTTCATCAGAGTATTAATAGAAACCTCCATTTTGTAGGCTGAAGTGATCAGAACCACCTGTCTGAGACTTTTCCTGCCAGGAGTTAGTTAACCTGACAGTCCTACTCTGAGATGTTTGCTGTTTGTAGCTTCCAGTTGTAGTTGTACCTTAGTTTTGACTATTGAATGCATAAGTATTCCCGCTTTTAAAAAGTACCTATACATTTATTTTTCAGTCTAGGAACATTCCCTCCTTTGTATCAGGTGTTGCTTATGTGATTTTTCATTAATAGTTAGAAATGTAAGTCTACAAATTGTCACTGGCTGTTGAACTATGGGATAAGTACTGTTCGGTGTGTTCTGATAGTTTTGTTGTTAACATGGAGCACAGGTAACTCCTCTCAGTTACTTGAGATGAGTAAATGTTTTCCCAGAACTGGAAATGCAGCCTGACTGAAACAAAGCTAATATAGCGTAGGGGAAAAAAAAAAACCCTTTAATGCTTTTGTTCAAATATGATTTGTTTCAGGGGAAAAAACACCTGTAAGTCTTGTAGGTTTAGGAGAACATAAGACACACAATAGTGTTACAGCAGTTTAAACACGTTCCAGGCGTGTGTGTTTTAAAAACTTGAATCAATTGATAAAACTGTCCTTTTTTGCATCTTTGAGTCAAGTTCAGGTGAAGTATATCTGCTTGGAGAAGGAGGGAGAAACTAACATTTGTACTTCTTTTTAGCAAAAAATTCGGTAGCATTTTCTTGGCAGAGTACTGCTGGGGAGTTATGTGGATGAAAAGCAGCAAGTGAAATTTAAAAGATTTTGAAACATGAACTGCATTTAGTTGGGTGCCCCTGCTAGATTACGAGGTGTACTTTGCTTCTCACAGCTCTCTCCCAAATTGCTTTACAGCTACAGCTGGATGTAATTTAGTGACTTAATATTTTTGCTCTCCACTGTGTCATTGAGGTTTTCCCAATATATACTTTAGCTCTTGTAACTGTCTGTGTTGCAGCAGCGAGTAATGGTTATGTCAAAAAGATGCTGTAATGTATGGACTCTCCTTCAAAGATTTAGGAAGACTTAAGGCTTGAGAGACTTGTTTTGTTTCTGGCAGTGCCCTTATTTAAAAAACCTGTCTAGATACAGACAAACTTTTTAAGGCTGTGCAAAGAGTGCTGGGAGACAGTCACTGTTGCATATGCTTACTTGTCCTGCTTTGTAACACTGGTTGGGTTTTAATGGTGGTAGCTCCATTGTTCGTAGTGCGGACTGCTCATTTTTATACCTAGGCTTTGGGGAGGAAAAAGTTCTGATCCATAAGCAAAACCCTTCCTGGGTAGGGAGAGGGCGATAAGATTTGGGTGACAGATGGTGACACTGTCCATGTAGCTTTAATCAGCTGTTGTATGTGTTGCCTCTAGGAAAATCAACTGCTGGGAATTTCCTTCTTAATCCTCTTGAGCCCAAGAATGCAGATAAGCTCAAAGTGAAGATAGCTGACCTAGGAAATGCCTGCTGGGTGGTAAGTTTACAGTCTTTTCACATTGACTGTTTAAACCTGCTAATTCATTCACAGTATGCCAAGATGGAAAAGAATCTGTAAAATAGAATCTATCTTAGACCTGCTTGTGAAAGTGGTGACAGTTTGAAACTATTTTGGGGGAAAAAAGAGGGGGGAGCAGGGACACAAAGAAATGGTCCTCTAACACAATTTCAGCCTGTGTTCTGGGTGCCTCACTGGTCATTAGATTACTTCTAATAGGCCTGTGAACAGTGTCACATATAACGTGTAGAAATCTGCATATGTGAAACTTCTGAAGGAGTCTGTAGCTCTCCTGGAGAATGAGAAAGCTGCAAACAGTTGCTCTGATGTGTTAGTTCTGTAGTTTATTAGCTTGTCAAACCATTTCAGTGCAATTCATGAGCACATGAAAGAGACTCATAAATAGTTTTATTCTTTGATGGCTGTGCTGTGCTGCTTTTTAAATGTTTGACATTTCGAATAAAAGAATTGTCTATTTTACTTGGCTTCTTAAATGGCAAAATACTTCAGATCATATGGGAGAGATGAGTCTCAAACTGAGAATTGCACATCAGGCTTGTGGCGTCTGGCAAGGTGTAAAGCAGATAAGCAACACCAATGTCTCTTAACAGTGGTGTTGCTTATCTGCTTTAAGGTAGCTGAATCATGGCCTATCTGTTGTGATCGGATAGGAGAGGGTGCAGCTTTTGAAACAGTCTTCCCTTATTCTGTTTTTGTGGCTTGCTTTCCTCTAATTGCTGGACTGTTTTACTTGAGGAGGAGTGTCTCACATAGAGCATTTAAACAGTACTGGTAGGAATATAGGGAAATACTTAATGAGGATGTAAAATTCAGATGAAATGTAATGGGAATGAGCTTTGATCTGCTCTAGCCTTCCAGGTTGTTGATTCTCCTCTTTTAAACAGTCTCTAACTGTTCAGTAAAACATTACTTCTATTTAGCACAAGCACTTCACTGAAGACATCCAGACAAGACAGTACCGATCCTTGGAGGTGTTGATAGGATCGGGGTATAACACCCCTGCTGACATCTGGAGCACGGCGTGTATGGTGAGTGGTGTCATCCGGGGGATTTTGAACTGTTTCTGCGGAGCATTCTGGGAAACTCGTGTGTGCTGTGCACTCTGGACTGCTGAGTCACTAGCCAAGCCTGGCAAAAAACCCTCACAGGTGTTCAGCCAACTTCCAGACTTCCTGAATACCATGTTTCCATACCAAAGTTGTTTCTTTTTTTTTTTTTTGCCACGTGTGGCTTTCCTTTTGAAAGTTAGTTTTGTTGTACAGCACTGTCAGATTTCAGATATGATTGTGCTTTGTGGAAAAACGAGACAATTATGCAATTCTGAAGACAATCTTTTTATATAAAGAGCCTTTCTGCTGCATCCAGCACTGTTTCACAGATGTCTTCAGTATAATTTCATATTTTAATCATGTGCATCCTCTGCACGTTTGGAATCATTTTATAATCTGAGTAATGCTGAGACGAGGCTGAAGCTGTTCCTGTAATAGCTGGCAAATGTAGAATATGGCGATTAAAACAAAAAAATCAGTTTAGTCAGTTACTGCGTGTGCCTCTTTGTGTCTATTCTGTGTTTTCTACAAACCAAAGCTTGGGGTTTATATTTTAAGCTTGGAAAACAGTGAGTGAAATAATTTTTGCTGTCTTGAAAAACAAGCTGTGATTTTGAATGTGGTAAAAGAGAATACGATAGGGTCGTGTTGTCTCTGCAGAACGTGTGGCCAAAATTACACAGTGGTTACTCCGAGTGCCTAATTCAATAGTTTGGCAACAGCAGTCCCTAAAGAAAACTAAGAATACAGAAAGTCAGAGGTACTGTTTGAGTAAAAGTGAATACGTGAAGGGTAAATGTGTCATGGAATTTAGGAGTGGTGAGTTGAAATGAACGCAAATGTCTTTCTCATTTAAAATGCGTTTTTGTAGCTACAGACAAATGTTCAGAGATAAGCTGTTTGAAAAAGGTCTTTTTAATATCTGGAATTTGAAGGGAGGGGAGATTTTTTGTAAAAAAATCTAGAGTTTGGACATGACATCATTTAGCAAAATGCTGTTGATGTGGAAGAGAGGCTAAGCGTGTGAAATGCCTTAATTTTGTACAATTTCACACAAGGGTACTGCATTGTGCTGTGATCCAGAATTCATCATAGAGATGCCCATGATGTTTTTTAATGCAGTTGTTAAAATGTTGCAAAGTAATTGCACGTCGTAAGATGGTAATGGTGCATGAGTTCTACAGGTTATTCTTCCCACCGCTTTGCCTCTGCCCACAGAGCTATGCAGAGTCAACCTGCAGCACATCTAACTGTGTGTGAAGTGTATTAAAGTGATTTAATGTGCTCGTTTCTGTTTGTTTAGGCCTTTGAGTTAGCAACAGGAGATTATCTGTTCGAGCCTCATTCTGGGGAAGATTACTCACGGGATGAAGGTGTGTTTGTCTAAGTCTTTTTAAAATGGGACATGAAATACAACGGTTGCTTCTTCAGAATGAGCCTTCTCTTATGAGTTAGCAATGCAAAGGCTCCTTGCAAAAAGATTGTTTATCCAAATGAGCACCAACTGTGCTTGAGCCTCTGCAGTAAAGCAATGTGCAGTAAAGTCCATGTTCTTGTTCTGCTGTTTCCCATTCTTCTTACTGCTGGATTGTCTGTCTTGCTTCTTAAACTGATCATGCCTGAAATTGCCCTTACCTTTTTTCCCCTTGCCCCTTGACTTTGTTGTTGCTTAGTGTAATCTGATTTCAGGTGGATCTCAAGGTAATTTTTAAGGGAGATAATGTCTTTGTCCTTACATCCCAGAGAAGGAAACTGGGGCATAGAGATGTCTTGTGTGGATGTGTCTCATTGTCTTTTCTTTTGAAAAAATGCAGATCACATTGCATTGATCATAGAACTTCTGGGGAAAATACCTCGCAAGCTCATTTTGGCAGGAAAATATTCCAAGGAGTTTTTCACCAAAAAAGGTAAAAGGAAACAAAGCAAATGTCACTTATCCCCTCATCCCCTGCCCCAAATACACAAGAGTGCCTTGCTGGAAATACCAATTAACAATAGATGCTAGCAAAGATGCCTCTTTAAGTCTTTCCTTTGTTTTATGAAAGGCTTTCTCAGTAAAACTGCAGCTAAATATAAGGCATTCTTGTCTGACTGCTAGAAGTATCCTTCATCCTAGTACTTGACATCTTGGTGTAGATCAAATGCAGCAGGTAGAAAAACAGTACTGTAGATAATTTCTTCAGCCTTGATTTGGCTTTATTTAGCTGATCTTTGTCAACTAGAGGTATTGACTCACCTTTGAAGTCTTCTCTAGATAACTTTGTTCCATTTCTAGCATGCCAGTCACCTAAATAGTGCCTTGCATCCTGAGCCATGTTGCTCAGGACACGTTATACCATTATCATAAAGCCCTAAGTACCCCAGAAATGTATTGAGTCTCAAGAAGTCGTCTTTGACCTAGTTTAATACTTTTTTTTTTAATAAAACAAACCCTTTTTTGTTAGTAGTGTATTGCTTCCCCAAGCACTGCTTGTATATATTGCATGTATTCCAAAGTCAACAGCACAGTGTTTATCTGTCATGTCAACCGGTATAATTGGTGATTTAATGAAGTGAAACAATATTTGCTGATATTGGATCAGAAATAGCAGGAGGGAAAAAAGAAGCCTTCAAGGAAGTGCATTTCTAGAACAGTCTTCAAAAGCAGATACAAAAGGCGTATTAGTATCTAATTTATTTCTTCCTTCAGCATGCCCTACCATTTTATATTCCCTATGCCTGACTATTCAGAACAGTTTCTGAATTCAGTCTGTCTTGTTTAGCTGTTCGGCCTATTTTATTCAGCTGCTCTGTTCCCATGTCTTGCACTTAACCTGTCTGTCTTGGTTTTCAGGTGATCTGAAGCACATCACCAAACTGAAGCCCTGGGGCCTTTTTGAAGTCTTGGTGGAAAAATACGAGTGGTCCCAAGATGAGGCAGCTGCATTCACAGACTTCTTATTACCTATGTTGGAGCTGATCCCAGAGAAACGAGCTACAGCAGCAGAGTGTCTCAGGCACCCCTGGCTTAACTCATAGAGGCTTCAACCCAATGCCACAGCACTACACTCTGGTTTACAGCATAGCGTACATGCACCCAGCTGCCCCTTCCCAGATCCATTTTTTCCCTTGTTCATTTTCAGTGTGAAGTTCTTCCTTCAAGGCTTCCAAGATTTTAGATAAATCTAACCTGTTCTGCTGAGTTTGCTTGTGTGACTCAATGGGGACTCTCCTCAGCCAGTGGGCATCATCTGTGTTTTGCCTTGATTGGGCTTCGCCAAAGACTAATTGACTAGAATATGAAGTTTTTTTCTGAGTCTCCTCACTGTTAATCACCGTGTGCTACAGATGCGAGCTCACCTGTGCTCAGATATGCTCCCTTAGCTAAATTTCAACTCTCCTTTCTTCATGAGGGGGATGCGAAGATCCGAACGCCACCTTATCTCACTGACTCAGGAGTCACTTTCCCGCTGTTCATCCAGTAGCTAGCAATGGGGCGAGAAGTAACAGATGGCACCAAGGTGGTGGTGGTTCCATGTAGAGCAAAGACCTCCAAATCCTCCATCATTTTCTAGGTGTCTACTGTATTCTTTGCTTTCCAGTCACATAACTTTTCTTTAGTTCTAGCTGCTTAAATCTTTTGAAAAGAGCTATTTAAACCTAGGGTTTAGTATCCTTTATTTCTTCCTCCAAAGTGCCCTGCCCCTTTACTTTTTCCTTCCCTGTGCCCAGATAGTGAGAATAGTTTCTGAACTCGGTGACATTTTCTACTTTAATGCCTGTGACTAAAAGGTGACAAGCAAAATAAGCAAAAGCTGGAACTGACTCAACGCACAATCTTCAGCATGCAGATGGGTGCACCCTTTGGCTGTAGAGAGGTAGCTTTGTTGCAGGCAACTCTTCTAATGTTTTAGTGAGCTGTAAGTTTTTTGGTTTTTATCCCTTACTGGCACTTTTTTGCCTTGCTTGAGGCGGTTGCTGTATCCGTGAGAGATTGGCTTTCACTGATGCGGCCTACTCTGGCTCTTAATTTCCCAAGAAAAGGGTGGCAGTGTCCGTATCGCAGCCATGCTATAGCCCTTGAGTTTCTAAATCAACACTTGGAGAGGCTCAGTATAAAGATTTCTTTTCCTTTAACTTGCTTCAGGTGCTGGCCTTCAGAAATAACTTCCCAGGATGGGACTGCCTTTTATTTTCTGGGCCACTAGCGCAAGGAGAGCTAGCAGAAGGGGAAGAGAACTGACTTTTCCATGTAGATAATGGATTAGAAGCTGTTTCTAGAGTTACCCCAAGTAAAAATGTTCTGTGGGGTTTCTATATAAACTTCTCAGAGGGGGTTGGATATAGTGAGTAAATGGGTTAATTTTAATTAAAAGTTAAATCACTGTGGCATTTGATAGTTTTATGATGGCTTCTTCTAGACTTGCCCATCCTATTACAGATTCAGTGCATCCTACTCTACTCTAAAGCAAGATTGGGCAGCGTTGAGACTTCAGAGGCACTTCCTTACCCTGGACCAAACAGGCCTTTGGATTCGTGGTGGCTCTCAGAGGATAGAAGTTGCTGCAGGAGCGTGCTGGAGGCCACACAGATGCTATCCGAGACAATTACATTGCCAAAGCTGCCAAGACCACTGTTACGTGTCACTTCTGTATGTGTGTTTGGAAATTCTGGTTTGTAAGGATCGTTCGTTCATAAACCTTGGTGTCGTTTAATCCACTTTAAAAGAGTTTCTCCAGTCCAGTGCCTCATTTGGCTTATAAATGCAAATCATGCTGCATGTTCTTTTAGGAGTAGATCAGGTTCTCTATGCATATAATCTAAAATTACAGGAAGGTAACATACCAAAAGAGTTCTAAACTGCTGATTTGACTTTTTTCCCTTTCATCTGGAGTTTTCCAGTTGTGTGTCGCTTCCATATCTGTTACAGAAGGACTGCAGACAGGACTGGGTTCCAAAATGCCTACTGTCTACATACTGTGAAGATACATTGGCAGGGCAAACAATTTCTGTTGTCTTGAAAGCTCACCCGGTCCTGTGTACTTGAGACTGGCTGATTAAAGAACTTTTCCTAGAAGGGGTCTGCACGCTTCGACTCTGAGAGCTCCTTCCCGTCCTTCCCTTCCCTCTGCCACCCCTGACTGGAGGAGGAGGTTTTTTTACCGTGATCGCCAAGGCTAGAGCCAGCTTGTGAGTTGAAGACCTGCAGCTGTCAGGATTCAGTCTTGTACCGTGTGCTCGTTCACTTGGGGTTTGTTAAATTTCCAAATTGCCGTAAAGTGCTCACACTAAAGGATTTGTACTTGCTGTGTCAGTCTAAAACCTGAAGGAAAATACATTTTTATTCTTTCTACTTGGGTGCTTTTGTCTTTTTTTCTTTGTGAAAGCCGTACAATAAACAGATTATTTAATAACTGAGCCCTCTTCCTCATGTTCCCTCTGTAAGTCTGGTCTTTCTGAGCTAGTGGCCCATCGATTGACTTTTCTTTGCTAGTGAGCACTTAGTTTTGCTTTCCAGAATGAGATGCATGGAGATAGATGGTGTAGGTGAAGATTTTTGTTGCTGGTATTGTGATCTGTTTTAAAAGGGGGGGAAGAGTAGTCAATAGCAGGACAGCTCTGCTGGAATTTTTCCAGTCGAAAATACGTTTTTCTCCAAGTCTGTCATCTCTCTGCTGTCTTCCCTAGCAAAGAATCTTAACAAAACCTTCCCAAATACTTTGTAGAGGGAAGCATAAAACTGGAAGGTGCTTGTTAGAACTGAATTGAATTGACTGCTGCACGAACCAACAAATTACAGCAAGTAGAAATGAAAAATCATAATACAGGTTAATTGTGCGTTCTGACCAGGTAAGAGCTGGACGGGATGATGTGCTGCTTTGTCTTCTGCAGAAACAGACTGTGCCGAAGGCTACCACAGGTGGGTGTTGGATGTGATGAGAAATGATAGCGGCTGAATCGGATTAATTGGCGGGTTACGGTGGTGCAGTGCTGACTGGCACCATCTGCTGCAGCTTGCAGGTACTGTTGCAAGCCTGCTGCAGCCAGCAGACTGTTTGGGGGTTCCCCCCCCCCCCCCCCCCCCCCCGAAAAGTGCCCTTTTTAAAACGTTGTGTTTGGTTATTGTCACCCAGAGTGGGAAGCTGATTCATGGCTTTGCTAGACTTGGCTGTGTCGTGGTATTTTTCAAATACAAGGGCAACGTGGGACATGGCAGAGGACTTCCCCTGCCCTAAGGAGGCTAGCACAAAATCTAAAACGCTAATGTGTTTTTTTTATTCAGACGTAATCTTGAAAGAAGGTGTACAAACCCCAAGAAGCAGCAAATTGCCATCCCTCCCCTTTTCCCCAGGTTTGCTGATGGACTCAAAAAAAAAAAAAAAAAAAAAAAAACAAAAAACCACCTGTGTCCAGTTTGGGCTCTTCCCATCAAATAAACTCCATGAGAGCTGTGAGCTGATAGCAGCCCCTTAGGTGAAAAGAATGGTTGTAGAAAATCCACAGAAGTTGGTAAGTTTTTAAAGCTCCTGGAAAAGTCATTTTAAAGAAAAGGGCTGTGTCTCGAAGCTGAGGGAGGAAGAGTTCTAGGTGTCCCTGGGAAGAGAAGGAAAAGGTCAGCTGTTGCCAAATGGAGCATGACTTCAAATTTTAAGCTTTTTTGATTCTTTTTGGTCACTTGGCAAGGTTTCTGTTCTGGTTTCAGGAGGCAAAGCAAAGACTACTTCCCATTTAACCACAAATAAAACCAATCCCTACAATTGTCAATCCTTTCGTAATCCTCAAAATACAACAGCAGCATTACGTGTGCTTGGAAGAAACATTAAAAATCACTGTCGGCATCACTTACATGGCGATCGGCTCTGTCAGTTGTTGCCCTCTTCTGTAAAACAAAAAGATAATTACTGTGTTAATGGGGTATAGGAATAACAACAAAGGTGCAGGTGTGTTTTCACCTGTAGTGTGATGACCCCACTGGAGGAAGCCACCATCCTCCCAAATAACAGCAATCCCCTGCGGAGCTCAGCCCCAGCTGCCTTTACCTTTATTTTCCACTTTAAAATCAGACGGGAGGAGGTTGTCCTGCCGGTTCCCCAACACAAAGGCCAGGAAGGAGAGTATGAGAGCGTCGAGGATGCCGATGATGCAGAGGATGTACGCCCAGCGCACGGTGCAAGCGCCCAGCGTGTACTTGTCCGTCTTGTCCCCGCACATGCGCTTCACCTCGCTCGAGTCCCAGCCGTCGGGGTAGATCAGGCAGCCGATCATCAGCCCGGTAGCTGCGGGGAGAGGGAGATGTTCCAGCGGCCGCGGGCTACCTGCTGAGCCCATACTGCAGGTGGAGGAGCCAGCAAGGCTTCGTCCAGCCATGACCGCGATACTACAAAGAGATAAAATACTATGGACCAGCTAACGAGTCTTAAAGGTTCCCCGTGCCCTGCCGTTGCCCATCGCACGTGGGTTCTGCTTCGTTGATGCTGTTGCAGCCAGGGAGGAGCGGGATATGGCACGCTGCCTTCCCGCGAGCTCTGGGCACGCTGCTCCCCATCAAGGACATGCTGCAGCAGCATCTCCCATCGCTGTGTTGCCCAGGCAACATCTCTCATCTCCTGCCTCCGCACCATCCCTGCCTGCGTCACTCCAAAGAAATACTTTCTCCAAACAAAACTGGGATGGATTTAGTCTGTGCAAGGCGGAGAACCTTGTTATTGCCCCGTGCGTAGCTGGATTTCAGCTTATGCTTTGCTGAGGTAGCGCTGCTCTCAGCAGCAGCTTTGCAGGCAGATTAATTCTGCTTGTTCAGCTGCGGTGGTTCCAGCCCGGCCGTGAGCCACCGGCTCCTCCTGCGGCTGCTCTCATCGCCTGACCCCGGCACACACAACCTCGACGGCTGCTCCAGCCCGGCCACGGGGCCCTTGGCACATCGCCCTTGCAGCTTTGCCATGGGAGTTGCAACAAACCCAGCGCGAGCTGCCGAAGGGCCATCTTCTGCCAAGCAGCTCGTGTCCCAAAAGCTCAGAAGTGCTTTTTTTTTTTTTTCCCCCCACGTGCTCAGAGAAATTGTTGTTGTATTTGCTGGACAAGAGTGACTGGGTTCGGTAGGGAGAAGAGCCAAGCTCATATGCAAGGCTTTGGGATGTGATTAACAGAGGCTCTTTGCGTCCTCCACTGTTACCTTGGTGCAGAGCATGGCAGTAACTGGTCCTCTGTATCTTTTCGTGCAGGTGTGAGGACCCCCCAGGCTCCTCTCATGCCAGAAACAACTCCATGGTGGGAGCTCTGGATGAGCGGCCGTTTGTCCCTGCCCTTCGCGGACGTCCGCAGCCTCCCGCAACAGCGAGATGCTCCCTGCCCCGTACCGGTGCCTTTTCTCTGTCACTGGGTGCTCGGTAAACCAGAAAACACTTTTGGGATGGTTGCCTCACCCTTTGCCAATGGTTTTTTGGGTTTTTTTTCCCCCTTGGTTTGGGGATGGGAGAGTGGCAAGGCCAGTAAGCAGCTTCCTAAGTCTGCAGAGAGCATTTCTCTTCATTGAGAAGCATCTGGTTTCTTCTGTATTTAATTACTCTTCCCTGTAGCTAACAGAGAGGAGGGGCACGGAGAAACGGGGGAAGCTGGAAAGAAATCGCTTCTCCTGTGAAAATGCACCCTGGTGCAGAGCGAAGGCCAGAAAATGGATCTGCTCGTCACCTGCCCCCTTTTTAAAATAACTCCCAGAAATGCAGCAGCACTTGCATTGCCCGGTGCAGCTGGAAAGCTCCCGAGAGCCTGTCTGGTGCAGAGAAACTGGGCTGGCGGGGATGATTCCGGCTCATCCGTGTGGCCAGAGCTGCCTGCGCTGGGTTTCTCTCCCCCATCCAGCACAAAAACACACGTAAAAGTCCCAAATATGACAGCAAAGCCTTTCCCTGCTCCGGCTCCCTGGGAGGCTGAGCTGCCCCAAGCCTCTTATCTAAATCTTTGCTTGAGCTTGTTTCTTTAGCCGGGAACTGGAGCAAGCCCGATGCCACGGCCATCCTCTTGCAGGGCTTCAGCCAGGGTGTCCAGGGACGGCAGGGGCTGCGGCCGGTCCCGGCATGAATGATTCAGGAGCGGCAAAGGGCTGGGTTGGGTTTCAGCTGAGGCTTCCAAGGCAGGAGCTGGGTTACCGGGTGTCTTGCTGCATTGGGGGAGGGATGGGGAAGGCTGGAGATCACAGGGATAAGCAGAAGGATGCGAGGATGAGCAGAAAAGTAGGAAAACGTGGGTGGTGATATCAAATCCTATGGTTAGTCCCCTCTTCCTGTTCCACCTCCCCGGTATGTCGTTCCCTGAGCTCAGGGAGTTACCGGTTGCTGCAGGGGGTATCATAGGCACCAAATAACCCAGCAAACGTTATCACCGTATCCCTCATTAATTCCCGCAGGATCCCTAACGCAGCAGGCATCCCCGTGCCCTGGCCCTGTGGCATTCAGTGCTCTCGGACTGATGCTCTGAAGCCACAACCCTGCTGCACCGTGGGGCAGAGCAGGAGCGACGGCGTTGGGTGACGGCTGGAGGAAAGCTCCCCCAGGTAAGCGGGGACGGGCCGTGGCTGGGCCATCGGTGCCGCGTGGTTTTGCAGCAGCAGCAGCGCACGGGGGGGAGCATCGCCCACGCGCAGCAAGTCTGCTGGGTCTCAGCTGCTCTGACAGGCTTTACTTACTGCCAATTCCTCACTGGTAACCAGTGAGAGGGAGCAAATGGGGCACGGAGGTTATGCCGGTGTCCCTTTCCTGGCCAGCCCCCCCGGAGCAGAGTCGAGGTGGGGGCAGAGAGGCAAAAGCAGCTCTGGCCGGACCATTGGCAGCCCCCGGCCCCCCGGTCATCGCCCCCGGCCCCGCTCACCTGCCGCCAGCTGCATCCAGGCACAGACTTTATAGACGGTGGCTGCGTTGCAGAAGAAGAAGAGGCTGAAGCAGAGGATGGAGCCGATGATGAGGAAGGTGGAGATGCCTACGAAGAACATGGCGGTTTTGAAGGCACTGGAGGGGATGGTGCCGAAGTCGAGGGGGCTGCCCTTGCAGATGAGCTCGCCGGTGAGCGCGTTGCCGATGCAGTAGGAGAAGAGGCCGAAGTAGCCGGCCTGCGGCGTGTCGATGCTGTCGCCGATCCAGTAGGGCTGGATGAAGGTCACCACCATCAGGATGGAGAAGCAGAGGGTGAAGAGGGCCCAGAGGACCCCCATGGCCCGCGCGTTCCTCACGTAGTTGGTGTGGTAGATCCGTGCCGCCTCCTGCGCCGGCAGCAGCTTGGGCATGGCCGGGCCACCGCCACCGCCACCGCTCCCCGGGGCGCCCGCCGCGGTCCCGCCCCGCCCCGGCGGAGAACGGCAGCGGCGGCGGCGGGAGGCTCCGGCGGCGGCGGGCGCTGCGGCTGGACCGCCCCGGGGGGCGGTGGCGCGACCCCCCCCCCCCCCCCTCCCCCCGAGGAGCCGGGGAGGACCCGGGAGGAGCCGGCACGACCCTCCCGCCCCGAGCCGGGGTGGGCTCGGGAGGAGCCGGGCGGAGCGGCTCAGGATGCGGCCCCGGGATGGGCCCTTAAGGTGAGCCCTTGGGATGTGCCCTGCACCCCCGGGGTGCGCCCCGAGGCTGTGCCCTGTGTCCCCGGGGTGTGCCCCTGGGATGAGCCCTGTGCCCCAACATGGACCCCCGGGATGTGCCCCTGGGATGAGCCCCGTACCCCAAGGATGCACCCTGTGTCCCCGGGGTGTGCCCCTGGGATGAGCCCTGTGCCCCAACATGCGCCCCCGGGATGAGCCCTGTGCCCCAACATGTGCCCACGGGATGAGCCCTGTGCCCCAACATGCACCCCCGGGATGTGCCCCTGGGATGAGCCCCGTACCCCAAGGATGCACCCTGTGTCCCCGGGATGTGCCCTTGGGATGAGCCCTGTGCCCCCGTGATGCACCCCCGGGATGAGCCCTTGGGATGAGCCCCGTACCCCAAGGATGTACCCTGTGTCCCCGGGGTGTGCCCCTGGGATGAGCCCTGTGCCCCCGTGATGCACCCCCGGGATGTGCCCTTGGGATGAGCCCTGTGCCCCAAGGATGCACTCCTAGGATGTGCCCCTGGGATGAGCCCCGTACCCCAAGGATGCACCCTGTGTCCCCGGGATGTGCCCCTGGGATGAGCCCCGTGCCCTAAGGATGCACCCTGTGTCCCCAGGATATGCCCTTGGGATGAGCCCTGTGCCCCAACATGCACCCCCGGGATGTGCCCCTAGGGTGTGCCCCGTACCCCAAGGATGAACCCAGTATCCCTGGAATATGCCCCTGGGATAAGCCCTGTGCCCCAGGGATGCACCCCCGGGATGTGTCCTTCGTGTGTGCCCCGTACCCCCGCCATGCTCCCTTGGGATGAGCCCTGAGCCTCTATCGTGTGCCCTAGGATGCACCCTGGGATGTGCCCAGTGCCTGTGGGATGAGCCCCATGTCCCCAACGCTCACCCTGGGATGCCCCCCGGGCTGTGCTCCAGGATGCACCCCGTGCCCTGCCGTGCACCCTGGGACGCGCTTTGTGCATCACTCTGTGCCCTGGGACGTGCTCTGTGCCACGCTGGGTGCCCCGGGATGGGCCGTGCACCCCCACGATGTGTGTCAGGATGTGCGCCTGCCCCAGGATGCCTGTTGGGATGCTCCCCGGGATGTGTCTTGCCCCCCAGTGATGTGCTAGGGGCTGTACCGTGACCCCCAGGATCCACCCGGGCTGTGCTGTGCACCCCAAGGTGTGTCCCAAATGCTGTGCCCCCTTGGCTGCTCCCCTCTGCCCTCTCAGCTGGCATCACCAGAATCTTCCCCCACTGGAGGGGCGTGCATGGGGTGCTGCATCATTGGGGTGAGGGGCTGCGGGCCCCTAGACCCCTCCCCCATCAGCTCCAGGGCTGGCTGGGGCTGCAGGCAGGGAGGGGACCGTCCCCGCTGCAGAAAGGGAAAGGGCTCATCCTGCTGCCAGGACACCCCGAGGCATCAGCCAGCAGCTGGGGCAGGGCCAGGTCTCTGCCTGGCCCCCGTGTCCGGCTGCCAGAGCAGCGTGGGCAGCCCCAGAGCCTGGCCCAACGGGCTATGGGCACTTGTGGCCACCTTGGGACCTTTCTCCAGGAGCCACATCTGCCCCGCATCCCGAGGGACCGCAGAGGCTCAGCTCCTGCCGTGGGGTCCAGATGCCACGTGCCAGCGTGACAGCCACCCCGCAGCCAGCGCCAGCCTCAGTGTCACCCCTGCGGCCGCCGAAGGCCAGGGCTGCCTGGGTGTTAATCATTGCCGAGAGCAGCCAGGCCAACGCGGGTACGAAAAGCTGTGCCATTCCCAGGGCTGTTTTCCTTTCATCAGCCGCATCCCCCGAGCACTGAAACACAGAGAGCAAATATCTGGCAGGGCAGGGTGTGGTGGTGGCCCACGGGATGGGGACACGGGTGAGCTCCAGAGCATGGAGCGAGGCCGGTGAGATGCTAGCAGGGGGGTGGGCTTGCTCTTGCCATACTTTGGGCTTTCTTGAGCAGGTTTCTTGGCGTCTGTGATCGTAACGTCCGAGCGATGGAGGATCTGGGGGTGGGCGCTTTCCCACGGAGTGGAACTCCTGCCATGGCGCCGGCTCTCGCTTTGCCCCTGAACCCATCAGCAGCGCCCAGCAAGGAGGACGTCTTGGAGAACCCCAGCTCCACGGCTCCCTGCAGCCAGGGTGAAGGAGAGGAGGAAAGACTGGAAATCCCTGCCGGGGGAAGCGCAGGAGTGCCGTTACTTCGCTTTCACTTCGGCCAAAGGAGCTGCCAAAGGGCAGGTTGGCATCGCTGGTGTGGGACGGTCACCTGGGGACAGGGAGAGACGTCCCCATCGTGGCACCACCTGGCAGCGTGGGCATCGCTGTTTTCCCGCCCCAGGCAAGGCGTCACGGCACTGCCCCAATGCCACGAGTTGGGGTGTGATAGGAGCAGCCACGTCAGCTGATGGAGACGCCTGCTATAAAGCACCCACCGGCCCCGTGGCAGAGGCACGAGCGAGCCCACCATGGCCAACACGCTGCCCCCCTGCCTGCTCCTGGCCCTGCTGCTCCTGGCCCCGGCCCTGTCTGCACGGCACAAGCGAGGGCTCATCTTCAACTTGGTAAGAGGAACACTAACCCCGTCCTTGCCACAGCCAGGGGATGCCCCGAGTGCTGCAATGGGGCACGTGGCGTGTTGGGGGGTTGGAGGGGTCCGTGGTGCTTTGGTCTCTGGCAGCAGCTACGTGGGGGAGCCCGGGGGTGACGGCTGCAGCCTCCGAGAGCAAAACTTATCGCAGCTGGGGAAACTGAGGCAGGTGGGGATGGCGTGCTGGGTTTTCTGGGATTGTAAGGGATCTCAGAGCCTGAGAAAGCAGCTGTGTAAAGGGACAGGGAAGCCTGAAAATGGATGGGACTGAAGCTCTCAGCTGCCTGTGCCGGCCAGGACCCCCTCCCTGGGGGGCTCGCAGGGAATGGGGATGGGGGACGCTTTCCATGCGGTGTCTCAGCCCTATTCCCGTGAGCCCAGCAGAAAACAGCACTTCAGCGGGTGGTATTTTGGGCCAGGCTGAGGAAATCCTGCAGGGTGGGAGGCTCGGGCGTGCTGGCAGCGGTGCAGAGCTGGTGTCCGACACCCACCCAAACCCCCCGGGCCCACGGCTGGGGGGGATTAAGGGGGGACAGAGAGGGACCTGGTGCTCACGCCCTGCCTCGCGGCGCAGGACACCGGGGAGCTGTGCCTGCAGAGCGCCCAGTGCAAGAGCGGCTGCTGCCACCGGGGCAGCGGCCTGAGCCTGGCCCGATGTGCTCCGAAGGCGGCCGAGTTCCAGGAGTGCTCCCCAAAGGTATGAGCTCCCCTGCTCCCAGGGGTGGCCGGGGACGGGGGCACGTCCCCCGCGCTGCACTGTGCCTTGGTTCCCCACAGAGCATCTATGGGGTCTACTACAAATGTCCCTGCGAGAGCGGCTTGACCTGCGATGCCAATAAGACCATCGTGGGCTCCATCGCCAACAGCAACTTCGGCACCTGCAAGGACCCCCGGCTCTCCAACAGGTTCTGATGGAGGAGACCCCCCAGTGCCCCCCATGCTGCCCCTGCCACCTGCCTTTGCCCCTCCCCTGGGGTGCCCGGACCTGCCCGCGCTGCCCCGGCTGGGGGGAGCGGTTCGAGTAAAGAGCATCTTTGGCCGAGCTGCAAGCCGGCATTTTCACTCGATGCGTCCCTCTGGCCCAGGACGGGGACAGCAGGGCCAGAAGGTCCCAGAAAAAGCCGCAGGGACATGATGGCTTTACCTATACGTGCGTGCACATCGTATGCAATTGTATAATAATCTGGGCCGGGCTAGCAGCGAGCCGTGGGGTGAGCTCTGCTCGGGGGGAGCGTTAGCAAAGGGGGTGCAGGGGAGGGGAAGATGCAGCAGCCCCGGGATCTGTGGGAGCTGCTCAGGTTGTGCCGGACTCAGTTTATTTGCCACTGTGGCTGCTCTGGTTGGAAACGTCCCCTAGAAAAGGTTTGTTGCCGGAGAAGGTGGTATCGAAGCTGTGGGGGCTTGGGGTGCTTGGGGGTCGTGTCCGCCTCTGCCGTGCCGCACTGCGGGCTCTGGATGACCCTGCATGCCGGGAGCTGCACCTCCTCCTCGGGGTGGTCCGCCGGGTGGGAGTCCTCCCCAAAAAGGACCTTGTACGGGCAGTGGATGTACACGCCACGGGCGCCCCTCGTGCAGCACCTCCACCAGCATCTTGCAGAGCAGCTTCTCCGGCTGCGAAATGTGCAGGAGCTTTGGGAATTTGGGATGGAGCTGGGGCGAGGTGATGGTGGGAGCAGCCCCGGCTGGCAGCGAGGCGGCAAATCCCCTTAACTCTGCCCCCGGCTGAGCTGTGCCCTGGGCAGGGTGGGCTGTGGAGGGGCGATGCCCAGCTCGGAGCCAGCAGTTTGGGCATGGGGAGGGGGTGCAGATGTGCTGGGGGGGGATGAGGAAGAGGAGGCACCCGCCTGGCAGAGCTGGGGGGGCAGCAGGAGGCGAGGGGGTCACCAGAGCGGGGGGTTCTTGGCTTCTCCGGTGCTGTCTTCACCCCACATGTTCCTGTCCCTGGGGGCAGAGCGAGAACCAGGCACCCACAGTGCTGCTCCCCATTGCCCCGAGGGGCCGGGCACCCCATGGGGGCTCTGCACTGGGTGGGGGGGCCGGGGCCGTACCAGGCAGCTGAGGATGTCCTGCAGGAAACTTTCTTTCCCGGACAAGGGTGACCAGCAGCTTGAGGATCTGCACCTGCAGAAACACCAGGGACGCAGCTGGGCGGGTGGCACGGCTGGGGGGGGTCCCCACCGTGGTGGGGGGACATGGGGGGTAGCGTGGGGACAGGGCAGGGGATGCTCCAGGGACTCGCTGGCCCCCGCAAGCCTGGCTCGGCGGAGCTGCAAGAGGGGGAAATGGTGGATGACAAACGCCTTGAGGGTCTTGGTCTCGTTGGCATGGTGGTCCCGGTGGGAGGCCACCAGGTCGATGTCCTCATGGGTGCAGGATGAGGCCGGGAGGGAGATGGGGACGGCGATGGGGACAGCAGCCCCTCTCCTGCAGCAGACAAGCCCCCCGGGCAGAGCGAGGGGGCAGGGGACATGGGGTCTCTCCCTGGCCTCACCGCCTGTGTGGGGTCCTCAGCCCCGCACACCATTCCACACCAGTGGGGAGCACCCCGAAGAGGCTGGCATCACCCAGGACACATACTGGGGATACTGGGAGCCCTGCCTGCCTGGGGCCAGCCTCGCCCAGGGCTTTGCATCCTTGGCACGGGCAGGATGCAGCCCACGCCTGGGCTCCGGCCGTGCCGGGAGCAGCAGAGGGCAGCTGCAGCACGCCCACAGCCTGGGATCCCCCGGCCCTGGGAACCCCCCCAGCCTAGCAGGGACCCCCCAACCCCAGGGGCAGCTCAGCCTTGGGGGGCCCTGAAATGCACCCAGCCCCACAGCCCTGGCACCCCTTGAGTCCCGCTTTGGGGGTCACCCCCTCTCTGGAGGGGGGGGGGAAACAGTGGGGGGGGGGACCCAACTTGGGCCAGCCCCTGGTGTATATGATGGGGATTTTGGGGTGTCCCCGTTTTTGGGGTGTCCCCATGTCGGCAGGAGGAGGATGGGGACACTGGAGAGGTGGGAAGGGGGTGGCTGTGCTGGGGGACACACACACACATGAACAGCCCCCCTCTCCCCATCTCGGCCCTATATTTACTGGTGAAGCGGCGGCTTTATTTTGGCAGCTCTTGGCTGGTAAATATTGGCTTAAACCGAAAACCAGACGCCTGACTCACGGCGTCTTAACAAACACAGGAAGGGGCCCCCGGTGCGTGTGGGGTGCTGCCAGCCCCAGGGACGGGGGGGGCCCTACACCAGGGTGGGGGCACCCTGGGCTGGGAGGGGGGGTATGAGCAGGGCATCCTTGTGTGGGCAGATTTTGCTGCAGTGAGGTCCCCGGGGGGGTGGGACCTTACGGCACCCTGGGCGACGGAGGGGTGCAAGCATTGGGGTGCCCCTTCCTCCCACCCTGCTTTGCACAGCGTCCCCCCCCTTGGTTAAAAAGCGAGGAGGAGGAGTATGAGGCTGAAGAGGTGTTGCGGGGGGGGGGGACACACACGACCCTGAGCCCCCCGTCTCACCCCGTCACCAGGGTTGCACCCCACTCTGCGTGGCAGCAGTTCAATCCCATCCCTGGCTGCTGGGGTGATCCCGGTGTCCCCCCCTGCACCCTGTTCGGAGCTGGGGGGGGGGGACATGGGGGCATGCACCCCCCCGGAGCCCTTGCCTCGCCCCAGGGGGACGGAGGGGTGCAAGCACTGGGGTGCCCCTTCCTCCCACCCTGCTTTGCGCAGGGTCCGCCTCTTGCTCAAAAACCAACGAGGAGGAGTACGAGGCCGAAGAGGTGTCGCGGAGTGGGGCACCCCAAGCCCCCCCTTTCCCCCCCCCCAGTCTCACCCCATCACCAGGCTTGCACCCCACTTCGCACCCCTATCCCCGCCTGCTCACCCGTGGGGTGCCCCCAGTGCCCCCCCCCTTACCCCGGGGGGGGGCTGGAAGGGTCCCCCCCCGCCGCCCCCCCCCGCCGGGGCTGTTTTTACCGGGAGGGTACAGGATGTTCTCGCCCAGCCGCCCTCCCTCTCCCCAGCCTCCCTCCTCCCTCTCTCTTCCCCCCCCTTTCCGCCAGCCCTCGGCCTTCACCTCTTCTCCTCCGCGCTGCTTTAACCCTTTTTTTTGCAAAACACTGCCTTTTCCTCCTCGTCTTAATTTCTTTTCAATTTCTTGCCAAGATGCGGTGAAGCTCCTTCTCCGCCCAGCCCGGGGTGTCCCTGCACCCCCGATTCGCCGCGCTCCCCACCCCGTACCGCCACGAGCTCTGGCTGCAGAGGGGTCTCCGGTGGGGTGCCCACCCGATGCCCGTCCTTGCAGACACCCCCAGCAAAGAAGCAAAGACCCCCCCCCCCCCCCGCAAACAGGGAGCACCCTCCCAGCCCTGCCAAAAACCCCAAGAAAAAGGGGGTCGGGGGGGGGGGGGGTTGCTCCTGCAGCCTTCGCTCCGTGGGCAGGGGGGCTGCCAGCCCCGGGGGGGGTAAATGCTCCTTGCGGGGCTGAGCTGTCCCCAGCCCCCACAGAGGAGCCCGGGCAGGCGGCAGCCCCATAGCACCCAGCTTGGGGCAGTGATTTGGGGGGGGCAGACCCCAGGCACAGCCCGATTCCCCCTCGCCCCCAGTTTGCTGCAGACTGGTGTCGTGTAGGGGCCTGATCCTGCAGCAGGCTCAGGGGGTCTCATGGGTTTTGGGTTGGAGGGTGCTGGGGATTCCCGTGCTTCGTGGGAGCCTTGTGCTGCGGGAACGCGCCCGAGGGGCTGCCTCGAGGTGTCTGGGGGTGCACAGAGGCGTTTGGGGGTGCCCCAGAGGTGTTTGGGCATGCCCAGAGGTATCTAGGGCTGCCTGCTTGCTTTTGGGGCTGGGTTTTATTTTTCTCCCCCTCTGGATGACTTCCCCCCCCCCCCCCCCGGTTTCGGTCGGGGCATTGCAGAGCGGTGGCCGGTGCAGCTGGGGGGGTGGTGGCCCCTCTCGGGGTGTTCCTCGGCCAAGGTGGCTTTTGGCTGGAGGTGGCCACCACGTTTGCAAGGCAGGAGCCACCGGGATGGAGCAGGTCCCTGCGGGGTGTGGGACACCCCAGCCAGCACTGGGGGCTGGGGGAACCCCAAATCCCCAGGGAGATGCCCCAGTCTGCCCCCACCGCCCCGTGCCGACGTGGGACACCTCGACCTGCACCTGCAGCAGCAAAGCTCCCACGGCAGGTCCAAGCCGTGGGGCACAATGGGGTGCAGACCCCCCGTGCGCCCAACTGCAGCCCCCAGGGACGCGGGGGCCTGATCCTGTGACGCCCCGATGGGTTTTCCTAAATCTGGGCCGGGTTTGCACCGTCCTGGGGAGATGGTTTAGGGATGGAGCTGGCGAGAAGCCGTCCTTCAAGCTCTCGCTGGAGGAAAAGCAACCTTTCTAGCAACAACAAAAAAAGCAACCAAAAAAAAAATTCATGAAAAGCTCTGGTTTGCCTCTTCTTGCCAAAGCCAATTGTTGAAGATTTTTCCCGGCCTCTCCGGCTTTGCCTTCGCATGTGACGGAGCGAACAATGTCAGATGCTCTCCTGTTTTTCCGCTCTGATGTTTTTCCCTGGGGCTGGATGAGGGGAAGGACCCGGCGGGAGAGCAGGGACAGGCTCCAGGCAAACCGCAGCCCCAGGGGCCCTCAAACCTGGTGTGGGGGTCCCTGTCCGTCCCCCTCCCACCTCCATCCTCAGCCTTGGCTTTGGGGCTGGGAGCACGGCCAGGAGTGGGGTCCCTTGAGGATGCTCCCCTAGCCCAGAGCAGCCAGGAAAGCACCCCAGGGCTGAGGACTGCCCAGCTCGGGGCAGTAGTGGAGGCTGTGAGTGGGATGGGGGGCCGCAGCGGTGGCCCTGGGGGACATCCAGGCACCCCACGCACCTCCATGAACCCCTCTTGATGCTTTCCAGCGGGGCGCAAGTGGAAAAATCCTCGGGCTGAATTATTTGTGCTGCTGGAGGAATTAATTAGCGTGACATGGGAGGTGGGGAGGGCGAGGGGGGCTGACGGGCTGCGTCAGCCCAGGGAGAGCTCAGGGCTGGGTGCTTTGCGGGGGGGGGGGGGGGGTGTCTCCCCCCAGCTGGGATCCCCCTCACTGGGTATTTTTAGCATTAAATTCGCCGAAATGCTGGTGAGCTGGGCTGGGGAAGCAGGCCGGCACCGGGGGCGGGAGGGAAATGCAGGGGGGTGTTGGGGGGGTGTTGGGGGTGATGCTGGGGGATGCTGGGGTGGTGCTGGGGGGGATGCTGGAGGAGGAAGTTGGGGGAGATGCTGGGGGGTGTTGGGGGGGGGGATACTGGGGGCCATGCTGGGGGTTGATGCTGGGGGGGGGGGGGGGGGGTGTCATACTGGCGGCCACGCCGTGCCCCACCATCCAGTGGGGACCAAGTAGGGGGGGGGCCCATCTGCTCCGTGGCTCCTGCCAGCAGCAGGGAGGGGGGGGTCCCTGCCCGCATGCCCGCAGGCCGCGGCCAGCCCCCCCCCCCCCCCCCCCCCCGAAGCAGCCCCCCCCTCAGGCAGCACCCCCGCAACCAGGCCCCCCCCCCCCCGGAGGCAGCCCCCCCCTGCAGACACCCTCCCCCCAAAGATACCCCCCCCCGCAGCCCTCCCCGCAGGCAGCCCCCCACCCCCCCCGCAGCCCCCCAGCCCTGCGGCAGCCGCCGGCCCCTCCGGAGCGCTTCCCCCGGCTGCCGGGCCAGCCCGGCCCCGCCGCCCCGGCCGGCACAGCGCGGCCCCACGCCGGGCGCTGGCCCCGCGCCCGCCCGCCCCCCGGTGCTGCTCCGCGCAGGGCAGGGCCCGGCCCCGGGCGGCCCCTCCGGGCGCTCCGGCCGCGGCTGGCGGGGCTGGCGATGCTGCGGCCGGGAGCAGAGCGCTGGGAGCTGCGGGGTGGGGTCTTTTATTTCTTTTTTTTTTTTTTTTTTGCGGGGGGTGGGGGGAAGCAACCGTAGCACGGGCCTGAGTCACGCTTGTGCGTGTCCCTGCTGGGTGCGATGTCCCTGCCGGGTGCCCCCCCAGCCCGGGGCTCCCCAGACACCCAACAAGCATTAGGGCACCCGGGGGGGATCTCCCCAGGGTGGTTTTGGGGTGCAGATCCCTCTGGCAGGAGCATCCCCGTTGCACGGCACAGCCTCACGGCTGAGCATCTCTGGGGGTGCGGCACCCTCTGGTGTGTCCCCCCACCCCCCCCCCCCTGCACCCCCCCCCCACCCCGACACCCCCATCCCGGCGGGGCTGGCGGGGAGCCCTGGCTGCCCCCGGCCACCCTCCCGCCCCGGCGGAGGCTGGTACAGTTCGTTACGTCCAGACCGGAATGTACTTTGTGTTAGAAGTGGCCCCAGGCCAGGACGGCAAAGCCGGACTTTATTTATCCTCCCCACTCGGGCCCTGCTGCATCCTGCGGGGCTGGATCTCCGGTGGGGCTGGGGGAGACCTGCACCCTGCCCACCCCCACCTGCAGCTGAGGGGTACGGGGATTTTCCCCCCTTTTCCCCACGGGGGAAAATAATCCGGGAAGATATTTGTGTCCCCTCAGCCGGTGAAAGCCGTCCCCGGTGTCCGGGAGGAAGCAGCGTGGGGGAGATGGGGACTCGGGGACGGATCCAGCCCCTGCAAAGCCTCTGGCTGAGGTGCCCCCCCCCCCCGCTTGCATGAGGTTTTCTGCAACGGGGGCCGGCGTTCGGATCGCAACCCGCAAATTTATGGATTGGAAACGGACGGGGAAAGGGCCAGCCCTGGCCACGCTGGGGGACGGGGCAGGATCAGGCCTACGATGGAGCGGGGGGCTGCTCCGGGGGTCCCCCCACGTGCCGGGGACGCCTCGGCCCCTCTGCCCGTGAAAATTCATTGCAGGAGCCCTGAGGCCGAGCAAAGAGGGGGGGGTCATGGCTGGAGGAGGGATCACCCTGGGCTGGATCTGGCCGCTTGCCGCCGGCCAGCCTCCACCATGACACCCCGCATCCATCCCGCGGCCTCTCCGGTAGGAAGATTGGGGGGGGATTTGATGCAGAAAGCAGCTTGCGGGCTGCTTTGCACCCCCTGGATCAAGCATTCCCACACCAAGTGGGTGGTCTTGCCTGGCTGCCCCCCCCCCCCCCGTCCCCCCCCCCCGTCCCCCCACGTCCCCGTGTCCCCGCCGTCCGGCCCCGCCGCCCGCGCAGCTGCACCTACGGCCGGCGGCGAGGACACGATGTCCTCCTGTACTCTGCTGCCTGTTGTGCAACACCCGGCTCCCCGTGACCGCGCTGCCAGGCTCCCGCCATGCTGCACCCCCACCCCGGGTGACAAACCGGGCCCTCGGAGGGGGGCACGTGCTGGGGGGTGCAGGGGGGCGAGGCCACGGCATCGCCAGGCTGCAAAAAGCTGCTTTGCTCCCCAAAACGGGCAGCGGGCGGGTATGTGGGTACTGGGGGGAAGGATGGATTCGGTCACCCCCGGGGGGGGGCGGGGGGGGGGGGGGAACATCCCGCATGGGTCATCTGCCCGGAGCCATCGATTTGTGCCGTCACACCCGGAAAGAAACCGGGAGAAAACCCATTTCCTCTGCGCTCCAACGCGCTCGAGAGATTCACTGATGCGGCTTTGAGATGTGAAGCAGAGGCGGAGGGACGCCTCTCCTCCCCGCGCTCTCAAGGCAGATTAACGCCGGTTATTTTTAGCAGAAAACAAGGATGAATAAAAATATCCCCTATTTTATTTTAATTTTTTTTTTTTTTTCAGGAACCGCCGCTCTCACGTCACACAAGGTGCTTGGGGGCCAGCACGAGGAAGGACATCACCGGTGAAGGGGGGTGTGCGGGCTTTGCCCCTCGGTTCCGGTGGGGGGGCAAGGCTTTCCCCCGGACCCCCCGTCCTTTCGGGGCCCGGTGACGGCCACGCAGCGGGCACAGGGCTGGGGCAGGACATGTGCAGCCAGCTGGATGGCAAGGGGGAACAAGCAGTGCCCCTGGCAGCCGCCCCGAAGCCAGCCGGGATTATTTATGGAGCAGATTTTCCTCCAGGTTGTGTTACAGGGATGGGGGGGACGGGGCAGACCCCGGCACCGGAGGGGGGTTCGGGCATCCCACCACCCAAGAAAGCGGAGCAAGCTGGGGGGTCCGGCGCTGGTATCGTGGTGATTTGGAAGGTGTCTTTAAAAAAAACCACTCTGGTGCTTTCTTCCCATCCTATTTTGCTTTTATTTTTCTATGCAAACAAACAAATTCACCATTTTTGTGGTGCAAGAGCGAACCAGGCTGGACCCCCCCCGCTGCTGCCGTCGGCCCCATGGGATTTTTCTGGGCTTGGGTGTTACCTAAGGGGCCTGCATGTAATTAAGCTGCGGGGTTTCCTGACACTGGAAATCCACAATATTTCTTTGGTAAATAGAAATTTAAAGCTCTCAGAGGCTGGGCAGGAAATGTTTAAAACCAAAATGCAAGATTCACCTGGGTTATTTTAGAGCGGGATAAATGAAACGTCGTGAAAATACATCTTTTTTTTTCTAAAGTGGGCTTTAATTTTGTATTTCCAATGATGAGGGCCATCGGTGTCTCAATTACAGCTGGGAAAATTGAACTCGGCGTCAAAGAGCAGACCTGCAAGCAAGCATCTGTAAAGGCAGCCGCTGCCTTAAGCCCGGCCCTGGGGAGTTTGTTGGATCAACACGTGGGAATCGGGGTGCAGATTGGAAGCGGCGGGCACCGGCCCCAACACAAGCCTGGTAAAAACAAGCGCTTTATAAAAATACCGAGTTGCTGCATTTTAAATCTACCCCGTGATCTACCCCCCAGCTTTTTTTTTTGCCCCCTTGGCTCAGGCGCTGCGATTAGCTGAACGCGCACGAGCAGCGATCAGATGTTTAATTGCAAATGGACGTTATTTCTAATCTCGGGGGGGGTATTTTGAGGCAGCTCTTAACAAAAATCTTATCTCCTTCAGACTGAACGGGAACATTTCTATGTGTCCCGTGTCCTCCAAACCCCCGCCTCCCTGTCCCCAGCCGTGGGAGATTATTTGCTTTCCGGTGGGATATTTCCCTTAACAAACCCCGAGGAGGTTGCAGGGGGTTGGGGGTACCCGTGGGGCGTTGCACGGGGCTGGTGGGTCCTCTGGGGCTGGGGTGCCTTTGGAGGGGGGATTGCATGAAGCTGACCCCCCCCCAGGGGCACTGCTCAGGGCTGGGGGAACCCTGGAGCACTGCATGGGACCGGGGTGTCCTTGGAGCACTGCATAGGGCTCACCCCCCCCCTCCCCCCCCCCCCCCGGGGCATTGTACTGGGCCGAGCACCCACCCAAGGCATTGCACGGGGCCGGGAACCCCCCCGGCGCATTGCACGGGGCCAAACAGCCCCCGGGGGCATTGCACGGGGCCGGGACCCCCTCGGGACATCGCACGGGGCCGGGGACCCCCCAGGGGCACTGCACGGGGCCAAACAGCCCCCGGGGCACTGCACGGGGCCGGCCCCCCGGCCCCCCCCCCCCGGTTCCTGCCCGGCTTCGCCGCCGCTGCCCCCGGCAAGTGCGCGGGGCGGGGCGGGTGGAGCCGGTCCGGCCCCCCAGGGGAGGGGAAAACGTTCTGATTTGCATGATGTCGCCACCCGAGCCAATGAGAAGGCGCTGCGGACGCCGTCGCCGAGACGGGCATGCGGAGAGGCCAATGGGACGCGGGCGGAGGGGCGGGGCGCGGCGGCTGGGGAGGACGGGGCCGGCGCGCGCGCGCGGTGTCACTCGGAGCCGGGCGGCGGCGGAGCGCGGGGCGGCGGCAGCGGCAGGTGGGGCCGTGCGTGGGGCCGGGGGGTCCCTGCGTGGCTCTGTGTGTGGGACTGGGGGGGGGTCCCTGCGTGGGGCCGAGGGGAGCCCTGTGTGGGTCCCTATGTGGGTCCCTGCGTGGGACCTGGGGGTCCCTGCGTGGGGCCGAGGGGAGCCCTGCGTGGGTCCCTGTGTGGGGTCCTGCGTGGGGCCGGGGGGTCCCTGCGTGGGTCCCTGCGTGGCTCCGTGTGTGGGACTGGGGGGGTCCCTGCGTGGGGCCGAGGGGAGCCCTCTGTGGGTCCCTATGTGGGTCCCTGCGTGGGACCTGGGGGTCCCTGCGTGGGGCCGAGGGGAGCCCTGCGTGGGTCCCTGTGTGGGTCCCTGCGTGGGACCGAGGGGTCCCTGCGTGGGGCCGGGGGGAGCCCTGCGTGGGTCCCTGCATGAGGTCGGGGGGGGGTCCCTGCGTGAGTCCCTGCGTGGGTCCCTGTGTGGGGCTGGGGGGTCCCTGCATGGGGCCGAGGGGAGCCCTGCGTGGGTCCCTGTGTGGGTCCCTGCGTGGGACCGAGGGGTCCCTGCGTGGGGCCGGGGGGAGCCCTGCGTGGGTCCCTGCATGAGGTCGGGGGGGGTCCCTGCGTGGGTCCCTGCGTGGGTCCCTGCGTGGGTCCCTGTGTGGGTCCCTGTGTGGGGCTGGGGGGTCCCTGCATGGGGCTGAGGGGAGCCCTGCGTGGGGCCGGGGGGTCCCTGCGTGGGATCGAGGGTTCCCTGCGTGGGGCCGGGGGGAGCCCTGCGTGGGTCCCTGCATGAGGTCGGGGGGGGTCCCTGCGTGAATCCCTGCGTGGGTCCCTGTGTGGGGCTGGGGGGTCCATGCGGGGGTCCCTGTGTGGGTTCCTGTGTGGGTCTGTGCGTGGGGCCGGGGGGAGCCCTGTGTGGGTCTGGAGGCATCTGCGTGGGTGCTGCGTGGGGCTGGGGGAAGGCTTGGGGGTGCCTTGTGTGGGGCTGGGGGTCTGGGGTGCCCTGCGTGGGGCTGCATGGTTCTGCGGGCAGTCTGCGTGGGGCGGGGGGGGGGGGGGTGTCTGTGTGGGGCTGGAGAAATACCGTAGGCCTGGGGGGGGGTGGCGTGGGGCAGTGTGGGGTGGGGGAGAGGCGTGCGTGGGGCTGGTGGGCCCTGCCTGGGGCTGTACGGGGGGTGTCGGGGTCCTGCGTGGGGCTGGGGAGTCGTGTGGGGAAGGGGATGGTGCCTCCAGCTGTTGATGTGGGGTGAGGATAGGATGGGGGTCCCCACCGCATAGACCCCCCCCCAGTGCAGGGGATGTCCGGGGAGAGTTAACGCAGAGGGGCACTGGGATGCACTGGGATGCACTGGGATGGGGACGGGGGACGAGGTGGCGTGGGCAGGATGGGGTCACGCCGGGCGGGGGTCGGTGTCCCGCCGTCTGTGCCAGCAGGACGGTGCTGGAGGGAGGGGGTTTTCCTTTTTCCCACTTCCCCGCACAAAAGGAGGCTCCTGCGCTCGGCCGTAACGTTCCCCTAATGCCGCCTACCAAAAATACCCTATAGGGCGTACGCGTGAATATATAGTTTCCTTGGCAGTAGGTATAAGTGATTGCACAAGGTAAACGGGAATATTTTTTTAAGCTCCTGCTATTTTTCCCTCCTCTTTGGGCACAAAACCTCTTTCAAAGCTTCTGTTTTTAAAATGCACGTTGGGGTGAGCTTGCTCTAATCGGGAAAGAGTATTTTACGCGATGATCTGTAGGAGCTCGTGGGGGATACGTCCGTCATCGGCGCGTCCCTGGCCAGCGGTTTCCAGCCGAGGCTCCGATGCTGCAGCTGTGTTCCTGTCCTCGCTGTGCCGTCGTGCTGAGCAAATGGGGCCGTGCCGCTGCCGGTGGAAAAAAAAGCCTTGAAAAATAGAACAAAAAAAAAAGCCAGGAGCTGATACTTTAGGCTTTTAAAGGTAGAGTTTAAATGGTGTCTCTCCGTAATGAGCTATTAAACTGTTGAGGTGGATTTGGGACATCCCTGGGGCATCAAATCCAGCCTGGAAACTGGGATTGCAAGTTAAAACAAAAAAAAAAAAATTGAAGGCACAGATCGCTCCTTCCTTTAAGACATGCAGAAGTCGTGTCCCTCCTGCCCCGCGAAGGGCTGGGGAGAAAAATCATTAAATCCGTGATCCATGGATCCATGATCCAAATCTGGCTTTTAGGGGATGTTTTCCCGGAGGTGCGGTGGGTTTGGGTCAGGCGGCAAATGCTGCGACTCAGAGATGCTCTGGTTTTATTTCCAACCTGGTACCCAAGAGATGGGACAAAACTGCTGGGGGGGGGGACAGAAACGCCGCCGACGCAGAGGGAACGATGGCTGCCGCTGGCAAGGGGTTAAGCAGGAGTGTGGGGCTGGGCAGGAATAATTTCCAGCGGTGCTGAGAGTTTTGCAGCCCAAAGGTGGGATGCTGGGGTCCCTCGGCGGCGGGATGCTGGGGTCCCTCGGCGGGATGCTGGGGTCCTCGGCAGGATGCTGGTCCTCGGCCCCGCAGCGCAATGGGTGATGACAGCAACCTCCGTGACGCAGGAGGAGGAAGGCGAGGGTGCGACGGAGCTGGGTGCTCACGGGAGCCAGAGGTGATGGGGTGCTGGCAGAGGAAGGGGCGGCCGGGGACGTCTTGGCGGGGGGGGGGTGGTTTGGGGTGATGAAGCCGGCGGGGCTTGTGCTGGAGAAGATACGTGATGGTGCGAGGGGGAAAAAAAGCAGATTTCTGGGGAGTTGGTGGAGAAGTTACCGCTTCTGCCAAAAGTCGCTGGGAGGGACGACGGTGCGTGGCCTCTCTTGTGGTTTTGGGCTTGGAAGATGGAGCGGGACCGGTGCTGGAGGGGGCTCGGGGGAAGGCTGGCACGATGCGGGCTGCTCGCGATGCCCGTCCTGCCCGGAGCAGGGGTGTCTGCCGGGATAACAGCTTGTGCAATTATCTTTTCTTCTTTTTCAAAAAAAGAAAAGCAAGTAATCGTAGCTTCCCAAGGCTGTATTTGCCCAGCACACACTTGAATTATGTTGAGGTCCTTTCCCAGCGCTGTTGGAGCATCTCCCCGCTGGGACAAGCCAGAAAATAAGGACAAATCCCAAGTAAAAAACAAGCTGCATCCTTCAGGAACGTCAATGCTGTGTAATTAGGCGTGTTTTAATTACTGGCTTGCAGAAGGAGAAAGTTTGACCCCCTCTCCATCCGGCTGCAGCTCTCCGGGCTGGCTCAGGAGGAAAAATATTCTGTCAAGTATTTGGAGAATAATTTATTCTCAGTTATTTATACTTTTATACTATTTAGTATTTTATTTTATATTCGCTCTCAGTTATATATATTTACCTAAAGTTGTTACAGCCCCTTGAGGGAGCTGCGGAGCTCGTACCGATTTTGCGCATATCACAGGGAAATAATAAATTACTTAGCAAGGGTGGTGTTTTTTTTTTTTTTTTTTAATTTTACTGCTGTATGTTTGTGGGCATAAAGAAATGGCCACAAGTGCTCTAACGTACGAGTTGTTCATGTAACTTGTTTGTCATGGAGCTGACGAGCTTTTTCCGTAATCGGTAATTGTGGTTGAAATAAGGATTTTTGATTTTGCAAGTGAGTATATTGGAAAGTTAGGAAAATAGTAGTAAAGTAACTGTCAGCAGTGAGGAGGGGGGATGAGGAGGGACTGCAATTAAATCATCTTCTGCCTGCGATGTCCCGTCTTCGTAAATAGTCGTATCGCTCTTAGAAAATTAGCCTCGTTAAAGGTATTCCCATTTCAAGTATTTTTGGATTTACGTTAAACTTAATCACAGAATTCAATAAAACGAGCCCTAGGCGGCACCGCCTCGCAATTAGCATCGTCTCGGGGCTGCGACCCCCTCAGCGCGGGCTCCCTCCCCGTCCTCGAGCGATGCACACGCGTGCGCACGGTCGGTACGTGCACGTTGCCGCTCCTCGGAGCTGGCGGGGGGCGAGGGTGACCCGGCAGCGATGCAGCGTCGTCCCCAAAGCCGCAGCGGCCTCGGCAGCCTCCCGACCCCCCCCGCCGCCCCGGGGCCGAGCCCCCTGCGTCTCGCAGCGTCCCCCGGCGATGTCGGCGGCAGTCCCGGTGCCCCTCCGTCGGCTTGGCCGCTCGTAGCGTTTCTTTGTCCTCTCCAAGAAATCCCGATTTGGCGCGGGAAGAGGCTGGTGTTTCACAACACGCTGGGAATTGCCGTTTGCCCGATATAATTTGGCATTTATAGACCGTCGGCGCGCACGTGGCTTCAAAAAAAGGTCTCGGGCGCCGGGTTATTTCTGGGTGCGCGGCGTTGCCGGCGGCAATGCCGGATGCCGAGTTGGGGATCCCCCCTGGAATTTGGCACCAGGGCTCTCAAGATGCTGCCGAGCTCTTGTGTGTGGGAATAAGGGATTAAATACGGCGTTTCCACTGCCGGGGGGGTTGCTGTGGTGTAGGGTCACCTGGCTGAAAGTTTGTTGGAGAAACCCCTAAATCTGTTGCAAGCAATGAGATGCTTTTAGAAATTAAAAAAAAAAAAAAAAAAAAAAAAAACCCGAGTTTAATTGTCAGATTTATTCTAGAGGAAAGGCTAAATTAGAACAGAATTGGCAAACAAGGCGTTTCTTGTTTATTCCCGTTTTGTATTTATTTTAGTTCCCCCAAGCTGTCTCTGAAAATTGAATTTGCTCGGCGTTGGCGTAGCTGCTGCTGGGAGGATGCTCGGGTCGGGCTTTACCGGGGTGCGCTGTACGGGGAGGGGAGCTTCACATTTAATAGCCAGAGGTGGAATATTTCTTTCCAGTGTCCTGAAAAGCCTGGCTGGGTCTGTTCTCCCTGGTTGTTTTGACCAGGAGAGAAGACACGATGAAAGGAGCCTGCTCATTTTCGATGGCAAAAAACCCAGTTAGAGGGTGCCAAGGAGTGGGTAGTGGGATGTCAAGTACTTTCTCACTTTTTAAAGATGGTTTATGTAACCTGCTTGGCTATAATATTGTATTTTTTTTCCCCCTCCAGTTACATAATCCTAATTTATGAAAGCATTAGGAAATTGCGTTCCCCGCTGTTACGTGAGCATCTGTATATAATGGCCACGGAGCTTGTTAGGTTGCTGCGCTCGGCCCCTCTGCTAGCCGTCTCCCGAGAAGCTCAGGCAGGTGTGGAACAGCTATTTATACACTTATTGTTATTATTTTTATATTTTTCCCATCATCCGAGGCTGTGTCAGCCCCTCCAGGAGCGGGATGGGTGCGGGCTGGTGCCTCTCTCCCTGCCGATGGAGAGCAGAGGCTTCGTGGCCAGCTCCAGCATTCCTGTTTTTTCCAGTATTTTCGGGATGTGCTGCTTGTGGCAGAGGCTTGTTGTGATTTTTGTGGTGGGAGCAGCTGAAATCCTTGCTGGCGCTGGGGACGGCTTCGGGGGCAGGCGGGATAGGAGCCACGGAGCATCGGTGTGTAAAATCCTTGACCGCATCCCGTCCCTGGCACCTTCCCCCCCTTGGAAGAGCAACAACCCATAAATGTTTATGGCTTTTGCTTTCCCCAGTATATGTTTGTCTTTTGGAATAAAGGAAAGGGGGGGGGGGGGGGGGGGAAAGGCTTGTTTTTTTTCCATTTCACATTAAAGCGAAGGGCGTTGTGTCTCTGGGTTACCCGTGCTGGAGGGGGTGGACGCCGGGCTGCTGGTGGGATGCTTGTAAGAGGGTCGAGTCCAAAGAAGCTTTATCCCTACGATTTCTTATTTGGAAGCAACCTGGAAAAAGCACCGAGCAAGCATTTCCTCCCTAGTGCCTTGCTAGATAACCAGCAAAAGAGCTAAATTATTTTTAATGGGTTTGTATTGTAAACTGGGGGGGGGGGGGGGGGGAACCCCTTTCTGAGAGTCTTTTGCATGTCGCTGGTGTGGGTGCGCTTTGCCGCGCTCCCGGGGGATGCAGACAGGCTGAACCCATCTTGCCTTCTGTTGAAATATTTATTCTGGCAGGGAGCAGCGAGCCGTCCTGCTCATTTTTCCTCTCGCTGCAGCTGAAACTTGAGGGCAGCCTCTTATTCAACATATTTTAAAAAAAAAAAAAAAAAAAAAAAAGAAAGAAAAAAATTCGTTATGAATTGGATCTTAAAGCACTTCAGAAGCTTAAAAATACTAGCTAGGCAAAATGATTAAGCAAGTGTGACGGGAACACATACCATCGTATTTAAGTTAGCCGCATGCAGTAGTTTCCTTTTTTCCCTTCGTTATTCTCTTAATTGCTTAAAATCCTCGCTTTGCTGCTGTAGCACCGATACCCTCTGGTCCTCGGGAGGTGGATTGGGAATAAGGCGAGCGCATCCCTCTCCGGGGTGTCCCGTGCCGGGAGGGGATGCGAGGCTGCGGGGCGGATGCTGGGGGGGATGCTGGGGGGGATGCTGGGGGGGATGCTGGGGGGGATGCTGGGGGTACCGGGGTCTCGGTGGGCAGAAGGAGTTAACCCCGGAGCAGCGACCGGCCGTGGATAAAGGAGAGCAGGGAGTTCGCTTCGGTCCCCAGTGAGTCACGGTTCACCCTGGGCGCGATGGAGGTTCGTCAGGGTACTGTGCAATTAAAGCGGCTCTGTTTGCGTTTTGTTTTTTTGTTTGAATAAAAGTTGCCATGACTGGCCCGCCGGGATGTTAGCTGCTTGCACAACGTGCACGCTAGGAAGTGAATCAATCCATGTGAGGCTTATTTAGCTAGCGATAATTTAAATTTTATGGCTTCCCCGTTTATTTTAAAGGAGGGGGGGAGAAGTCAGGTGGCCAGGATTTAAAAAAAACCAAAAAAACCAAAAAAGTTAATTTTTAGTTCAAGCTGTCATGCAGAAGTGTGAGACATGGCACTCGATGTCTGGGTGCATCCTTATGTATCAGGATGGAGCTGAGGATTCTGTGGAGCTGCCTTGTCAGGCTTAAGAAGGTCGTATCTTCTTAGAAATCCCAATTTTAATTTATTCCTGACTCAAACGCCATCTCCCTGGGTCTCTGCTCCGCAGGCTGGTTTTGCAGGCATCTTAAAACACCCTTATCCGGGGAAAATCGTGGCTCCCGTCTTCCCTCTCCTGCTGCCCGGGGACGGTTCACTCAGTGAGTAGGTATTTTATTAGAAAAAATAGTTTTCTCGATCAAGGGGAAGCGAAACCACGGTGGGTCGGTGGAGAGAGCCCAGCTGCCGTGCTAATTGGGTCGTTCTTCGTTATCTGTTGGCGGGTGTGCTGGGGACGGAGGTGCAGCCCCGTGCTGCTGCCCGGCTCGAGGGGCCGGGATTCGGGGTGATGCCGGCCGGGATTCGGGGTGATGCTGGCCAGGATTCGGGGCCCCGCGTCTCCCCCCTGTGCATTTAGATTCGCTGTTTTTTAGCCTGACCTTTGCATTTTAAAGAAACTCCCTCCCGTGTTGCAATCCGAAGCTTTTAGGGCTGTTGCGGTGCCATGGAAGCGAAAGCGCTTTGTGCTAAGTGGGTCTTAAAAACAAACCCCAGAGCAGTCAGCTCTTATTTTCCATCCTGTTAATTTTGGACAGAATATAGCCTTTTTTTTTTTTTTTTTTTCCCCCCTCTTTATTATTTTTTTTTTTTTAAGCTGATGTTAAGATGCTAAATGCTGTTTTATGGAAACAGCGAGTCAAAGCATCTTCCCGTGGCTGCAGGGAGCAGAGGAGCTGCCACGGGAGGTTTTGTCCATGGTCTCATCGCCCCTTTCTGACCGTGGTCTGTGGCTTAAAACGGCCGTCTCGGTTCTCCCTTCTTCTTAAATCCTGTTTTAGAATAAAGCACACGTGGGGTTTTTATTTTGTTTATTATTTTTTTGGTTTTTTCTCTCCTTACTAGTTATTTGTGTGACATCCCCACCGTGTCTCTGGGTGGGCACCTCCCAGGACCCCCCCCGGACCTTCAAACCTTCTCCAGCGATTGCACGGTGGCAAGGTGAGACCCCCTCAAAACCCCCCCAGCCTTCTTCTTCCCCCCTCCTCCCTTTCCCCTCCCGTGAGCCTCTGGGAGGGATCTGCGCCGTGAAGTTTCCATTTGGAGCTGGCAAATTCCTGGTATGCCGATTTCTAGGAAACGTGGCTTGGGATCGTGTGCTTGGTAAAACCCTAGCATGTGCGATACCTGTCTGTCCTCAGCCTGGGGTCGGACATCTGCATCCCATTCTCCGCTCTCAATTTTCTCCTATTTCTCTGGGCTGGAAGACAGTAACATCCATACGGAGCGGGGATTGTAAAAATAAATGGCTTGTTTTTATGGCGTGGCTTTCTGCGCAGCGTGTGCTGGTGTCGCGCGGCGTGCGTCCTCCCGGAGCGGCGTTTTCGTTGCGAAGATTGTCGTTTGAAAGGCGTGTGCGAAGGGGAAAGGGCTTCGAGATGCTCCCGTTGCAGGTCACGGCTGCCTGGTTTTCCACGAGCGTGTGTCTGGCATCGCTTGCAGACAGCCTGAAAAACACACGGGGCTCGGAGGATAACGAAGGTGAGGAAGACGCCAGCCGCTGCACAGCTTACAAAGGGGGAAAAAAAAAAAAAAAAAGCCTTTTGTCGTACCTGCTTTTTAAAAATAAATGGACAAAAAAAGCACAGAACGCATTTTTCTGAAGCAGCAGCTGAATTAATGTCTGATTGTATAGGGGTGCTAAAATCGGGGTCAAAGCCGTAACGCTGCCCGGCTGTGTCGGGGCGTGCAGGGGGGTCCTCTGCCTGGGCAGCCCGTGCCCGCTGCGGGCGGCTTCATTGCACGTGGGCATCGATTGTGGCTTCATTGCACGTGGGCATCCATCGCGGCTTCATTGCACGTGGGCATCCATCGCGGCTTCGTTTGCTCGTGAGCATCAATCGGGGCGATGCCGCTCTCCGTCTGGAGGAGGGAAATGATCTTTGCAACTGCTTGCGCCGGCGTGCGGGGCAGCGTTTGGGGAGGCAGTGGATTTGCGAGAAGGAAAGATGCAGCGGTTGTTGCTTTTGAGCGGTTCAAGGAGTTTATGTTAATTTAGCGGGGCTGAGAACAGGCGTGCGCCGTGGGTCGGGGTGCGCCGGTCCGAGTGAAGCACGCGTCGTGCACGTGTATAGGAGTCTCCTGAAGCCGTGAGCCTCCTTGTTTGCTCAGCGACAAGCTCTTTCATGTATTTCATATTAATTAACGCTGAAATAGTTGCACTTGAAGGACAGAGATTGCGTCCAGATGTCGAAACCTCTGGATTTTAAAGCTTGTTTATTATAATAACTCTTAAATTACAGATTAAACAGCTACGCTGAATTTTCAGATCAGCCGGTAGAGCGGGGACTGATTGAAAGCAAACAAGTGAAAACCCCAAACCCTTTCCTTTTAGCTCTGAGGAATAACCCTGCCCTTCCGCAGGGCCTGGGGCGGGTGGAGGTGGCGGCTCTGGGTCCCTGCGGCTGCGAGGCAGCCCCGTGCCCGGCCGGCAGCGCCCGGGCGGTGGCTGGAGCCATGGGCCGGACCCCGGCGTTGGGCTCGGAGCTCGAGCGACGGCGTTTTTTGGGGGGGCGTTTCCAGGCTTCCGCAAGAGACCTCGCTTCAGGATGCGAAGAATCGAGCTGTGCGAAACCGCCCCGCGGTGCCTGCGCACCTTTGCTGGGGCACGCTCTGGATTTCTTTAATCGCTTTCCCATCGCTTCTGTTCTCCGTGCGTGGAAATCCCTTCCCTCTCGGTGGCCTTTCGGCGATGCCCTTACGCGTTGCAAATTGCTGCGCCTTTCGGTGGAGGAGGACCCCAGCCCAGGGGGGTTTCGCCCTTCCCCACCCTCTCTCCTCCTCCCACCCGTCCCTATTGACATCCCAGGGAAACAAAGCAGCATGGGTGTTGGGAGAAGGGAGGATGGTTCAGCCCGGCTTCATTTACAGACTTACAGCGTTAAGCTTGTGGGTAACAGCAATGGGAGAGCGGGATCTGCTTGGGGCGTCAGAAACACCCAGAAGCTTTTGCACGGGGTAATTAATTAATCCCCTCCCTGTATCCGGAGCACGCGTGGTCCCGCAACAAGAAGATTCAGGCTCTGACACCTCCAGCAAGCTCGCACGGCTCTCGGCGACAGTCCCCGGCTCCCTGGGATAAACTCTCGGGAAGTAGCAGATATTTTTTTTTTTTTTTCCCCTACAACTGTTTGTTTCAAATTAATTGGGATTTTGGACCCCAGCCAGCCTCCTTCTGTCGCTCCAAACCGGAGATAAGCAGGAGCGGCGCGGTCTTTTCTTTAACCTAGTTGGAGTCGTTTTCGCGGGCCGGAGAAGTCTCGAGCTCTTTCATAACGTGGACCACATCTTAATAGCCGGTCTTGTAGGCTCCATCCCTCCCACTGCTTCTGACGCAGAGCGTCTCCCCTCCTGCTCGCCTTGGCCAGCTTCCCTGGATGACTCCACTAATTGCTTACGTAGAAAAATAATGAGAAGGATGCGTATGATGTATTTTTAGATGTCTCTTGGTGGGATTTAGCAACCGGCGAGTCAGAGCCAGCACCTCCCCATCCATCTTTTGCATCCCAGTGGTGGCTGCTTGGCGGACCTCGGGACGTTCTGCGTCAGGAGGTGGCACTTCTGTTGCAAGCTGCTCCTCTTTTTTCGGGCTCCTCCTGGTCCTTCATAAATGGGTTATGGATGCTGCATCCCTGGTGCTGCACAGGATCTCTGCTGGGAAGCCCTGAGCCAGTGCGCGGTGCCGGCGGCGTGCCCGTGCCGCAATGGGCACCACCACCTCCTCGCTCATCTCCAAGAGGGATGTCCGCGGTGGTGGCAGGGCAGCGTGGACCACGGTGGCTTGGAGACCATCTCAGCGCCCGAATCGTAGAACGGTTTGGGTTGGAAGAGACCTTTACAGGTCATTCAGTCCAACCCCCCGCAATGAGCAGGGACATCTTCAACCCGATGAGGTTGCTCAGAGCCCCGTCCAGCCTGACCTTGAATGTTTCCAGGGATGGGGCATCTACATCTCTGCGGGCAACCTGGGCCAGTGTTTCACCACCGTCATCGTAAAAAATTTCTTCTGAAGTAACCAATGGCGTGTTTTCCAATGTATAAATAGCCACGAGGTGACGAGTTTGACCACCAAAGTTGCTTTTTGTAGTGGTTTTTTTTAGGTGTTCCCATCTGAAACCTCAGCAGAGCAACGGAGAGGGAGCAGATGCAAGATCTGATTAAACATTACCCCACAGACTGTGATAAGTGAGCGTTGCAGCAAGTAGTTCCCTTATTTTTCTATTCGCTTCTTCCATTGCAGGGCTCTTTGTGTCTCAGCGGCTTCCTGTGCCGGGGGGGCCGGGCTCCAGCTCTTCCCTTTCCACCCGGGTGCAAGGAGTGCAGTTCTTCTTGCAGCACGATTATCTGCCCTTGGAGCTGAAAACATCCTTTCTTTGCTCTTTTTGAATCCCCCGAATGAATGATTTCTCCTGCTGGTTAGCATCAGCTTCCACACCAAAGACTGTGGGAAAGTTTCGCAATTAGAGTGTCTTTAATAGATCTGGTTTATGTCTTAAAAAACCCATCGCTTTCTAATTCTCCGTCACATGTTTCCTTGATTACGTGTCGCGCAGCAGTGTGGCTACCAAAATAGCCCTACGGTCTGAAGGAAATCATCAGGAAATATGTTTTTTAAACCGTAGGCAATTCTCTTTTCGCCAGGCACCATTGGAAAAAGTCTGCGTTCGACGAAAAACGCGGCTTTTCTGGCACCTCGGCTGCTCGCGCGGTGACGTTGGGAGCGTGGTGCTCCAGCAGTTTGTCCCCAAAAACCCCAATTTCTTAGAGTCTTGCTGTGAATTTTCTCTTTACCCACCCAAATAGCTGGGATTCTTTTGGTGTTGGGTTTCCTTTAGTTTTTGGAGAAGATGCTTGCCGTGCATTCAGTTTTTTCCCATGCAGGGTGATGCTTTGCTTGCCTGAGACTTGGAGCCTGCTCTCTCTTTTTGGGATGTTCTTGGTGGGCAAGAGAAAGCGAGGTTTGCCTGGGGTTGAGGTGCTGCTTTCCAAATAATAGAGTCTCTGACAAATAGATAATTCCTTGTGGAAAATAGTCTTGAACTGTATAAAATAACTCAAAAGGCTGGTGCACGTACTTCTAGCACCCGTACCCAAGGGGTGCCCACCTCTACGTGAGCCAGAAGGGATGGGTGAAGCTCGGTGGCCATCAGCTCTTTGCTTCTCGCCCGCGAGCACTTTCGTCTCTCCTGGCTTCGCCGCTGCCGACGTGGGTGCCTCAGTGCTAGCCCTGCGTCGAGAGGGATGCTCGGTAGAGCATCACCGCAGAAGATCCCAGTGGTTTGGGTGCAGCACCCTGAGATGAGTTTCCACATTTTGCCCGGTGTCAGGAGTCGGTCGGCTGGCACGTGCGTTACCTGCTGGTGCTTTCTTGGGTAAAATTCTTGCTGGGGAGCCTCCCGGGGCAATGTCGGGGGTGACCCAGGGAGGCTGAAGATGAAGGCTGGGGAGCTCCATGAGCATCCCCGTCGCTGCGGCCGGCTGAAGCTGCGGGGCTGTCCCCTGTCCCCGGGCGGTGGGGACGGCCGGTGTTGCGCATCGGGGTTTCCTGTGCCCTGTGGTTCAGCAGAGCCTGGGTGGCCCCTGGGAAGGGATTTTCCGCTCTGCACGCTTGAGATGTGCTCAAAGCTTCCTGCCCCGGCCCAGCCCCGCAGCGGAGAGCTGCTTATTTTCTTTAACCCTTTCCTCTTACACCACCTCCCGTGGTCCTGCCGGGCTGACGGGGCGAGTACTGTGTTTCTCCAGGTCCGGGGCTTATGCAAGGAGACCATGACCACTGATGAGGCCACCAAGAGCGAAGGGGAGGTGCAGGCGGCGGCTCTCGCCGAGCGCGGGGAGGACATCACGCCGGCTCGAGACCGAGGGGTCCTGAAGGTGAGAGGGGCTGCCGGGAGGGTCCTGCCTTTCTCCTGCATTTTGGGGTGCACGGTCACGTCGGTGGGCTGCGTCCCCAGCCCTTGGGGTCATGTAGGACTACTTGACCAGGTCATGTAGGACTACTTGAACCCCTTCCAGGGCTGTAGGACTGATATGTTTTATTTGACAGGCAAAGGAGATGAGCATCACTTGGAATAAAGAAGGATGGAGTGGTGTTTGAGACTGATGGATTTGGGCTGCTCAATGAATTTCGCTGCTATTGTGTTCCTAATCAGATTATTAGCTGTAAATCCACAAAGCATTTTTGTATGTGACTCACAGACATTAGAAAGAGCACATTACTGAGGTCATCCCGTCTGCTCCACAGCCCCTTTTTCATATTCAGGGCCGTTTCTGGATAGTTCTGCTCCCCAGCGCTTGCTCTTCTCCAGTTGAATAGGACCTTTCCTCTAAGAATAGCATCCTCCCCTGCTCCATCCTCAGCTCGGGAACTGCTTGTTCCAGGCTGTAGCATTCAAAAAAAAAAAAAAAGAAGTGTTGACAAGAAGCAAGTAGTGAAATGACACACCCCTGTGAGTAAAATGTGTACGGACAGAAAGCGAGCGTGGTTGCATTCGCTTCAGGTTTCGAACTGCGGTGTTTATCCAGGCACCTCCGCACAGCACGGGCAGGTCTCTGCTCCCAGCCCTGTCCTGCTCCCTCACCGTGGCTCCGGTTTGGGATTTATTTTTAGGGGCTGATGGGAGAACAAATTGAATGACTCCCCTTCAAGCCTTCCTTTGGTTTAGAGCAGCACTGGGGTGTGTATGCATGTGTGTATATATATATTTTTATATATATGCATGCGTGTGTGTGTATATGAAAACGCGTATGTGCGTGTATACATCTATATCTCTCTCTCTCTCTCTTTCTCTCCGTGTGCATCCTTAGCACCCTTCTCACGGGTGGTTTCTCTCTCTCAGATCATTAAACGACCCGGGAGTGAAGATGAGTCCCCCATGATCGGGGACAAGGTTTACGTCCACTACAAAGGCAAACTGGCCAACGGTAAAAAATTTGACTCCAGCCGCGATCGGAACGAGCCCTTCGTCTTCAGCCTGGGCAAGGGTGAGCCGCTCTGGGGGTCCGTCCGTGGGGATGCTTGAGGGTGGGATGGTCCCGGGAGGGTGGGACTCTGTTGCAGGACAGACGGACGGTGCCAGCCCTGCCGTAGGTGACTTCTGAGGGTGGTTTTTATTTTTTTTGGGTGCCATCCTTGCAGCACCCAGGCTGGTTTTTTTCCGGGCTGCCGGTTTCTCCCTCCTGCCTGACATCTGCCTCTCTCCTAGGTCAGGTAATCAAGGCGTGGGACATTGGGGTGGCTACTATGAAGAAGGGAGAGATCTGCTACTTGCTCTGCAAACCCGAGTACGCGTACGGCTCTGCTGGCAGTGCCCCCAAAATCCCCTCCAACGCCACCCTCTTTTTCGAGGCAAGTAATGCCGGCGAGCCGGCGCGTGGATGAGCTCGCTTGCTCCCTTTCTGCCTTGCCAGCCAGCTCAGAAATAAAAAAAAAAAAAAAAAAAAAAACCAAAAAAACCCAAAACCAACAAAAAACCCAGCTTGGATTCCTGAAACGTGTCCCTCTGCTCCAGGAACCGTTGCCAGGGTTTTCTCAGAAATGTGTGTCTGAGCGGGGAGGCTGGGACTGAAACGCTGGCTGGGGAGAGCCCTGGTGCCGGGGGGGAGCGGGCAGATTCCCGGTTTAAAAATGTACATGGGAAGGAGAAAGCGGCTGGGAAATGCCTCCGGGTGCTAAAAACTGATTAGTGCCGCAGGGTGGTAGGACGGCCGAGGTTTTGGCACGGTGCGCTCGCTGGGAAGGGCTCGTCAGGACAAGGCGGTGGGGCGGGAGGAATGGGTCTGTCCTAAATTAAGGCTTAGTTCTTCCAAGTTGAGCGGGGACTAAGCCGTGGGTCGGAGCCGGTCCTGTCGGAGAATGAAGGGGAAACTCCTGCCCACGCTGGTCCCGGGCAGCTTCCACAGCATCTTCCAGCACCGGCCGTGTTGTACCCTTACAGGCTTAATAAACTTATTTTTACTGTTACTTTGTGTTACGCTTCAGGTACTGGATGTGTCCCAATTTCTAATAAATCGGGTGTATTATGCTGTGGCTTGGAGCTGGCTTTTATGGGCAACTTCTGCTCGTCAGCTGAATGGAGAATTAGCTGGCTTGGCTCTCCAGCTGGAGGATGAACTGCTGCTTTGTGGCTTTTCTGTTGTTTTTCTCCTCTCCTTCCCCCTCCCTGAGCTCTGCCCACCTTTTCTTTTTTTTTTTTTCTTTTTTTTTTTTAGGTTGAGCTGCTTGACTTCAAAGGCGAGGACTTGTTTGAAGATGGAGGGATAATCCGGAGGATCAAGAGGAAGGGAGAAGGTTACTCCAACCCTAACGAAGGTGCTACGGTGGAAAGTGAGTGCCGGTCGCTGCGTGGCGGGGGGCCGGAGGGGTGACCCTGCCCTGGAGCAGCCCCGCTTTCTTCTCCCTAGCAAGGAGCTGCCGGCACCGTAGAGGTTGTAGGTGGCCGTGCGTCGCGGTGGGACGCAGTTCCGTCCATCCGGAGGCCGGACGGGATGGAGAGGGGCTGGGAGAGCAGCGGTTCGCTGCCCTCCCGGGGATGCTCCTCCGAGCTCTCTTTGGCAGGGCCCCGGCGGAGGCTCTGCCAGAGCTGCTGGCCGGGAGGGTTGACTGGAAAACCTCAAGCCGCGGGAGCAGCCAGGCGATGATGGAGCGGCCACTCGAATATAACCTGCGCTCTGTTTTCTTAGTCACGTCGGCAAACACGTCCCTGTGAGCCCTGGCGCTGCTCGGCTGGGGGAGGATGGAGGGAGCAAATCCCCGTGGGTTTCGGGGCTCTGCCGTCTCCCCCGACCCTTTTGCATCCATCGCGGTGTCCAAGCCACTCTGGGATGCGCCGGCTGCCAAAATCCCGGCTCTGCCTTGCCTCGAAAGCATCGGTAGCAGGGACGTCCTCCCTCGATGGCATCCCTTGCTAAGCGTTTCGGGCACCGTCGCAGGTGCTCAGCGGCTTCTTTGGCCTCCTTGTTCCAACGTCGATCGTCGTTTTGGTGGGTTTTATCGCATGTCTTGCAGAACGGAGCCTCTTCTTTTCCTTCCCCTGCAGCCGGAGGGCTGCTGCTGATGGGGGGGAAGGAGGTTAATACAAGGGGCGTGCTGGGGCCGGGGTGGTCTCAGCTGACGTGGGAGGATGAGGAGCTCGGGTCCCGTCGGGCTCTGCCTGTTCTGCTCACGTTTCTGGAGCTGACGTTTTGAGGGGCTGGATGAGGGAAGCCAGGCTCTTTTTTTTTTTTTTCTTTTTTCTTTTTTCTTTTTTTTTTTTCTCTTCCCAAGAACTACTCAGACACAGACACAGGGCTCGCTCCGTACGGGAGGCGTTTACTTTCTTTTCTCTCTTTCAGAGCTCCCGTACACAAAGATTAACTCCCTTTAGCGAAGGAGAAATTGGATCTGAGCTGTGACAGCTCATAAAGCTCGCCGCCTTAAGTGGCTGGTTCTTCTAACGAGGCTTTCTTTTAAGGAAAAATGAGTTTTTGACTCAGATTTGACTGTCTGCCTCTCCCGCGGTGAGCATCCTAGCTGGGGACCAGCTGTGAGCCGAGCTTCAAGCCAGCTCCGCTACCCCAAAGATTAAACTAAAAGACTCAATATAATGGAATATTTTGATTTTGATTAGGTCTGAGCGTGTTACAGGCAGTGCCGTGGCCAGTGCGGAGGACGGGGAGAGCCCTGGTCCCTCTGTGGTTGTTCCCTTCGCAGGGATGCTTTAATGGCTCAGGAGGGGGCTGAGGCAGGGAGGGGGGCACCAGCCAGGAATCGTCTCTCCGAAAGGATATAAGGAGCCAAATAACGAGGCTGCTCGTCCGCCTGATGCCCCAAAGCCTGCTGCTGCTTTACCTGTTTCAAGCAAAATGTTCGTCGGAGCAAACGCTGCGAGCGTGAGCGCACGTGTGGTCAGAATAACGGAGATGAACGCCCTCCGCGGCGACCTTGCGTGTTGCTTGCGCGGGGCAGAGATCGGGGACGCGGTGCTGATCCCGCCGGCAGCCCCCCCGCCGCGCCAGCCGCTCCATCCGCAGCCCGCGGCGTTTAATTCCTTTGGACCTATGCATCTGTATACATCCCTGTACATCCCAGGGCCGGAGACCCTGAAATATATCCCTGTGAGAGAGGATGAGGAGAAGCAGCACCAGGCAGCCTTGCAGTGGGCGTTTTGGGTGCAAATAGGCTTTTTTTTTTCTTTTTTTTTTTTTTAACAAATGCAGTGCTATTTATGATGGGCACTGTGCTGGGCATGGAGTGGCCGTGGGGACATTATGGCAGCCCTGGGGACATTATGGCAGCCCTGGGGACGGCGTGGCAGCCTGCCCCGGGGCAAGGCTGTGACCCAGGGGAGCAGCGATCCCAGTTCATCTCAGCCACGTATTTGGGAGGTGCATGGCCACTGGAATCGGGCTGGAAGAAACCATGCTTCCAGGAGCGAGCATCTCCAGGCTGGAGTTTTGAAAGCGTTTTATAGGTTTTAAGTTTTACAGAGCCCAATTTGCAGTTCCGGTCCCTAAAACCCGGGCTGCAGTTGAAATCTGGCATTCCAGCTTTTGTTACAACCTTTCCCCCCAACCCCTCCTCCTCCTCCTTTTTTAATCTGAGTACAAATTGCTGTCAGCACATCAAGTTCGTGTGCCAGCCACACTCGGTACACTCTGTTCTCAGCTCTTCAAAAACAAAATCGCTGCAGGCACCGAGAGAACAATAAGTCAGGGCTGCAACCGGAGTGATGTTCCTTCGGAGGCTTTTTTTTTTTTTTTTTTTTTTTTTTTTTTCCCCCCCCTGTAATCCAAGAGCGACTGCAGCCAGCTGACCTGCTCCTGGAAACCCGAGCGGAGATTTTTTCCCCCCTTCGCCCGGTGTATTTTATGTGCAATTAAAATAGAGTGAAACGATCCTCGAAGGGAAGGATCGCAGCATCCTCCTGCGTGTCCTGTTTGAAAGCGGGATCCTTCCCCTCACTGCTGCATCCCGCTGGGGACAGGGGACCTGGGAGAGCTGCTTTTGGGGTCAGGGATTACTCAGGGATTACGGATCCGTGCTCACTGGGAACATGCAGGGAGATGGCATGGTGCCGTGGGGTTGCTGGGTTACCTGTATTTTAGGCTGAATTTTCCGCTTTTCTATGCCTAAGAAAACAGCCAGCTTGGTTTTGGGTAGTGCAAAAGCAGAGGTCAGCCCCGGAGGAGCTGGATTTGCCTTTCGTCCTCGTCCCGAGCCGGGTGAGCGCACGCCGGCCTGAGCCTCGTGGTCGCCGCACGCCGGCGATGGATGCAGGATGCGTCCCGGGGTGCTGGCAGGCACGTGAGCATCCTCCGCTCTACCCCGCTCGAGTCCCCGCGTGGCTTTGGTGGCACGAGCCGGGTGACGAGGCCGAGCTTGGTGTCCCGGTCCCTGTGGCGGGGAGGGCGTCCCTGGATTGTGTTACGGCGGCGTTTAACCCCCCCAGGGCTGGACCTGCCCTGGGAACGGGGCTCTGCCCGCGGTCTCGCTTGGTCCGTGCGTCTCATCCTGGGGCCTTTCCGTAGGGCTGGGGACAGGGAGGTGTCCGTGGGGCGGGGACGGGCAGGTTTCCTTCAGCCCAGGCTGCAGCTCTCCCCTATGGAGCCTGGACCCTCTCGGCTGCATCTGGCACGGGGGCTGCTCTGCTCGCCTCCTGCCACCCGGGGCGAGATGCTCCTCGTCCCACGGTAGCTCAGGTCGCATCCTGCGGCTCCGCGCGGTGCTGGAGGGGCTCGGGAGCAGCCCCCAGCCCCGAGGGCTGTTTCCTTTCCGGGCATCCCTCCATCCCTCCTCTCCCCCCTTCAGCAGCGCTTGCGCGGGCGACGTCTCCTCTCTCTGCCCTGCAGCGAAGAACATAAAGCTCGTGTCCTTCCAGGCTGCAAAGTCCTTAAGCACAGTTGTGATGCCTACCATGAATTTTTCCTCTTAAAAGCTTTTTTTGTTTGTTTTGGCTTTTTTTTTTTTTAACGGTACGTAGGAGCGCCTTATAAAATTGCTTTTACTTCGTACCTGCCTGCACGCGTATGCCTTGTACCCTGCGAGGGGAGTGCAAAGAACATAAAACTGTCCCTAAAGCCTGGAACGTCTTCAGGATCGAATAAATAAAGAATAATCTTGCTTTGGAAACCCAGCCAGGAGTACCAGGTGGCGAATGTGCCAGGTACCCGGTGTCCGCTCCGGCTGTGCTGCTTCCAGCGTCTGGGGCTGGAACAGTGCGGTTATTGGTTGAAGATTAAAAAAAAAAAAAAAAAAATAATGTTTATCTTGTACTTTGAGTTCTTAGAGGCAGGAGAACATAGCCTTGTTTTCAGGGTAGAAGGCAAGGCGGTATAGCACTGTATAGAAGATTTATAATCGCCGTGATAAACTCTGCGTGGCAGCGTGCCAGGAGCAATATCCAGTTCCAGTAAGACTTGACTCGTGCAGTTGAGTACAAGGGGAACATATTAGTCATGATGTTTATCTGTTGTCTGGTCCTTGGTTAGACGAGATATGCCTGTCTTCCTTCTCAGCAATGTTTCCAAGCCCTCCCCATCCCTCTCTGCTCACCAGGCGCTCCTTGGCAGCCCCCAGCCCCGTGTCTTTCCCCCTTGCAGGGCTGGAGGCTTTGCTGGATTTTGGGAGATGTGCTTTATAAGATGCTTTCTTTGGATGGCTCCGGGTGCGATCCTGCCCTGTCCCTTCTCGCCCCGCTGCAGTTCACCTGGAGGGATTCTGCGGCGGCACCAGGTTCGACTGCAAAGACGTGAAGTTCGTCGTGGGTGAAGGGGAGGACCACGACATCCCCATCGGCATCGACAAAGCCCTGGAGAAGATGCAGAGGGGAGAGCACTGTGTCCTCTACCTCGGGCCACGGTAAGGAGCATCCCCGCAGGGATGTTGTCTAGTTTTAAGCTTCCAGCATCCAAGGTCGTTTTAGCACTCGTGGAAGACGGCGATCCCCAAAATAGGACTCTCCAGGAGAGCCTCGGGTTAGCAATGCCAGCAGGGATGGCAAGAGTGACGGGTGGCATGTAGGCAGGAATCTTGAAATGCTTTAAAAAAATCAGGTAAAAGGGGTTTATCCGAGTCCTGTGGCTGAAAGGAAAACATCTCCCTGGAAATCACCAGGGCTGGGTCCTTACGCTGGAGAGAAACCTGTATAAAAAGACGGATTTGATGCATCCGGAGAGGATGATTCCCAATATATAATGCGTTGTATATTGTCAGATATCTTTGCTCGTGGAGAATAACATCACCCCGGCCCCAAAACGTTAGAAAGCTGCAGGCATGGAGCTGGGTGTGAAACCAGAGTTAATAACCCGGGTCTGCGTTTATAGCCAAACGCTGCCGAAACAAAGATTTCCCCCCCTCCTCTGACAGCTCCTTTCTGCCCTTTCAGGTACGGCTTTGGCGAGGCGGGGAAGCCGAAATACGGCATCCAGGCGAACGCGGAGCTGGTGTACGAGGTTACGCTGAAAAGCTTTGAAAAGGTGAGGGTCGGAGCGCTCTGGTCCCTCCCCAGGTTTCGGGAACGCCGCTCCCTTTGCGGCGTCCACCCTTTGTCCCTGGCGCGGCTGCAGCCCGGCCCCTGCTGAAGTGGATACGTCACCAAGGATCTCTGTGTTCTTAATTTGTTCTTCTCTGTTGGTTTGTTTTATTTTTCTGGCTGAGGTCCAAGGCTGGTTCTCTTATTTGTTCCTAGCCTTGTTCCTTTTGTATTTTCTTCCCCCTCCCTCGCCCCCCCCCCCCTTTTTTTTTTTTATTCCCCCCCCACCCCCGGGCTGCACAGATAAAAGTTGGTGTGTCCGGCTACCTGGCCCCGAGGAGCTTGGCCGGTGTGCCGAGCCGGCTGTGCCCGGGATGGGATGCAGGAGATGCCCATGGGATGGGGCAGGTGCCGCTGCGCCGCGTCCCCGGCCGGGTCCCGTCCCCACCCCATCGCCGCGGCCGGAGCAGGAGCGAGACTCGCCGCATCCCCTCTCTGCTGGAGGATGTCTCTCCCCACCCTGCTCTTCCCTTTTTGGGGTTTATCGTTTGTCAGGGTTTTTCCTCCTGTGGGGCTGCGGTGCACAAACCTTGCGCGGGGTGAAGTCCTGAACCTGGTGGTGGTTTCGCTGTTGTAAAGGGCTCCAGGTCCGCACCCCACACGTGCTCTGGGTGCCTCCTCATCTCCAGCCCCTCAAATTAAAAAAGTTGCTGCATCCGTCCTCTGTAATACTGCCCCGATGAGCCCCGCTCGTTAACGAGCAATCCTAGAAAGCCCCGTGGCCGTGCCGGTGCGGTGGGGTGCCGTGCTCCGCTGGGATTGCTCCTAGTGTTTATTCGCAGGCCAAGGAGTCGTGGGAGATGGACACCAAAGAGAAGCTGGAGCAGGCTGCTGTCGTCAAGGAGAAAGGCACAATGTATTTCAAGGTTTGTAAACTTAGGGGTGGCGGAGGTGGAGCAAGGGAGCTGGAAATAACTTTGGGGTGACCGTCGGATACACGACTTAGCAGTCGTCAGTGTTGGAGAAGCCGTGTCCCCCCCGGACGGTGCTGGGGAAGGCGAGTCCTGCCCTTCCTCTGCCTTTTTCTCACTCCCCGAGATATCTCCTCCTTTCCCGGCATTGCCTTGCCCACGTGCTCTCCCTGCGGAGCGGGACAGCAGATCGGACTCTTCCCAGGGGTGGATGTGGCCAGGGCTAATGCCGAGGGGCTTTGCAGGTCCCCTTGCCGGGCTGGGCCATCCCGATGCTCCTCTGCCCTGCGCAGAGGAGGAACGCAAGCTCTGACTTGGCTTTTCACAGGGGCTGCGCATCAGCAGCTCCAGCCAAACCCCGGTGTGGTTGTAGGTATTCGGCATCCTCCTTCCTTCCTTCATTTATTTAACACACTGCGTTAAACTCGTAACCTGTTTGCAGGGTGTTTTGGGAGCAGACCCAGCGTTGTCGGCACGGGTTCCTCTAGCCTCTTCTTCTTTGCTCCATCCCAGGAAGGCAAATACCTGCAGGCAGTGATTCAGTATGGGAAGATCGTGTCCTGGCTGGAAATGGAGTACGGCTTGTCTGAGAAAGAGTCGAAAGCCTCCGAATCCTTCCTCCTGGCTGCCTTCCTCAACCTGGCCATGTGCTACCTGAAGCTGCGAGAGTACGCCAAAGCCGTCGAGTGCTGTGATAAGGTAGAGGTGCATCTTCTCCTCTTGCATGTTTTCACTGGGAGTTTGGGTTTTTTAAAAATTCCTTTTTGTATAAGAAGCAATTTCCAAGCAGCAGTGGGATGGTGGCATCCCTTCTGCACCTTGGGGTCTCCGCGGGTGCTACGTGCTCAGGGACTGCAGGAGCAAAAGTGCTTTTTGGGGTGCAAAATCCACCTGGGCATGCGCTTACACCAGCTTTTCTTCCAAAGCCAGATCCACGTGAATGGATGCTGCGTGGACTGACGGCCGTAGGACGCTGTTTGGGTCTGCCCAGGCTGGGTCTGGGCGTTGGGAGCTGATCTGGGTAGGACAGAGGCAGCCTCTGCCAGAGCCGCAGCAGATCTCCAAGTCCCTTGAGGGGTAGGAAGGGGCTTTGCCAGTCGCTAAAAGAGCTTCAACCTTGTCTTTGCCAGGAAACTATTAATTCTTATATAAAAGGCTTAAATGTAAGCATCTTGTCTATGGGAAAGACAGTAAAGCCTTAGTCTAAAAGGTGGATCATCTCTGAGACGCATATGTGGTTTTTACTGAAGGAAAATAATGTTGTTGCTAAAGCAGGGAGACAAAACCACGTTTAACCCATCAGCTCCCTTCCTCCGAGCTCTCCGTGCTCCTCTGGGCTCAGTTTTAGCCTTTACACCCGATTTCTTGTCTGTGGGTCTGTCTCCCACTCTCAGGGGGACGTTAAGCAAGGAGAAATACCTAAACTGTATTAATGACCCGCCAACTGCTGCTGGAGACGAGTCGGTTTTTGTTGAGCAAGACGCAAGCGCTCTGGAGACTTGAAGGCACCTTGTCCTAATTTCGGCAGATTTAATGAGGCTTTGACCGTACGGGGGTCTTTGGGGGATCTGACAGGGTTGCTGACAGGGTTGCTAAAAGTTGCTAACAGGGACCTGTGTGTTTCCAGGCACTAGGACTGGACCAGGACAACGAGAAGGGCTTGTACCGGAGGGGCGAAGCCAGGTTACTGATGAACGAGTTCGAGCTGGCAAAATGTGACTTTCAAAAAGTGCTGGAAGTGAATCCACAGAACAAAGCAGCGAAATCCCAGATCTCCGTCTGCCAGAAGAAAACGAAAGAGCACAACGAGCGGGACCGGAGGATCTACGCCAACATGTTCACAAAGTTTGCGGAGAGGGATGCAAAGGTGCGTGTTGCCCGTTTTTAGCCGTCTAGCAGGCTGCGCTGAAGGATGCTCGGCAGGTTTGTGGTGAGCAGAGATGGGTTAAAACCAATTAAATTACAGGTCAGGTTGAGGATGGAGAGATAGAGCCTGCTGCAGTGGGAAGAAGTGGTTTATTTCTTGGTCTGTCTTACGCAGAGACTGCCGTCAGATGCTCAGTCATCAATAAAAGTGTTTGTGGTGCGAGCTCCCGAGGGCTGATAACAGGGTTGGCACTTGTACTTAATTTTGCTGTTCCCAGCTAGTGACTGTTGATGACCTCCTGGTCACCGGTAAAATGAAATGTCATCCTGTCTCTGGCAAGGCCAAGGGTATTTTGAGACATTATAGTATGGATTTCCTGAACCTGGTAAGGCAATAGCCTGCTCCTCTGCTCGTACGGAGAGATCGCTGTCTCCTAACAGGCTCTCATCCAAAATTCCTCTGAACAAAACCCGGTGTACTGTAACGAGAGAGGACACGGCTTTGCAAGCCGTCTGTGCGGGTCATTTTTAGTATAATCTCTTCTGAACTGGTGCCTGGAGGTGAGGCTGTGGAGTAAGTGGCCGGTGCAGACCCTGGGGAGCAGCGTGCCGGGGTAACCGGCTCGGGGCAGGGAGCGGAGCCGCCCCGGCCGGCTGCTGGCACCGTGGTGCCTTGTGCTGTGCGATGGCTGGTGCGGTCGGCTGCGATGGAGGGTCATGTGCGGTCGGCTTACGCTGGGGCAGGCGTAAGGCTTTACCGTGCCTTAGCACTCCTCTCCTGCACCCACCGGACGGGCTGCACCCATGGCTGGGTGTATGGGCTGTATGGGCTGGGTGTACGGGCTCTGCACCCATGGCTGGGTGTATGGGCTGTATGGGCTCTGCACCCACGGCTGGGTGTATGGGCTGGGTGTATGGGCTCTGCACCCACGGCTGGGTGTATGGGCTGGGTGTACGGGCTCTGCACCCATGGCTGGGTGTATGGGCTGTATGGGCTCTGCACCCACGGCTGGGTGTATGGGCTGTATGGCCTGGGTGTATGGGCTCTGCACGCACGGCTGGCTGTATGGGCTGGGTGTATGGGCTGTATGGGCTGTATGGGCTGGGTGTACGGGCTCTGCACCCATGGCTGGGTGTATGGGCTGTATGGGCTCTGCACCCATGGCTGGGTGTATGGGCTGGGTGTATGGGCTCTGCACCCACGGCTGGGTGTATGGGCTGGGTGTATGGGCTGTATGGGCTGGGTGTATGGGCTGTATGGGCTCTGCACCCACAGCTGGGTGTATGGGCTGTATGGGCTCTGCACCCATGGCTGGGTGTATGGGCTGGGTGTATGGGCTGTATGGCCTGGGTGTGTGGGCTCTGCACCCCCGGCTTGGGCGTATGGCCTGGGTGTATGGGCTCTGCACCCATGGCTGGGTGTATGGGCTGTATGGGCTGGGTGTATGGGCTCTGCACCCACGACTGGGTGTATGGGCTCTGCACCCCTGGCTTGGGCGTATGGGCTCAGTCCCGTATCTCCACTCCGACGCTGCTGCCTTACCTCCTTGTCCCTCTGCTCTGTGCCCCTGCATCCATCCATCCGGGCTCGCTCTCTGTCAGGGCCCTGCTCCTGTCCAGGTGGGTCACATCATTCCCAGGGGATCCCATACCTTCCCCAGAAGCTCGCTGAGCCGACGAGGTTTAACCTCCGCCAGCTGCTGAGCCAAGAAAGCAGGAGCCTCCGGCCTGAGCCACGGTGGGCGATAGGCGGGGGAGCCAAGGGGGGGAATTTTGCCTGCCCCCAGGCTTGGCTGCCCGTACCCATCCCCAGCATCGCTACCTCCTGCCTGCTGCTTCCTCCTCCCTCCTGCTTCTCATCCGTGTGCTTTATTTGCTGTTTTGCAGGAAGCAGCTAGCAAAACCGGGGTCGAAAAAGCAGCGGAGAAAGCAACTTGTGAAAAGGGACCGAAAACTCCCGGTGCTGAAGAAGAAGAGGCCGAAGGACATGTATGATGGAGGAGGAGGGGAAGGGAGAGCCTTCTGCCCTCGGCCCACACAGAAAAAGGTTGCTGCCAGACCTCAGGACTCGCCAGTGTTTTCTTGTAAAGCTTGTTACAGTTTGTGTGATCGTGGAAGCAAAAAGCGCCTCGCAAAGAAAAACGAACCCCGTCCCACCGCCCTGGGTGCGCTCGGGGGCGGAGCGGGAGCGGCGGGACGCCGTGGGACCACCGCACATGGAACAAATAGCTTTTAAACGGAGAGAAAGAGAAAAAAAAAAAAATAAATAAAAATTGAAACTCTTGGCTCTTGGGAGGTTTCCGTAGACAGCTCGTCCCGGCTCCCTCGGCTTTGTGTCGGCTGTCGGCGCAGCATCCCGGGTCCTCCGAGATGAGTCGGGATGTGGGAGATGCTCCTTGTACGCTGCAGCGCTGCCTCCAGTTGTATCCGGCACGCGACCGCGCTGCACCGCACCGGCGCCGGCACCGGGTGCCACGGTGCCTCTGCCAGCCCCGAGCGCGGAGGGGAGCACCGCCGGCACGGGCACGGGGACCCAGCACCCCGGAGCACCCGGCAGCTCGCTCACCCATGGGTGCTCGCTGGGTTGCGGGGGGAAAATTGGTTTTCTCTCCTGGTGGCTTCTTGCCCGTGGCCGAAGGGGTTGCGATGCGGCGCCAGGCGTGAGGGCGAGGACCCCATCACCTCCGCTGCAGCCCCTCGGTGCAGGGACGTAATTCGCCTTTAAAGCACTGTTTCGGGGGGGATTTTATCTTTCGAAGAAGCTGGTTTCTGTTTCCTTGGAGGGCAAAAGCCTCCTGTCCAGCTCCGCTGCTCGCAGGAACTCAATCTGCAGCCTGCACCCCGACCCTCGGCTCCCATCTTTAAATGGGAGTTTTATTGCTAATTTGGGGTCCATACAGGGGACAAAAAAGAGCAGGTTGACATCCTGTGGTTCAGAAAGCAAGTGAGTGGGTCTGAGCTGGTACCGCGGGTTTACGGCTCATCGGTGAGCAGCTTTCCCGTGGTCCTCGCTGCCGTGGCGAGGGGGGACCCCGGCGTGCGCGGGGCGCATTGTGTCCCCGCATCGGTGCTGCCGCCACCTTGGCCATCGTCCCCCTCCATCCTAAAGGGATGCCGTCACTACCGTGTGAGAACAGCTTTCCGGTTGTTATATTTTTCCTGTCTGTTCTTTGTAATACCCCTTTTGGAGCTTGAAAATAAACAACTGAAAGGAAATAATAATTAAAAAAAAAAAAAAAAAAAGTGCTTTTTCTCTGGATCCTGCTCAGCAAAGGGGGTGGCTGTGAGGAGGACGGGTGTCCTCTCCCTTGGGTGGAGATGCCCCAGCTCCAGCGAGGGGTTCGTTAAGGAATTAGCGGTGTCCCCAAGGACCGATGCTGCCCCTTTTTATCAGCACCATCATTCCCTGGAGGGCCGGCACGCCGTGCTTCGGAGATGCCTGGCTTGGGGGATGCTCCTTGGGAGTCTCAGCTGTTTTTTCCAGTTCGGGGGGGTTTATCCTGATGCTTTTTTCTTCTGCCAGCATGTACCTTTGGGAGGGGGCTCCCCGGGGTGCACCCGGCCGGGCGATGCTTTGCCCCGCTGCCGCAAGGAGCCCGGAGGAGCAGGGCACAGACGCAGCCGGCGTGCAAGCACCGGGGATGCCGTGCGGCCGCTCGTCCAGGTCTCCGGTTTTACACCATCCCCGGGGTCTCTCGTAGCCAGCAAAGCATCCCGGTGGGTGCTGCCCGGGGAGGGTGCGGCGAGACCCAGGGGCTCTGCAAAGAATTGGCTTTTATTTTTTTTCTTGCAGGCAGGGCAAAAAAAGTCATTTGGGGGCAGCCCAAGCCACATTTTCCATAGGAAACAATCCTCTACGGGGAAAAAACCCAACTTGCTTTGCTGGGCTTCTGGGCTTTCCCCCCGTTTTTAAGCAGATTTTTGGCTTATTTCGGTTTGGTGCTTTTTTCCCCCCTTGGAAAAGAAATGGAACTCGGGCAGGCGATGAGATGCGGTTTAGAGATTAAAGGGAAACCGGGAGGATTTTGTACCGAAGGCGTCGAAACCTTCGCGGTGCTGGCGGGTCCCGGGTGCGCGGTGTTCAAATGCCATCTAGTGGCACTGGGCACTGGGTTGGAAATGGGGTGGCGAAGGGTTTTGGGGTGTCTGCGGTGGGCTGGGCAAGGCCGAGGGTCCGGTGGGGTCACTGGGGACGCTTGGTTTATCCAGCTTTGCAACCGGAGAGCATCCGCAGGCAGCCTTCGGAGCGGAATATTAATAGCTCAATATTAAGCGCTGTTAACAACGAAGCGAGGCAGGCGTGGTGACGCGCAGGGCGCGAAACCCGTCACCCAAAGGGACCTGGGGACACGGGGCGGGGGTCGGAGCGGAGCGGTGGTCCGTAGGGAAGCCCTTAGCATCGCCTGGAGCCGGGGGATGCTGCCGTCCCCGGCACGGGCTCCCCGTGCTCAGCTCAGGCAAACCGGCCCAAATCCTGCTTTTCTATCACCAAGAGGAGACTTTTGGGTGGAAAAAGGCGTAGCCAGGGAGGGTCACCCTAAACGAGGCCAGGCAGCATCCCCCCTCTGCCCACACCAGGCTGGAGCGAGCGGCCCCGCCGTGCCGGGAGCCCACCCAGCGTGGGGGGAGCCGTGCACCCCCAAAAGGTGCCCGGGGTCCGGCTGACCCCCCCGTGCCCCCCCGCAAGGCCCCCTTTTCCTGGGATTACCGCCCTGCCAGCTGCTCGCCTGGCCGGCAGCCCCTGAAATCCTATTACCGAGTTTCAGGAGAAATAAAAAGTTAATCATCTCCTTCGCCTGCTCTTCCTCCTCTCCCTCCTCCTCCTCCTCCTGCCGCAGGGGCTCGCCGAGGCGGCCGAGCCGATGCCGTGAGGTTGCTCGGACCTTCGCGACCGCGGCTGAGCCATGGATCCAGCCCTGGGCTGGTAGGGGCTGCCGTGCCGGGCGGTCAGCGGCCGGTGCCGGGGAGGAGGGAAGGAGGCCGGGGCAGGGCGGAGGGAGCCAGCCGTCCCGCTCGACGCCGGGCCGGGAGCCATGCCGCTGCAGACGGAGATCCTGCGCGAGGTCTGGGCCGCCGACAGGTCAGTGCCGGCGGGCAGGATGCGACCTGCGGGGTGGGCGATGTGCTGGCCATCCCCACCGGGCTCCCATCTCCTCCAGCGCCTTTTCCTCCTATTTTCAGTTTAAATGTAATTTAATGAGCTGGTTTTTATCAGGGGTTTTTTTGCTCTGGGGGTCGGTGCGATGATGCTCATTGGCTTGCGGAGAGGAAAAGCGTTCGTTAGAGGGGGGATCCCCAAATGAACCTCATTGCTGTTATCCTTGGCCAAGGCAGAGCCCGTCCCGCGCTCCCTGCTAGGAAGGATGCCGTCAGCCGCGCTCGACCCGGTTGAGACCGGGGAGCTGCTTCTGGAGCCAAACGAAAGGCTGACATTCCCCCCCCACACCCCAAAAAGTGGGGTGGTGCTCGGCCGGAGGGTCTCAGCCCCCCGGGAGCTGCAGAGGGCTGAAAGCCCTCACCCCTTTGCTTTCTGTGCCCCACAGCCCCAGCAAGGAGCCGGGCAGCCCCCAGCAGCACAAGCCCAAGCAGGTGAGAAAAAATCCTTCCCCCCCTCCCCAGTGCCACCGTCCCCTGCTGCAGGCTGTCCCCAAGGGCTGGGGAGGCTGGAGACCCCTAAACCCTGGCCCCACACCGAGACCAAATTAGGGCTGAACGGGCTGCGCTGTTGGGGTGCTGCAGCCCCAGGGGGGCATGAGCTTTTGGGGACCCCCCCTTCCAAAGCAGGTGGGTAGAGGAAATCCCACGGCCCCCCCCCGCTCCTTTGTGCATCCTTCCCAAACCCCCGTTCCATCACTCCGAAGCACCCCGTGAGGTGGGCTCTCAGTTCCTAATTAATCTTTTAATTAAGCCTCTCAGTTAAGCCGTCAGCTGTGACTCACTTTCCCCAGGCCGTGACCCCAAAGGCCAGACCCCCCTCACCGCGTTTCGGCACAGCCCTGGGGTGCCACCCGGCCTCGGAAGGGTCTCGGCAGCAATTTCATCAACCACACGATTTAATCAGCAGCCCCTCCTCTAAGGGCTTCGTTAAGTAATGAAGTGAGTGGCTGTCCTCCCCCCAAGCTGCTTAAGGGATTAAAGGATGCGAAGGAGCTTTTCGGTGTGAGCTGATGACATGGAAGAAACCAGCCCGGTCCCAGTTCCGCTGTGGGACCCCCAGCTTCCCCCCACCACCAAATCTGCAGCGTTGGGATCCCGCTGGGATCCGGCCGGATCCTCCCGCTTGCAAACTGCCTTCGCCCACCGTGCTGGGGCATCCGGGAGGGACGAAACCCTGCAAGGGGGAAGGTGCTTTGGCGGGCGGTGGGTGCCCTGGTGCGACTGGGTTTGCTTAAATCACTTTCTGAGGGCCCCGAGCTGACACCCACTCCCCAAATATCTCCTGTCCGGAGCCAAGTGCTGCCCCACATGCTCCGTATTGGGTAAATCAGGGTTATTTATAGGCCCGACTAACCAGGATTAGGTGTGCTGTGCCTAATCCCCCCCGCTCCCGCTGACCTCCATCCCGGCACGGCTCCCCAGCTCCTTGCCTTCGACTGGAGCCTTTTGCGTGGGCGAGAGGAGATGGAAGTGCAGAGCCAGGCTGCCTGCCCGTCCCCGTGTCCCCTGTCCCAGCTCGGGTCCCCCAGGACGCCCATCAGGAGATGAGCCGGTGCTCGGGGTGGCTCCCGGCCGGGGTCCCTACGGCATGGGGTGGCTTGTCCCTCCGTGCCAGTGTGATCCATGGTGTCGGGGCAGTGCCAGCATCATGTCCCTCGTCCTCGGGGCTGGCACGTGGCCGTCTGTCCCAGCGCTGACGCTCTCCCGTCTGTCCGCTAACAGCCCTTTCTCTTTTCCTCCCTCTGCCTTCCCCGGGGGGCTGCCCCACGGTAAGTCGCTCGCTTTGGTAATGGCTCGTTTGAAGGTGCAAGCGTGGCCCCGTCTCCCTGGAGCGGGTCCCTACTCCCACGTGGGGCTGGGGAAAAGCCCGGCCGTATTTCGGAAAGGGAGCCGGTACTCTGTGAGCAGGGGTTGCCTTGCAAAGGGAAAAGAGATTTAAGGCCGGCACCATCTCTGCAGCACCGTCCGCGGGGGCAGAAGCTGAAGAAGAAGCGGCAGGAGCCCATGCCGGAGCCCGAGGCCAAGCCCCGGCGGCTGCGGGTGAAGAAGCCGGGCGAAGCGGGGGCTGCGGAGGAGCCCCGTGCCCCGGCACAGGGTAAGCACAGACACCCCCCCCCCCCCCAGCTCCCATGGAAATGGGGGGACACGCTGGTCCCCGCCACCATCCTGCACCAGCGGTGCTCTCCATCGCAGGCATCTCTTGAAATGTGCAGGGGTGAAGAAGCTGAGGAAGAAGAAGGAGGAGAAGGGGGAGGAGGAGAGCGACAAGGACCCCGAACCCAAATTCACCAGGGAACCTCGGAAGAAGAAGGAGAGCCCGGCCCCCCGCTCCCGCGTGGCCAAGGGGCCCAAGAAGCAGCAAGGTGGGGGGGCAGCGCCCACCCCTCTGCCGGCACCCGCTCGTGGCACCTCATGTCCCCACGCACCGCATCCCCATGCAGCGTGTCCCGCCGGTGCCACCGATGCTCCCGGTGTCTGCAGGGGCTCTGCACGTCCCTGGGGGGGCTTTTTGGCCAAAACCCAGCTACCCACCCGGGAGGAAAGGGGATGTGGCAGGGGACCTGCATGCATGGTGTTGGCTTGGGATCGGGGGGCGACGGACATGCTCCCTGGGAATGTGGCAGTCGGTGGCTGGCCAGTGCCACCAGCTCCCCGGTCACCTTTCCGGAGCAAAATGATGGGGTGGGCAAAAAGATGGGGCTCTTTCCCCCCCCCCCCCCCCCCCACTCCGCACCCCGGAGCTGCAGCCGCGAGATGGCGGTGTGACTTCGCACGCTGTGTCTGGCACTGGCCATGTCCAACGTGCCGCTGGCCACTGTGGCTAGGCCGGACACCCACTGGGCAGGCGCTGCCGAGGGAAGTTCACTGCTCGCAAACCGTGAGGCTGCGGGTCCCCCATGCAAGGGGCCATGACGTTGCTGATGCCGTGGTGTCACCTCTGGGTAGAGCCGGCTGAGGACTCGGAGGATGAGGAGGAGGAAGAGGAGGTGGAGAACAAAGACCCGCCAAAAAAGCTCAAGAAGAAGCTGCCCAAGGAGCTCCCCTCGGGCGAGAGCCGGGAGAAGAAGCTGAAGCCGAAGGGTGAGTGCCCAGGGCACAGGGACGGCGGGTACCCAGCGCCGTCGCCGCTTGCATCTGCCCTTGCCGGGACGAGGGGACCGCCCGCGTCCTGTCCCCGTCGCTGTCCCGGGAGGCTCAGGGGGCTGGGGGGCAATCGCCCCCTCCCCGTGCAGTCTCCCCCCGGCTCACCCCTTCCCACTGCCACCTCCCTGTCCCCTGTCACCGCCCATCCCCATCCCCCTGTCTGGCCGCTCATCGGCCCCTCCGTCCTGCCAGGAGACAAGAGTGACCCCGACGGCAAAGCCAAATCTGCCAAAAGCACCAAGAAGGAGCTGATGTCCGTGTTCCAGGTGAACGGGGAGAAGAAGGAGAAGAAAAGCAAGAAGAAAGGTACGGGGCGAGTGGGGGGGGTGGCGGGCAGTCCCACTGCCCCATGGCATCACCCCGAGCCCACAGCACCCGGTGCTGTGTGACGGTGTCCCCCGTGTCCCCCCAGCCGCCACCGACAGTGATGAGGAGGATGATTCTGACTCCAGCACCAAACCCATCAGGTCGGAGAAGAAGAAAAACCCGGCGTCCCTCTTCCAGACCGGCGGGGACCCCCCCAAGGAGAAGAAAACCAAAAAGAAAGGTGAGAGCCTGGCACCAGCAATGAGATGGAGGGTGGTGGGTGCTGGAGGGGCTCATGGGGGTGCGGGTGAGCCCGGCCATGGAAAGGGGGGTCAGGATCAATGGTGTTGGTGTGGGTCTATGCCGAGCTCAGTTTTGGGGTTCGGTGGAGTCAAGCTTTTTCCCCCCCACCCCCTGTGCCTCTGCCCATTCCTGCCTGCAGCTCCTCCCAAAGCAGCTGAGAGTGAGGAGGAGACCCTGGAGACCCCGCAGAAAAACTCCAACAAGAAGGGGAAAGGGAAGAAATCAAAGAAGGTACAAAAAACCCCTCAGAGCTGGTGGGGGGGGTGTCCCCTTGGGGCGGGGGGCAGCAGCTCTTTCCTCCAGGGTGGGTCAGGGGGCTGGAGCATCCCCAGGGAGACCCATGGCAGCACCGTCCCCAAAGCCACCAGCTGCAGAGCCACAGCCTGGGGGGATCAGGAGCGAGGAGCAATTAGCCGGGAAAGGAGGGGAGGCTTTGGCAGGTTTGGCTTTGGGGTCACCACCCCCTCTCGTGTCGCAGCCGAAGGAGGAGAGGCCCCCATCGCCCGTCATCGAGGTGGACAACCTGGAGGAGTTCGTGCTGCGGCCGGCGCCGCAGGGGGTGACCGTCAAGTGCCGGGTGACGCGGGACAAGAAGGGGATGGACCGGGGGCTTTATCCCACCTATTACCTCCACTTGGATAACGACAAGAAGGTGAGCTGGGGTGGGAGCGTGGAGACCCCTGGGGCTCTGCCCCCACCCTGGGGAGCACCCTCAGGGGTTTGGGGGGATGCCCACCTGCATCCCACCATGGTGGTGGGTCCTGGATGGGGCTGCTCCCCTCCCCTGCAATTCCTCTTGGGAAATGCCCCGTGTCGATGGTACCCGGGATGATGAGCAAACATCAGCCGGAGAGCCCCGGTAATGCCGGGCTGGGCTCAGACCCTCCTGCCCCACGGCTCAGCCAGTATTTTGGGGATCGTCTTCACTCCATGACTTGTGCAAGGTTGTGGCAGTGACCTGTTGGGCCAAGCCTTGTGCAGAGGGCACGGCAGGGATGGCGATGACAGTGCCCCGTCCCCACGTGGTCCCACCGCCCTCCCAGGTGTTCCTCCTCGCCGGGAGGAAGCGTAAGAAGAGCAAAACCTCCAACTACCTCATCTCCATCGACCCCACCGACCTGTCGCGGGGGGGAGAGAACTTCATCGGGAAGCTGAGGTAGGAGCGGAGGTGGCACCCCGTTTCAGTGGCACCCCATTCCTGCAGCACCCCGTTCCTGCAGCACCCTGCTCCATGGGTTGCCGGCTGCCCCGAGCGATGGCTGGGTCAGGCAGGAGGCTAAATTCAGTGTTCCCTGCTGCCGGGTCCAACCCGAGGCATGTCGGGGGGCCGGGAGGGGAAAACAGGCTCGTCTGGTTCCTCCCGGCAGACAGGTCACGGCTAGAAACGGCACCGGGCGAGCCCGGCAAGTCCCGGCCCGCTGCACTGCCGGCAGCTGCACATCGATGCCGGGGGGTCCCCTCGGTGGCAGCACCCTATAACACCCTGATTTAGGGGTGCCCTGAACCCGAGCAAACGGCTAAAGGGTGGGAAGGACAGCGTTGGCCGGGGGCTGCGCGTGGGTTTTGCAGCTGGAGCAAAGCCGGGGCTGTGCGTGGGGACAGGGGGGGTGGGAGGGGACTCGGTGGCACTGGCTATGGCCATCTCCTGTCCTCGGCTGCAGATCCAACCTGATGGGTACGAAGTTCACGGTGTTCGACAACGGTGCGAACCCCGACAGGGCCAACGCCGACTGGTCCAACGTGAGGCAGGAGCTCTCGGCCGTGGTCTACGTAAGCAGCGGCGCGGGGACCCCCCGGGACCTCCCGGGCAGGCGGCGAGGGGGTCCCGACCTGCACCCCTTCGCTGGGCTGCTGCTCCGGGGGTCGCAGAGACGCGGGATGGGCTGGATCCGTCCCTGAGCCCTCGTTCAGCTGCCGGTGCGACGGCAGCCTGCGGCGGTTGCTGGTTTTAGGGATGGGGCTTCTCTTGCAGGAGACCAACGTTTTAGGGTTCAAAGGCCCCCGGAAGATGACGGTCATCATCCCCGGGATGAACGCCGACAACGAGAGGGTGCCCATCCGGCCCCGAAACGTAAGTCGGGGCCAGACCGGGAGAAACTCCTTGGGGGCTGGATTTGCTGGGGTTCACCTTGGATTTTACCCATTTCGGGGCACAGAAAGGCTTTTGGGTGTCCCTGAAATTCAGGGCACCTCCCTGGGAGGTGGGAGGTGTGGTGTTTGTGGGGTTTTTGTCCACGCTGGATCCCGTTTCCCAGCCGGGTACTGCTACAGAGCATCCCCTTGGGCACGCCATGGGGGGGGGTCACCCCAACTCTGCTCTCCCCCCCTCTCCAGGATAACGACGGCCTCCTGATGCGATGGCAGAACAAAAACATGGACAACGTGATCGAGCTGCACAACAAGGCACCGGTGTGGAATGACGAGACCCAGTCCTACGTCCTCAACTTCCACGGCCGGGTCACCCACGCCTCCGTCAAAAACTTCCAGATCGTGCACGGCAGCGACCGTAGGCTGGGAAGGGGATGGGACGGGGGGTGATGGTGGGGGAGCACTGCCATCAGCTGGCCCCTTTTTTTGCTGAGGTGTAGTTCTTTCATGCGTGGCTGCTTTGGGGTCCTGCCTGCCTTTGCTGGAGCCGGGACGAAGCCGGACAGGGCGTGCGGCACCGCACAGGCAGCTGCCTGCTGGCCCCGGGTGCCGGCAGAGGGAGCGCGCAGGTCATCTGTTACCAGGCAGATTAGGGCAAGGACAAATCCCGTGGGGTGCTGAGCCCCCCCATCACGCTACAGCCACTCGCTCAGCCCAGGCCACCCCAAAGCATCCCCCCCAGCACGCACCCCACACTGCCAGCAGGCTCGCCCCAGGGTGCATCGTGCCTCAGGGACAGTCCCTCGGGGGTGGCAGCGGCTCTGTCCCCGCACGAGCAGCCGGACGCGGCCGTTCGTCACCTGTCCGGCGCAGTCAGAAGCCCTCGGCCTCCGGGTGTTGGGTTACGGGACAGAAAAAACCTCTCGGGGGCCCCTGGTTATTTTTACAGATTTCCTGTCACCCGCCCTCCGGTAGCAGCGGTCCCACGGGGGGGCGAGTGGGGTCCCTGTCCCTTGCGGGGCTGCGGCTCCCAGGGAGGGGGTCTGGGGGGACCGAAGGGTGCCGTGGTCCCGTGCTGGACCGTACGACGGGAAAATGATGCTTTTCGGTAACACGTGCTGTGGTACGGTGAAGCCGGTGCACGAGCCGTGGGCAGAGGTCGGTGGAGGCGGGGGGGGGGCTTCTTTGGGATGCTGCCGCATGGGTCCCCTGGGAAAAGGGTGGGGTGGGTGCGCAGGTGACATCCCAGCCGCTCGCCCTCTCCGCACCGACCGGAGCCACCCCCTCTCTCCCGCAGCCGACTACATCGTGATGCAGTTCGGGCGCGTGGCAGACGATGCCTTCACCATGGACTACAACTACCCGCTCTGCGCCGTGCAAGCCTTCGCCATCGCCCTCTCCAGCTTCGACGGGAAGCTGGCCTGCGAGTAGCGGCTGCGCCGGGGCCGCCGGGGCTGCCAGGGCCCCGGGCCGGTGTCCGGTGGATGCTCCTGCGTCTCCATCCTGCTCCGCTCCCTTGGTTTCCACCTTGTGCCCGGCGAATGCTCCCGGTTACAGCTGCTCCTGGGGTGGCTCGAGGTGCACGGTGCCCGCAGCGTGCCGTGGGACGCTCATCCGGCTGTGGCCACCCTCTCCGGGCAAACTGGGGACAGATCGCTGGTCTGGGGCAGATGGCAGAGTCAGGCCCGGGGTATATTTAGCAGATGAGGCCGACTGCGATCCGGATCTCATCCCTTTGAGATGTTTCTTGGACTCGGATCCTGGAAACTCATTCCCCCCCCCCCCTCTTTTTTTTTTTTTAGATTCTGGTTTGTATTTTGTAGCTCAGTCTCTCAGGGAGAGGGGGGTTGGTGGTCTCCTTGGTCCCTGTTTCCTCAGCCCCCTATGAGTGTGCACAGAGCCCACGCGTGGCCAGGCTCTGCCCAAGCTCCCAGCGCGGGACCCCCCGCCCAGCTCGCTGCCCACCGGGCACCAAACCCCTGCTTTGCCCCGTTTTGCCCTGGTGCAAGCGGCCGGGGGGTGCCCGCGGTGTCTGTGCACGCCCCGGGCTCTCCACCCGCCGGGTCTAACCCCGCTGCCTGGAAGCCTTTGGGGATTTGGGTCCCTGAGGAGCAGCTTGGCACCCAGAGCGCTGGCGGCACGTGGGCACGTGCCGAGGGAAGCCGGTGCTGGCGGAGGAGGGCCGGCAGCCACGTGAGGCAGAGCCGGCATCGCCAGCACGGGGCTGGGCTGGGTTGGTGCCACCAGGAGGGACCTGGAAGGGAAAACTCTGGGTGCACCAGGAAGCGCCGGGGTGACTCACAAGGAGGGTGCGGTGCTGAGTCACGCTCGGCGCCCGGATGGGCCCCGCCGAGCCCCCCACGTTCCCGCTGCTCGCCGCCCCGGCGTTCTGCGGCATCCCTGCGGACCCCACCGGGCTGGTGGTCCCACGGAGCCCCGCACAGCCCGGTGCTGGAGCCAGCCCGGCTGGTGGTCCCCGCTCGTGGGGAGGTGGCGGGTGGGAGGTGCCGCCCCGTGGCACAGACCCGTGGGGTGTCACGGGGGGCTGCGGGGAGTCATTGGGAAGGGGGGATGCTGGAGAGGGGCAGCTCGGGGGGAGCAGGGCAGCCCGTGGCCCCATTTCCAGCACAAACCCCACTTTGTGGGGTGAGGATTTGGCTGCACGGACAGTCCCAAATCTGATTAATTCAGCGGTGAGAAACACCGGGACAGGCCAAGGTGCCCCGAAACACCGTCCTCGACTCCCCGATAATGCTTCTCTCACCTGCTCAGCTCACGTACGGACCCCAGAGGGGGCTGATACAATTTGGGGTCCCCTTCCTGGGACACATACAGGTCTTTCCCCCGTTCTGGGGGTGATCTGAGCCCCCCAAGTTAACGCTGCGAGAGGTAGCCGGGGCGGAAAGACCGAGGAGCAAGAGATGGATGAGCCGGATGTGGTTGTGCAAGAGGGATGCTCATCCTGGCTGGGCGGTGTCGCAACGCTGCCACGGCCTGAACCCATCCCTGCACGGGGCTGGGGACAGCTGACAGTGACAGTGGGACCACGAGCTGCAGCCGGAGCGCCGGCAAATATCTGCCCCAGTGGCTTTGCAGATGGAGCCCAGGTTTTCCCACCAGCTGCGTGAATCCGGGCTCCGTGATTCATCGGCAGAGGCGGACAGCTCAGGGACAACGGGCCGGCGTGGGACATTGTCCCTTACCCACACAGCGAGATCAGAGACCTTCTTGTGAGCTAAAGGGAGAACCAGCCACTGTGGTTCAGGGCCAGCATCCCCTGGCTAGGTATGGCCAGCAAATGTGGGGAAAGCAAGAGCTTTCTGCCCAAATCCAGCCACGAACCCACCATCTGCTTGAAATTGGGAAAAGCTCAGCTAACGGTCGAGCTAACAATTGTCCCCGTTTCCTCCGGTGGAAGCAGAAAAGCTGAAGCAGGGTGAGAGAGAGGGGTTTGGGCTCCCCGAGCTCTCGTTGAAGCACGAGCCACTGTTATCCCAGCTTCTCCCCAAGGATTTTCTCCCTCCATGCACCCAAAAAGCCTCCGCGTTGCCCGTTGTTGCTTGCAACCCCCTCGGGATTCCCAGCCTGTAGCCCAAGCGGAGCAAAAAAATCTGCCATGGGTGTGCAACGCAATGGCACCCCATCCCAGAACGCAGTTACAGCATCAGCCGCCCGCCCCAAATCACTTACACGAACCCTCTAACCCGAACCAACTGTGGCACAAGAAACAAATGAAAACAATTTAATAAGGCGATGGATATTCGGGCCCTTTGTTTGCACTGGCTGTTAACACCAGAGGAGATGAGGAATGGAAGCAGTTGAAATGTGTATCTACTTTGGCCGATGGAAAGTGTGACGGATGTGCCGGCAGACCAATGGCTGAGGATGCTGGGGTGTGCGTGGGTGTGAAAGGAATGCTCAAGAAAAGATCAAAAAAAAAAAAAAAAAAGAGAGAAGAAGGAGCCTTATCAACGGCGTTTGAGCCCAAAGCGTGCGTCTTCCTTGGAGAAAGGGTTTTCTCAGTCCCCTGGGATGATCTTTTCCCCTCAGCGCGAGACTTTGAGGCTTCTGAAGCTTCGTTTTAGGGGGCTGGTGTTAGGCCGGTGGTGCAGGGCTGGATTTAACCCCATGAAGCGCCCACGCGGGGGCACGAGCACGGCCAGCGGCCGGAGGCGACTGTCGGCAGCTCCTCGAGGGAACCTCCCGGGAAATGCATTTTATTTTTGCAAAGCTGGTTATAAGGCAAAGGGGAGGAAAGAAAATAAGGTCTCACCTCGATGCTGAGCGCCGCATCCTAGCTAGGACCAACGTCACTGCGGTGCCGGCGGCTCTCCTCTCGCGGGCGGTGGTTGCCAGCATCCCCATCCCGCACCCATGAGGGGAAAGACGCTGGTCCGGAGCCGAGCAGGAGGATGGAAGCGGGGGGCTCTTCTCCGACCGCTCGCTTCTCCCTCTGCCCCAGACCCCCGGGGCTTGGGGGGCTCCGTGCACCCAGCCCTGAGCACAGGCTCAGCCCCTGCACTCTTGCGGGGGGGCTGCGGGGTATTTCCACGGAGCCCCGAGAGGCAAAGGCCCCCTCAGCCGGGCAGCCTGCGGCGGGAGAGGGCTGGCTGCATCCCGGCGGGTACGGGAGGGGAGGCCGGCACGGGGAAGCTCCTCGCCCGGCAATGGAAGGGCCGGAGCTGCGTGGTTCCCAGCGAGCGCCCTGCCCAGCGGAGAGCATCGCCTCAGCCTCGGGGGCTCTCGCCCCGTGCTTTGAAGTGGTGATACATTAATTAATTAAAGAAGTGATCACGACGGGGTGTTTTTCTCTCCCCTTCCTCTCCCAGCGTATTTATTTCGGTGACGTTTTTTTGAGGGAAAGGCAGACTCGTGGCTGGTAAGCTGGGCTGTGGGTTTGCAGGACGGGCTCTTTCTCGGCGCAGCGAGCAACAGGCAGTAATGGGAAAGCCAATGTTTTTCAACCGCTTTTAAAAAGGAATCATTTTTTAATTAGTGAATCCATTCTGGAGAAGTGTTGGAGTTTTACAATGTTGTAGCTGTTCTTGGTGTCTTGCCTAGACTTGGATGTTCTGGCCATAAGAAAATATTATTTATGGCGTTGCTGCTTGCAGCTCTTTTATATTATAATTTGGGAAAGGAAGTTGCTGTTCCCACCAGTGGACGAAGAATAGCAGAAATGAGGATTAAGGACTTCTGAAGGAGGAAAACAAATAAAAATTAAGAGGCAAGACTGAAACAAACCACCGAGCCGGGCTTGAATCGCCACGCTCCAGAACAAGTTCGTCCCGGAATCGCCAGTGGTTGGGGCAGACGCTGAAACCGCGCCGAAGCCCGGCCCTGGCAGGCCCGGCAGGCCCGGCGCAGCCGTGACCCCCTCGGTACTCCCCTGCGCAGCGTTACATGTGTTCCTAAACATTTGCAGATCAGGCTTTTATTCATGGGCTAATGCACGCTTGTTTGCTCATGCCTTACTCAGCCTAAACTCCTATTGAACTCAATTAAGCCTGTCATCTCCAGGAGCAGTCAATGTCATTTTTGCCCAAGTAAGGGATGAGTAACGAGTGCTCCGAACGGCCCTTGGAGAATAGCAGCCATTTTGTTGCAGTTTTTGGTCCAGATTTCTTACAAGTTAGCAGCAGGCCAAGGGTGGAAGAATGCGATACGGCTTTATTAATCACACACGATTGCTGAATGCGCTGGATGCTTCGGAGGCTGTCGCTTTACGGGCTGCAGCGTTGGCTGTCTCATCCCGAAATGCTTGAATACAACCAAGCTCGGCACGAAAATTAGAAAAATATGTTTCTAGAAGGGATGGGATGCAAAGAGCATCCCTTCCCCGAGCCGGGAGGATCCCACTCCCCGATTTACCTCTGTGGGTTTCGGGTACTGCGGCACAGGTCCTCGGTGCGTGCCGGACCCCATGGCCAGTGGGTCCGGGGTTTCTGCCGCACGTTGCCCGTATCGGGGCCGCGGCTCCCGACAGTCGGGCTGGGTCGCGGCCAGGGACTTGCATGCGATCAGCCGGCTGCGGCTTAGCACGTTACCACCCATCGGCTCGCTCCGAGGAAATGACCTCGGCCTGGCTCCTGGCTGGGTTCCCTTGGGAAATCGTAACTGTGTGGGCTGAGATCCCCGTGAGGGGCTCCGCAGGGTGGGGCGGGGGTCCGGGAGAGATGGGGAATCTGCATGCTGGTAGGGTGTGGGGGGCTGAGGGTGGGTGGGGGGAGATGAGGAGGGGGATGAAGGTGTTTGGAGGGGGATGAGGGTGTGAGGATGGGGATGAAGAGGGGGATGAAGGTGTTTGGAGAGGATGAGGGTGTGAGGATGGGGATGAAGAGGGGGATGAAGGTGGGCGACAGGGCATGAGGGTGCGCGGAGGACGATGAAAGTGTGTGGAAGGGGATGAAGGTGTGCAGGGGGGGATGAAGGTACGCGGAGGAGGACGAAGGTGAGCACAGGGATGAAGGTGAGCAGGGGGGGATGAAGGTGAGCACAGGGGGGTGAGGATGTGCAGAAGGGGATGAAGGCGTGCACAGGGCACCCTGGCTGGCTGGTGACGGGACGGGACAGCAGCACCCTCATGCCCCGGCCCGGGGCTGCATCCCGGGGCTGCGGGCCGGAGGACGAGGAAGAGGAGGAGGAGGAGGAGGAGGGTGAGGAAGGCTCCTAGAGGCCGCTCCCAGAGCCCGGCCCGGGCCGAGCCGGGCTCCAGGGCTGCCCTTTCCACAAAAACCCTCCCGGCGGAGCGGCAGCCCCGCGTCCCCGCGTCCCGCTGCCCGTCGGGGAGCGCTGCCGGTGCCGCCGCCGCCCCGGGGGCGCGGGCAGGGAGGGAGGGAGGGAGGGAGAGAGGGAGGGTCGGCCGGGCGGAGGGAGGGAGGGAGGGCCGGGAGGAGGGAGGAGGGCAGCGGGAGGAGGGAGGAGGGTCGGCCCGGCCCCGCCGCCTCCTGATTGACTCCCAACTTTCTGCTCCTCCCTTGCATAAACTTTCCCGTCCCTGCGCCTGGCTCCGTGCGCGGACCCGGGAGCCCGCCGCGCTCCCCGCATTCCTGCCGCCCTCCCCGGCCCGGCCCCGGCCCCGGTCCGGCCCCGGTCCGGTCCCGGTCCCGGCACCCGCGGCCGGCCCAGCCCCTCCGGAGCACGGAGCAGGTAAGCGCTCGCCGGGAACAGACTCCCAACCCCCCCTTCCTCCTCCTCCTCCTCCTCCTTCTCCTCCTCCTCCTCCTCCGGCGCCTCCTTCCTCCCGGCCCGCAGCCCTCCGGCTGCACCGAGCCCTCGGCAGCCCCGTCCCCGGCGGACGGCGGCGGGGTCGCACCAGCGCTCGCCGCTCCCCCCCCCCCCCCCCCCCCCCGGCAGCCCGGTACCTCCCCCCGGGGCTCCCCCGCCTCTCCCCCCCGCCGGCCCCTGACGGGGTGTGTGGGGGTGGGACACAGCCGGGGTGTCCCCAAGGTGTCCCCAACCCCCCGCCCCGTCGGGTCCCCAGGCTCCCACCCCGTCGGGGCTGCGCTGTCCCCGGCCCCCCCCCCCCGGCCCCTCCGCTGGGTCCCCCCCGCTGCGGCGCATCCCCGGGGTGCGCGGCGGGCGCGGGCTATAGGGTTACAAAGAGGCCTTGTGTACGGTATAGCCCATACGTCGGGAGCGTGTAGGGCGCGGGCGCCAGGCGTTATATAAAGCGATAACCCGTCCCGTCTGCCTCCCGGCCCCGGCCGAAGCCCCCCTAGAAACGGCGCGGGGGCGGGGGGGGTCCCGGGTGGGGTGTGGGGGCCACACGCGTGTCACGTTACATGTGTGTCACACGCATGTAGGGGATGACCATACGCTGACTGTATGCTAAACACTTTGTGCCTTGTCATAGGGGCGCATTGCTAACGAGGCAGCAATTACATGTATAATTTTCAGCAGTGTGTCATCTTTATTATTACTATTATTTTATTTTTACACCCTCCTAGGGTTTGGGGTTGTTGTTTTTTTTCCCCTTAACCCCCTTGGAAGGAAAATAAGGCCAAGCCCTCGCAGTGCCGCCCGCCTCCGCCCCCCCCCCCGAAACCGCTCAGGCCCTATGCGACGCGTTTGGCCTGTACCGGCTGAGAAAAAAACCCCCATATTTTGGGGAGAAACCAGCTGGAAATGGTATCAGAGGCCCTGCCGGGACGACGGGCACCCTGCAGCCCCCCGTCGCTGTTGGGCGGTTGGCACAGGGTGGCAGGGGAAAAGGCGAGGGCAGAGGTTTTGGGGGTTTTTGGTGCTTTGCAGGGAGCTGGGGCGAGCTGGGCCGGGCGACCATCCCACCGGCGAAGCGATAATCTCCGGTGTCAGGCGCGCCGGGGTATTTTGGGCTCCGGCGTCCTCTCTCCCCTCCTATCGCTTTACCCCGCGCGGGTACGTGCGCACCGTGAGTCAGGGCTTTGGCACTGCCTGGCCACCCTGGGGGGCCCTGCCAGCGGGGCTGCCACCTCCCCCCCGGTTTTGGGGTGCTCGTGATGACGGGTGGAGAATTGGGGGTCTGCCAGGCTGGTGTCCCCCCTACGCACCCGCCAGCCCTGGGGGCCTCCACGGCCCCAAAGCCCTTCCCCGCACCCGGCTTTCGGGGTGGGTCATCTCCCCGCGGGATGCGAGGAAGGTCCCCAAAGCGGATGGGAGGCCAGGACTTGCCAAGGTCACCCAACGGCAAAGCCGGGGGAGAAATGGGTAGGGGGTGGTGGGGGTGGGACCCTGCTGGCGGGGCAGGTGACGGTCACCGCAGCGCTGCCCGAGCGGCGTTCCCGGCACTTCCCCACCGGAGAGGACGGGCATGAGTGTCCCGTTGGGAGAAGGCGCTGGATTTGGCCCTGTTTGGGTTTGCAGGGCCGGCATTCCCATGGGAAGGGGCTGCGGATGGGTGTGGGGTGAGCAGCCACCCCCTCCCAGCCGGGTGACACAGGGGGACGTTCCTGTCCCCAGGGGACCTCGGACACCCAGCTCCCTCCCTGGGGCGGGCACGCGGCTGGCACCGCACTGGCTTTTCTAACAAAAATAACCCTTCAAAAGCGGCGGGCTCCGCGGCGGGCTCCAGTCGCCTTGCGTAAGTGGCACCTGGGTATTTCAAGGACCCTCGTCCCAACCGGGACGACTGCGGCGTCGGGGCTCAGCTTGGAGTGGGGGGATGCTTTGACCGGGGCATTTTGGGGGGCAAAGGGGCGCAGAGACGAACCTTCCAGCAGCCGTCCCACCTCTAACATCCCCCTCCTGCAAAGCAAAACCCCCTCTAGCCTCCACGTCCATCAATAAAAGGGACTCGCGTCCATTTCCCATGACACGTGGTCGCTATTTATCACAATACCCGAAACAGCATCTCCTTTTAATTGCCATTTAATCCCCATCTTGCCACCACCGAGCGGGTCGGGAGGCGAGTCCCGGTGGCCCCGACACTGTGCCGAAGGAAGGAGTGTTTTCCCGGCGGTGTGTGAGCAGGTCATGTCTCTGGGGAGGTGGGGGTGGCAGTGGTAATCAGCTATAATTAATGTATTAAAAAGCAAGTAACCGCGCAGCTCCTGTCAAACACGCAGCGAGCACAAGGCCGGTGGCAGGTGAGGCTCGGTGGTGGGAGTGGTGTGGACACGCAGCGGCTGGAAAGGGGGGAAATGGGCAATTTTGGGCTGTTTGCAGGGAAAAAAATCTGTTTTCCTGCCTTAGTACTTCTTCTCCTGTCCGTGGGAGTGGAGGATGGAGGGGAAGAGAGAACGGGCTGCAATGCCCTAACCAAGGGTGCTGCTGGGGCTTGCGTGGCAAGAGCCATCCCAGGGCTCTTTGTGGGGTTGGGATCCCTCCGTCCGTCAACGGACGGGATGGATGCTGTCCAAAAAATGTCCCATCTCTAGGAGCTTCTCTCTCTTGTTGAACCCTTGACAGCAATTGCCAGGGGCCGGCGGGGCTGCCATGGCGTTTGCACCACCTTGGGCGCTGCTGGTGGAGGGGATATAACCAAATAGCTTTGATTTGGGGAGCTCCCATCCCGGGGGGGATTTGCCGGGCGGCCAGGCCGTGCTCTGAGCTTCTCAGCCGGGCGTCCGAGGTGTTATTTGGGGTCGGTGCCCGGGCTGGGAGCGTGCCGGGGGCCGCGGCGGCCGAGCCCAGGCACCTGCGTGTTGTGGTCGGGGCAGGCACCTGAAGTGCGTGGGCGTTCTCTATTGCCACCGTCACGTGGCGGCTTATGAAATTTTTTTTGGAGGGAGGGAGGGAAGGTAATGATGGGGTGAGCCGGCGGGGCTGTGCCCCGCGCCAGCCTTCAGCGGGCACGCGGCAGGAGCGGCCCCCCCGCTCTGCGATAACGTGCGGCCGGATCCTGCTGCGGGTCCGGACATGCCGCTACAACTCCCGGTGCTTTGGTTTTCCCCGCCTGTGAAATGGGAGCGAGGGGCCCCGGCAAAGCCTCCTCGTGGTGCTGGACGGCTGCTCGCCTGCCCGTGGCAGTGGGGAGCGGGGGGTCATGCGGTGCCGGGCACCATTTTGGGCTCCCTGTGCAGCTCGTTGCAGGGTTTCGTGGTGAGCACGCGTGGCTGAGCCCTTCAGAGGTGACAGGCCGTGAACCCCACGGTCTCATCCCTGGGGATGGCAGCTGGTGGCCCTGTGGGGACGGCGTTCACGTAGGGCTCTGCCTTGGCACGGCCGACGGGATCCTGCGGGCGAAAGGTCCAGAGAAGCAGGAGTGTCCGATTGCATGAAGCACGTCCCATCCCGGCAGTGCAAATCCCGCCGGAGCGTGTCCCCTCACTTGGTCCCGAATGGATGCAACGCTCCAATGTCCCCAGCGTCCCCCGTTACGTGCCATGAGACAGCAGTGGCACTGAAACCCGGCGGGTCCACTGCGCTCGCCGCCGCTGCCTTCCAGCTGGGCACTGGCTGTGTCACGAGATGCGCCGGGTCTCAGCTGGCCAAAGCCAACCTGGAGCTCGTCCTCGGTCATCCTCTTGCGAGCCAGAGGCGCAGAAGGTGACTTCAGCGCACTTCAGGGCTGCGCTTCACCCTGTAATAAATAACGCTGGGAAATGCTTGCTCGCAGGCGGCTCGCGGCTGGCGAGCGAGATGCGAGCGATGGAGGAAGCCGGTTTATCCCCTTATCCCCCTCGCCGCTGGGGAATCGGTACGGACCCGGAGCGTGAGCTGGGAGAGCTCACCCGGCTGCGGGGGGTGACCGGGGATGGGACAGCAGAGCTGGAGCTAATTTTAGGAGGTGGGCAGAGCCTCGTGGGAAGTGGCCGGCCAGAGAGACGCGTCACACCGTGGTGCCCACGAGCATCGAGAGCGAGCGCCGGGGGTCCCCGGGTCTGAAGATGCTGCCGTGGGTCGAGGAGGTGGCCGTGCATCGGCAGCCCGGCTTTCCGCTGCGGGGAAGAGCTGTGCCACCGCTGATGCCCTGGCTGCCGGAGGGGCAACGGGTCCGGGGACGCACACGGGGACAACGCCCTGGACGCCCGCACTCCCGGTTTGCATTACCCGGGACACGGTTGAGCCCTGCGCCGCTCCGTGCCTCAGTTTCCCCACGGCCATCTCGCCAGCGCTCCCCCCGCCTCGGCGGGGTGCGGTGGAGGCAGGAGGGCTGGCCAGGCTCGGGGATCCTCGCCTGGGAGCGCCAAGCCTTATTATTTCCCCACGACTGTCTCCTCCTCGCTCCTCGTAAAATTAGATCCAGCTGTTCACAATAGCCACTAACTTCTCTCCGGAAGATGTTCAAAGTTTACAGACGCGGAGCGGCGCGGCGTGCGTGGAGGATGGGCTGCCGTTCCCATGCCAGCTCCTCGCTGCCCGCCCTTCCCCCAGAGGCAGCCAGCTCCTGCCTTCCCCCCCAACCCCCCAGCTTAGGCAAGTCGGGTTTAGGAAAAAGCACGCTCGTACGCAGGCACGCGAGCCCCCGACCCAAACGAGCGTCGGGTTTTTATTAGCGGGAAGATCTGGGCGCTTCGTAGTCCAGAAGCAAAGGTTTGGTGCAAGACCCCGCTTTTTCCCTGCCCGGCTTCTTGCCCGCGTGCTTGGCGGACGAGTCGGGCAGGGTGCTCGCTTGGTGCTCGCTTGATGCTCGCCGGTGCCCGTGCTCGTCTGTGGCATGCGTTTGGGCTCCGGCTCTCGCACGGGGTGGCTGATGTGCCCCGCTTACAGCCTTGCCTGGGCGGCATTGCAGAGCAGAGAGTCGGGGTCTGGCTCCGATGTTTGGGCATCAGCATGCCGGGCGGGGGGCTAGCGCGCCGTGCCAGGCTGTCCAGCGCTCTTGGGCCACGCTTCTTGTTGGAGCTCCTTCTTTTACCAAGAATACCGCCTTCGTGTATTTTTAGCAACTTTCCTCCCCGAGGATTCCAGAGCAATTTTTCAATCTGCGGGAGTGGGAGTCGCTGTGCCCATTTCCAGCTCTTGATTCGGGCAGCAACGAGAGGTGCCGGGAGAAGGCGATGCTCTGCCACGGGCACCCGGTGCGCTCCTGGCGTGCACGAGGGTTTGCTCGCCGGGCTGGTCCGGGGTGATGGCACGCAGTAAAATGGTGCTAAACCGAAATATCGCTTTCTGGGAATAGATCGCCGATGCGGTTTGTGCGGGGCAGCGCGTACCTGCTCATGCAGCTCCTGCATTAAATGCAGGACCTCAGCTTGGCAGCTGCCCCGAGCTTCATGAACTCGTCGCAGGAGGGCAGGGAAGCGTGCCTCCTCGCAGGGGTGACAGTGGCCAAGTGACATTGCCGTGTCATGTTTTGCCCCGGCCTCTGGCAGCCAGGGACGTCTCCGTGTCTCAGCCGGGACGGTAACGCCTGGCAGCCCCCCACCGCCCTGGGTCTCAGGTGCCTGGGGGGGGGGGTGTCAGCTCTTGCATCCCCCCACCCCGCTGGGTTTCTCCTCCCGGTCGCTCAGCCGGGTGCTGGCCCCGGGCTCCGGCGGGTGCCGCGGCACGGGCAGCGGGCGCAGCTGCTCCCTGGGCAGGGTTGGGTTTCGCGGGGGTGGAGGCAGCCGGGGGCGGGTGTGAAATGCATTGCAGCCTTCCTCCTCCTCCTCCTCCTCGCCTGGCAGCCGGCGTCCCCTGGAAGACGTTTTCCCTGGCCCGGCTGCCAATGGCATAAAATGGGGTCAGCGGCACCCGAAACTCCTCTGTGGAGGCACTTCTCCTCCCAGGAGCGGGTCCGAGGGCTGGCAGGGTACCCGGCACGCCTGGCCCACCCGGGCGGTGGGACACCATCCCGCTGCGGGCACCGGGCTGCCTGGCCCTGCGCTGCCCCGGGGCTTCCCTGACCCCAGGCACCTTTGGCTTCCCCTTGGGACAAGCAGCGCTGGGAGTCCCGGGGGACTTGGGACTTGGGAGTCCCGGGGGACTTGGGACAGGGCGGCTGCCCCGAGCTCATCTACAGGGGACGTTCGGTGGGAGACGTCCCGGGATGGGCGTATTTTGGCGCAGGAGCAAAGCGAATTCAACGGTCCCCAGTGGGTGCTGTGCCCAGCACTGGCCGTGCCACGGGCCACCGACGCTGGGGGTGTCATGGGATGGCCGTGGCGGTGGCTTGTCCCCGGCAGGCGACTCCAAGCCTGTTGTTTCCATCCAGCTCGTTTCATAACGCAGAGAGCAATTAATGCTGCAAAAGCTTTCTATTTATGCGCTGCTGGGTGAAACGCCCCGTCCTGGCTGGGCAGGGCAGCCGTAATTGGGCCAGGGAGGGAAGCCGGGTTACGGTGTCCGTCTGTCCCCTGCCCTCAGGTCTTGGGCCCGGAGGCTCGAGCAAAACCGGCTCAGGTCCTCCAGCAGCCGAAACCCAGCTCTGCCGCCCTGCTGGGGCTGGACGAAGAGGAGGAGATGGAGGGGTTGGTTTGCACGCCCACGGTTCTGCCGTTAGGAGGGAGCGTCTCGGCGAGCGGGGCTGTCGGTGGGGCTGGGGGGGGGGTTGCTCGATCCCCTCCCTCCTCCCTGCCCAAATTTTCTCTGGGCAAATCACTCAAGTTCCCCTCTCGTTCGTCCGTGGCCCTTCAGGATGGGGGGCTGAGCATCCGTCGGCCTCGTGCCGCTGGGTGAGGACCGGCCGCATCCCTGCCGGGCGGGGGCTCGGGGCTTCGCTGGGAGCTGGGGGGACCTTTTGGCTGTGGGGGTCCGGCCGGAGCAGGGGGCATGTGCCTGGGGCGGCCCTGGCAGCGCCACGGACCCCGGTGGGATGCTGCCACGTGGCCTCCTGCGGTTTCCCCGCTCCGATTGCTTCCTGAGCTGCCCGCCAAGCCGGAAGGGACAGGAAGCGATAGAGGGGAGGAAATTAGTCGAGCTGTCTCACGGGGAGCCGGCCTGGTGCACGGGGGGCTCTGCCACTGCCTGGGTCCCCAGCCTGTGCCGGGGGTCCCATCTGGGAGAAGGTGGCCGGTCCTCCCCGGCAGGGAGGTGCAGACCTGGGTGGGAGGGAGCGGGGCGGCTGCCCTTCCCTTCCCTTCCCTTCCCGAGCCGGGGAATCCCTCACCGCAGCCCGAGAGCTGTTTGGAAGAGGAGCGCGATGTAAACAAACCTCCTTCCACCGCCCTCCCTGCCGAGCTGGGTCTCGCTCGGCCGCTGCCGCCGCCTCGATGGGTGCCGGTTGTCCCCGGGACGGCCGTGTGCCAACCGGGACGGTGTCCCTTGTGGGATTGGGGCAGGGTCTGGGGCAGGACGTGGGGCAGGGCGTTCCCAAAGGGTCCCTGGGCGAGCTGCCAGGGATGTAGGGTTCCTGCGAAAAACGCTTGGCTATTGCAAGAAAAGTGCTGTAGGGTCGTGCTCGGCCGAGCCGAGAGCGTCTGGGCTCTGTGCGCGGTGCTGGGGTTGGCAGCGGACAGAGCGGCATCTTCCCTGGCGTGTTGTGGCCTTGCTGGGCTCCCCCGGGAGCCCCGAGGGTTTTGGGTTTGCTTCGAAGGGCTCTCCGGAGCTGGTGGCCGTGTCAATGGTGTGGGGCAGCGTTTCTCCCAGCCCCCTTCCCAGCCGTGTTACGGGGTGGGCAGAGGCGGCAGCAGGGACGCCGGCCCCGGCCAGCGCTCCCCTGCCCGAAACGAGGGGCACGTTAATAAGCCCTGCCCGAAACGAGGAGCATGTTAACGAAGGCCTCTGCCTGCCTACGAATTGGTGCCTGCTGTTGGACCCCCAACCACGTTCTTGCTGAGCCCCGATGTGCCGGGGGGGGATGCGGGGAGGAGCTGGGGTGCCCGGGAGCCTCAGCTTTGGCGTCGGCTCATTTGGGGCCTTGCAGAGCCTGCTGCCTGATGGAGCAGCCCCTCTCGGCGTGCCCACAGGAGAGCTGTCCCCGGGGACCTCACCGCGGTGGGGCCAGGGCGGCTTCCCGGCCCCCCTTCCCCCAGCCCCGGCAGGGGCTGCACCTCAGCACCGGGAGCATGGGGGCTCCTTCCCCCCATCGCCCACGGGCCGCGGGTGCCACCAGTCACGGTGACGGGGAGAGGGTGACGGTGGCTTCGTGCGTCCCCCCGCCCGGGCTGGCGCGGGCAGCGAGGCGGCGGTGCTTTGCCTGCGCCGGCGCGAGGCTGAGCACCGCGCTGTGCCGCGCCTGCCCGGGCTTGCCGGTGAACTTTTATCCTTTTGCCGTGGGGTCCGGGTGCAGGGGGGGAGGGAGGAGGGCTGGATCGCCCCGGGCCCCCCGCATGGGAAGGCGGGATGGAGCGGGGATGCAGCCACACTGCTCCCCCCCCCCCCCCCCCCCCCCCCGCCCTTTGGAGGGTCTGCTGGCCCCCCAGTGTCCCCAGCACTGCGGGGGATCGTCTCGTGGTGTCCTGGTGCTGCCCCGCCGTGGGTCGGGGGAGCCCCAGGTAAGGAGGGGACCTTGGGGCCACTCTGTCCCACACCTTGTCCCCCCGGATGGTGTCAGCTGGGGACACGCTGTGCTGCAGGCCCCTTCGTGCAGCGGACGCTGGTGGCCGTGCCCTGCATCCCCGGCGGTTTGGGGGGATGCTGTGGCAATAGCCACCCTGCCCCAGTCTGCACGGGGCGAGAGAGTGGCAGCCCGGGGACTGCGCCCAGGGAGGGGTGACACTGCTGCCGGCCGTGAGACCAGCCGGGACGGCAGGGGTGGCCCCGGCGAGCAAGGAGCACGGCAAGGGGCATCGGTCCCTGTGCCGTGACGCTGGCCAAGGCAGGACTGGGTGGCACGGTGGGGTGCTCGGCCGGGCGGGCGGTGGGGCATCGCCCCGCTGCTTCGGGCAGACCCGGGTTCTTGGCTGTGCACCCCGGTGCAGCCGGGACGCGGGGGCTCGGGGCGGTGCGGGGGCTGCTGGGGCCGTGCCTCGTGGTGTGCGAGATGGGGCAACGCTTTTGGGGCCGAGCACGCTGGGAAGTAGGAACACACCGTTCCCCCCTCCTCGGTGGCATGGGACAGGGATGGGGACAGGGTGCTGCCCCGCACCCGGGGGCTTTGCGGGGGCAATAGGCACCTCTGCCCACATCGCGGCCCTGCAGCCCTCGGCTCTGAGCAGTGACATCCCCATGCTCCCAGCCCCGAGGCCTCTCCCCCGCGCCGCCCCGCACACCCCCAGCCCGATCCCTATCGCGGCTGGTTGCGCTGGTCCCGGCGGCACCCTGCTCCTGACCTCGGCACCCGTGCCTGGCCCCAGCGGGGAGCTCGCCGCGCTGCTCTGACCACAGCCGCTGCCTCCAAAATATTTCCTTCCCCCCCATCCACCAGAAAACACCCATCTCTCGCGCACCCCTCCCTCCTTGCAACCCTCCTCTTTGCTTTTGCAGGGTTTTAAGGGGCTTCTCGTTGCTTTTCCGGGCTCTCCAGCCCCGGCCAGCTCTTGCCGACTGGGCAGCTGCTTGCAGCCCTGCTGCCCGCACAAGCCCCCGCTGTCCCTCGCACCCCCCGCACATGGTGCCGGGGCCGAGCTCTGTGCGCCCGTGGGAACGCCGTCCCCGTCTCCTGGCGCAGCCTTGGCCTCACGAGGAGATAAGGGCGGCCCCGGCGGCATCCTCCCCTACCCGCTATGGGCACCCATCCTGCGCCCGCTGGGACCTCGCATGGGTGCAGCCCCCCTCCAGCACCCTCTAAAGCCTTGGGCCGGCGCGTGGCACCCCACAAAGAGGGGCGAGTGAGCTGGGTGCGGGGGTCCCTCCCGGCACGGGTGCCAGCGAGCATCTGTGCTCATGGGGGGCGAGCATCCCCACCGCGGACCGGTGGTCCTGGCGCGCCCAAGCCCTGCAGAGACGCCCGCGCCGTGGGAGGGGGCTTCTCCCCCTGGTCCCCGGGGAGCAGCCGGGAGGCAGGAGCCAGTGACATGTTTTCCGGCAGGTCTGGTCCCCTCCCTGCCCGAAGCAGGTCTGGCCGGCGGTCCGTCCGCAGGCCGTCCAGCCATGCCGGTTTCCTAATTGCTCCTGTTGTTGGTGTTTTGTAAGGGCTGGGTGGAGCGCGGCGCTCGGCCGTGCCTTGCGTCAGCGCGGTGCCTTGCACCCTCCCTCCAGGAAATCCAATGTCTCGGCCTGGCCAAAAGCAGGTTCGGTGGAGGAGGAGGAGCTGCTTCCTCGCACCTTGGCCGAGGCCCCGGCGTCGCCCTCCCTCCTCTCCCGGCTTCCCTGAAAAGGCTGGGCTAGGGTTTCCCTGCCGGGGGGGCGGTGGGGTGGGAGGGGGCTGGGGGTGCCGGGGGGGGGCTGGGGAGCTCCTGGGGAGGGGGGGACGTGTGCCGCAGGCAGGGTGTGCGGGCAGCCGGCACCCTGCCTGTGCATGCAGTGCCCAGCACGGGGACGGTGACCCACGGCACTGGTCACACTGCTTGTTCCAAGATCCTGCCTTCAGTGGTGCAGCCAGCCCTATAGGTTTGCTCTCAGCCCTATAGGTTTGCTCTCAGCCCTATAGCTTCATCCTTGGCCCTACGGCTTTGCCTTTGGATCTATAGCTTCGCCCTTGGCCCCAAAAGCACCCATCAGTCGGGGAGGGCAGGGGGTCTGGTGGGTCCCTGCAGAGCCACCCCCCGGCATCAGCTCTTGGGGCTTTCCCCTCTCGGGGTGAGCTGACGGCAGCCCCATGGTGCTGTGGGGTCCCGGGACGCTGCTGTGGCGCGGGCTGGCGCGGGGCTGCGGGGTCCCAGGCCGCTGCGGGATCTCGAGGCTGGGGGCTCCTGAGGTGCAGCTGGGGGGGTCCTGGGCTGCCGTGGGGCTGCCGTGGGGTCCCGGGGTCTGGGGGCTACGGGGTCTTGGGCTGCCGTGGTGCAGCCGGGGCTCAGCACCCGTCCGAGGCAGCCGCACACCCCATTGTAGGCGCCGCGCTGGGACGGAGCCCTGCTGCGCTCGCTGGGCTGCGGGGGGGGGGGAGCAGGGGGGGTCCCACTGGGGCCATCCCCACGTGCCACCCTTGCCGTCCCTGCCCGGCACCTCGTCCCGGTGTCCCCCTGCCCTCCCATCCCCGCCACCCTGCTCGGTTTGGACGACGCATCCCTCCCGGGGGCTGCCCCATGGAGCGCCCCGGCAGCAGGCGCAACCGGGGTGCCGTGGGACTCGGGATGCCACGGGTCTCGGCGTGCGGCGGGACTCGGGGTGCCGTGGGACTCGGGATGCCACGGGTCTCGGCGTGCGGCGGGACTCGGGGTGCTGCGGGCCCATCCGGCACCGCTGCCGCCATCCCTCCCTTGGCCGGCTGGCTCGATCCTACAATCCAGTTCTCCTTATTTGGCCACAGCGCTCGGCAAGAGGGGGAGCGGCGGGCGGGGGGGGGACGGCGGGCAGGGGCGGGCGGCGGGGACCGGAGGGGCTGACATCACATCACGGCGAGGGAGAGAGAGATGGGGGGGGGGGGGAGTTTCTTTTTTTATAAAAGGAAAAAAAAAAAAAAAAAAAAAAAAAGAAGGCCTCGCAGCGCGCTTGAGCCAGCGGGCTGCTGCAGTTCCTTTAAAAGGAGATGTCTGCGCCGGAGACCTTTGTACACTCCCAGCCCGTCCGGGAAGCGCGGCGCAGGAGACACCTCTCCGCTCCCACCGCCGGCAGCTGCCTCCAAACATGTTATTGCAAAACACTGCGCCGGGAGCCGGGCAAAGGGAGGAGGAGGAGGAGGAGGGTTGAAGGCTCCCCAGCATCGCCCACCGGCCGAGGAGTGCCCAGGGCCCCGGCCGAGCATCCTCGGGGCAGGGGGCCTCTCCCGGTGCCAGGGGTAGGGCTGCCGGAGGGCTCCGGCCACCTGGTTCCCATTAGCGGGGTCTGGCTTGGAGCCGCCCGGCGTCTCCCTTCGAATCCCGGCTCTGCCTTTGCCAGGCGCGGCAGAGCGGGGATTTTTGGGGCTGGGGGCGGTTCAGGGGCCGGCTCGCCCGAGGAGGTGGCTGGTGGCAGTGGGTACTGGTGCGGGGTCAGGGCTCACGGGCTGCGGGACTGCTGCCGCCCTGTCCCGAGGTGTCACCCGCGGGCACCGTGTGCCTGAGCTCCTCGTGCGGATAATGCAGCGTCCGGCCTGCTTCCTTCCCAAACTTTATTTGGGTGGACCCTGGGTGGTCACTTGTGGCTTGGATTTGGGGGTACTCACAGAAATCATGGCTCTGCCCCCAAGAAAAGCCTGTTTGTGTCTCTGATGCCGCACACCGGGATGCTGCTCCCAGCCTCGGGTGCGAGTGGGGACAGGGCCAGCACCGGGGACGGCCCCGCGACCATACTGTCACTGCAGCCCCATACCCCCGGCAAGGGTCTCCGGGTCTAATGGGTGTCCCCTGTGTCCCGGCAGGTTGTCGCGTGTCCGTGGGGGCTCGGGGTCGGAGCCCAGAGCAGCCAGCACCATAGCGTCCAACAGCTGGAACGCCAGCGGCAGCCCCGGGGAGGGGCGGGAAGATGGCCAGGACGGCATGGACAAGAGTCTGGACAATGATGCCGAGGGCGTGTGGAGTCCGGACATCGAGCAGAGCTTCCAGGAGGCGCTGGCGATCTACCCCCCCTGCGGCCGGCGGAAAATCATCCTCTCGGATGAGGGCAAGATGTACGGTGAGTGATGGGGGCTGGACGGAGGCGGCGGGCAGGGCACCGCGCTGCCGGCCAGGACGGGGCGGCCGGGGGCGAAGCAAAACTTCCTGTCCCAAACCCATACTGGGGCATACTGGAGCACCCCCCAACCCCGAAAGCAGTTTCCCCGGCTGCGTCGTGGAGCTGGACCGGGGAGGTGGCCGTGACCCACGTCCCCTCCCTCTGCGCTGGCTCTCCCTCCCGCTCCCTCCCTCTCTCGGCCCTGCCGGACCGACTGGTTTGGTGAAGCTGTCAGGCAGGGAGCGGGTGCGGGCAGGGAGCGGGTGCGGGCAGGGAGCGGGCGCAGGACTGTGGGGCCAGCACCAGCCCTCCTGCTCCCGTGGGGCCTCCAAACCTTCCCCAACCGGACCTGGTGGCAGGGAGCACCCGGTGGCGAGAGCCACCCGCCTACCCTGAGCCACCGGCACCCAGCTCAGCTTTCGGTGACTGTTGGCAGCAGCGGGGCTGGTCGGCCCCACTGGTGCAATGAGTTTTGGGGGGGTCTCAGCCTACTTTCTGGTGTCTCCCGAAACACCTCTGTCTTGGTGGCTCTCTGCAACGGGGAGGAAGAGGATGAGAATGGGCGATGTAGGCAGGGGGTGATACTGGCGCAGGGCGCGTGGTACCACCGAGGAGCAGTGGAAGGTGCCAAGGTGTCCCCATCCCTGCTGGGGTAGGGGCTGGTCCCTCCTCCCCTCCACCTCCCATGATGTCACCCCCAGGGCCGGTGACCTCAGAGCCGGGGATGGGTTGCCATATTACCGTCACCCTGCCGTGACAAAGGGACCAGGGCTGGCACCTCCATCCCCAGCCTCCAAAATACACCCGCCCAGGATGCTGCCGTCACCGGCAATGGCTCACCCGCTGCCGGCAGAGAGGGGCAAAGGGGACGAGGCTTTGCGGCAAGCGCCGTGCCACTGTCCCCATCCCCACGCCAACTCCCTGTGCCACCCCGCTTGCCGGGGCCCGCAACGCGGGGCGTCGGGGCTGGCAGCCGAGGGGGAGCACAGGGCTTCCCAAGCGGGTGCATTTTTTGGATTTCTCCCGGAATAGCTGAAGTGCCGCCGGGAGCCTGGCCTTGCGCAGCACGCCGAGCCCCGACCGGTTTTTCCAGCCTTTCGGAGACATCTGGCAGCTGCTTAAAGAGGCAGCAGCCCCCGCAAGCCGCCTTTCATCTCCCCCCACCCTCCCCAGTATCTCCCCACCCGGACCCCCGGGACCCCCGGCCGGCGGTGCTGAGCCCGCTGGGACCCCCGGGACTGCCGGCGGCACAGGCGATGCCGGCATCCGACATAAAGGTGTGCCGGTGCCGCTGGTCTCCACGCTTTTTTTGGGGGGTCCCAGGGGATGCCCACGGCCACGCCAGCAGGTGCCCCGCTGATGCCGGTGGTGTGGGGGCGGCGAAGGGGCTGGGCGAGGGGTGGGTGCCCCGGGAGCAGGTGGAAGCCGGGGGGGCCGGGCCGGGCACGCTGGCCCCTGCTCTCTCGCTCGCTGCCCGCCAGGTTATTTTTAACCCAGCCCGTCCAACTGGTTCACGTGGTGGTGTCAGGGGAGAGGAATTTGGGGAATGTGGTAATTTGGAGGAGGATGTGCCCGCTCGGAGGGAATGGCACGGTCCCGGGTGAATCACGGGGGACGGGGACTGGGCGTGCGGGCACTGGGACGGCTGCGGGGAGGCTGCGAGGGTGCAGCCCGGGGTGGTGGCCGGGACGTGGGGTGAGGCAGGATGGGTGCGGGAGATGCTCAGCACTGGGCACTGGGTGCTGGGTACTGGGTGCTCGGCTGGCACTGCCCCACTGGGGTGCATGAAGGCACCCACATTTCTTTCCCGTATTTCTTACCCCAGGGCTGGGTATGGGGAGGGAGAGGATGGGACTGGGGAGCGGGTGCGCAAAGGGCGATGCGGCGGCGCTCGGTGAAGGCGTACCCCCAAGCCGGGGCTTGGCACCGGGGTCCCCTCCACCTGCACCCCTTGGCAGCACCCTGTTGTGGGCATCGTCTCACCTGGGCTTGAAGAACACCCTTGGTGACCTGGCCCTCATTAGGTGCTAACGAGGCCAAGGAGCCGGCGCAGGCTGGGGGTGGCAGGAGGGATGGGAGCCACGCTCGGTGCTTTGGGGTGGCACCGGGGTGCCGCACTGGCCACGCGAGGGGTGCCCCCGTTTCCAGGGGTGCAGGGACCCACGGTGGCCCCGGCCGCCCACCCACCAGCTCCTGCCCGGCGCGGGCACCCCGAGGCACAGCCATCCCCGTGTGGCACCTGGCCCTGTCTGTCCCCATGTGTGTCCCCCCCCAGGAGTGCCCAGTTGCTCCGGGGCTGGGAGGGGGCCGGCTGGGGTGGAAGCGGGGAGGGGGGGGGGGGATTTTTTTTTTAAAAGAGTTTTTTTTTTTTTTTTTTTTTTTTAAAGCCGAAACCCGCTCCAAGGGCATTTCGACAAGTTCCAACCGCGACCATCTGGTCCATTAAAATAAATCTGGCGTGCCTGGCCGCCCCCGTGTGCGGGGGGCGCGGCGGCGGGGGGGCCGGGGCCGGGAGAAGAAAGCTCCCAGCTGCTCTGACGTTTGAACGTAGATTGGCCACAGCTGGCCCCTAAAATGTGGCGCAAAAGCAACTTCTGCTTCGAATTAGACCCAGGACGTTAGGAAATACTGGTGGAAAGGCCAGCACGGCTCGCAAATGGGGAGCAGGGTGCCATGGGTGCACCCCAGGACCCCTGCGGGAAGGGCTGCGGTTGATCGGCTCCCCCCGGGGGTGCTCCAGCTGGGATGGCTTTTTGGGGAGGGTCCGTGCTTGCCCGCGTTTGGGGACACCACTGTGGCGGGGGTCCCTGGTGGCTGTCACCCCGCTCCGAGCCCCCCGTGTCTGGGGGCTGCCAAACCCGGTGGGGTGGTGGCCACAAGGTGGGTCCCGCTGGCCTGGCGGGGGGCTGGTCACCCCTGTGTCCCCTCAGGCCACCCCCGTGTCCCCTCGGGCCGGACAGCTGTCATGGCAGCGCCATCTCCTGGCAGTGCCTCCCTCATTAAGGACCGGCCTCATTAAGGACCAGCATCATCAGTCCGGACTGGGCAGGACGGGGTGGGGGCCAGAGGCACCTTTTGGGGCCGATGCCCCTGGCCGCCCCGTGTCCCCAGGGCTGACCCTTGGCTCTGCCGGCAGGTCGTAACGAACTGATAGCCCGGTACATCAAGCTGCGGACGGGGAAGACACGGACGAGGAAGCAGGTGAGGCCATCGCTCTGCTTTTTGCCTTGGGAGGGCTCGGGGGGGGGGCAGGAAGGGGGTGCCAGGTAAGGCCGGGGGGGAGCGGGTGCCCGGCTGCGTCACCCGTCCTCCGTGTCCCTTCCTGGAGCCAGCGTTGCTGCCAGCCGGACCCTCATTCACTGCGAGGGGCTTCGTCTGTGAGCGCAAACACCCTCGGGCTGGTCCGTCCCAGTGTGATCTGGGGGTGCCCTGAAATTCGGGGTGTGGGGGCAGGCAGCACGCCCCCCTGCCTGGCTGGGGTCACCCCGTGGGTGGCAGGAGCCCTGGAAATCTCCATCCGAGCAGCGTGTGCGTCTGCGTGCATCTCTCTGTGCCGCTCCACCTGGATGCGGAGACCGCTCCCACCTCTGCCCCTTGCTGGGCTTTACGCTGCTTGTGCCGGACGCCACGGTGAAGGCAGCCCCGAAGTCCCCGGGCTGAGAGCAAGCTGTCCCCATCCCGGCCGGGGGACAGGCTGTGCGGGTCTGTGGCGCTGGTCCTGGGGGGCCCGGAGGTACCGCAGAGCCCTTGCCCCAACCTCGCTGCCCTGCAAGGTCGGATGCTGGGGCAGGCAGCGCGCAGGCAGGGATGCCGGCAGGGCAGGGAGCACGCAGCGGTCCTCCTTTGCCCGCACAGCGTGCGGGCAGGGTCGCATCCATCCCAGCTGCGAGCCCTCGCTGCATCCTCGTGTCTGAGACCAAACCTGTCCGAGGACCGGACTGCCACAGCCCTCGATGGGACGTGTCCGTTTGTCACGCGTCCGGTGGCTCTTCCTTGCCGGCGTGGTGGCCCCCAGCTGGGAGCCACGCCGCCCGTCCTGGCAGAGCTGGTGGCCCAGGGTGCTGAGGAGCAGGTGCAGGGGGACGGGTGGGTTTGGGGCATGGGGACGCTTACATTGGGACTGCCCCGTGCCACGAGTCCCCGCAAGGGAGGGACGCTGGTCCCCAGGCACTAAGGGGGACATCCCTCCAGGAGTGATGCTGGAGGGAGAGGGACCAGGCTCAGCCACCGTCCTTGTGTTCAGACCAGCGCTGAGCGGTGCTTTAGTTCTGGCTTAAAGCCTTAACTGGGCCCCCTGGGTCCCCCCTCCGAGGGGGGAAGGATGTGGCGCTGGGCAAAAGCGATGCTCCAGGAGGACTCGGAAAAGGCGCAGGGGAGGGTCCACGTGGCGTTGTCCCCTCTGTGCAGTCGTGTCCTGGACAGCCTGGGGTCCCGTCTTGGACAGCCTGGCGCTGGTGTGAGAGGGAGCTCACCGAAATCAGCCCCGGTGGGTGCAGGGACCCCCACCCTGCCTGGGGCTTGGGGCAGGCACCCCAGCCACGCTGCGCCTTTCCTGCCTGCACATCAGCCCCTTTTCCTTGGATCCTGCTCTTACAGGGGTCTGGACACAAAAAAACCCCCCCTCTTCTCACCTTTCCCACCTGCAAAATCAGCAGGAGCCCTGGGGCAATGAGCCGGTCCCTCCTGGATCTCCCTTGGGAGAGATCCCTTGGCAGTCCCGCCTGAGGTAGCCCAGGGGCACCCCAAACCAGCTGGGCCGTATCCTCAGCGCTGTATGCCAGCAGCAGATCATTGCGCTCGCAGGGGCCGGGGGGGTCTGTCCATCCGGGAAGCCCCGAGAGATGGGAAACACGGAACACCCCCCCCCCCCGCCAAGTGCATCACCTTCACCCTGAGGAGCTTCACCCCAACCGTGGCAGGGCACAAACCAGCATCAACCAGCACAGCACCGGCGTCCCCCCCCCCCCCCAATTTTCCTCCCTCCAGCTTGCGGCAGGCGCAGGACCCTCAACACCTCCAGGAGCGTCACCCCGGCAGCTCCCCGCGCTCCCCCCCCTTCTCCGCGCTCCCTTCCCCGGGGACAACATCCCACCTTGCGGGGGGAACATATCTTCACGCTCTCTGTATTTTCCTTTCCGAATGGCGTGGCGGGCGCTAGGTGTCCAGCCACATACAGGTTCTAGCTCGGAAGAAGGTGCGGGAGTACCAGGTTGGCATCAAGGTACGTTGGTGCCCTTGCCCAGGTGGCCGCGGCGGTGTCTCTGTGAGCATGGGCAGCCCCTCTCCTTCCTCCTCCTTTCCTCTGGTTGACGGCTCTGCTGTTCCCCCTCTCCTTCTGCTCTCTCTCTGCAGGTCTCTAGCCACTTGCAGGTTCTTGCCCGACGGAAATCTCGTGAGATTCAGTCCAAGCTGAAGGTACGCGTCCCCCCCCGCACCCCGCCTGGCCCCCCCGCCTGCTGACGACTAACGCACTCGGCTCTGCGGTGTGCTGCTTGCTTTCTTTTATACCTCTCTTTTTTTGGTGGTTTTTTTTTTTCTCCCCCCTCCCTCGGCTCCTGGGACCGGATGGTTTTTAGTGGCATCGTTGTGGGATGCCCACAGAGAAGTGCAAGGGGGGGTCCAGCTCAAAGGCTGGGTGGGGACACCAGAGCCCTTCCCTCTCCCCAGGAGGGCGAATTTCAGTGCCAAATCCCCTCCTTTCACCCAGACGAGGACTCCACCGTGGGGAAATGGGGGTTTAAACCCTCCTCCAGTGATACACGAGGGCTGCCCCCTCTTTTGGGCCATCAGGGGTTCTCCCAGGAGGGGAAGGACCCCCCCCCCCCAGAGCAGCCAGCGAGGCAAAGTGACGTTCAAGCAAGGGGTACAAAGGCCCCCGCCCCCAGCTGAGCCCTGGCCCCGCTCGTGATGGGTGCCGGTGGGGTGTGGGCAGAAGCAGGGGGGTCCCGGGGGTCCCTGCAGGCTGCCAGCCCGGCGGCTTGTGATGCACCAGGGCCAGAGTACGGCCCAGGTGGCACCTCAGGGACGTGGGTGGCAGGGGGTCTGGATGGGGCCGTGCTGGGGAGGGGGCACAGCGGTCCCAGGGAGGGGGCACGGCGGTGCCGGGGCAGCCCGTGGTTCCAGGGGCCAAGGGAGCCGAGCGAGGAAAAACTGGATCATCCTCTCTTCTCTGGTTGGCTTTTCTTTCCTTCCTTCCTCCTAACTGGAGCCCGACTAACCCTTCCGTAACTGTTCCCACCGAGCTTTGTGGCGGTGGTGGGGAGGGTGATGATGGCGGGGGGGAGGGGGGGGTGAATGGGCAGGACTGGGGGCATCGCCGAAGGACCGAGCCCTGCTCGGGTTGGACCCCCACGGCGGGGGACAGAGCGGTCCCCACCGCACGACCGCCCGTTGGGGACAGCCGGCTCCGGGCTGGGCTGCGCAGCCCGGGATGCTCCTGGGTTAATCCCTGCACTGTCACGCCGGGGAGCGTCTCCTTGGGCAGGACCAGGGGCCACTTGCTGCCTTGCCGAAGAAAACCTTTCTTTTCTGGAGCCCAGAAAACCTTTCAGCCCCCTGCCGTGACCTCAAGGTCCCAAAAGCATCGCCAGCTCCCCGTGTCCCTGTCCCCCTGTCCCGGGTGCTGTGTCCCAAGACTCCGGCACTAAGGCTGGCAGCAGGGGCCACCGTCAGAGCTGGCGCTGGCATTTTGGTCCCCAGAGCTTTAACAAGCTCCGGCTCACGCTGCCCGGGAGCCCGCCAAAGCCCTTCAGCAGGGACCCCGGTGCCCCGTGAGCGGGGTGCCAGGAGGGTTCCCACACCCTGCGGGGTTTGGTTTGCTGGGAGAAACCAGGAGAGGGCACCCAAAACTATTTTGGGAGGCTCCTCTGGGCTTGTATATCTTAAACCCGGCTCCCAACCCCAAGAGGGGCAGCCAGGGAGGGGGACAGGCAGCAGGGACAGCAACAGCAGAAGCCTTTGCACAAAAAAATAATAGAATAAAATAAAATAAAATAAAATAAAATAAAATAAAATAAAATAAAATAAAATAAAATAAAATAAAATAAATTAGGCTGTCCTTGGCACACAGTGCAGGGCAAGGGGGAGTCAGAGGCAGGACCCCAGGGGACCGGGGATGGAGGCCGGCATCCATGGCTGCGCTCTCCATCCCCGGCCACGCTGCCTGCAGGAATCCGGCAGGGAACGGCCGGGACAGAGATCCCGCTAAGCAATGGGCTGTGGATGCAAAACATCCTCTCCCAGCCCTACGTGGAGGCAAAGCCCGGCGCAGGCAGCCCTCCGCCCTCACCCAGCGCTTGTCCTGTTGAATGGAAACTCCCTTCCGTGAGCAATATAGATATATATTTTTAAGCTGCAGTCATGTGCGTGTTAGTGCTGCCTGGCGTGTGGCTGCATGCCCACGCTCCTGCCCTGCCCCAGGTGAAAATAAATGAAGCGATTGATCCCTGAGGAAGGTTCAGAGGGAAAACAGGGGGTGCGCGTTGGGACCAGCACGCACGTGTCCTGGCAGCGCGGCTGGAGGAGCAGCCCTGCCCCGGGGCAGGACCTCGGGGCCCTCCGCTCCTGCCCTGCGGCGCTGCGACCTCCCGAGCAAAAGGGAAAAGGAAAAATAATTGGTCTCCTATATAAATGCACGCGTGGCGTAGGGGGGGTTGTGCCCAGGGGCTTCCCTGTGGTGTCTATAGGGGAGTTGGTGCCGACATCCCCGGGAGCCGGGTTGCGGGTGCCCTTCGCTGGGCAGGAGCCGTGCAGCTCTTCCTCTCCATGCCCTGGTTGCAAGCGCTGGGGGCTGCTGAGGAGGTTGTAAAGGATATTAAAGGCTGTAAAGGATATTAAAAAGCCGACAAAGGCGCAGGCCTGGCTCGCCACAGTGACCCCCTAAAATAGTGGGGGGCTTTGGCATCCCATTCCTGGGGGGATTAAGCCTGGGTATCGTCAACCACGTGCATCCCCTGGTGACCAGCCGGGTCGAGGGGTTCACTCCCCAAATCAGGCTGCGGTGATGAGCCGGGGTGCGGGATACACAACTGGGGGGGGTGCACACAGTGCCTCCAGGCTCCCACAATGCTCTAACCTTTTTTTTTTTCCTTTTCTTTTGCGGACAGGCCATGAACTTGGTAAGTTGAGCTTGAGTTTGTGATACCTTTTGGTCCCCATTGCCTTTCATCCCCTCCTGCGGAGGGGCTAAAGCCCTCGCGTCCCCGGGGAAGCGGGGATACCTTCCAGACCCGGCAGCTCCCGCTCAGGGGACATTTGCAAGCTTAAAGCATTAATTAGCATGGGTGCATTTAGGGAAAGGGGGGCATCCACCCGCCCTGGTCCCTTGGCCGGGCTGCACGACCAGCTCCGTGCCTTGCAGAACCCACCGGGCACACTCAGATTGGGGAGGGAGTTTCTCAGTCTGCCCGTGTAACCTCCGTCTCCCTCCTGTCCCCCCCCCAGGACCAGGTCTCGAAGGATAAGGCTCTGCAGAGCATGGCTTCCATGTCCTCCGCACAGATCGTGTCGGCCAGCGTCCTGCAGAACAAGCTCAGCCCCCCCCCTCCTCTTCCTCAGGCCGTCTTCTCTGCTGCCCCCAGGGTGAGGACAGCCCCACGGCCCCCATATGGGGACGCCCTGGGGTGGGGGGACGCACGGATGCCATGCACGAGCTGCGCAGGGGACTGGGGGGGGATGTTCGATGGCCCCTTGGTCGTGGTGGCAATGGAAGGGGGGCTTTGGGGGCTCCCTGCGGTTTGCGGCAGGTGGGGAGGGGAATCGGGGGGGGCGGTCAGAAGCCGCTGACTCTTCCTTGTGCTGTTCCCCCAGTTTTGGAGTGGGCCTATCCCAGGACAGCCTGGACCCTCTCAGGAGTAAGTATGAGCCCCCCCTCCGCTGTGCCGGGCAGGACCCCCCCTTGGCAAGGGGCTGGGGTGAGCCGGGCTTCGTTAACCTAACGATGCTCTTTGTTTTCCAGCATTAAACCGTTTGCACAACCAGCTTACCCCATCCAGCCACCCATGCCTCCATCACTAGCCAGTAAGTGCTGTCCTCGCCCCCTTGCAGGGGGCCCTGCACCCCCGCTAGGTCCTATTTGTCACCTGTCCTGTGCCACCCTCCCACCCACAGTGCCACCCACCTGCGGTCCCCTCCCCAGCCCTGCCGGGGGAAAAAACCTGGGTTTAAACCCAGCCAAAAGCCCCACGGTGAGCAGGACCCCGCTGGTCCCAGCTGTGTCCCCCCCGTCCCTTTCCACCCAGGAGCGGGACCGGCACATCCCATGGTTTTGGCCACCCTGTGGGAAAACCCCTGTGCTAGGAGATACGGGAGGGTGGGGGATGCGGTAAGGACAGCAGCACCGCGGCGGTGCAGGGGGTGCTCGCCCCGGCTCACGGCTTGCCCCTCCCCACCCCGTGCCCTCCCCAGGTTACGAGCCCTTGGCTCCGCTCCCGCCAGCCGCCTCGGCCGTGCCCGTCTGGCAGGACCGCACCATCGCCTCCGCCAAGCTCCGGCTCCTCGAGTACTCCGCCTTCATGGAGGTGCCACGGGATGCCGAAACGGTAACGGTCCCCTCCATGTCCCCACCACCCGGGTGAGATGATGCCCATCCCTGTGCTTGGTGGCATCTTGCTTTCATCTGACCTCTCGTTTTAATTTCCCCGCCCCGGTCCTTACAGTACAGCAAACACCTCTTCGTGCACATCGGCCAGACGAACCCCTCGTACAGCGATCCGCTGCTGGAGGCCGTGGACATCCGCCAGATCTATGACAAGTTCCCCGAGAAGAAAGGTGGCCTCAAGGAGCTCTATGAGCGTGGGCCCCAGAACTCCTTCTTCCTCGTCAAATTTTGGGTACGATGCTGGGAGGGGGAGGATGGGGCGGGTTGTCCTTGAGCCACGGGCTCGTTGCAGGTTGGGCATCCCACCGGCAGACTGGGAGCATCCTGGGCAGCTCCATAAGCCAGCGTCCCCCGTCCCCGTTGAGAGCTGGGTGTGATGGCACCTAACCACACCTTCTCCCCGCTCTCGTCTCTCCAGGCGGATCTGAACAGCACGATCCAAGACGGGCCGGGGACTTTCTACGGTGTCAGCAGCCAGTACAGCAGTGCAGAGAACATGACCATCACGGTCTCCACCAAGGTGTGCTCTTTTGGGAAGCAGGTCGTGGAGAAGGTGGAGGTGAGTCCCACGCCCCGCTGCATCGGGAATCAGGTCCACCGCAGGTCCCAGGATGGAGAAAGCCCCAGAGCTGGGTGGTGTAGGACACGTGGGTGCATGCCTGTCCATGGGTGGAGCAGAGAGGACATCTCCACCCTGTCCCAGTTGGCCACCACCCACCCTTGCCCCCATCCCCTGTGGTGTTTCGGCCCCCATGGGGCAGCTGCTCACTCTGTTGTCCCCCGCAGACGGAGTACGCGCGGCTGGAGAACGGCCGGTTCGTCTACCGCATCCACCGGTCTCCCATGTGCGAGTACATGATCAACTTCATCCACAAACTCAAGCACCTCCCGGAGAAGTACATGATGAACAGTGTCCTGGAGAATTTCACCATCCTGCAGGTACCTCCCCTCCTTTTCCAGGGAGCGTTTCCCACCAGGAACGTGGAGCCCGCACTCGCGTTGACCCTACCGTGCCGGCCGTGTGCTGCCCGGCCCCGGGGCACCTGGCCTTGGCATTGCAAATACACCGGCTACCGGCTGTGCCTGCGCCCGTGCAACCCCCAAAAAACGGGTCGCAGATTTTTGGTGGTGCGAATAAAGCGGCTGTGTCCGAGCCCGTGCAACCCCCCCAGATCACAGGTAGCAAATTTTTGATGGTGCAATTAAAGTCCCTGTGCCTGAGCCTGTGAAACCCCCCCCAAAAAAGGGGTAACAAATTTTTGGTGGTGCAGTGAAATTGCCTGTGCCTGAGCCTGTGCAACCCCTCAGATAACGGGTAGCGAATTTTTCATGGTGCAATTAAAGTGGCTGTGCCTGAGCCCATGCAACCCCCTCAAAAACTGGGTAGCAAACTTTTGGTGGTGCAATTAAAGTGCCTGTGCCTGAGCCTGTGCAACCCCCTGAATTACAGCGAGCAAATCTTGATGGTGCAAATAAAGGGGCTGTGCCTGAGCCTGTGCACCCCCCCCCCAAAATTGGATAGGAAATTTTTCGTGGTGCAATTAAAAAGTCTGCAATTTCAACGCCTGTACCTGAGCTCATGCCACCCCTCAAATAACAGCATCTTCCCATGGGCACGGCCCCCTCCTAACGCGCTCTCTGCTCTGCCGCAGGTTGTTACGAACAGGGATACCCAGGAAACCTTGCTCTGCATAGCCTTCGTTTTCGAGGTCTCCACCAGCGAGCACGGCGCCCAGCACCATGTGTACAAGTTGGTCAAGGACTAGGGGCCCTCGGGGACGGGCAGGGGCACGAAGGGCGTGCAGGGGAGGGAGGGGGCCGTGCAGAAAAGCCGCCCGTGCCCGTTGCCTCGTGAGAAGTCATTTGAAGAGAGGAGGAGGAGGAGGAGGAGGAGGAGGAGGAAGAGGAGGAGGAGGAAGAAAAACAATAGCCAAAAAAGACTGACTTGCGATCGCAGATGTTTTCTACTTAGGAACAGTTTCTTTTTTTTTTTAAATAAATAAAAAAAAAAAAAGAAGAATGGGAAAGGAAGCGTAGGGAGAAAGGAAACCTGTGTCCGGCGCTGGATGGGGAGAGACCGGCCCTCGGTGTTGCCGATGAAGGCTGGGAGCCCGCCGTGCCGCCGCCAGCAGCGGGATGTCGGAGCGCAGGACGACCCCTCCTTTCGCCCCCGCCCCTCGCTCGGATGTGGTCCTGGTCCCGAGCGGAGAGGAGCGAGCACGGACGGGCTGGAGGACGCGGTGTCGTGCCAGGTCTGGTCCGAAACCAATTGGCATGGCAGCGGCCGTGGCATCGGTGCTGCCCGACGGAGCCCGGGTGGCGGCGGGGACGTGGGGATGGACACGCGAGGCGGGAGCAGGTAGGAGCAGGGCAGGGCGGTGGAGGGGGATGCTGCCGCGTCCCCGGGGACCAGCACCCGGGATGCTCCTTCTCCGTGCCCGGCCGGGGCACCAGGAGCCGGCGGCGCTGAAGGCGGGAGGGCATCGACGATGCAAACCATTTTTTTTTATGGCTCTTTTTTTTTTTTCCTTTTTTTAAATTAAAGTGCTTTTTAATACTTTTAAAAAGACACCATGCTCGTAATCGGGATTATGCCCCTCTGCAGTGTCTGGGACCTGCTCCCCTGCCACCCTCACCGTGCCGGTGACCGGAGGAGGTGACGCAGCCGAATTTGCCGGGTCGGAGCTGGGCAGCAAAACTGCCGGGCACGGGGAGCCAGCTGGGGTAGGGAGGGCTTGGGGGTGTCTCCATCTCCAGACCAGAGGCTGCTTTTTAAGTGGCAGCGGGATCCCCTGAGCTCTGCGTGTGCTTTCAGGGATTGCACTTGGGGGTGGCCCAGGCTAAACGTACCCCCCCCCGCGGTCGCTTGCTGAGGAGTAATGAGGAGAGAGCAGTGAGGGTGGATTTGCCTGATTTACTTTGCATACGTACATTTTCCATCTTTTTTTTTTTCCTTTTTTTTTTCCCCCCCCTTTTTTTGCCTTTTTTCTGTGTTGACTATTCTGGTTTCAGCTGCTCCCTGCAGCTGCTCCGGCCAAGCTCGCCTGGGTCCCGCGGGAAGCAGCCAGGCAAGCAGCTCGTGCAGGGAGAAGCGTGTTGTGCAATGCAGGGCCAGGCTGCGAGCGGGCAGGACAGAGGAGACAGAGAGGGGACAGAGGACAGGAGCGATGCCGGGACAGGGGACTGGGTCTGCTTGGAGGTATTTTTGTGGCTGCAGTCCAAAATAAGCCAAGGCGGCGTGCCCGGTCCCAAGGAGGCGGCTGCAAAGGCAGAGCCCGGGGAGAGCATCCCCAGGGCTCAGGAGGGACGCAGAGGGACAGAGGTCGGGTTTTGCGGCGGTGGCACGGAGCAGGGCGGCAGGAGGGTGGCAGGGGGATGGGGAGCCCGAGATGGGCAGGTCTGGCCGGGTGTCTTGCGCCGGTGGGGGAGCGAAGGCAGCGAGAGGTGCAGAGCGAGGTGCGGCAGGAGGGCAGGAGTGGTTTGAGGGGTGCTGGAGCCCGGGATGGGGGGGGGGGACAGAGGGGATTTAGGCTCGATGCTGCCAGGCGCAGAGGAGCGGGAGCAGCCCCAGAGCTCAGGAAGGGACCTTGGCTGCCATCGCGATGCCACGTGTCCCGCAAGGCGCAGGGACTTCGACCTCTCGCTGCCGGGAGAAGCCACCCGTCCCTGCGGGATGGGGCAGAGCCACCCCGGCCCTGCGCCCGGGCAAGGACACGGCAGCGGGCACGGACGGAGGTGGCCGCGGCGAGCAGGGGTGGCCAGAGCAAGGGGGAAAGAGAGAGGGAAAAATCCAGGGAAAGGCACCAGCATCCCATCGCAGGGCTGCGCCGGGGCCGCCCAGCCGAATTCTCATATGTAGCATGTTTGTTGTTTCGTGGTTCTTTTTCTTTCTTTTGTTTCGCTCACTGATCTAAAACTCTGGGAACGAAAACTCAAAACTTCCCTGCCATAAAACACAGGCGTGCCCTGCTCCCGGCCCCGCCGGGGTGCGAAGCTCTTCGTTAACTGGACCGGTTTGTGCCTCCCTCCCTCCCTCCCTCCATCCCGCCTGCACCGAGCCCCGGGTGCCCACCCGCACCCACGCACACGGTGCCCCCGACGCCTCCGGCCGGGGTTTAGCCACGATGCCAGAGACGCTTTCTCAACTCCCCCCAGCCCCTCCGTTCTCCTCCAGTGTATTTATGAATTTCACATGAAGTACTGTTTTATTTTTTTAAAGACTTTGTAAAGCTTACCAGGGTTACGATCACCATTTTTAGAGCTGTGTCAGTCCACAATGTTAAAAATCCATTTTTTTATGTATTATATTTTTTGTGTATTTTTTTTAATCCAGCTGTGATGGGTTGTATCATATATTTGTTGTGTTTACTGTATCTGTCCAACTTCAGAGAGGAGACTGTGGAGCTCCGAGAAAACTACGGTCTGCTGAAAAAAACCATTAAAATTATTTGTTCATGGGTTGGCTCAAGCGGTTCTGAAGTTCCCGTTCTTTTTATTTCTTGAGGTTTGCTCTAACAGCCGGGGCTATAAGCCCTTGACTGGGTAACGCTTCTCCCAGGACCCCAGCTCCAGGCTTTGATGCCACGTCCAGCAGTATTTTGCTGTGGTTTGCATCACCGGTGATGGGTTTGCCTGGGAAAGCCGACTGCTGGGTTAGCCTACCCCATGGCAAACGCTTCCCTGCGGCATCGCTGGGTTCAGGGACAGATGTTTTAGGGGGTCACATCCTTGCCCACGCTGGCATCAGGTGAGGGAGGGCTGAGTCTGTCCTACCAGGAAGGAATACCCGTCAAAGCTTTGCTCGCAGCGCCTCGGCCATTCAATACAACCCACCCCGTCCCAGAACGAGGGGACCCCAGATGACGTGTTTTAACACCAACTGCATTTCCAGCACTCCTCCCCTTTCTGCAAGCCAAACCCTTGTATTTGCGTGCCCACTGCCATCGCCCCGAGGGCAGAGCCTGGCGCCCCGGCCGAACCCCGATGCCATTAGGGCCGACGGCGTTGCACATCCCGAACACCTCTGGACTCAGTTGCTTTAGCACCGATACACAAATCCTCCTGCCGCTGCTAAACGCGCTCCAGCCCAGCAAACAGCTCTCCTGCTGCTGTTCCTCTGGACCCGGGATGGTGTCCCCAAAGGAGGTGGGGGGACCCACAGCCCCCGCTCCTCCTGCTGCCACCCCTCCCCTGCTCTGCACCGCGGGCCGGGGGTCCTGCATGGCATTAAGGCATCCAAAAGATTTATCTCTAACCAGGCTGCCTGTGGGGCTAATCCAGCCTGGGTCACAGGCGGGGAAAGCCAACAAAACACGCATGCAGGACCCAAAAAGAGCGCCCGGCAGCACGGTCAGGCTCGCTGCCATCCCGTGGGTACCAGCCCTTGCTGAGGACACCGCTGCTCCGGGAAGAGGCTGCGGGACGTGTATGCAATGCTGGGCTGTGAAGGAGGAGGCCTTGGAGGAGGAGAGCTGGCCCCAATATTGGGCAGCCGGTGCCTTTCCTGGCCTGGGCCCCTGGCCAGGACCTGCTCCCTGCAGGCCAGGTGAAGCAGGGGGAGCAGAGGGGGGCAATGCCCGGGGGGCCTCGGGGATGCTCCTGAGGTGAGGTGGGACTGGGGAGGTAATGGGAGAGGATGTCCTGGGAGGAGCGGGACGTCAGGGAGGATCTCGCAGGCCCCCGAGGAGGCGGAGGGAGGGGGTCTGTAGAGACAGAAGCTGCTGAGGCTGCTTTGGGAAGGTGCAGAGCAGGGCAGGACCCTGCACACACCCCTGCCACGGGTGTGCGTGGGGACGGGGTACCCCCATCCCCTGGGGAAGAGCTGTGCGAAGCCACCCGTACCCCCGGTACCCCCCCCAGCCCCCGTGCACCCCCCGGGTACCAACGCACCCCATCACCCCCGCTCCCCCATCGCACCCCACCTCTTCCCCCACGCTTTTCCCCCTCGCACCCCACTCACCCCCCGCCGCACCCCGCCCCTCCCTGTCCCTGCCCCCCGCCCGCCGCCGCGCACCGCCTCCCGGGGCCGGCCCGGCCCGCTCCGGCCCCTTCCCCTCCCTTCCCTTCCCTTCCTTCCCCTCCCTTCCTTCCCTTCCCCTTCCGCGCCGCTGCGCTGCCTGCCGGGACGCGTAGTCCCGCGGCTCCGCGCCGCTCCCGGCCCCCGCCAGGTCCGGTCCCGCTCCGCGCCCCGGCTCCGCTCCGCGCCCCGGCCCCGCTCCCCCGCTCCGCGCCCCGGCCGCGCTCCGCGCCCCGCCGCGGTCCCCGCCGCTCGCTCCGCGTCCCGCTCCGCGCTCCCCGCCCCGCTCCGCCTGTTGCTCCGCTCCCTCTCCCCGCTCCGCCTGTTGCTCCCCGCTCCCGTCCCGGTTCCGCTGCGTTCCCCGCCCCGGTCCCGCGGCGGGCGACCCGGGGGGGGGGGGGGGGGGGGGGGGGGGGAGCTCAGCCCGGGTAGGAGGCGCCGGTATTAGCACGGCGCAGGGACGGGACGAGCCGCTCGGTAATCCCGGCGGGGCAGGCAGAGCCCGGCTGCCTGCACCCGGCTGCCCGTACCCCGCTGCCCGTCCCCGGCATCCAGCCGTCGGCTCCTGGAGAGCCCCGGGTTCGCTCTTTTGCGCTTCTAAACGGGACAGTCTCCCCGGGAGAGAGGCGGGGGAGAAGCGGGGCTGGGCCCGGCAAACAGCGCTGGGGCTGCTCCGGGAGCTGCTGGGTCCGCCGGGGCTCGGGGGGGGCTTCAAAAGTATCCGTGGGGTATCCCCAAGAGGGGAGGTGGGCGGTGGGGTGTGCCACGTCCGTGCCTCGCAGCCAGGGTTAAAGTCCATCGAGGAACACGACTCGCCGACAAGACGAAGGGTTTGAGGCACAGGATGGAGCGGTCACCCGTGTGGTTTGGGCACGTGGGTCCCTGTTTGGGGACAAGTTTCAGGATGGGCCTCGCGGGTGGGAGAGGAGGGGATGGCACAGGCCACGCTGGAGCACCCCGAGCGCTCCTCCCTCCCCGCCTTTGCCTCGGCTCGGCCCCTCCGCCGCAGCAGCCTGGCTCCCCGGCTCTGCCCCGCGCCCTGCGCCGGCTCCCTGGGGCTGTCACCCCAACCCGCTCCCCGCAGGACCCCCCTCTGCCCGGTGTTGCCCTCCGGCCCCCGCGAAGCCCCAGCGAGCGATGGAGGGAGATCCCACCCTGCGGCTCCGCGTCTTCGACCTCAACTGCTGGTGAGTCCAGAGTTTGCCGGGGCCGCGCTGGGCTGCGCAGGTGGGGATGGGGACACCCGCACCGGGAGAGGGGTCCCACCTTGGCGTCACCTTCCTGTCCTCTTGCTTTTGGGGTTGCACCACTCTCCCAGCCCCAAAGAGTCATGAGGTGCCCGGCTGAGCAGTGCCCCCCATCCCCTCCGTGCCTGCACCCCCAGAAAAGGGCCCCCCATTCGCACCCCAACTGGCTGCCTCAATTTTGCAGGCAGGGAAAAGCTGTCCCCAAACAGCCTCCCTGCACCTCCTGCTTGTCCCCATGTCCCCACACGGCCCTTTCCCCCTCCCCTCCCATCTCCCCCAGTCTGCGTCCTGCCCATACCAGTACTGGGTCCCAGCGTGCTCAGACAGCCCCTATCACCCTGTCCCCTCCAAGCTGTGACCGTCACCTCTTTCCGGCAGGGCCATCCGCTACCTGAGCAAACGGCGGCAGGAGCGCATCCGGCTCATCGGGGACATGCTGCGCCAGGAAGGCTTCGACCTGGTGCTTCTCCAGGAGGTGAGGGCAGCCCATGAGCTGAATGCGCCCGTTCTCAGCCTGTGAGCCGTGAGATGAATGTGCCCGTTCTCAGCCCATGAGGTGAGCCCGCCCGTTCTCAGCCCGTCCCACTGTTCTCCAGGTGTGGAGCGAGCAGGACTACAGTGACCTGAAGGTGAAGCTGGGAGGCTGCTACCCCTTCTCCCATTACTTCCGCAGGTGAGAGGGGCCGGGCCAGCTCCCCGGGGCTGTCCTGTGGGGCGGTGGCAGGGCCGTGCGGCATCCTCCGTGTTTGCCACATGGAGAGACCGGTGCTGGTGCTGTAGGTCACCTCTGTCACCGTGGGAGACCCCAGGCCTGGAGAGTGGGATGCTCCTGGGAGCACAGTGGGACCCAGGCATCTGGGGAGCCCCCTTGGCTCGGGGCTGGGGGGAGGCAGGGGTGGGGGGACCACTCTTCCTCACTGTGCTTTTCCCCTCCTGCAGTGGGGTGATCGGCAGCGGCCTCTGCGTCTTCTCCAGGTTCCCCATCCTGGACACCCTCCTCTACCAGTACTCGCTGAACGGGTACCCCTACATGGTGCGTGGGGCGGGGGGCTTGCAGCACTGCGGTGCCCGGCCCCACGGAGCCTCACCAGCCCCGACCGGCTCTCCTTCCCCTCCGGCAGCTCCAGCACGGGGACTGGTTCTGCGGCAAGTCCGTCGGCCTCGTCATCATTAAGATCTCCGGGATCATCTTCAACGTCTACGTCACCCACGTGAGCACCCTGGGGAAGGACCCGGCACGGGGGGGACAATGGGGAGGGGGGGGATGAGTGGCCGTACCCCTCCTTTGCTGTCCCCTTGCTTTAACCACTGCTCTGCGCCATCTCTCCCGGGACGATGAACCGATTTAATGAAATATTGCTCTGGGTGGGGGACACCCACTGCCTGGCTGTGCAGTGGGTGAGTATCCCGGCTGTCCCCAGAGGGGTGGGATGAAGACAGAGGGGTCAGCCAGACCCCAAAGGGACCATCTAGAGGGGTTGGGTGGGTTTGCAGGGAGCTCTGGATGGGGGCAGGTGCTGGCATGGGGGTCACGACCACTTTGTCCCCCGCTCTTGCCAGCTGCATGCCGAGTACTGCCGGGAGAAGGACGCCTACCTGCCCCACCGCCTGGTGCAGGCCTGGGAGCTGGCGCAGTTCATCCGGTGAGCAGCCGTGGGGTGGCCCACGGGGTCCCCCCGCTGCAGGTCCCGAGGGCAATCCACCCCTGGGATTATCCAGTCTGGCAGGGGGCAGGGCGGGGAAGGGGGTTAGCCGTCCCCGTCCCCGCAGACACACCTCGAAGGCGGCCGACGTGGTGCTGCTGGGAGGGGACCTGAACATGCACCCCGAAGACGTGGGCATCCGGCTGCTGCGCGGCTGGACGGGGCTGCGGGACGCCTTCGCCGAGGCCACGCACTTTGAGGTGAGCGGCAGGGAGTGAGCGGGGTCCCGGGGCATACCGAGAGCCCCCCCACCCACCCAGATCTGTGCTCTCAGGGCTGCGAGGACGGCTGCACCCTTGTCCCCAACAACTGCTTCACCGTCAAGACAGAGCTGCTGCCCTTCCCGCTGGGCATCCGCATCGACTACATCCTCTACAAGGTAACGGGGGGCCCTCAGCCACTGGCTGCGGGTGGAAGGGAGGGGAGGCACCAGCGTGACCCCAACCCTGTCCCCTCGCCCAGGCCGTCTCCGGCTTCATGGTGAAGTGCGAAGAGCTGAAGACCACCACAGGGACAGCCCCGGGCATGGACATCCCCTTCTCGGACCACGAAGCCGTGATGGCAACACTGCACATCCGGAGGCAGGGAGGGGCTGCGGGTGCCAACCTTGGCACAGCTGGTAAGGTGGGGGGATGCTGCCGGGGTTCCCCATGTGCCGGGGGGGCTGTGGATGGGCTCATGGAGTTGGACGAAGATGGAATTTTTGGGGACGTTTCCCCTTGCTTAGGGCATCCCTTGGGGTGCTGCTTGTGGAGGGGTGCGTGGACAGGGCAGAGCGGCGGGGATGGGGAGAAAAAGGGGTGCTGGGGGGGTGCCACCCCGCTGAGCCGCCCCTGTCCGCCACAGAGCCGACGCTGGTGGACGTGGTGACGGAGGCTCGGATGGAGGTGGGCGTGGGGCTGCGGGCGGCGCAGCGGCAGCGCTACTCCACGGGCAGGATGGCCGTGCTGGCCCTGCTGCTGCTGCTGCTGCAGGCAGCGGCCGTGCTGGGCGCGCTGGCGGGGCTGGCGGCCGGGCAGCCCTTCCCCAAGCTCTCCTTCTCCCTGCTGGCCTTCCTCGCCATTGGTGTCCTCCTCCTCGCCACCGGCCTCCACCTCTTCCACATCATCGAGGTGAAGATGCTGCAGGCCACCGAGGAGCAGATGCGGACGGCGCTGCGGGCGCTGCAGGAGCGTCCCAGCGATGGCTAAGCCGGGGCCAGGGCTGTCCCACGATGTCCTCCCAGCCCCATCCTGACCCCTTTTGGTCCCTTTTTCTAGTTGACGTCTGGTTTTAGGCGAGCAGCCGCTGCGGCTGGCTCGGTAGTGCAGGTTCGACAGCCGCCTCACTGGGTGAAATTAAGATTTTTGGGGCAGATTCATTGCGTTTGCTCCCGTGGGAACCACGATGGAGGCGGGTTTGAATTGCTGCTTTTTAAATACCTACCCCGAGGGACCCGCTGGCGTGGCTGGGAGGCTCGAGAGGCTCAGCCTCCCCTTGCCTGGGGCAGCCTCAGGGGCTCCTGGTGAAAGCCGGCAACTGCTCCGGCAACCAAATTTGACTCGGATAGAAAATAAAGGCGGTGTTTTAGCCCTTGGCGCTGGGTCGGGGAGGCTTTATTTGAAGGGATGGGGGGGGTTGCAGCAGGATAGTAGGGCTAGGACAAATGAAAGGCAGATGGGAGGGTGCGGGGAGGCGCGGAAGGGAGCGGCAGGACGAGGGCTGAGCGGGGGGGGTATTGCTAATGGAGGAGCCCGCACCCGGGACCCCCACGCCTGACACGGCTGGGGCTGCCATAAGCACCATTCGGCCGTGGAGGGCACCCCGCAACAACCGGGGACTCCGGAAAGGTCACAGAGGTCTGTGCAAAGGCCAGTTCGGCATTGCCAAGCAGGAGAAACCCCAAAGGGGCAAGGAGGACGCGGCCGCTGGCATCCCTTGTCCTTGGTGTCACACAGTGCCAGCCCTGGGCACAATCTTCTTGGGGAGCTGCTGGACAAAAAGCCCCTTCCCCGGCCCTGGGGCCTCGCAGGGAGGTTTCTGACCCTGGTTTCCTGCAGCGGCTGGGACAGCGTGGACGCGGCCCCCAAAAGCAGCGATGCAGAGCGGTGGGATCAGCCCAGTCTGGCTGTCGTTGACCCCACTCGTAGAGCCAGATGTCCTTGGCTGGGATGGATGTCCCTGGAAGAGACGGATGTCCCGGGCGGGGATGGATGTCCTGCGTTAGGATGGACGTCCCAGGCTGCAAGGGATGTCCTGGGTTAGGAGGGATGCCGTCGGCTGGGATGGATGTCCTCAGCTGGGAAGGACGTCCTGGCGCGGCTTCCAGGGGCTACTCCCGACGCTGCCCCTCCACGTTTGGCATCTCCCCTGTGACTCGCCTGTGGTGGCTGCAGTCACGTCCTCGCTGCCGGGAGCGAAGCCCTTCCGTGCCGGGGACACGGGGCTGGCCATGGCGCTGGGCCACCTCTCCCGCCGGGAGCCTGTCCTGAGGCAGCCAGCGGTGCAGCCCCAGCGTGACGGGCTCTGCCGGACGGAATGCTTTCAAGGTCCTAGCCCAGCCTCGGGGCAGCGTCCCCTCGAAGCGGTGACGGCTGTGGGACCTCGTGCGCTGGGCGAGACCCCACTTCCCTGGCGGGGCTTCTTCCTCCTGTAGCAAACCCCGGGCAAAGCCCCCCGTGTTTCGTAGCCCCCTGCAAATCTTGTTTTCAAGCAAGCACAAGGCAAAGGCAATCCAGCCAAGCGCGGGGATGCCCTCTCTGTACCCCAAAGCTGGGGTGCTCCTCGGTGTCTCCCCACGTGGGCGTCCACCAGCAGGTCTGGCCCCTCCACGGCAGGCTTTGGCAAGCGGGGACCTGGATTTGCCGCAGCGGCTGCCTGCGGGCAGCTCAGGCATCACCACCTTCAGAAGCAGCTCAGGGTGATGCTTGGCTGGGGGGGGACCACTTGTCCCCCCCCCCCGGGGAGGAACCGGCGGGTCCTGGGGCCACACGGATCAGGCCTGCAGCTCGCTGAGCCGCTTCTCCTCCTGGATGTGGATGAGGACATTGCGCTTGTTCACCACCTCCAGCAGCTGCACCAGGATCTCCTGCTCGGCCGCGCGATCCTCGGGCGTCTTCATGGATTCTGTGGGAGCAGGGGGCTGGAGCAGGGCTGGGTGGGCCACAACCCCGGCCCCACTCCCCGCACCGTGCACAGGGACCCCCCCCGCCGCCGTGTGCCAGCACTCACCTTCCCTGTTCATGTAGCACCGGAGCTTCTGGTCGAGCTGCCACTGCTGCTCCTCCAGCTTCAGCTCCTGCACCCTGTGGGGCGGGAAGGGGGGTGCTGGGCTCTGGGGGAGCAGGGGTGAGCGGAGCCCCCGCACCGCCCAGGGAGCGTCCCCCCAAGCCTTACGCAATCATGAGGTCCGACTCCTCGGACATCAGGCTGTTCTTCTTCTGGACCAGGTACAGCAGCTGGTTCATCCACTGTGTCTTCTGGTCGGCCGGGGTGCCTGTGGGGCGGGGGGGGGGGGTAAGTGGGGTGCAGACCCCCCCCTGTTGCAGGGGTCATGGTGCCCTGTCCACCCTGGCCTTACCGTCCTCATCCCGGAGTAACTTCTCCAGCTTGATGCCCTGCTGCTCCAGCTCCCGGAAGGTCACCTCAATCTCCTCCAGCCGCCTCTGGATGGCCTGCGAGGGAAGGGCAGCGCTTGCCTGTGGGCCGGCACCTCCTGGCACGTGGCCACCGGCAGTAGGGTGGAGGGGACAGGGGCTGGCGCTGGGCTGGGGACCCGGATCTCCCCTGTGGGGCTACCTGGGCTCTGCAGAACCGCTTCATCTGGGCTTCCCTGGCCCGGCGGGTCAGCGTGCGCTTCCAGGTGGGGTACTTCTCCTCTTCCCCAAGGTCCAGATACTGTGAAGGGACCGTGGTACGGGCAGGGGGTCAGTCCCTGCGCCAGGCACCCCCCGCCCCAGCAGCCATGGCAGAGCAGGACCCGATGCCTTGGTGAGAGGAGACGCTGGCAAGAGCCCCAGCCACCGCCCCGGCTGGTGGGGCCACCACTGCTCGGGGAAAGAGCTCACCAGCTCTGCCATGATGCCAAGGTCTGTGCCTTCCTCCTCCTCCTCCTCCTCCTCTTCTTCCTCGCTGTCACTCTCCTCCAAAGCTGCCCCAAGAAAAGAGCCATTGCGGGCCAGTGCCTTACGAGCAAGACGTGGGGCACGGCAGGGTACCGGGGGGACCCAGAGCCCTGCTCGGCCGGAGACTCCAGCTTGTAGCCACCTACCTTCCTTCACGGCCATTTCCTCCTCCTCCTCCTCCTCCTCCCCGGCGCCTTGCCCCCGCCGCAGGGCAGGGAGGACCTCGGGCGCTGCTTGGAGCCACAGACGAGCTGGCTTCGGCGGCGGCTCGGGCTCTGCTTCACTGGTGAGGTTCAGCGTGGACAGCTTGAGCTTCTCCAGGGGCGTGAGGACGATCTTCCTTCTGCCCCCGCTCTCCTCACCCTCCTCTGCCGCCCCTTGGGGCTCTGGTCCGGGACCCTCCTCCTCTCTCGCGTCCCCCCCGGGCTGTGCCGGCGACTCATGCTCCTCCACGGCACCGGCATCCGCAGCATCCTCCGCTGCCGCAGGCTCTTCCCCCGGCTGTGGGGCTGCCGGTGGGGGCTGCAGGGGACCGGCTGCCCCCTCCTTGGGGGATACACACGGGCTCCCAGCACCCGAGGGCGGGCGGGCGGCAGTGGCACCCTAGGGCAGAGCCAGGGGTGGAGGGGTGATGCAGCACGGGGCCGTGCCCGAGCATCCCCCTCCACCTTCTGCCTTTCCCCCCGTCGTCTACGGGGATTTACGGTGACTTACCCCATCGCGCAGCACCGGGGGCTCGTCCTGAGGCAGGTCCATGCCAGGTGGATTGGGGTAGTGAAGCGAGCAGTAAAAATGACCTGGGGAGGGGGGCCCAAACCTGCGTCACAACCTGCAAGGTGGAGAAGCCTTGCCCCGAGCATCTCCTCTCCCCAAAACCCGCCTCACCGTCCTCCTCGTCGAAGGCGTAGTCGCCCAGGCGCAGGGTGGCCCCGCACCGCCGGCACTGGAAGCAACCGCGGTGGAAGAAGCGTCCCTCGGCGCTGGCTCGCTCCAGGATGTAGACACGGCGGCCGCAGAAGTAGCAGGCGTCGCTGGTCTCCCCGCGGGCTGGCGGCTGCGGGGGGAGAGGACAGGCTGGGGTGACACCGGGGTGCTGGCACCCACCCTGCCCTGGGGCTTTGCCGGCAGCCCAGGGGGCTCGGGGGGGGCTTTGGCCCTCTTGCAGAGGTGGGTCTGGGTGCTTGGGACGGGGTTGCTGGCACCGGCGAGGGAGCGGCAGGTCTTGGCTCCGGAAAACCAGTTGGATCAGGAAACAGCCAGGGAGGAGCCAGGAGCCCGTGGGCGTTCGCTTGCGCAGCCCCGGTCCCAGCCCTTGGCTCGGCCCCACCAGCTGCCGCTGCCCCCCAAGCACCCACCCACCCGCAGCTCGACACCCCCCGGGGTGGGACACGAGGACCGACCTGCCCTGGGTCCGTCGCGGTGGTTTGGGGTGGCTCGTGGGCACCGTCCAGAGCGTCTCCATCCAGCCCCGCGTCCAGCTACAAGCAACCCGAGGGAAGGCTCAGCCCCCCGCGCTCTCCCCGGCACGGCTGCACCCCGGCAGAACGTCCCCCGAGGTGCCCGGGGCAGACCCACCTCGGCATCCCTGCGGCTCCTCTTGGGCTCCGCATCCTTCTGGGCGCTGTCCTGCAAAGGCAAAGGGAGTGGCTAGGATGGGGCGCGGGGCATGGTTTTGGGGTGTCACGAGGGTCTGGGCTCTCACCTGAGCACGCTTGTGTGTCAGGTTCCGGCTCTTCTGCAGCTTGTTGAGGAAGAGGATGGCCCCTCGCATGCCCCGGGAAGGCAGCGGCTTCTTGCTGACCTCCTCCACCTCTGCACAGAGGGGACACAGCCGTGCTGGTGGGACCCACCCTACAAGGGGGGGCACCCAACCAGCCCCTTAGGGCCCGGAGTGGGATAACCCCCCTCCCCAAAATCTCCCACCTGGAGAGGTCTTGAAAGCTTCATAAAACTGGCTGAGGTAGGTGATGAGCCCTAGGCGGTTGGGCTCTGTCATGGTGGCCATCTCGATGCTGGAGAGGACGGGCTGGATGCCCAGCTCCTGCTCTGCCATGTCCAGCAACATCTGGTGGGTCCGGATGGGATCCTGGGGGTCCACGGAGTCAAAGTCCCTGTGGGGAGACACGGGTGCCATCAGGGCGGGCTCTGCAGGGTGGAGGGTCCCGGGGGGGGGTCCCAGGCACTCACACCAGGTCGGGGCGGAAGCGGTGGATGAGGGCACAGAGGGCCAAGCCGCTGGTCCAGGAGGTGGTGAAGTTGGTCACGGCCACGCCGCGGTACCCGGCTGTGCTGGCCTGGCACCAACTCAGCAGCTCTTCGTAGGCATCTCCAGAGACGGCTGGGGAGGCAGCACACACGTCCCCATCCCAAAGAGGCAGGGGACAACCCCCACAGCCTGCTTCCCGCTCCCCGCATCAGCGCTTTAGAGGGGAAGGGGTCCCACGGGAGTGACACGAGACCTCCCCCGCCAAGCAACCACCCCCCAAGGCTCAAGAAATGGGTTGATAAAGCACCCGTCGATATTTCATGGCTCAGCATCGGTGCGGGCAAGAAGGAGGGGGACAGCCTCCGGCCCCAGAAGGCAGCTGGGGGGCTGTGTCCCCACAGGGGCCATGGACAGAGGGAACGGAAACTGGCGGTGCCACCGGGATAGAAACACAGCCGCTGCTGGGAGGAGCGTGGCGGCTGGCTGGACACCGGCCAGGGCTCGAGAAAAGAAGGACGGGGGGGGGAAATCAGAGCAGGAGCCACTCTGGCGTGGGCTGCTGGGAGGAACGGGAGGTCCTGGCGCTGGGGGGGCCGGGGCAGGACCGGCTGCTCCTACCGGTGCTCAGCTGGTTGTCATTCTTCCTCTTGTGGTCCACCTCCACCCTGCCCACGAGGTAGAGGTCCCGGACCTGCCGATGGGGACACGCCGGTGGCAGGTCACCACCTGCACAGAGCCAGTGCAGGGAGCTGACCCCGGCAAGGGGGGCACCCAGACACCCCCACACCTCCCCAGCACCACCCGCGTCGCAGCGGGCAATGCGTTAAGTGCCCTGTGGACCAACAGCTTCAGCCTCGCACCCCTTGGGGACAGGGGACCGTGCAAACTGGTGTCACCCTGGCCGCCGGGGAGGCCGGGCTGGATGGCTGCCCCGTGGCAGGACCTGGGCTGGGTACCTGGTTGGCTTTGATGGCCTGCAGGTTGATGTTGGGGTAGCGCGTGGTCGGGTCGATGCTGTACTGGCTGACGTTCTTGTTGGTGTTGTCCGGGGAGGTCTGCGAGAGGTGCTGGTAGATGCTCTCCCTGGGTGGAAGGGACAGGGCTGGGCTCAGTGCCACCATCCTCGCCTGGCCCAGGACCGGCTCAGCGGGATGGGAACGCTCACCTCTCCGCCAGCACCTCCAGCGGGGGGGTCCCGGCTGCCCACCGCCGCACCATCCATGCTGCGTCGAAGGCGGCGAGGAAGCCCCTGGCCACGCCGGTGCCCAGCGGCCAGAAGGGCTGCGGAGGGAAAGACGGGGCTGGAGCCGCGCGGCCGGTTGGGGCAGCTGGGAGGAGGCAGGGAGCTGCCGGGCTTGGCCAGGGATGAAAGTGGGGAGCAGCGGCGGGACGCGCAGGGAGTGGACAGGCGGCCGTCTCCTCCCCAGCCCCACGGCTGAGCCGACGCTGCCGCTGGTGTGGATGCGTCTGGGGAGGAGCCGGGTTGCTCCTCCACCCTGAACCCCCCCCCCCCCCCAGATCTCTGGTGGGGCCAGAGAAGGGATAACCCCACCAAAGCATCCTGCTACCGGGACTTGGGGAGCCTGCCCCCGGGGATGGGGTGCGTGCGCTGGGCAGTCGCGACGAGAAGCGCTCAGGGAGGGGGAATATATTGCGACCAACGCATCTCGCAGGGAGAGGGGAAACTGAGGCACGCGGTGGTGCTGCAAAGGGGACCCTCACCTCCACCAAGCAGTCGCCCACCAGCCCAACGAGCAGGCGGGCCCCGTTGTGATCCCGCACCAGCGCCGCGTTCTCCGAGCGCGTCATGCAGGTGAAGTCGAACATGTCGACGTCCGGCAGGTTCCGGTGATTGAGGGCAAACTCCAGTTCGGGCAGGCGGTAGTTGGTAGAGAAGTTGGCGGCTTCTTTGGCGTAGCTGAGGAGGGCATCCTGGTTCACGTTCTCCGGGGACAGGAGGCTCTCAACATCCGCTTTGTCCTGCGGGGATGGGGATGGGGTGAAGCCGGCTGGGATGCAGGAGGTGGGGTTTGCCCCCCAGCATGGGTGCAGCCAGCTCTGGGGTGAAGCCATGCCACCGGGCTTGGGGCTCTGAGCCCCCCAAAAGGAGATTTTCTCCTGGCATGGGACACCGGCACAGGCAATGGCTGCCAAAGCCCCCACCGTCCCAGGGGTGCACGTTGAAACCAGCACCCGTGATTTGCATCCCACCCTCCAGGCTTTCGGCTGCCCATCACTATGGGATCCCCGGGGCCAGATCCTGCCCTCCTCACCTGGAGGATGACCCCCTTCTTGAGCAGGCTCTGCTTCTTGGCCGTCATGACGAAATAGTGAGTGTCGTCCTTGTAGTAGACAATGTTTTCCAGGTCGATGCCTGGTGATGGGGAAGGGGCCGAGCTGAGCCACGGGGCAGAGCCGCGGCCATGGGGAGCCCCCGCACTGGGCTCAGCCACCAAATGTCCCCTGCACTGGGGCACCATGCGGGGACATGCACCCCACCACGCAGGGGACATCCCAGAGCTGAGCCTCCAGTTGCACCAGGGGGGACTGGGACCCCCGGGCACCCCCCACGCCGGGGCCGGGACCACCGACCCGTTTTGTTGTAGAGGTTTTGGAAGAACTTCTGGTTGTAGATTCGGGCCACGCCACTGATCTCTGCCACCTCCACCTCGGCCTGGCTGTGGCGGTTGATGAAGTTGGTGGTGATGCCGATGGCCAGCTTTCCCCGCATCTCCTTCCGCTTGAACCCTGCGGGCAGGGACAGGCGTGAGCCCCCACCCGGCCCCCCCCCGTACCGGTCCCAGGGGTGCAGGGACCCGCTGCTGTCACCTTCAGGGACAAATTTGCCACCGCCAGCTGAGATGAGGACGTCGAACTCGTAGTGGCTGAGGGGAGAGGAGCCGGGCTGCAGCACAGCCCGCCAGCCGCCTGCGGGGAGAGGGACGGTCACGAGCGTGCTGGGTCTCAGCTGGGACCTGCTCCAGGGTGGGGGGAGAGGGTTGCATCTCATCCCCCCCCCCCCCCGGGCTAGCAGGGGACTGGGGGTCTCAGAGCGGCCACCCACAACCCTGTCCTTGTCGCAGGGATGTCACCCACCCCGCAGCAACGCCTCACCCTGTCCGCCCGCCTTGCCCGTGGGGGGGACGAGGCCCTTGAACTGCACGTTGATGTGCACCTCCACCCCCAGGAGCAGAGCCACCTTCAGCAGGATCAGCTGGAGCTGCCGGATACCTGGGAGGGGAGAGGGGGCACTCAGGGCTGCGCCCCCCGGTCCCTGGGCTCCCCGCAGTGGGGGGGACCCTGGGGGTGCAGAGCTTGGCCTCCCCAAAACTCACTGATGTGGTCCAGCGTGCCGGTGCAGAAGCGCCCGTAAAACTTCTTGGCGCCCAGCGCCCGCAGATCATGGATGGTGAAGGGCCAGAGGTGCAGGACGTTGTTGCGGGAGAAGGAGTCCCGCTTCTCCAGCAGCACCACGCGGGCGCCCAGCAGCGCCAGCTCGATGGCCGCCCGCAGCCCGCAGGGGCCGGCCCCCACCACCAGGCACTGCGAAGAGGACGGGCGGCGTGAAGGGGACGGGCACCCCCCAAGAGCAGGGGTTTGGGTAAATCCCCAGGGAGCTCAGCACCGCCACAGGCAGCCTCTCCCCCCTTCCCCAGGTCAGGATCCGGCCCTCCCCACCGTTCCCCTTTTCCCCCGGGGCGCAAGCACTGTTTCTCCCTGCAAAGTGGGGTGCCCCCCACCTTCCCGGCTGCCTGATCCTTGCCTTCGCACGGGGCAACGGCAGCAATTAAAGCCCTTGGCGAGATAAGGCGCGCACGTCTCCTGCCTGCTACAGCCCGGGAACAGGGAAATTTCACCAGCGACAGGCTCAGAACCAGGACTCGGGTTTGATCTCCCGCCAGCCCCTGCACAGGGCTGCGGGGACAACGGGGCACCAGCAGCGGGGGACAAAAGCCATCAGCTCTGGGACAGGGGGACAGAAATAGGGTCCCCCAGCCCCAGGGGGACATCCTACCCCGGCATGCCCCAGAAAGGGCTCGGCAGGTCCCTCTGCCCCTTTGCAGCCCCTCATGGGATGTCCCCAGCGAGGAGCAGCCAGGAGGAGGAAGGACGCTGCTGGCTGGGTGGCACCGAGGTGGCATCACGCCGTGGGGAGGGGAGTTGTGCTAATTAACACCCTGTCCCATTAAACCCCATCAACCTCCCGCCCGGCACAGCCCGCATCCTCCCGGGGTGGGGGCCAGGGTGCCCCAAGGGACGCTCTCACCCCGGGGACAAGGATGCAGGGCAAGAAGGGACCCAAACCCCACGCCCTGTGTCCCTGGTACCTTGGTGCTGGCACAGGCTGTGCCCTGGTCGTAGTCCTTGTGCCCGGCTTTCTTATCCAGCTTGCTCCACAGGGCCTTGGCACTCCAGTAGTTGAGGGCAGCCTTGAGGCCATGGTAGAGCTGCAGCCCACTGCCCTGCAGCCCCAGCTGCCGGCACAGCTCCCCGAAGCAGCCCAGCACCTCCTGGCACTCCCCGGCACGCAGGAACCTCTCGAAGACAGCATGGGCCGGGTTGCCCGGCTCATCGGCCGGCACGCTCATCCCGCTTCACCCGGCAGCCTGGCAAGATGGCAGAGATAAGTGTGGGGGGGACCCTCCTGGACCCCCGTCCTCAACCCCATCTGATACCAAACCTGGTGTCTCGGCGCAAGGTTTCCCAGCCGGGGGTGTCGTTGGGTGACGGTGCCACTGAAATAGGGGCCCTTCCCAGCAGCGGCGGGTGGACCCTCCCCCGGGTGCTGCACCCAGCGAGCCACGGTGTCACCCTGCCGTGGTGACGTCAGGGGAGGGGACGGGGAGGGCTGTGGTGGCAGCAAGCGGCTTCCTCTGTACGGCACGTACCTGCAGCAGCCGAGAGCAGAGCGAGGGGTTTTGGAGCCACTTCCTTCCTCTTCACCCTTGGCCTCACCGGGGGAAGGACAGGGAGGGGGGTCCCGGCCACAGGGACAAACCACAGCTGCCACAAAACCCAGCAAGATCCAGCCCTGGGGCAGGAGGGAGAGGGATCGGACCCATCCTGCCAGCCTGGCTTTTGGAACCGGACCGGGGAGACTTCCCCCCCATCTCCGCCTCTGCCACCCCAGAGCAGGGCGGAAGCAGATTAGCACAGAGGAAGCACCGGCAGGGAAACCAAAAAAAGCTAAACCGCCGTACAAACCGCCCCATCACGCCAGGGGACCCGGGGGAGGGGGGGTGCAGCGCGTTCCCCCGTGGGCACCCCAAGCCCCCCCCCAGCCCCTGGCATCTCCCAGGGGACCAGCACTCCCTGCATCTGCCTCCCGCTGCTGGCACCATCCCCCCAGCACTGTCCCATGTCACCCTCACCCTCTGTCTTGCGAGCCAGAGCGCGAAGCACAAAGCTTTGCCTTTTCCAGCCCTTGTCGCCAAGCCCCGGGGCTGGGAAAGCCGCCTTCAGCCCGGCAAAGCAGCTGGCGGAGACGAGGGGCTGCCAAGGAGGAACCAGTGGAAAGGCTCGGGAAACCGGAGCGCTCCTCCCTTTGAACCGTTGCTCTTTGCCCTCTCGCCACTCGGCGTTACCGTCGGGCACACGGCTGCACCCCAAGGGCGGCAGCCGGTGCCGAGGCAGGACACCGGAGCTAAGCTGCCCTCGGTGGGGCAGGGGAAAGGAGGTGTTTAAGCCTGGGCTTAAATTTCGGCTGGAAAGCCCAAATTCTAGCTGGCTTTTGAGTTTGATCTCGCTCCAGCAGCTTCTGACACCAGCACTTTGCAAGGCCAGCTGGAGCCACAGCGGATGCAAAGCACTTCTGCAGGTCACCTTCCCTCCTGAGCATCACAGCCAGGAAATCCCAGCATCTTAACCTCTTCCTTCCAGGGCAGACCCAAGGATAAAGCACCCAGCCTGGACGGAGCAGGAGCAGGCACCCACCGGTCCCCAAAGTGGCAGCACGGGGACAGAGGGCACGAGCGATGCGTTCGTGGCACGGCTGTGAGACCCGGGGACAGATTTCTGCTCTTCCTCCGAGCGGTGCCAGCCCTCTGGCCCTGCCAGAGGGACAGAACGAGGAGCCTGGGGAAACTGAGGCAGCACTGCAAACCACGGCAGCACCTGGAGAGTGCAGGCATGCTGTCCCGCCAGCCACCCATCCTCCTCCTGCGGGAGGCTGCCCAGGCGGCCGTGCTGGCTGGCCGGGCTCCAGCGCCTTGCGTTGCCCCGGCACGATGGGTTTTCCCCTGGGAGCTCACATTATGGTGCTGCCGCCTGCCAAGGCCACCGTGCAGCAGCCCCAGGGCGACGGGGCAGAGGCAGCTGCCCAGGCTGGGAGCACCAGCATCACCAGCCCCTGGCTCCGAAAAAAAACCATCTCAAGGCCTCCGTTCCCACCCGACACGATGCCAGGGGAAGAGCGCGACACCCGGGAAAGCTTTCCGGCCCCGGCGCTTTGGCAGGGAGGCTCGGGGGAGGCAGAACAACAAGCCTTGTGTTACACCAAGTTTCCTACGGAAACGATGCTCGTGCTGGCACACCGCGTCCCCTTTGGCATGCTCGAACCCCCGCGACAATTGCAAGGACAGAAACCCCCATGATACTCGGTTCCTGCAGGTTTGATGCAAGCAAATAGCTTTCAGCCCACAAAAGCCAGTGCCAGTGAAAAGGGGCACGGTGCTGGGCCAGGCTGCCTCTGGCTCTGCTCTCCCCATGAACGCCTTTTGCATTTCTTCCTTTAAAACCGCTCCTGCGAGCTGGAGGGGGGAAGCGGGGGGGTTTGCAGCCAGCCCTGACTCAGCTCACGATGACTCTCGTTGGGGTGGCTGCAGACACACAGCCTACGAGGACGTCACCCGGGATCGGCACATGTGGAGCGTCCCTGGAGCAGGGACACCCCATCCCGCTTTGCAGGTCGGGGTCTCCCCCCTGCCCTCGCACGGAGAGCAGCAGCCCCTTGGGACACGGCGGGGGGAGCCGCCCCAGGGGTGCTGGGCTGCTGGTGAGCTCACGTGTCTTCCAGGCACGTGGACACGGGGTGGGAAAGGACGCAGCTTCATACGGAGCTAATGAAAGCCGGGAGGATTTCCAGCAGCAGCAGATCCCCTTCCAGCTGAGCCTCTCGCCTCGCCGCTGCGCCGGCTCCCAGCATGGACCAGGCTGCTCTGGGTTTGGGATCCAGCCCGGAGACCCCTGGGCCGGGCTGCTGAGCCGGGCTGGACCCTGGGAAAGTCCTTCCAGCAACTTCAGGGGTGGCCCCAAGGCTGGCAGGCAGGATGGAGGATTCCTTGTGGCCGTCCAACGGCTTGGCCAAAGATCCTGCTTTCGGACGCTGGCTGAGCCGGGGCGGTGCCGGGAAGGGGCAAAGGCGGTGGGCACTGCTCTTCCCGGCGTGATCGTGCTCAGGAGAAACATCCAGGCCTCTGTCCTGGCAAGCACCATCCTCCCCGGGTGTGGGACCAGGCAGGGAGATCATCTTGGCCGACCCCACGGAAACCTGCCCTAATTTGGCTGGGTTTTAATCCTTGGAGGGAGGGGAAAATTCCCTTGTCGGCTCCTCTGGTTTGAACCGGGGATGTGGGGATGGACACCTCCCGGCCGAGCCCACCTTAACAACCCCCCCAGCGTGGAGCTGCGGGGAGCAGGGCTAAGGAGCGAGGACAAACCTGCCACCAGCACTGGCGAGGGCAGAGGCTGGCAGCTGCAGGGATGGGTGCTGCGGTGCAGGGGGTTCCCTTTCGAGGGTGCATAAACCCCCCCTGGGAGGCACATGCCGAAATCCCCCCTGGAGGTGCACGTCCCAGCCTCGGCTCCTGCGGCTGCCGGCAGCAGAAGCGGGTGCTTCTCCGGGGCATTTTAGCGTTGCCCTTTGCAGGAGACCCACAAGCCACAGCCTGGCCACATACCGGGGATCCCCAGGCAGAGACAACACTTGGGGGGGGAGCAAACCTGCCCCCCCCCCTATTTCGGCTGCTCAGCTTTGCCCCCCTGCCCAGCTCCAGCCCCACGGAGGGAGCTGCCTCTTGCAGCCGAATTTCAGCGCGGTGCGAGGGGAAGTCTGCACATGGCCGGGCTTCGCATCCCACATCCTTTTCCTCCTCCTGCTTCTCCTTTGCCCCCAGTTGTCCCCGTGGGGTCGGCAGGAGACGTGTCCTGGGGTACGGTGGTGAACCCCGGGTTCGGTCACCCAAATGTGCCGGCAGCTTCATCCACCCCAGGGGCTGGGGAACATGTCCCCCGGCCTCAGCCCTGGGATGGGGTACAGCCCCAAACCCCCAGCTGGGGCTCGTTCCTGGGGGCCCATGGAGCATCGGGCCCCCTGCACCGGGCGGAGGGGCCGGGATGGGGGAAAAGCGCTTAGCAAAGCTTTCCCACCCCATCCCACTCGGCACTGGGAGCACTGGTGGCACTGGGAATGGAGTCGAGGAGGAGGAGCGGGGGCTGCTCTCTTTTCCCTTTGTCCCAGGGGGGGCAGAGCCCAGGGGCCGGAGGGGAAAAGCAGCGAGGACGGAGCGGGGGGACCCCGCTGCCCCCCGGGAGACGCTTTGGGGAGGGGGCAGCCGGAGGCAAAGTACTGCCCGGCCAGCGAGCATCCCCGCGCGGCATCCTGGGGACACGCAGGACACGGGCACGGAGGGGCTGAGAGTTGTGTCGTCCCCCCCCAGCACCCCAAAATCACTCCTCGGTTTTGCCCCCCCATCCCCAGCTGGCGCAGCAGGGCGGGGCCCGCAGCGATGCTCTCGGCGGGCGGAGGGGACCGGCCGGGAGGATGCTGTCCCCTCCGTGCCCGCATCCGAGCCGGGGGGGACACACGGGGGTGGGGGACAGTAGGACCCTGACTACCCCCCCCCCACCACTCCCAGGGATGCTCTGCCCATCCCCATCTCCCCCCACTCACCTTCAGAGCCTCTCGGAGGGGGAAACTGAGGCACAGCCCGGGGAGTGGGGAGGGGCTCAGGGCTGCCTGCAGCCGGGCGAGGACGAGCAGGAAACAGGCTCCGGCTCCGCAAGCAGCTGCCGGCTGGCCCTCCCCTCCCTTTTCCTCCCCTCCCTGCTCCTCCCCTCCCCCACGGCCGGGGGGACCCAGGCGTCCCGGCTGCTGGAAGGCGGCGCTGGGAGCAGCCCAGCCCGGGGGGGGCCCGGGGGCTCCGGCTTTGTGCCGCTCCGAGTGTTGCTGCAATTGGGTTTTTTGCAGCGCTGGAGGCTGAACGCCGTCCCCCGTCCCCCGTCCCCCCCCCCGCGAGTGGCAGCCCTGCCCTCCCCACACCGCGCCGGGAGGTTTGGAGCAGGGGATGCCCAGAGCAACCCCGGGTGGGTTTTTTTTGAATTTTGGGGTGAGAAACCGGCCTTTTCGCAAAGCAAACGAAAGGATTCGGGTGATGAAACAAAACCGCTTCGCTTTCCACCCTGCCTCGGGCCGCTGCACCGTACTTCCCCCCGCAGACAGAAATAGAGGCCAGGAGGGAGCTGCGGGCATGGGGGGGACCCGCTCAGTGCCAGCTCTGGACCCCGGCCACTGTCCCAGACCACCACAGCCCTCGTGGAAACTTTTGGGATGATGTTTCCACCTGGGTCCCCCGGGTGGGAACAGCCCCAGTGGGGTGAAGGTACCTTGGGGCAGAGGATGGAGCCGCCGGGGTCACCGAAGATAGCTCCTGGCCAGGTCCTTTTGGGGGTTTTCTGGTGGTGGCATCCTTGGGGTGCTGCTGGCCGCTTGCCACATGCTGGGGTGGGCGTCACGGTGAAGGGACCCGCGGGCCGGTGACGCACGGGGACAACCTGCCACAAGGCTGGGGACGGTGACTCAGGGACACGGGGCGAGCTGGCATACGGGGCGGGGGTTACGTTGGTCGCCCGTGAGTCACCCGTGGCACCGCCAGCAGCTGTGGCGAGCAGGGCCGGCCAGCCCAGCACCTCCATCCCTCCTTCCCGTGAACCCTCCGGCCTCTGCCTGGGGGTCCTGGTGCAGAACCCCCCACCATGGCCCCCCACGCAGCTCGGCCGGGGTGTTTCGAGCCTGCCAGCCCCCTGCAAAGCTGCACAATGGAGCCCACCCGTGTTTCAGGGCCGCGAGAGGCCGGGGCGGACACGGAAACGGGGCGTCTGCGTCAAAGCAGGCGATTTTCCCAGGCGCCGGAGCGGTCAGAAACAGCTCCCTCTGTTTGTGAGCCCTTTGTGGTGCCATGAGAAAGTCTGAACGCTGACCTGCTCCTTCCAGCCCCAGCTTTGTCCCCCCAGCAGCAGCAAACGAGCGTTAGATCTTAATTACAGCTCCCCAGGCAGCAGGGACCGAGGAGTGAGGACGTGCGGCGGTGGAAGGTGCCTGGCCAGCACAGTGGGACGTAGCTCTAATGCAAACCCACCAGCCCAGTCTCCGTCCCCAGCACAGGGGGACAGGCGGTGGCATCCCTGCACCCCTTGGTGTGCTGAGAGAACAGGCAAACTCATAGCATCGATGAGGGCTGCTGCAGCTCCCTGAGCCCTTCACACCTGTAAGGTGGCTCCAACCAAACCTCAGATCTTAGCACAGGATGTTCCCCCCTGCTCCAGCATTAAAATTCCCCCATTTTTCCTCCAATTTTATTATTCTAGGGTTTTGGTGTTTGACGGTGCAGGGAAGGAGCAGCAACAGAGCGCGGTTGCCTGCCGGCCGCCTCCCCCTCCCCGCTCCGGCTAGGCCTTGGGCGATGCCGCAGGCTGCAGCCGCTGCAGCTCCAGGATGCGGACGAGGAGGAGGAAGGCGATGCTCAGGAGAAGCAGCCAGAAGAAAACCCAGTAGTGCTGCGGAAGGAAGAGCCATGGCCGCCACAGCTCTGCCGGGGACCCCTTGGACCTGGGGAGAAGGCGACCGGGGACACTCGTCATCGGGGGGGGGGAGAGCAAATCCCACCTCCGCCCCAGCTGGGGCTGAGGAGAGTGTTTAACTCAACCCCAAACCTCACTGGCCCTTTTGCAAACCCCAGTGCGACAAGCCCGGGGAGGGCACAGGTGACCTGCAATGCACGGGGGAAACTGAGGCAGAGCAGGGTCGAGCTGGGGCAGCCAAGCAACATCCCAGCCTTCCATCACCAAATCCCCCAGCCCGTTTCCCACGTGCTGGCCACCGTGGGACCACAGAGAGTCCAGCAGGCACAGGGGTGATGCTGGGCACATGCAGGGTGCTGCTCACGTCACCCCAAGCTGCTCTGGCTCCTCGTCCCCTGCACTTGAGCCTCTGCTATCTGCCTCGGCCGCCAGCTCCCTGGTCATGGTGCTGCCCTGGCCCTGCAGCTCCAGCTCGCTCCTGGGGAGGGAGAGGATGGGGTGCTGTGCCGTGCCCCGCGGGCCAGCGGCAGGCGGTGACGTGGCCTCCCCGCCACCCGGCGCGGTTACCTCTGGGTGCTGGGCCGACGCTGGGCCCCCTCCCTCTCCAGCTCGCCGGCCGGGGCTACTCGGCTGTCAGGGCTGGCACCTGGCTGGGCACCGAAGGTGGGAGCGTCAGTGGGGACCCAGACCCCCGGTAGCACCAAGTCTGGGGACACACGTCTGACAGCGGGGCACAGCTCCTTTCCGTCCCCCCTGCGCGTGTCCTTACCAAGAGCTGCTTGGGGATGACGGCGATGCTGACTCTGCGGCGGGCAGACCCCTGCAATGGAGGGGCTGGGGGTGAGCACTGTGCCGGCTGCCTCTCCATGCTCCCCATCCCCTCCTTCCCCATCGCCTCCCCAGCACAGGCAAGGGACACCGAGGAGGAGAAGGGACGCTGCCAGCCTCCCACTGGCCCTGGCGCTAAGGGGGGAAGCCGGAGAGCTGGTGAGATGAGGGAAGGTCAAAGCCAAGAGGTTTGCGCCTGTCCTTACTGCTTCAAGCCGTGCCAGCGGGGCTGTCTAACCCCCTCCCCGAGTGCTCCCCTACCTCTTGAGCTGTAGGGGAATCAGTGCCGAATTCGAGCTGGTGCTAGAGAACAGCCAAGCCTGCGGCTCTTGCGCTATGACCCTGCAATGCAGAGGGACCTGCCTGAGATCTCCTGGACAAACAGCCCCCAACCCCGGGCACCCTGTCTCCCCAAGCCCAGGCACCCTGACTCCCCGCAGCCCTCCGAGGCCGCCCCTACATTTTGCCTCATCCCCAGCATTTCTAGCAGACTTTGCCTGCAGCAAGCAGCTAGCAGGAGTGGCATTGCCCGGGGACTAGCGGGTGCATGGGGACTACCGGGCAAGGGAGAGCGGCAGGGCACGGGGAGGCGGTGGCTCTGGGGCTGCTGAACTGGGACCAGTTACCTGCTGGAAAGTTCGCATCAGGGGGTGAGGCCTCAGCCGTGGCTCCGCGTCGTCTGGGAGCAAAGAGAAGCAGCCTTACATCACCCCCAAAATTAAGACGGGGCTGATGCATAGACGGTTGCAAACCTCCCTCCCATTGAAAGCTGTCCTGGCCACATGCTCTGTGCTCGGCAGAAGTCACAGGGGTGCCCCGGCCGGGGGGACCTTGCTTGCATGCACGGCGATGGCGTGCGTGGGATTTGGCGTCCAGGGACAGAGCGTCCTTTGTGTGCCCCGTGCCCCCCTGCCCCGCATTCCCAGCTGGGCCACGGGACGATGGCTCTCTGGCCACCAGCACCTGCTCCCACGCTGCATCTGCTGTTACACCGGCCCCTCGCATTTGTCATCGGGTCCCAGCTGTCACCCGCCCCCGGTCCCCAGCTCGCACAACCCGCCGGCTCTGTGGTGTGGGGTCACATTGACCCCCCGGAGGGGTTCGGGACAAAATCCCATAGGGTCGCCCTGTGCAAACCCCACGTGGGCCCCGGCGGCAGAGCCCACCTCACCCTGGGTCTCTGCCAGCTGCCGGTTGCGGGAGTTTTGCTGGATCAGGCGCTTCATCTCCTCCAGCTCCGCGTGCTCCCGCATGTGGTGCCGCTTCAGGTTCTCCACGTGCTGGACCATCACCTCCGCTGCTCGGCTCATCCGGGCCTCCTGCAGCCAGGCAGGATGGGGGATCAGGTCCCCGCATCTCCCGGTCCCTAAGGACCCGTGTCCCTGCCAGTCCCTCACTATGCATCCACCCAGGGGGTGCAAATGCATCCCCTTCCTGCTCCCAAGGGCAGGCAGATCCCTTGCACCCTGGTACCTGCAAACAGGAGGTCAATGCCAGCACCCAGAGGAGGAGGGACAGACCCCAGCAAGCCCAGGGATGGGTCCCCAAGCCCAGCTGCAGCACCCTCCAGCCCTCCCGGCCCCGGCGGGGGGGTCCCAAGCGATGCACAGACCTGATGTACGGCCCCCAGCTTCTCTGCGGCGCTGGTTGCCCGCTCGACAGCGGCCGCCAGCACAGCCAGGCTGCGCTGCAGCTGCTCCAGCGTCTCCTTGCAGCTCGCGTCGGTGCAGGATGGGCCCAGCCTCTGTGGAGGGAGAGGGGGAGGATGGAGCTGCAGGAGCCAGGACTCTGAGTTGTCCAAACCCCTCCGGGGCTGGAAGTCGCCAGCAGATGCCAGCCCCCTGCCCTGGTGCCCACCTACCTCCAGGGCAGCCCGGCACTGCCCCAGCTCCTCCTGGATGTTTTCCTCCGCCGCATCCCGTGCCCGTTTCTCCACCTGCACCCGTTGTCGCAGGGTGAACACATCACAGCGAAAAGCCAGGGCGAGGTGGGCAAAGGCTGCCTGTGGGGTGGGAGGGCAAGAGGTGGGACACAGGGTGAAGGGGAAGCCACCAGGGCCATGTGCTGCTGTCCCCAAGGCACAGACAGACCCCCCCCCCCAGCATGCCACCAAGCAGGGCAGTGCTAAGGATAATTAGCACTTGCCTTGCCCCAGCACCTGTTAGGCTGCTGCGCACTGGGGACAGTCCCCATGAGATGCCAGCCTGACTGAGACACGTCCCCCAGGCAGCTGATAACACATGGAAATCCCAAGCCCTCCTGGCAAGAGCACGCGCCGGGCAGACGCCAGCCCTTGCTGCAGGTCCCGGCTGACAGCGGAGCCTGACTCAGCCCTGGCACTTGCAGGAAAATTATTTTTATTAGCACGGCTTCCACCACCTCCCTGGCTAAGGGAGCTCTCGGCGAGCTGCAGAGCACTTTGTGGGATTGCCGGGCACACAGAGGACGGGCTCATCTTGCTGTGGAAATGCAGCTGCCTCCAAATGCCAACAGCATCAACGGGAAAGGGATTTGTGAGGCAGCTGCCAGGGGACTGCGGTGCCTGGAGGGTGGCCAGGAGCAGGGCACAGCCCTGGGACTGTGAGACAGCAAGGTGTCGGTCCCTCTGGCCCCCTTCCCCAGCCCACCCGCGGCCCCAGCAGCCCTCACCTCCACGTCCTGCTCCGTCAAAGCCACCCTGCAGAAAGAGAAGTGCTGTCAGGGATGTAGGCACCATGGGGACTGCACGCTGAAAATGCCCTTGGTCCGCTCCCAGGCGTGCCAGGGGTGCCAGCCATCACCAGAAGCAGGGACCCAAGTGCCCCTCGCCTGGAGAGCGGCTCTTGTGCAGTGGAAAAAGAGGAAAGTCCAATCACTGGACAACACGGTGTCCTGGGACCCCCCTGTCCTGTAGACCCCGGAGGGACGCTGGTGCTCACTGGTCTTACCTGTGCAAGCCTAGTCTCTCCAGCACCGAGAGCTCACTGGGGAAACTCAGCAGCGGCTCCTCCAGGGTTTCTGCATCTGCAGGGAGGCAGTAACGCCATGGGAGAGACCACACGTGAAGGCTTTTCCTTGGCCTTTCCTCCTCCCCCTGCCCTCCTGTCCTGGCAGGGAGCAGATGCCTGTGGTGTGGGACCATCCCAATCCTTCCCCCAGCATCAGCAGGGCTTCAGGTCCCCCCAGGCCAGTCCCCCTTTTCCCATGTCCCCCCTAAGGGAGACAAACCCCACCAGGCCACGCCGTTCCCACGCTCGTCCCCAAGCCTTCCCCTAAGGGGACCCAGCTCGGATGTGGGATGGGGACTCACCCACCTTCCTCGTTCCCGTCACCGTCCCTGGTGCGCACAGCCAGCTCCTGCCTGTCCGTGCCTGGCACCTGGGGGGCACAAGGTGCTGTCGGAGCAAACCCCTCCCTGGCACTAGACACATCCCAAAAAGACCAGCACCGAGAGGCTGGGGGTCTGGCCAAGCCCAAGAGGCCGAGGAGGGAAGGGCCCCCCAAACCTGTCACCCTCCCCTCCCTCTCACCTCGCTGACGTGCTCCACGTTCTGCTCGCTCCCAGCCAAAACCCCATCTGGGTGCCCCTGGGGACTGCTCATCCTCCCTGGGGACAGAAAGGCTGGTGGGAGCTGGGCAGCAGCATCCCCTCCCCAGCCTGACACCACTTCAAGGGAGACCCCCAAAAACACCGCTGGCATTTCTGCAGCCTGCAGGCTCCCAGGGGGCACGGCCTGGCAGGTGCCCCCCTAAAATACCCCTGTGGGGTTAAGGGAGCTGCAGCCAGGCTGGGCCAGGGC